>NC_068397.1:23032021-23642021 GCF_023724105.1 Carassius gibelio
CATTGTATTCTTTCCCATCCCCAAAACCCATTCAGATCAGTGCATGCCCACTGAGAGAGACAAGATTTGTCTGCAGGAATCCAGAGGAGAGGAGGGGCTTTCTCCCTCTGAAGCTCTCTGCAAGGAGTCTCCAGAAGCTGTGGATTTGCAATGCATGGTTGACCTTCCATGCACTATCTTCAAAGAAACTGTAGGTGGCACTGATTTTTTACATTATCTTATCAGGTGTAAATGAAATGTTTGACTTTGATTAAATAATATTCATTACACATTTTAGATTTCAGACCTGAAATTAAAATTTAAATTATCAATGAAGTTTGGACTTTAAATGACAGGACTTTAAAGTTGACTCTGAGCACTTTTAAGGTGTATTACGAGTCTCAGTCCAAACATTCAGACTTGTTATTATCATTGCTATTATTATTACTAATTGTTGTTATTATTATTATTAGTGTAGCTAATTCTAAAAATGAAGACTGAAACATTACTGTTATAAATGACATGGGTGCTGTAAAATAGATTTTTATTTTATAATAATTAAAATATTTTGTTTTAAACTACAATTTTTAGGACTAATATCTATCTTAAATTCTTCAATTTAAAACATTAAAACCATTAGGTTATTCACCATTTTAAATTATCATGCTTTTATTTTGTCAAAATACTGGTGACATGCTTTAAACTTCTCTCTATAAAAATGTTGGAAAATACGTTGGGAGTGTGTATATTAAGTAAACCTAGCACACTTTGCATTTCCAAATCTATAAATTAAACTCATTAAGTTCACTGCATTTAATTTGAACCGAGACTCTGAAAACACTTGATTACGGTTTATCTGTGCTTTACTCTGAAACCAACTAACTATGTAAGACCATACAGTTATAGAATTAAGTCAAAGACTTTAATTTAAGTTACATAAAAGCTGTATTGTGATTATTGTGCAATCCAATTTATTTTATGCTTTATATTGAATGTAATTTACTAAAAGTTTTTCATAATCTCACGAACCTCCTGCAATTCCCTTACAAAACCATGACATTGGGTAAAATGGATTAATCTAATGTAAATGCAAATGGAAAAATATTGCAATTTGTTGTAGTATGTTAACTTTGTAACTTCTGTTTCTTTTGCCTTACTGACCAAGTCACATGTATTGTATACTGTTTTAGGGGATTGGTAGAGAAGACAGCTTAATTCATGAAGTCCCATGGACAGATGAGTTAAAGACACCAGAGACAATTGAGGAAAATGGTATGAGGAAACCAGACATGCTTGATTCATAATCATTTATATTTAAGTGTTTTACGGTAAAAACCTAACCAACTATACTGAACTACATGAGTTAAATGCATAAATTGTATTTTTTCTTTCAAATATATTTGGAAAAAAAAACCTTTGATGCCCCTGTCATTTAATGCTTTATTTAAAAAAAATAGTAAAGAATGAATACATTTTTGTGAGACCCTCCTTTTTTTGCTTTTTAGGTCTTCAGGGACTTGAGGAATCCTCTTCACACTCTGTAGTCGATCCAGAGTCTCATCCGTTCATCTCTGTTTTCGGTAGCATTCCCAGTGCAGACCTTTCCACTGACACTATGAGCCAGTGGGACCTCAGCCTTATGGAAGTCAGTTCTTTGCCATCTGTCGGAAAGTCACCTCCCACAGAACCTCCGCAGTCCAGCAAAACCTCAGCAGAGGCCACTGAACTCAGCCAGGCATCATGCAGCAGTGCTGCGAATGCCCAGAAGGTGCGTTTCCAGCTAAGCCAAACGCCGTTCGATTGCAAACTGTTACGGCCTTGCTCTGTGCAGCTTGTGAATCTCCTGATGCTGTCAAGTGTGCAAAGGCCAAACGGTTTCAACAGAAAATGCTTCTCTACACCCAAAGACCTGCGAACCCATCAGCGTGTTCATACGGGACGTCGGCTGTGCTGCTTTAAAGAGTGCGGGAATGGCATTTGGCGCCTACAGGGTGTTCTCACACACGGACATGCTTATGCCTGCAAGATCTGCGGCAAGAAGTTCAAACGCAAGAAGATCCTGAAGCGGCACGAGCGATTTCATACAGGCGAAAAGCCATATTCGTGCAGGAGGTGTAAAAAGACATTTGCCCTGAGGAAGAGCTTGCGAAGACACGAGCGCTTCCACACTGGAGAGAGACCTCACGTCTGCCCACACTGCAGGAAAGGCTTCCGTCTCAAAAACAATTTGAAGGCTCATCTGCGCTTTCACACGGGTGAAAAGCCCTTCATGTGCAATCAATGCTCGAAGGGTTTTAGGATCCACAAGAACCTTGAGAAACACAGGCTCACTCACGCGCCCCCAGTTAGCTTTCGTACTATTCAATAACCGACAAACGTTATGTGACTTAAACCAAAGGCCATATTTCTACCTCACATCAGAACCACTGTATCCAGCCGGTAAATACAGCACGCAATGGCAGTAAGAACGTCAGGGCAACTCATTTTGTGTTCACTTTTTCTCTGTTATGTTGCAGATGTTTCTAGACAGTTTTCTTCTATTGTAATCTTTGCCCCCGACCTCATCTGTAGTAATCCTATACCACCTTCTTGTTCTTCATTAGGATCTTGGCCCTAAGTGTGGAGTGTGGCACATACCGGGCATTAGAGGGCGCAGTCATGCAGTCCAATGCAAGTATGACTGAATCTTGCTTGATGTAAATATTAAAATCATAGTTCTAGGATGGTTTTAAACTCTTTATTTTTCAAAGCATTAGTTTTTCTGCTGTCATAACTCTTTTAACAACCTGAACCTTTTAACTTGCTTGTCTGAACCCATTCAAGAGGGTTAATGTGTGGGTGAGCACTGGAGATGATTGGATGCTGCAGGATTCACAGGGCTTTATATGACCTTGTAAACATTTTTTAAGAGATTTTTAAAACTTCACTTTCTTAGCACGCTTTGTTCACTTCAAGCAGATTTTTAAAAAAGCTAAAAAAAAAAAAAAAAGCTTTAACAATACTGCTTGCATTTTTCTTTTTTGTCTTTTAAATGTACTTTTTTGCATTTAATGTGATATCTCTGTTTGGACCAAGCAAAAATTGTTCTCTAAACCATAAATTGACGTTTTTTCTTTTTTTTTTCTTTTAATGTATAAACTTGAATTTCTCTCTTCTTTTGTTTTTTGTTTTTCTTTGAGATATGTTTTGTCAATCACTTGTTTTTAGTTTGATATAAAACAATCATGTTGTAACTTAGATTTGTGAGTTTGTAGCCAACAAATGAAATGGTTTCACTATATTTTGTTTTTCCATTACTCATAGCCATTGACAAACATATATAGTTTCGTTTTGAATAAACAATAACCTTGGCTTTGTTTACTGGGCTGATTATATATATTTTTTCTTTTATGTTTGAAAGGAGCAACCAAATATAATTTCTTCCTATTGAGTAATGCAACTTCACTCAGTTACGAGACCAGGATGTAGTGATCTCAATTGAGAAATTTTACTGAAGTAATAGAAGTGATAGAACACTCAAATACTTTTTCAGCCATCATTCAACGTAACCTTGCGCTTATTTTTAAGATGAGGGTTCCTAAACTGGGGTTCGTGAAGAATATTGATAAAATGCTATTAAGTAATTTATAAATATAAAATTTAAAATAATCAAAATAAAACACACAAAGAAAATATTTTGTTACATTTTGTTTAATGGTCATGTAACCATTAACTGACACGAGAAAACAATGGCTATGTGAATGTTTAATTATTAAAATAGTTTGTGAATAGTGTCATATTTAACACAAAAAAAATATTTGTAAAAAAAAGCACTTTCTTGATTTTTCTCAGATGAAAAAAAAAAACAATTCTACTATATTTTGTTTTAATCAGAATATATGTTTTGAATAATCATCAGTAGACAAAGACACTTTTTATAGTGTACTAAAAACACTTTATTTTAAACCAAACTTAAACCATTTCGGCTGTCTTTTATTAATACTTGAATAATTTCTGTAACGCAATCAAAAATAAAAAAAAAATAAAATCGGCTAAACCCCATAACTAAGGCAAAAAAAAATTGACATGAGAGCACCTCTGAACACTGATCTAAGATACTGTCTGTACAACATGAGAAATTTGCATTAAACAAAAAAGAAATAATAGAATTTCTGAATGACTGTATTACCGGTACTTGAGATTCACTAACACTCAAATTTTTCATCATAATCATAAAACTACTATATTTGAAAAAGAATACAAAGGTTTTGTGTCCCACTTTCACATAAATCACTACAATCACACATAAAAAATAAATCACGACCAAAACTGAGTGAAAAAAATATGGCCCAAATAAAGTACTACAATCACATAGGTCCTTTTCTGACAATTTCAGCGTGGGAAAACAAACAAGTTGGGGCTTAAAGTATATTCACTACTAGCTCCAACAGTTGTAACGAAGACATTTTCAACAGAGGGATTTTTTTTCTCTGCTTTTTTTTCATGCCCAAGCTATTTACAACAAGAACACTACACCTTCACTCAGAAATCCAGTAAAATTCTGTTGTGTTCACATAAAAAGACTCATCCAGGCATGTTAAGACCCAGACACAGGAGGATTCTCATTTATTTGACGGTGGCCGAGTTCTGGCTCTTGATTGAACACCAGGCCATGAAGATATCCCTATTGTTAAGAGAGTAAAAAGTGAAATTAGCATTGCAATCTGGACATAAAAAAAAAACATTAAACAAGCACATGCACACAAAAAACAAACCTGCAGTGTGTTGCCACACATTCATTGCTGCAATACTCTTTATCCCAGTCTCGACTCTCCACGGCAGGGTTTGTACATCCAGCACGGACACAGAGATTTGTAGAAGGAGCTGAAGAGGAGGCTTCAGGAGCAACACTTACCTCCATCTCCATCTGAAAAAGAAGGGATAAAACATATTTGAAGAACATTACTTGTGTTTGATCTTTTAATCTTTTCGTTAATGGCTGTTACTAATAAGTTCAATTACAGTAGCTCTTAATAGTAAAAGAACAGTCACCCAAAAATAAAAACTCAGTTGCCTTTGACTTCCAATGTATTTTTGGTTCATACAATAAAAGCTTGTAAGTGGGAACTGAAACTCTTCAGTGACCACTTCTCTTCTTCAGAACATAATAGAACATATTAAAAAAAAACAAAGTCATACAGTGGTGTGATACAGGGGTCATACAGGGGTAACTTCCTGAATCCTGACTAAGTAACATAGTGTGAAGCATCGTTGAAGAAACTAACCAACTCCGGTCTGTTTCCTGAGACGGTTGTAAATTGTTTGTTTAAACCATGCACAGGTGGTGGAACCACATAAGTTTGCAACACTATATGCAAATGTTCATTTGAAATATGGTTTCAGGAAACACAGAAACCATAGTTGGGTAACAACAGTTTCAGAAAAAGCTTTGAAACAACATATGACAATTTTCAATTTTAGGTGGACTATCCCTTTAATTAAGGGAAAAACAAACCTCTTCGGGTTCCTCCGTCACAGCCTCATCTGTTCCAGTGACCAACTCCTCTTTGGGGTCTTCAACTTGCACCTCAACAGGGGTGGGATGTACTGAGGCTGAGATGGTGGTTGAGGCAATAACCGGATTAGCACTTGTAGCTGTAGTAACAATAATCGGTGTGGAGAGGTCGGAGTGTAAAGAAGCGGGCACGATCTTTATCTGAAGAGGTGGAGGTGGTGTAGCCGTGACAGCCACGGACCCTCCTGCCCCTCCACGGGGCTTGGCCTGAAGCGGAGGCGGGGCTTGTGTTTGTACCATCTGCTGCAGACGTGGCGGCGGTGGGGTGCCCTGCATCTGCTGCAGAGGTGGAGGCTGACGTCCGGCAGCAGCTGGCTGCACGGCTCGCAACGCCGCCGGAATCACCGTCACCATGGACGTGGGGATCTGGTGGATCTGAGAACCTCCTTGCAGCATCTGTTTAGAGATGATGATTTTTGTGACAGTGGGAGTTGGGGGCTGGCTGATGGCTAGTGGTAGAGAGCCCGTGCGCGAACGGGTAGTGACTTGAGGCCCGTCGAGGATGATATTGGAGGCGCAGATGTTGGTGATAGTGTTCTGCTCAGGAATGGGCGTCAGCCGTGGACGGGCAGGGGCAGCAGGAGTAGGAGTGACAGGTGCGGGACAGGGGACAGAGGGAGGAGTAGAAGGAGCGCTATCCTCCACCTCAGTAGATGACTGATGAGAAACAAAGAAAAGAAAGAAATAAGACTCGAAACCAAAAACCCACAGAGGGAAGACAAGAAACAATTCACTTACTTTTGAGAGTTGATTTGCTCTGTAAGTTGCCAGCGCTTTCAGATACTCTTTCTTGGCTGCCTCCGTTTTCCTTTTGTAAACCTGAAATATTCATGAAAAACTCTAAATTACTCAAAATTGGGAATCCAAATACAATTCCCGCTTTTAAAACTTCTGAATAACAAATATTTGGGACAATGCTATTCCATTGTTTTTTTTCTTGCACACAGTGTTTACACAATTTTTAATGACTTTGGAATCTAATAAGACTTAACTGCATTTCAGTAATTGTCCTGAAGTATAAATTAGTCGATGGTATCAAATCAGTTTATCTGACCAATGGATGACAGTGTAAGACTTACTTGAAATAGACAACTTTTGTAATATAATAAATGTAGTTAATGCCACTTTTAATAAATATAATACATCCTAGATGAAAAAAATAAATAAAAATCCTTGATAAAAACAATTTCTTAACACACACAAAAGAATACTGGCCCCACTTGAGTGGTAGTGTAGATGATTTTAAATGGACTGCATTTTTTGCCATTGAGAAACTATACTCCACCTGTTTTTGCTCCTCTCCAAGGCTGTCCCACATGGACGCCACTATCTTTGACACCTCACCGAATGTGGCATTGGGGTTCTGGCCTTTAATGGCTGCCTGGGTGTCTCTGAAGAACAGAGCATAGGCTGACACTGGCTTCTGTGGTTCATTAGGATCTTTCTTCTTTTTTCCTTTTTTGCCTCCGAGTGTTGTGCCCGTGTCTGCTGGGGTCAGAGGCACCATGGCCGGCTTACCACCCACCCTCCTCACCACAGATGGAGGAGCAGAGGAGAGCTGGGCAGAACCCGTCAAGTTGGGCATGAGAGAGGCTGAGGATGGGTCCACCAGCATAGTTTTCTAAAGCACAAATGAGGAGAGGTTACAAGATGGAACAAAGAAAGAAAATGTGCCACCAATCAAGCCCATAACTGAAAGACTCACTTGTCTGAAATCCTCCATGTCTTCATCCTGCAATGAGCCAGCAGGGGATGGTGTGGTTGACAACAGTTGGTCAGGAGACTTTGACACACCGGCTGTACCACTAAGGCTGAGACCTAACTGAGCACTTAGATCTGAATGGTCTATAGTGGTGAGCTGGCTGTGTCCTAAGAGACTGTGGTTCATGTCGTTTATTGGAACATCAATAGTCATGGAAGAGGAACTGTTGAAATGGGAGCCAACTGAATGCCCGAGATCCTTAAAAGAAGGTAAAGTCTACACATTATTCCAGATTGGCAGCAATTCAAATGCCCATACTTACACCCTAAAATAATGAACAAATGATCACTGACAGAAAAAGAAAAGCTTACCACACCCAGAGTTGAGCTCAGTAGTGTACTCCCCCCTGGCTGGTTAATCACACCCATACTCAGGTGCTCTATGCCCTGAGATGATGGATTCATGAAAGCAGAAGCAAAAGAGGGATCATTCCCCACTACCACTGGATTCCTTGCAAGACTATTTCCAACTCCGGAAGCACTTGAGGTCTCAGCCTGTTCAGCCAGCTCTCCGAAATGGGCTTCCACATCCTCAATGGTGAGCGCAGAATCTGGATCCAAGGAGATCGGTGGGATTTCAAACTCTTCATCACCCAGACAGGGTGTATGGAAGGTTTTCTACAATAAAAAGAAAATAAAAGGAAACCATTATATATATATATATATATATATATATATATATATATATATATATATATAAATGGTGTATAATTCCGAAACAGTACATAGAGAAATATACATATGTATAAAATCTATATTCTTTAAAATAAAATAAAAAATCTGATTATAAATATACATATACAGATGCTGGTCATACAATTAGAATATCATTTAAAAGGAATATAATATACAAGTTTCACTTTTTGAATGGAATTAATGAAATCAACTTTTTGATGATATTCTTATGACCAGCACATGTATAGAGAGAGACAGAGAGAGAGAGAGAGAGAGTTCAGAATATTTTATAGAATTTAGAACAGTTACTTGAAGTTTGTGTAGCACTACCTCAGATGACCAATGATGACCAGGTCCACTGATGGTCAGGTATGAATCATTGCCACCTGCGAACTAAAAAAAGAATAGGTTAAATGTGTATCAACTGCGTGCACACGAAACACTAAAAGATACACTAAATCACTGCATTAATAAACAATGTATAGTTAATTAAACTTAAGATATTTTCCTAAACAAAGGTGCCAGGTGTACCTTGTTCACGGGATCATATCCATTGTAAGACGAGTTGTCCATGAACTCGGACTCGACATGTTGACCAGTCCCGTCAGACAGATCAGAGTAAAAATTCAAATCCATGAGGATAATACGAAGATCTCCTGACAGCAGAGGACCGGCTGAGCTTGTAACAACCCAAGAGCAACAAATAACAAAAAATCTACAGGCCAAGTCATCTAAGAAAAAAAAATGCTATTCACCAAAGGTAAAGAACCAAGAAAGGCAGCACCATGTTCTCGGTATTGTCCAGAATATCCTGTGTTGCTCGATTAAATAATGCCAATAAACCTCATCAAGCGATCCAACACGCAGCGCAAGTATAACTAGATTTGTTTTAATAGGTATATAGAAAACCGTTAATCAAGAGCGGTAAGTTAGATAAAGGCTTACCAATTCAGCCAGCCAGCAGAAGCTAACGTTAACTGGCTAAATGGTGCTAGTTCACAGATGTGCTACTGTTAAACCCAACATGAGGTTTCATTCATATCACAGGCCTCGCGGAGAAAGACTTCTGCTATTTCCGATGCGTAATACCCATCGTCTTATTAAACAGCACTATAAACTATATATTCTTAATATATATTCATAGTTAATTAACAAAGTCTGATTTAGAGTTGCACTAGCAGACAGTTGCTGAAAGTGCTAAAAATGGACCGATTCGATCGGTTCTCTGCTACGTTTGTCTGTTTGCATTCACAAATCCGATTAATCGCATTCCGAGCAGGCCAAAAATAAAAAAATATATAATGTAGCTAAAACGTTGCTTACAACTGGTAAAAACCATAGATGTGTTATTTGTCGTCATTATGTATTTATAATTCAATAGCCATCACAAACTATTTTTTATGCTGCTTCTACAATGTCACATGACAGCCGTTACTTTTATCAGCCATGTTTACGGTGCACCAATCACGGTCGTTTATGATTACTTGAGAAGGACTCTTATCGAATATTTCCTAAAGATTGAAGCGGTGTTGTTCCATTTTTTTTATAAAGAGCCAATACTCGCAAATGATTACAATACGACAATGATTGTCCTGTGATTTGAATGCATCTCTAAAAAGATTCCCGTTATCTGTGGCCCCATGTGCTCTTAGAGGAAAACCTTTTTTTTTTGGCCCATTACTAATGTGCATTAAAATCCTTTTTTTTTTTTTTTTTATCCTCTTCATATACTTTCCATTGGTTAAAATAACATCAAACCTTTTAAATTCTGACATTACGGTTCCTTTTACTTGAAGTGAATATAGAGCTATATGATTGATCTCCGTTGAGCTTTCAGTTTTCGCCATGACCAGGTGCTATGCATTAATCCTCTCTAAAAAACTAAAAAATGCTTTATTTAAATGCAGTATTTTTCTTGTGAATTTGTAACAACGTTTTTAATGAATTTCAAGTCTCTTCTATTTTCCAACTTTCAATTGTTGTTCAGTCTTGTGCAGAACCGCACTATCTAGAAGTGACATTTTTGAGGGATAAAACATCAGCAAGCATGGTTTAACTTTATAATACTTAGGGTGTCCCTTTAAAACTAGCCATCCTGATAGATAAAATTGTAAATTGTTATTTGAGAAGTGTCTAAAATGACTCATGTCAGCCAGTCCCTCAGTGGTTCGTATACTTTATAGAAATACTTTGAAAAATTGCAGTAAGCATTCACTTTCAGATACAGAGCTCAAAAAACACCACACAACAGCAACCTATTTGTCTCATACTAAATACTGATCGTTAACAAAATAGTCAAATGTGGCATACCTCCAGCACTGTAGGGGTCAAGAAGTATCAACTCTGCTGCACATACTGAATGTCTGGGATTTTTTATTCTCTACTGGGTCTTGCAATGCTTTAGCCAACTTTATTCTAATTATTGGTTATTTAATGTCTTATGCATGTGTAAACTAAATTCATTAAAACACAATCATCTATGATATTTTATGATACCTCATCCAAGTATGAAATATGAAAGAAAATTAACTTGCTGTTCTCCTCGGCATGTATTCCAAGAAGTCAATAAAAGGGCCTTGAGTAGTCATTATTCAAATAAATATCAACACTTGATGAAAAGAATTCAAAAGACATCACTTTCCACTGTAGACTGCTATTCATATTTATATCACAGAGACAGTTGTGGAGTCAGTTATTGAAACGGGAATAAACGCATAATTTTTTGCATCATTGCAGGCATGGGACCAACTCTACTTTGTACAATACAGCCATCATCTGTCTAACATTGTTTCAGTAACTAACCCTAAACCCCAAATCTTACCCCCCCCCCCCCACCGCCCCCCCAAACACACACACACACACAAAAAAAATAATATACATCCAACAAAAACTCCATGTTCTTCACCAGACCGAGGCACCACAATGGCTCATCTCAGTGCATGACTGTGGATCCTCCAGCACACTGTTAAACAGTTCAGCCAGAGGGAGTGAGACAAACAACTCCTTGAAAGGGGCTATGTGAGACATGAAATTGATATTTCATCCATCTGGAATTAAGATTTTTAATGAGGTGTAAAGAAAAAAAAGAAGCGCCTATATCTTTCCTACACAAAACAGTCAAGTACAAATCCAACCCAAGAAAAAAAAAAGTTACTCCATATTTGAAAGTAATAACATCAATAATAATTATAAAAATAATGAATATAATAAAATAAAAGACTGTCATGATCTCGGTTTACTACATCTAACATGAGATTTGGTCAATCCTCGGAGCTTGAGGAAGAGTCTGAATTCTTCGGTGCCATGATGACATCATCCAAAATGGCCTCTCTGTCGGAGCTATCATAGCCACCTTGTGATAAACTGTCGCCTCCGTCCATATCAAGAGCGCTCGGCTCCATCTTCACATCGTAGGCTGGAGTAAGGAAGTGGTGCGATGACGCGAGGTGACCGCCGTCCTCTAAGTCCTCGTCGTCCATCATGTATGCGCCGTCAGAAACTAACGTCTCGCCTTCGCCGCCTCCCAGGAGAGGGTCATCAGTCTGGATCGAAGGGGTGGAGAGGTAATGTCGATTCTTTTTGGGGATTGAAGCGTGGGGACTCAACAGTCTGTGGAATAAACTCTCAGGCAAGAAGCCCTGAGATCAAAGAGAAGGATCAGATTAAATTCCAGAAAAATAACCACTGACTGGGACTGACCTAATATACACTATTCAAGCAGGGTAGATGAAGATGATAACCATAAACACACTATAGGATATAGGAGATACTAACCGAACTGCGAACAGTCTCAGACCATTCTGGTGCTACAACGTGGTCAGGGTTCTCCTCCAGGTGCTCTCTCAGGTCCTGTAGTAAAGGCCCGTATATTCCACTAAACTGAAGGGAGTATAAAACGGAGTGTAAGACCAACTGCACTCAACTTCAAAATACATCAGAAATAACTGTCCTATGTGCAACAGTGCAAACCCTCATTTCATGGAAATGGCATACACTACCATTAAAAAGTTTGGTCAGTAAGAGTTCAAAGTCTCTTATGCTCACCAATCATTATTTGATAAAGACAAAAAAACAGTACTTTTCAGTAGCCATTACTCCAGTCTTCAGTGTCACACGTGCATTCAGAAATCAATTCTAATATGCTGATTTGGTGCTCAAGAAAAAATTTGCTTTACCAATGTTGAAAACAGTTGTTCTGGTTACTTTTTGTAGTCTAAACGGGGAAAAGTGTTAATTATGGCAGAACTGTCAAATGTATTTCCTCACCTTCTTGCCTGTCCTTATGTCTATGACCTTCACTCTCTCACTTCCGGTAAGTGCTGCTCCTTTCTCTACCCTCTTCCTCCTCCTCTTTCTTTTGGTTCGGTTCACCAGTAACTGCAACAAAGATATATATATTTTTTTTAGCTGTGTCAGTCCAAGAAGACCTCAGAAAAGAGAGTTCAACCTGCACTTTGCACTTACTTCTAACATGTCTCCCTCCACTTCATAATCTGGGTTTTCTTTGAGCCAGTTAGGAAGGTCCCTTCTGCGGGGAGCATGGAGAACCCCTTCCGTATCTACCAGCTAAATGTCAGAAAACACACATTATATAGCTGCAAATACTTATAATGCATCAATGTAAACTGAAATGTTACTTTTGGGCAAATTTATAAGACTGTATTTCTGTACCTCGTGGTCCTTTCTCTTTTTGCGTGCACTCCCTTCACCGTTTGGCATGAGAGCCTGCTTAGAAAATGTCAGCTTCAGCCCCTCCTCCTAAAAGTGAATTGAATGCAAAAATGAAACAAAAGCAGAAATTTAAGATATAGTTGAAGTTAATTAATGTCTGAAGAGCACCTCACCTTTAGGAGTTTTACTGTGAACTCTGATTCTCGGCCTTCAAGAGTTTCTGCAGACATGGCACTGTTGCTTTTCCGTGGCAATTTGGGGTAACCAAGGTCCCCTCCGAGGTCATGCTCTTCAGATGTAGAATTGAGCTGTATGTCAGAGATGTAGCGTCGACCTGACGGCCAGTGCCCCGTTAGAACTAGCGAGCAGAGGTTGTTTATTCGGTTTATTAACACGCGGTCTTTGGGCCAATCAACTCTCAGAGGGTCAGTGAGGGACTCGGGTGGGGCGCCTTCTTGAGATGGAGTGAGGGAGAGGATGCTGTTTTCTTCATCGCCGTCGCACATCTTAAGACCTGCTGCTAAGAGATCAGAATCATTCTAGTAACAAATTCCATTCAAATCAACCCAAATTAACCATTAAAAAACACAATGCTCAGTGAAGATCAGAATGATCAGAATCCCGGCTTGTGGAGCTTTCCAGTCAAATCTATTATTTGGTCATATCCTTCCTGTCATATCTATACGGTCCTATCACAGAAAAATGCAAAAAAAAAAAAAAAAAAAAAAAAAAAAAAAAAAAAAATTCCCTACGTGGCTGTTTCAGTGCATTAAAATACTTTAGTTAAAAACACACAATCAAAAAATATTTCGGTAAGATTATTTATACAGAAATTGTTTTAATTATAAAAGTCTTTGTAACTTTTGATCAACTGAATGTATTCTTGCTGAATAAAATATTAATTTCCCTGAATAAATAAATACAAATATGGCTGTTTATTACCCTTTTATTTTGGTATCAATGAACAGAAAGGATCATTCTTTCTGGTGCTTATATAATAAAAAACATTGGCACAAAAATGCCTTGATTTATCTACTTTTTTTCGTACTGTATCTTACCCTAAACATTGAGTTTAAATGGCCAAAAAAAAAAAAAAAGTAATTTAAGAAAAAATAGCTGTGACATGAATTTTGTGTTGCATACTGAACATCATGAGGCTAAAACAATAAGAAATAAGATTTTAAGCTGTAGTCTGCCGATAAATAACTGAAATGCAACAGTGCCTCCTCACCTTGTTCTCTCTCGGCATCACTGTCTCCGCTATCATCTGAGCTGCCAGAATGACGGGAGGAGGAAGACGAGCCCGAGTCTGAATCAGAATCGGAGTCCGAAGGCCCTTCACCTCTCTCTCTTCCTTCTTTTCTCTCACTAGGCCCATTGTTTTTGCTCTTCTTCCAGCCCCATCCAGCCTGAACTCCCACTTTCCCCTCAGAATGGGTGAGGAGCATGGCTGGAGAGTCTGACGGACAGAGGGCCTCCACCCCCAGCAGCCGAGACTCATCATCTAGGCTCTCCTCTTTGATACTGGTTGGACCCTGTGACTGATTTAACGCGTGCATCTGTGAAGCGGCTTGGGCTTGGTTCTGGAGGTAGTCGAGGCGGGCCTGACTGAATGAGTACTGTGGGTCAGGGAAGATTGAGAGTTCAGTGCGGCTGACGCCATGTCTAGCGGCAGCTAAGAGCAGCTCGTGGTCGTGCTGTGGGATGCTCCACCAGTTGGGAAGGTCAGAGGAGAGTGGTGCCAGACTGAGGCGTTCCTCCAATGAGGGGTGGGGAAGAACACGCTCACGTAACCGACACATCAAGCTGACCCTGTAGAGCGTGCGCGAGGCTCGTTCTTCTGTGATGGGGGCCAGAGACTGGGACAAATCTTGAGATTCTAATAGAGGAAGAAGGGATAACAGTAGACAATGTTTTAAATAAAGCTATTATAGCAAGTCATATATATAAGTCATAATATACGAGTAGATTAATATAAAACACTGTTTCGCACAGACTTTCAAGAAAAATAAAATGTACCTTCTCCACGAGCTGGCCGAAAGTGACACACTCTCTGACACATGGACATAAAGCATTTAAAGTAACGCGTCAAACTCTCGTCGGTTTTCTTATCAAGGCGAGCAAAAGAACGGAAGCGAGTCCAGTCCATATGATGCTCATCCCCTTCCGGAGCATCTGCTTCTTTCTTTATTCTTTCGACCCCAAAGGTTGATACCACCCTGTAAAAATCACACTCCTCCCTACGAGTCCACCTGAAACGGAGAAGCTTATGAGAACGCTGGACATCGAGGCTGAAGAGGAAGCTTTTGTACCCGTTTACTTAAGGAACATACCTTTGTTGTCGTTCTTGTCGGGCTATCTCTTTCAGCTTTGTGGCTTGTTCACAGCGTCTACGTCTACGGTCGCCCTTCTCTGCTGCCTCTATCTTAAGCTGCTCTCGTCTGTAACTGCGTTGGTAGGCTGTAATAAGACGGCGTAGTCTGGCTGTGAGCGATGAGCTTGTTGGCCAGTAACACAAATCTGACGATCCAGAAGATGGCCCCTCAACCTGCACAGGGGCAGAGCGATCCTCCACACAAATCTCTCCATCTGCATTCAACGAATCAGCCTGTGGAGAACATTATCCAGATTTTAAATTAAATGTAAACTCTTAATAACTCCACAAGATACATATGCCTGAATTACACTTTAAAGGTTATGTGGGGGAAAAAAATGTGATTCAAAACACGTTTACCTCTTCATATGCCTCCTTGGTGTGTCTTGACGCAGGTTTGAATTCAGGATCTTCTGAGTACTTGTCATAGTCCCCTCTAAAACACAATAAGAATATGTAAGTTGACAAGAACAATACCAGTCAATCATATTAGCAAGAAGATTATAATGCAGGTGTTAAAGATTATAATGCAGTTCCCAAAAAGCATTGTGAGCCTAAGTAGATCGTAGAAATGATCTCTGCGATCAATTTTGCTCACAACGCTTTTGAGAAACAAAGCCCAGGTCTGTCTGAAACTGACCCCTCCCCAAGCTCTGGGTCTGCTGCTTGCTGCTCCGCATTTATGTCCTGCTCATTTGGACGGCCACATCGCTCAACAAAACACAAGCAGGGGTCGGCACGCATAGTGGTGTACATCTCATATCCTGAAATAACATACAGAGATACAAGATACAGATGGAGAAACAGCAATGATCTGTAAAACTATATGCTTTAATCTTTGGGGCATATCTTGAATCTAGCTAAAATACCTAATGACTTAAAGAAGCTCTTCTGATATAATTGGACACCCTTGAAGAAGACATGACCTTAACAAAGCCTCTACATACCATGCTTATAGACGCCAATAAGCAAGCATCGGTCGGCTTCTGCATCCCACCATCCAGACGGAACGTCCTGCTGCTCCATTTCAGGCAACCAGATATCAATATCCCTGCAAAAGAAACGCACTAGCATCAGTGAATTAATTTAACAGTTTCCAATTTAAATTGTACAACCGGATCAATTCAAAGAAACCATGGCATAAAAAGATTAAATAATGCAAGATGATGTCAGTGATACAAGCGAGATTTACATATCTTTAGCAGATGCTTCAAACCCACAGTGATGCAAACTTGTGCATTTAGATGCAAAAAAGTGATGACCATTTCATCTAAAGCAACAAAATTAGATGATGGCTATACCTTGCATCAGCTCCTCTCAATACAGAATCAGCATGTTCTCCAATGACCTCCTGTTTCAGGTAATACAGCATACGCACTCTCAGCAACACTCTGAAGAAAAAAAGACAGCGAATTGAAGACACTCAAGCCAATTTATTTTGCAGAGTATAATAGTGTCTCTGATATGTCAAACATACTTATTGCACTGGTGCTTCAGGTGTTTTCGGTAACTGTCATCAAGCAGAAGACTGTCAGGATTATACTTTCGGATCCACTCAACTTTCTGCACATCAAAAGAGCTCTGAGCCTTGACTCGTTTCCCTTTCCTGCCACGAGGTACAGGGATGGACAGACCTACAGGAGAGGAGAGCACCATTATGAGCACTTACTAAATTTTTACGATTGTTTAGAATGAAGCTAATGCTGTATTTCACAACCTACATTAAGGTGTGCAATTTAAATCATCAACGATAATATCATAATTGTTGTCTTAAAGACGTGCAATTTGACATTATCAAGTATTTTGCAAAAACCATTCAAAACACACCTACAAAGTGCACGCATTCATTATGTGAAGTCTAGACTAGTGCACATGCGTATAGTATGTTCTTTCACTGCACTCTCACTACATTTAGAATGATCACAAAATTAAAGACATTGGGGCAGAAAATGTATATAGGCCATTTATACCACTTCATATAGCCTAGTTTATTTGTTTAATGACTAAATGTAATTTCACGCAAAAGTAACAAAGAATATTGCTCCAAAAATTACCATGATTACAAATGTGATACTGAATTAAATTTTTTTTAATTTATTTATAATTATTTATTTTTTTACAGTACAAGAGACTTGCATTTTAGACACCATATTTCCTGTTTTTGCTTTATTTTGACAAAAATCACTCCAAACACAGCCACAGACTTTTTTACGCCTTTTACTGTTTTGTTCCTGAACATTCAACCATTTGAATGATTCAGTTTAATCGCAATGCCTCTCTTATTAACAGTGTCTTGTTGCCACCTGCTGATGGTTTTAATTTCACATTCAAAGTATCTTTTATTATTTAAATACATTTCAAATATCTGTATTTAATGTTTAATGTTTAATATGATTTATGCATTTTTAATTGCAGGTTAAATGCATTCATGTCTCTCATTAAACAGTTTGCATATGCATCTAAATTAGTGCTGTCAAAAAATAAATCTTGATTAATCGCATCTAAAATAAAGTTTGTTTACATAATGTGTCTATACTGTGTATATTTATAAAATGTACATATGTATAAAAAAAATTAGCATATTAAAATGTATACTTTGTGTATTTAAATATACACAGTACAGTACACATACATATATTATGTAAACAAAACCTTATTTTGGATGTGATTAATTGTTTGACAGCACTAATCTTAATGTCACTTCAGATGCAGCTTCTGTGTTTTCTCTGCATTGCAAAGATGAATTTTGTTGATACTGTTTTAATTTGCTTGGTAACGGCCCAAAAGTCTTATTATTCTAATTTACTGATTAAATGTAAGTATGAGTTTGAATCAAAAGATAAATGGACACTTTTAGAAAAAAGGGCTTTTTAAAAAGGTAAAAATCAGTTTAAACTTATTTAAAAAGATTAATTTCTATCAGTGTGAACTAACCACCGCACAGAATATGAAGAATATCAAAAACTTTAGGAGTCAGCTTTCCACCAGCACAACAGCAAAATATTGTCTAGTTTATTGTTATCGATAAAATCCCAGAAATTTTGATTTTTTTTGTCAATAATATCGCACACCTAACCTACATTGGTTGTAGCATTATAAAGTCACCGCAATAGAGACTAGTCTAACAGTCTTTTCCTAAATCAGTCTTTTCTTTCAGCCATATTGGGCGGGCATCTGTTTTGTGTGGATATATTCATTCATTGTTTACAAAGTAATGGCTGCTTCACAACTTGAAACACAATTTGAAAGTCAGAAATGCAACAATCAAACAGGAATGTCAAAGATAGTTGAAAGGTGGTTGGATAATATTGACCATGAAAACCTGAAGACCTGAGGAACACCACCTAAGGGTCCTTGCTGAAAGAATCAAGGTGTATTAATAAAACAGTATAATGAGAGAAAGCCATACCAGAGTGATTAAGCAGAGCCTGTGGTTCTCGTCCATTCTCTGGAGGGGTGATTAGCTCCCAGATGAAGCTCTTGATGTTCTCATCTCCACGGTAATGTATCAGACAGAAAACCAGGATGACACGGCAGATGGTTTCCACGTCCCGTTCACTGAGACGCCGCTTACAGCGAGCATGCGACAGGATATCCCGCCAACGGCCCCATCTGTATAGACAAAGTAATGTTGAGATATAAAAAATATGAAATCATAATTCCACAGAAAGTTTTACACTCAAATTAAAACCAGCACAACTAAAACACGATCAGGAAGAAACAAGGCCACAAACCCATAAACAAGTAGGTGTTTTTCCACTCTGAAGCAGTCTGTGCGCCCATAACCACTACCAGAATGCCGGTCTGAGCGTCGAGAGGCCCGAGATTGTCGGGAATTATGGGGTGGGTAGTCATCATCACTGTCCATGTCAGACAGATCCCCACCCTCTCCACGCAAGCTGGAATACTGACGTGTTTGCTTTCTTATTCTGGGTGTGTCAATCACAAGAGTATTCTGCAAAGAGTTTGCATGAAAGATTAATGAATAAAAGAATAGACTTACAGAAAATGAAGAATAAGGTAACCATTTTCCAAATGCTACACTGTACCTTCCTGTTGAGAGAGTCCATGTCTAAGTCAGCTTTCTTGGCCCACTTTTGCCAGAACTCAGGATCATCCAGAGCAATATCCGTGCGGTTTTCAGACGCCACAAAGCTGGCCTTGGAAAAGGTGGATCCTTTGCCTTCACTCTCAATAGTGATGGTAGTTGCTCTTCTCTGAAGTATCTGATCGATGTCCTCCTCACAGAAACGGCTTCCCTCGTCGTTCTCATCCATAATGGCTGCATAAGCACCTTTACGAAGCAAATCCTCGATCTCCTTCTTTGAGAACTGCTGGATCTGAGGAAAGTTAATAGCATACCAGTGAATGAGGATCCAGCTAGGTTTCATTTTGGGTAAACTATTACTTTAACAAAGCAATAAGATTTTTTATTCTTACCCCGTTAACACTGCTGTCCTTATTTCCACTCATGCTTTGCAGAACAGCTCGATCAAGTCCCAGTTTAAGACTCGCTTTGTCCAACATCTCCCTCTCATAGGAGTTTCTAGTAATGAGACGATAAACCTTCACTGCTTTAGATTGACCAATACGATGACAACGTGCCTGAGCCTGCGTGGAAGAGAAGACAAATGATGAAACTAAACACCTGTATCATCTCTAATGCCTTGAAATTACTATAAAAAAAAAGTGTGAGCTCCTCACTTGAAGATCATTCTGTGGATTCCAGTCAGAGTCGAAAATGACACAAGTGTCAGCAGCAGTCAGATTAATGCCCAAACCCCCAGCCCGGGTACAAAGCAGGAAGACAAACCGGTCTGAATCGGGTTTACTAAAGCGATCAATGGCCGCTTGTCGCAGGTTTCCTCTGACCCGCCCGTCAATGCGCTCATACAGGTATCTAAGCAGAGAAAACACATCTAATTTTAGATACATCTAACAAACCGGATGGCAGAATTCAAATTCTCTGGCTGCAGTTGCCTTTTAAATCAAACATTTCCATTTCACAGTTTACACTTCTAAAGCTATACCTCTTGTGTATGAGGTAGTCCTCAAGGATGTCGAGGCATCGCACCATCTGTGAGAAGATGAGCACCTTGTGCCCGCCAGCCTTAAGGCGAGGAAGCAGCTTATCCAGCAAGACCAGTTTCCCTGCAGAGCGCACCAGAGCCTGGAGATGAAAGTCTGGAGCCAGAGGATTATACACCTCTCTCAGCTCGGCCACTATCTTCTCCTCAGCCCCTGCACACAGAGACAAAAAGTGGAAAGTGGACAACAAAAAGATGAGCAATAAAATCCAAAAACCAACAAGCAAAGGTTTGTGTATGTGAGTGTGCTACAGGACCAAAGTGGACCAAAACCTTTCATGCTCAGCCACTTGTATACTAAGATTGCAAGGCTAAAATTACCAACAAGAGACACTACCCGGGAACAGTCATAAATTAAGTACCTGTAATGAGGTATGGGTGGTTGCAACACTTTCGAAGTTCCATCATTGTGTTGAGGAGATTGGGAACATTGCTGTTATGTGTGGCTCCCATGCTAAGGAAGCTGAAGTTACGTTCTAGAATAGCACGGTAATACTTCTTCTGTACATCAGTCAACTCCACCTGGGGACCACAGAAAATTATGCACTCCGAACTTACAGAAGCAAAGAGAATTAATCATCAAGAAACAGTTCATACCTCAATAATGGTCTCTTGTTTTGGGGCGAGGTTCTTTTCTACATCTTCTTTCAGTCTACGCAGCATCATGGGCTTTAGAATGGACTGTAGTTTCTGGACCTGAGAATCGAAGACAGTGACTGTGTTTGAAACTGCTGATGCTCTTAACAGAGCTGATGTTATCTGCCAAAATGTTCCCACATTATTCCTACCTGCTCCTCTGTTTTAAGATCTCCAAACTCGCGCAAAAACTCTATCTCTGAGGGGAACTGAGCCGGCTCCAGAAAGTGCAGCAAACTGAACAGCTCCTCTACAGTGTTTTGAAGTGGAGTGCCTGTTAACAACACTTTATGCTCCTGAAAATAGAAAAAAATATTATTTTTATTCTATGTAACAGATTAATACATTCAGTTTCTCTTAAAAAAAAAAAACACTAAATCACTTACAGGGTCAAGCATCTTGAGGCTGTCAAGCAGTTTGCAGTTTCTATTCTTCAAACGGTGAGCTTCATCAATAACTACACAACGCCAAGAAATCTCCCTCAGCTCGGGGCAATCTGATAGAATCATCTCAAAGGTTGTGATCAGAGCATCAAATTTATAGGCCCCTGGTATCAAGTGTCCCTAGAGAAGACAAAATCAAGAGAGCAAGGTAGAGAGGAATTCAGAACGGAGCTGTCAAAATATACTATTAGAATAAACATTATTTTTTTCTTTTTTTTTTTTACTACTCTAGTATTTATTAATGTTTAAAATGAACTTTTATAAGCAGTTTTTATTTTAAATAGTGCGTTTTAACGTTCATTTTTATAATTGTATAATTTTCTTATATTTCCATTTAGTTTTTTTATTTCAGTTTTAGTAATATTTATATTCCAGCTTAAACTAAAGTTAGGAATTCTCCCTTGGCAAGTAATTGAAATAACTATCTTTCTAAAATTTATATACTCTTTAATTTCAGATTTTTTATTTAAATTACAGTTTTAGTTAAAAATAACAGCACTGCTGTTTATTAGCAATCAAACTGATGAGACAGAAACATCTATACCAACCTTGTCATCTTTGCAGTACATTTCATACTGTTGGATCATCTGTCTACTGCCCAGACTGCCGTGGTAAACAATAGCATTCATATCTGTCCAGTTGGAAAACTCTCTCTCCCAGTTTGTGATAGTGGATAGAGGAGCAATGATGAGGAACGGCCCCTGGACCCCTACAGCAAACATCTCTGACAGCAGGGCTATGGACTGAATGGTCTTCCCCAGACCCATTTCATCTGCCAGGATGCAGTTTTGCCTGTGTGGGAAGTCATGAATACAGAAGAGGAGGAGTAAGAAATGGACAAACAACAACCCAATTCTCTTTAGGAAAATACACATAAACAAACCAAACATACAAACTTGTAGCCTACTGTTTTGTCAACCCATTCAATCTAAGTACTGAAATGACTATTATTGACCCCGTGAAATTGCCTGAACGCAATTTGTGACAACCCTAGAGTGTACCATGGCCAAAATCAATTAATAGACCATATCGGCACCATTTTCACCTACGCCTGCAGTCCTGCCAGAATCAGACAGTAATAAAGAAGAAATGAGCCTGCATTTGTTATTTGAGTAAGGCTATAATTCAAACAAAGATCCCATGGTGACTGTTCTGATAAGGACGCCCACGATTATCATCATGAGGCTGCTGATGTGTCCAAATAGTAGGCTATCAAATTATTTACTTATGGTTTTGTATCACCGAGCTACTGTCAGTACACTGCTGTAGCATTGTATCAGTGGCAGGTGGTATTTATAATTGAGGGGGAAGGAACAATCTCATTCTAGAGCACATTTTCATGCACCCATGTGCAGGGAATGAGTCATTAATATTCTTGGTTCAATTTCCTGGAAGAGAAAGCATGTTAAAAAAATAATAATAATTAAAAAAAAAAAGCACATCTGTTTATTTTGTCGACTAAGAGCACACAAGCTTCAAGATGCCTCAAAGCTAAAGCACATGGACTAAAATGCACAAAAATAAAAATTCAAGGGGTCTTTTAACATTCGCCAAAGTGGAAAGGTCTTTAAAATTAACATTTTTATTTTTTAACTTTATTTGAAAGTTGTGGATGTCTTTAAAACTCAGCTTCAAATTTAATCACGTTAGTATGTTAGCAGGGTATTCACCTGTTGTACCAGTTGAAGAGCAGCCAGTTGACTCCTTCCAGCTGGTACTCTCGGAGCTGGTTCCCATTCTTATACTCTCTGGACTCATCAAGCTTCTTCCAGGCACTTGCAGCAGGTCGAGGCTGATGGAAGAGCAAGTCTTGTTAATAATTAACCACTGGCTCGCCAGTTTCTTAATGAAAACTAAAGAATGCAGACAAGGTAAAAATGCTCTGGTGACTAGACACTGAGAGGAGAGAGGAAGAGGCAGATAAAACAGTATGCAGTGGAGACTGCCAGTATCTTACAGTTCTCTTGAGTCGGGCTGGGCGGCTTTCAATCTTCCTGAATTCTTCCACCTTTGCTTCATCAACATCCTCCTTCAGCTCCCAGGTAGCATCTTCATAGGGCAGAGAGGACCACTTCACTAGGTAGTACACTACTGGCTGTAAGAGGAAAAACAACACTCAGAAGCAGTGTTTTGGCAGGGTGCAGTTTGAATTAAAATGTGAATAAATAAGACTCGGCACCAAGAAATACTACAACAAACATCCTGCTAAAATCACTTTGTCCATGCTGGCTAAGCACAGTAGACCAGTGCAGTCTGATACAGGAACAAATGCTTCTTTATAACAAATCAGTCAAATAGACTCGTATACATTTAATATCAGTTTGAATACACACTCTTATTTAACATTTGAAAATTCTTACCTCCCCATTGTCTTTATCCACACTATGTGACTCATCCAAAATACGATCAACCTCCACATAGTCTGGATTGAAAGGTTCCTCATCCTAAATTACAGGGAAGCATTTTAGATGTGCTTACAAATCCTCCAGAACAAAATTTGTGAGATCTGCTAAAGCCATTTGACTTGCCTACCAAACAAAACATTGCGTGTTTGCCTAATTTCAAATTCATAGGGTCTTACCTCCTGGAATATGTTCCTCATCTGTGCCTGTTTTGTCTTGAATCTCTTCAGCTTCTGATGGATTCTCTTGTCTCTTTCCAGCTGCTCAAGACTGGCCCATTCACAGTGCATGTACGAGCTAGAAACATCATAAATGAACAGTCTCAAGAAATACAAATTATACTAAAAAAATAACTAACTGATCAACTGTTTAGAATTTAGCACCACGCCAAGTGAAAAACAGAAAATGTAAATAATCAACAATAAAAAAATAAAAAAAACTTTTTTTTATTAATTTTTATTAAACTTTGTCTGATTTAAATAAAAAAGGCCTGAGAAAAACAAGTGATGACTTACTAGTTTTTATATTTGACAAAAAATTCTTCCACATTAGTATACTGCCCTGGAGACACCTGCATCAGGACAAGAAAATGCCATGAAGGTTCAGTCAGAACAGACTAGTGCATGATTTCACAAGTTAATGACAGTAAATAGTATGAACAGATACTTGCCTCCTTTTTGGTCACCCGCATAGACAATATTTTATCCACAATAGCAGCATCCTCCTCACTTGGGTTCTCCTGAAACCAATCAGAAACATGTCCACACATATCAACAATACTTTATTACTGGTGGCATTGTGTCAACTATAAACAGCTAAAAACATCTGACAAAACCAGTAATGAAAAAAAATTGTCAGGAAGCAAACGTCTAACCCGCTATAACAAGACAGCTGACGTACCACAAAAAACTGCATGCTGGGAAGACCATCCCCATCCAGTTCCTGATGGAGTTCTGCTCCCATAGACTGCAGATGCCCTGCACTAGACACAGGAGTTGTGGTTACATCAACATCTGCATCGACTTCATCTTCGTCATCAGTGATTTTAATGTCCAAATCCTCTGTGTACTTCTTCCGCTTCACCTGACGGTTAGAACGTCGCTTCTGTGGGGAGAACAGGATCACAGTAGAGTCAATGAATCAGGTTTATGGCATTGTTCTGATTCTCTGTTTTCAAAATTTTATCACATAATGCAGCTGTAATGCCTGCCAACATATACAACACTTCAATGGCTGCCATGAATCACTAACTGAGTGACTGATTTTAGATCAGGAACAAGTGAATGCATAAGCGCGTTATACCTGCGACATTTCCTCCTCCAGTGTGCGGGGTGAAACAGGTGGGCTTAGATCTATATCTGAATGGTCAGAGGATGCATTTCTTTTTCTTTTCTTACCACCCACTAGAGTGATGGTGCTATGGAGAGGGAATAAAGTGTGAGAACAAAAAAACAGGCAGAAGCAAATACACGAATGAGTCAAACTCATCCAAAGAGGATAAGAAATCATAACTTACTTGAGTTTAGTCTTGGATTTACTTTTACTGCCTCCCCCTCCAGAAACCACTCCTGGAAACTTCGCCTTGGATTTCTTGTCTCCTCCCGCCACCACTTTCCCTCCGCCCGCACTTGGGCTTTTTTTCTTGCTCCCTCCACCACCACTACCTCCACCTCCTCCTTTCTTTTTGGCTCCTCCCGCTCCTGCGGCACCTTCTAGGTCTGCAGAAGTCTGTCCAGCAGGCAGTTCATCCTGGTTGAGCACACGGGGGATGTTCCTTTCACCCCTGGCTTTGGCCCGTGCGATGGCCTCAGCAACAATGCGATTTGCTTTCTCCTGTTTGCACAAGGTCTCCACTTTTCGCACCGGCTCCTGGACCTTCGCCAAACGCACACCGGAAGACGCGGCTGTAGTAGTGGTGCCGGACGAAGAGCCGGCAGCTGAGGTATTAATAACTTTAACCACAGAAATGGCCCCACCAGCACTGGAAGCAGTGCTTGACTGCAGAAAAAGTGACAATTTATTTTGAGAACTGTACTTTGTCACCATATAAACACAATGTGTATATATATATATATATATATATATATATATATATATATATATTGAACCAAATAATATTTGGTTAACTCAGAGTCACATAAAGCATACAACTGTGACACAAACCAGTCTAGTTACTGGGTGGTTGTTCAAATGGCAAAGTGTCGTAATCGTTACAAATTTAATGCAATTTAACTATACATTTGTGTTCTTGTATTTTTATAGTAGAGTATACATGCTATAAAACATCTTTAACTTTAAAACAATATTTTATATTCTTCCAAATTTAAGTGGTACAGAAATAATAGAATGCAATGTGTTACTTTATTGGTCAGCATATGAACACCACAGAGCCATAAAAAAAGATGGACTGATTGTCCTACCTGTGGCTGCAGCAGTAGTTTAAGAGGCACTGCTAGTCTTTGTCCTCCTTGGCCTTGAGAAATCTGCACCACCTGAGGGCTGCCACCAGCATTAGCTGCCCCAGAAACCAATTGAAACTGTTGAGGAAAACAGAGAAAAAGCTTCCTGTCACCACCAAGTTACGAGAAAAAGAATATCTTCCAACACACACAGGAGCCGTCCTTTAACTCACCTTGGCTCCCTGTTGGTTGGGCTGCTGTTGAACTTGCAGCTGAATGGTAAGCACTTTCGGCTGTGCACCCGTTTGACCCGCCTTGGCTTGGGCGAAAGCAGCCAGCTGGCCTCCCTGCAGGACTAACTTCCCTGGCAGAGAGCCCAACACCAGCCTGTGCTGCTGGCCCTGCTGCCCCGCCCCTGCAGCTGCCGTTCCCCCTACTGTCACTGTCCCAGCCTGGCCTCCACCTTGCGAGGGCTGCTGTTGTAGCACCAGAGTGAACCTCTTTGCTTCCCCCTGAATAGAGAAAAAAGGGCTATTACGATTCTAACAAGAAAAGCAATTATAAATTGTTAAAAACAACAAAGACAAGTGATATTTCATATTGAGTTTTTATAAATATTTTGAATGTTTTCATTTTTATATTTAGTTTTTATTTTAATTGTAATTAAAGTTTTAGTATTTATGTTGTGTGCTCATCATTCTTAGTCTTTAATAAAGTCCATATAATTATTATTCATTAAATATTATTTTAATACTTCACAAATGCTGCCTAGGAATTGATCTGAAATATGTTTACATAAAGGGTATAATACGTACATTTTCATTTAATAATTTATCCAATGAATAATTACATCATTTTTTACAATGGATTTTTATTCATTTTAATCAAATATTTTATTGAGGTTAACTGTTATTTTATTTCAAGCAGCCAAACTGTTGTTTTCTGGTTCTTGTTGTAATTAACCACAATAAACCTGGCAGAGACTGACCTGCTGTGGCACAGCTGAAAGTGTGACACTTTGAGGTCGGCCGGCCGCTGCTGACGTTCCAGGGGATGTAGTAGCCGGCGCTTGGTCCTGTGTTTGTAATGCCACCTGTGTCTGAGGCTGCACCTGGACCTGCGCCTGTACCTGTGCTGGCTGTGACGGTGACTGGAGCTGCGTCTGCGCAGGTATCTGCACCTGGACCGGCTGCGTCTGAACCTGCGATTGAGTCTGAGGCACCGAGGTCAGTAACACCTGCTTCATCGGGCCATTTGGTGTCTGAATCAGCCTTTGAACTCCAGTGCCTACTTTGACCTGTCCCTGCCCAGTAGATGTCGCATTTAACACCGTTCCCCCAGAAACAACGGTCATCCCTGGCCTAAGTGGGGTCCCTGTCAGAACTCTAGTGAAAGTGACTTTTCCTGGAGAGCCTGTGGCTCCTGTGACACCCTGTAGCACTTGAGTCTGACCCTGAGGGCCTTTGAGTATTACAATTTTTGGGACCGACTGCCCTGCTGCCTGTTGCGTAAGGGCGATTTGCTGAGTCTGCAGCTGCTGGGTGGCAACTTGAGCCCCGGACACAGGTACTCCAAGAGGGGAGCTCAGCAGGACTGTCGCCGCCCCACTGCTATTACTGGCCACCGAGAGAGAGGGCTGAACGGAAATTGAAGCCGGGGCAACAGAAACCTCATGGGACATCTGGGGGGGCTGCTGTGTTTGAAGGGTCTGCAGTGGGACAGAGACAGGAGCTGTGAGGGGTGTTGGGATTATAGCTGGATCTGTGACAACATCACTGAGCATGGGGACACCAGGATCCAGTGTTGGGTCCATAGGTGCATCCACATGGCCCAGTGCCAACTTCAGCGCCTCCTCGACTGGGTCTGAGGATCCCTGGGAGAACGCATCCTCCGGTAGGGAATCCAAATTGAACAGTGGGGTGTCATCAAAGAGGTCCATAATGGGGTCTGCCATCTTGTCAAAGAGTTTGCGAAAAAAAGAAAAGAATGTGTGATATCCAGTGCCGGTACAAAAACATCCAACAAGTCTGAAGAGATTTTGCAATTATGCTGTTGAAGGAAAAGAGAGAGAGAGAAACTGTAACCTTCTTCTCAAAGTATTTCTTTCCATACATTAATAAAGTAATAACATTATTAAGCACAATTATTGGATTTTATTTATGTCGCAACAGCTTATCAAGTAATTGGATTTAAAGGAATAAATCAATAAAATCAAAGGATGTTGTTTACAATGAAAATATTTATTTATATATTTAAATAAATATATATATTTAATATTTAAATGTAAATGAAATTGAAAAATAAATTAAAATATTTATTATCATACTAAGTACAAGTATTTAAGTATCTGTATACATCTATATCTCAGTACCATAATACAAAATATTTATACATATATATAAAAAAAATTCTTAAAGTACCTTCATCAAGTTAAAGATACCCCTACTATCAAGTTCACAGATTCTCACACAGTATGTTAACTCCAGTGTATTACAGTCTACTGTTTGACAGGTGAACTTACCTGAAGTGATTTATTAGGGAGTGGGGAACAGGAAAAGAGAGAGTCCACCGGTTCACCCTTCTTTACTCTCTCTCTTCCGCCCCTCTATCCTCTCCTACTCTCTGGAGTTACTTTTTGCTTCTCTGGTTGGAGTGTACTCTAAGAGATCCATCAATAAATGTGTGTACTGATGCCCTGGAAAAGACAAGAAAACACATGAATTTAATCATTTATAGTATATAGTTGCTGCATCTTACTGAATGGCAGTGCCATCACTTCACATGGCTTCATGTCTGACTGACTTGTATGTCACTTGGCGAGTTTCATAACATTGCTTTTGAAAGTCAAAGAGCGGAAATTTGTATAACCAGTACAATCATATTGTTTATGGTCCTTCGGAAATCATATAATATATGTTTAGCTAACCGAAATCAACACTGCCTTCCTTGTCTTGCCATCAATGTGGAACAACAGTCCTAAAGCAGACAATCGACAAACCCCATCAATGTTCACAATGGCGATTCCTATTGCTATAAATGCTAAATACGTGCTCGATCATTTAGTTTTTCTCTGAAGGCCGATTTAAGCTGTGTCAGTGATCCTACATCATTCATAATACATCTCACAGTCTCTCGTTCGGACTCTCTTTCAATCTCTCCCATCAACAAACCGGACCAAACCAAAGGCAACGTGCTACAAAAACCATAGCCCGACTACGAACAGACATGGACAAGGCCGCAAAGCTGTTTCGACTTGGCCAGGGCGTATTTTCTACTAAAATATGCCCTAATAACGCTGCCATTCACTGCCCCAAATTTCCCCGCAATAATTTCGGGGTGATAAATTTACCTTTGCATCGACACACATGGCTTTCTCCGTCTCACAACACTGTACGATTACAGGAAACGGCCAGCGTAGAGCAGGAACTAACTTCTTGCAAGCGCTAGGTCGAACGCGCAGCCCCCGAGCTCATCTGCTGTCAGCTGATTGGTCCATCCTCAGAGGGGCTGTCAAAAGGCAAACCTTCCATTGGTGGAAGTAGTTGTCTATCATTCCGATGTGCGGAATTACAGGGCGGGAGACATTTAATGGGTATCGGTCGTACGGGTAGTATGGTTGAGACTGCACTAAATGCGGCCTACTTGTTATCACCGGGTTTCGAGATGCTTGCTTGTTAGAATTATAAGGAGTTGGATTGAGTTTTTTATTATTACTATTTAAGGGGAAATAAAATATCATTTATGTTTACGACATCATTTTTACATAGCTTTACGCATTTTTTTCAAATGTATCCAAATGTCCCATTAAAGCTTGTGATGCTAAATGAAACATTGATGTTAGCATTTTAGAATATAATATATAATTTATTTGTCATAGGTGGATACAAAGGTATTTTTGAATTTAGTTGACAGATTTGTTGATGTTTTATATGAGAGGCTATGAGAGGCCTATCAATTTTGCTATGCAAAAAAAAAAACATTGCAAATAAAAAATATAATTTAAATGCCACCACACCAAATATGATGTTAAAACATTAAAAAAAAAAAAAAAATCACATTATTATCAGTTGTTGCTATTGACAAATTATAAACAAAAAAAATACATAATAGCATTGCACATACTGTATACTGCACTGGATACTATTAGTTAGGACAAATTAATGATAAATAACTTACATCCACATAAGTTATATATAACATTATTATTTTGTAAAAATCACAAACACCAGGCTTTGATGTATATATTTTTTTTTTACCTATCTTAAAGTGGCATGCTGTGGTCTTTCATACAAAAACAAATTCTCACAGACATGTTAGAAAAATAAATGAATACTGTGTTCTTGCTGTTTCTTTTCTTTTTCCCTTATCTCTTTCCTGCTCTCTTTCTTTCTTTGTTCCATATGTGTGAATAAGTGTGTGTCTTTAAAGCAATGCAGCGTAACTTATTGACTGTGACAGCCCACCCTGCATGGTCCATAGGAGTCCAGTGTACACTTGCACGTCTGCCTGCCAAAAACTCCATCTGCCTTTGCTCGCCCAGTGCCACTGTAGTTCTTATCCGTTATCCATTATGCCTATGCTGCTATCTGTGATGATTCCTGATCAACCGTGCCAGCTGATGCTGAGAGCTATATTTACAAACAGCTGTTGTTAAGAGGTAAAACACCTCATTCACAGAAGTAACACAGGTTGAGGACAAGTCGTGTTTCATTTCACACAGAACAAGAAGGAATTTAGATTTTTAGTCAAGGGGTTCGATTTAATGAGATTTATTTTTAAAAAGCTTTATAATACACACAACATACAACTCCATAAGCAGGCAAACATATGAGAAACAGAAATCTCACAACAGAAAGTCGATAAGCTATATTTGAATTAAAAGTGATTTCAGTAACTGAAGTTTGTGAAACCTCGGATATACATAATTTCAAATACTGTATATTCATGTCTCATCTTATTTTTGAAAATAATAAAATATAAATAATTTTTAAATATAACATTTTACTTCTCATGTTCTGTGCACTGCCACAAAAAAAGAGTAAGAAAAAATATGACCTTTTCTGTAACTTCCATTTAAAAAAAATAATAAATAATTATAATAATCCCCAGAGAGCATGTCATGCTCTCTCCTCCACATCTTCCCTTTATAAAGGAAAGACCAGGAAGCCTGAAAAAGTAGAGTACTTCCAGCCTCCCATTAGGTTGCCCCTTTCTAGCTTGAGGTAGGCCTTGTCTCCTCTTTCCATGATCACAAGCCCAGCATTTGTGGCTGCTTCTCGTGTCACATCCTGGTCTCCAGCAAAGGCTGAGATCATTGGCCATCCGTTCAACATCAAACTCACCTGTGAATAGGAAAATATTTTTTCACAGCAATGCCCCGGAAGAGACATTTTTGGCTCCACAAATTACCTTTCAGTGAGCAAATCTTAAAATATATATATTTTTCAAAGTGTGAACTTTTTCCCATTATAAATAACCTTTTTTTCAATGGAGGGTTATATGGATGTTACAGTTCTTCATGGAACCGTAGATGCCAATAAAGAACCTTTATGTTTTTAAGAGTGCGAGAAAGAATTTCCAGTGTGTACCTGTATGGTTTGCCTGTTGTATGCCTTCACCACATGGAAGTTGAAGCTGTACACCCCTCGCCTTGGAGCAAGAAAGATACTGCTCTCTTGGTCAAAATGACCACCGACGTTCACCAAGATCTAACAAAAACTGACCAATTATACAGGGCAAAACTACATACAAAGTATTTTAATGTGGAAAGATTGCTTACCTGGTCAAAATAGATGATCATGGTGCGATTGCTCATGTCTGTGGGCTCGTGGTTGGTTTGCCGTGTGGCGGAGAAGGCCACACGTCCGGTACCTGATCGCACGGACATCCCCAGCGCATTACCTGCTGGTTCTGAAGAGGGTGTGGAGTCACAGACCACCAGGCATTTCCCCTCCAGTACTATGGGCTCCGTGTCATTTTGCCCTCTGACAGCTGGAGGGCCGATTAGCAGAAGTGTAGCTAGCATTAGCATTGGCAACCCAGAGCTGGGCAGCATTGTCTTATTATTTCAGCTTGTGAAATCTCAGATGAAGTTAGGTGCAAATGTTCCCTACACTTTGATCGAGTAGGTGGTCTTCTGGAAACCGAGAAAAAATAAGTGAAGGATCCTCAAAAACTGTGAAGTTGTGAGCTATTGTAAAAGGTATAGATCTTTAAATCCTTGGTTCAGTCTTTCACCCTCACTTACACTTTTACTCTCTGTCTCGCTATTTCGTCGTCACCCTCCTGTCTGTCACAGTTTCCTGAAGAACAGCTCCTTCTGTGCTTGTTAAATTGCCTGTAGGGGACCAAAGGCAAGGACACTTAGAGGTTTCTCATCATCCTAAATCCATCATCATAGACAACCTGTGAGAAGACAAAGAGAGAGGGAGTGGATAAGAAGAGCTCTGCAAGCCAACAGGTATGCTTGTGTGGGGGAGGAGGAAGAGGAGCAGTGAAGGATGAAGATCATGATGTAACACTTTGGATCTCTTTCAGCTGAGGGGAGCAGCATCCAGGAGAGAGTGCGAAAAAGAGAGAGAAAAAAGAACAACTCCACTGAGAGACCATCTGTCTTTAACACGCTCTCACTTCCCTCCTGACGTTCCACAACATGCAGGACCTCTCTCCCATACGCAGATCCTCTGTCCCTCTCTCCTTTGCTGGTGCTTATTGGCCGAACCTCCTCTCTCTCCTCAGTGCCTTGGCATGCTAAAAAGTGCTGAAACCTAAGAATGGTACATCTCGGAATTTGGAGGTAAAGTATGTATATATCAGGTCTTAAGTGGCACAACTCACCACATTAATTTACTATTCCGGTCATGTTTATAGTCTTTATGAAGCAATGACATTTACAAAGGTCAGCTTTTATTTGCGTCTGGTCTTGAGTGAAACCTCAATGTTTGTGCGCTCTTAAAGATCTAATTCTGCTCAGTTCTGTCCTTGAGCTATTGCTTTATTTCACAAACTTCACAAAACTTATTTCTCCCCAAATTTTTACACACTAAACCTTACCTTACACATTTCCATGCAAAAATATCTAAATATCCTTTAATGTTAGAATTCTTTATATAGACTGTATTTTTAAAAAAATATTATTATTTTTTTCTTACCTTATAAAAGCATAAATCTAATAAAAATATAGATGAATTTAACAAGAAAACAGGACAAAAATACCTTGTGTGTTAGAAACTATTTTTTTACTGAAGCTTCTTTCTTCTGGAGTAACATAAAATGAAATTAAGCTATTAAGCTTTTTATTAAGAAAAAATAGCAAAGTTACTTGATTTAGTAGGTTGTCCCTCTGTTTCCCAGGTGTAAAGATGCGTAGTGTCAAAGCTTCTATAGAAACACTGAATCAGACAGCTTACGGATCTTCCTGTACTCATCCTGTCTCTCAAGACCCTCCCCTTCCCACCCACTCCACCAGCTTCACCTCCCTCTCTCCCTCTCTCACTTTCTCTAATAATCCATGTAATCTTTCTTTGATGTAAACAGCATGGCCAAACTGGCATTTGTAGCTGTAAATGATAGCCAACAGTCAGTAGAAAGCATACAGAAGAAAACAGGAAACTAACCTGACCCTGTGTCCCACAGAACATGAATGATCCACAAGGATAAGCATCAAAGGACACAAAAGATAATACAATAATATGACATTTTCAGATTTCTCAAATACACTAAGTACTTTTTATTTTTGAGCATCACAAGAAATAAAAACAATAAATTAAAGAAGAGTGAACTGTGCATATATTTTGTCAAATTTCAACTGTCCATTTGTTCTCCTACCCCTTATTCTCTGTCGCAGGCATGCTGGAACAAATGCCAGCATCTTGGGCCAAAGGCAGGAAAACCCTGAACTGATGGCTAGTCCATTAAAGGGCTATTTTTAAAATTGTGTGTGCATTTTAAAAACAAAGTAACTGCACTACTTTAGTAAGGATACCTGAACCTAGATGCTGAAGGAAGGGCTGCCAACAGTGAGATCTATAATAATAGGAGAAACCTTCATCTCAACAGTGGTTTATCAGCTGGTGCAGCACAGCTTATTTATCTTATTTAAAAAAAATTTTTTGCAGAACCACAGAACTTTTTGTGGCAATCACAATCCCAAACCCTTATAGTGTCTTTCCTGAGCTGTGATGAGAAAGGCTGCTGACATGGAAACTATTCAATATTTTAAACGCATTTTCAATTGTACTTTAATGCACTGAAGAGCCTTAAAAACTAAATGAAAAACAGAAAAAAATAAAATAATAAAAAATAAAAAACACGCGATTTCAAATATTCCTTTCTCCTGTGTTACAAGCTGTTGGTGCATGAAGAAGATCTGTACAATTGCAAAGACTAAAGTCTCAAATCCAAAGAGATATTCATTATCAAAGTTAAGACTCTGCCTCTCCCCACTAAAATGGCTCATTCAAACACGCCCCCACATCTCTACGTCACTATGTGGAAATATTTGCGTAATGCCACCCAGATGTTCACGCAAAAAAAAGAAGGCGTGGTTTCAGTAACTGCAGTTAGTGTTGAAGCAGCTATGTCAGGGAGATGCTGTGTGTATCTAGGTGAAAGCAAAAAAAGTTTATTTGGCCTTCTGAAAGTAGAATGATTTAGAAATCTTTAAGATTACTTACAACAAAACAGCAAAGCATTTATGGACAACCGTTTCGTGAACCTAGGAGAGGAGGGAATTCTGACTTTGCTATGAAAATCTGGCACTTCTGAATCAGTTACTGTAAGAATGTTTTGTTATTTGTTTAAGTATTTGCTACTAAATGTTCAAATGCTGAGTTTTGCGTGTCACGCGTGAGTGCGTGTCTGTGTGTGTGTGTGTGAGAGAGAGAGAGGGAGAGTTAGAGTGTGTGGAGTCAGCTGTCTTAACCTTCCGTGGCTTGTGTAATACAAACATATGAGCTTCATCACTGTGTCTGTCACGCCACTCTGTCGCACTTTCAGGCTTAAACTGATGATAAAACCAAGGACATTCTTAACTGTGTTTACATTTATTTTGAAAGATGAGGCTGATGATAATGGAAAGGGGCATTACATTTCCCACGAGTGATTGCGGTGTTCAGCCAATCACAATGCACTGTGTCAGTTGGCCAATCAGAGCAGACTGCTCTTGTCAGAAAGAGGGACTTTGTAGAAAATTACATGTTTGAGAGAGACGGGGCATAGATACAATAATGTACAGTATTTGGAAAATAATGTGTTTTCCGGTGCTGAAACTGTGCAGAGAGAACAGGGTGGATGATGAACCAGGCTCCAGGATATCTGAGTAAAATAACAGAGAATCATAATGCACAGAACATAATGAAACGGGCTAGGCATCTGTTATGATATGACTACAATAATAAACAAATTCTGTTTTATATAATTTGATTTAAGATCAGTTTTCTGAGACAAGTTCAGAGAAACATTGTGTAAAATGTATTACATTTTAATCATTAAAAACTACCACTAGTAGAACTACTAATAAAACACAAAAAAGACACCACTTCAACTTAACAGGAAGTATTACATTTATATTATTTTTTTCACAGTAATAATGAGTCTTTATGAAAGTATATGGGTGCATTTATATTTTAAGAAGTCATCATATTTGCTGTTTTTGACCTTCATCACTTTCCATAAGTCTTTATAGATGTTTAGGAGAGGGTAAGTTTTTGTCCAAGGTTAATAGGCTGCTTACTAAACAACAAAGAGAAACAGCCATTAAAAAGTAGCCACTAGATGGCACTATTAAACAAGGCAAATGACAAAAAAAAAATCTAAAATATTGATTCAGTTCACACTTATTAGGTTAGCTGAGATTCAGTGGTAAGAATTTGACTTATAAAATCTAAATGTGAGATCGGGGCCCATCATGGAGTTTATTAATATTAACATGCCTACTTACAGAGATCTCTCTTGAGTTCATTCAGGCTGCGCAGGGTCTCAGCTATGAATTCTCTGTATTCCACATTCTCTACTAAAACAATCACGGTTTATCTAAAAAGGCTTAGCTACTGCAAATTCTTTGTTTGGAATACCTGTGTAAATCCAGTCTTTTAATCCAAATGTCATGTGTAAAGTTCCTAAATGAACAGATTGTATTATGTTGTTTTTGGTCATAAACTGTCTTGCAATGCTCCTTCTAGTATGTCATGTTGCAACAGCTATCAAATGAACAAAATATGCCTTAACTGTATTACTGTAGACATTTGAATTTCAACACACACACACACACACACACACACACACACAAACAATGTTTAAAAAATGCATAGGCCTACATTTGATATGAGCATGATATGCCATATTTTACTAGAACGTATTTATTTAAACTGAATGTATTTATAGAATATATATATATTATTTACATACAAAGTATTTATAAAAATATAAAAAATACCTAATAAAATATCAACTTTTTATCAGAATATGGTGAATGAGGCTTGATATGCATTTAATCTAGAAAACTTTAAAGTATATCCTCATACCCAGATTAGCAGGAAGAGGTCTCTCTGATCCAGCAGGGAGCCAAAGAAGTGGTGGATGCTCTCTGTTTGGTTCTGATCTTCTCTTACTCTGCTGCAGTCTTCCTGCACCCTCTCCATGGCCTGCTGTCTCTCCTGCTCCATGATGTTTTTCACAGCTGACACCAGTCGGCCCACCTGAGCCTGCAGGGCTGAACCCATCTGTAACACCTGGGAGACATCACTCACAGAATAGTCCTCCTGAAATACACACACATACACAATATGTAATCCATGCATGTTGTGTTCAGTTATGAGAACCTGTGGTCCTTATATTTCAGGTTAGGAATATTTCGTTTTATTTATATTAAATATATTTTTTTACTAAATTTTATTGTATTTTTTACAATTATTTTATTGATGTCTGCTCCTAAAAACACATCTAAATCATTTAACCATTTACTCCCCGTGCATAAAATATGCATGACAAAAAAATACAACAAAAAATGTGCACTTACTAAAAGCTAATGACTAGTCATTCATAAGAATTCAAATGCTACACTGATTAATACAGACCTATTTGGCACAAGCTAAGCCTTCCTATTAAGTTAATCTGTCTCCTAATAAACAATTTTTAGAAAGCTGTTCCATTTGACTATACTGGATCAATGAGGTACCTCTCTATTAAGTCATTAAATTATTACATAAAAAGTGATGTTAATTTATTTATTTTGAATGTTAAAATGCATTTTTGTTTTAAGTATCTGACCAGCGCACTCTAGTTATATTAACCCATCCAATGCCATGAGGTTATGAGGGGAGCGATTGGGAAACATTTCTGTCATTATTTTTGACAGTGAAACTGATACTGACACTGATTGCACGGAAACAATAATTAAATTTATAAAAAAGTTGCCCTAACTGGTCCTGTGAGTTTTCATTGCAAACAATAACAGACCAAGGCAACTGGGAAAATCAAGAGATCAACTTCTTAGTGGCTTCTTGATCTGAATGTAGTTGGTTACAACTACAGGGTTGGTGTTTGGATGCATTACCTATATAAAACTGAAAAGGCTTACCTTTTTTGACTTGCAGCTTTGTGTGATGGATGATTTCTTACAGAAGCACAGACCAAATGTAAATGTAAGTGTGTGTGTGTGTGTGTGTGTGTGTGTGTGTGTGCTTGTGGGGCACCTGGCATGTCTTCTTATCCAGACTGACTGACAGCCATCACATGACCTGTTCCTTACAGAAACAATTATGAGGTGAGTCAGAGGAAGAAAAGGAAGCAAATAACACCTGGTAACTGTTTAAATAACGCTGATTGTTATGTAAAATAGACCAAGATATCCTATAATTGTCACGGTGTCTGGTCTGTGTTTCCCTGGGTGTCCACTAGTGGTCTCACTTCCCCATAGGCACCTCACCGCAGGCACTACATTTCCCACAAAGCCTTGTCCCTTCATCACGGTAATTGCACACCTGTTAATTGCATTCAGCTGTCTTCACTTTCATCATCATTATCCTGTCTATATAAACCGGTCTTTTTTCTGTCTGTGTCATGGAGGCCTTATTTTCCATCACCTAGTTTAGTTGTGCTTTCCTGTTGTGTTTTTGACTGATTTCATGGTTTTGGCCCCCTGCTTGTTTTGGATTACCCAATAAACACTGCTCTTGGATCTCTCGTCTCCAGTGTCTGGTCATTACAGAAATAAAGTATTGATATAGTATAGATGTTACGGTTACAAAACAAATGAAAACTGACATCCATTGTTTCATTTCTCCAGGTTAAGCATTCTTTTCATTTTAATAAACACTGTTCAGTAAGAAAAATGCTTGTGACCCAAACTTCCTTGTTTGAAAACATTTGCAGGAGTGGCACTATCACTTTTCGTTAAGAAGCTGATAAACCAGTTTGTCCAGTCCAGAGACACATTTAGTAAATGCGCAAAAACAGACAGAAAATGCTTAAAGATTTTTATAAAATAGAGACACCAGAGAAAGACTGAGAACTAAGAAACAGGACACTGGGAGTGAGAAAAAAGGAGATAAAGTAAGAAGATATTGAAGCAAACCTCAAGAACTTCAAAGTGACGGTCTGTGACGCATTATGGAGGCAGGAGAGGACTCTGATTGTCATGAAAGTAAGTTTTCACCATACTGTATGTAAATGTTTTAACGTTTGACAAAACTTATATACTTTTTGGACAGCTGATGATCTAACACAAAAAGTCTTCAAAATATCTTCTCTTATATCTCAAATTTAAATTATTTATATACTAAGTCACTATGTACATTGTTGTTCAAAGAATGAAAATATGTATAAGCTTAACTATGACTGTACATATTTTTGTAGTACAAATCAATATAGTAAGGCCAAAATGTTTTGCTTAATACAAATGTGAGAGATATATTGTGATTACAGTGAAAGTAATACCTAGAAGTTTTCTTCAAGTTTCAAAGCAGAAAGTGTCCTTATATAATGGATGTTAACATGAATGTACAGAGCTAATGATACAATGCTAAGCTTAAAAACTTTCTAAAATTGTTAAAAGTATGTAGGAATGTAATTTGTTTTGTCACCTAAAATCAAACACAACAATGCGAGGCAAACTAAAGAATGTTTTAATAATACAAACCACATGCAGGAACCAAATGCAGTGCAGAGTTCTCAATTTACACATTTGACTATACACTTAAAATATGATAATACATTTGATATGGTTTGCTAACTAAGTTACGATTCAGGTTCCTTAATTTTCTTTTGCAGATTGCCCAGCTCTTCCAGAGATAAAGGCCATTATAGTCGGCAGTAAAGCAGAGTACAAACGCAGTGCAGCTAAAACCATTTTTGGCCAGAATGACTGTAAAGTGCGAAAAGAGATAGTCAAGAGTGAAAAGAAGCAGAAGACAGTTCAGAACAGGTCTGTCACTTTGGTAATGACACCAGGATGGTGGAGGAGCTTCACACTGGCAGAGAGTGCTAAGTTTTTAAAGATGGAAATTGTGCATAGTTTAAAACTGTGTCCTGATCCACATGCCTTTCTTCTAGTCATCAATCTACACAAACCATTTACAGTCATGCACCTAAACAGTGTGGTGGAGCACATGGAGATTTTTGGTGAGCAGATCTGGAACCACACCATTGTTCTGCTCATGTATGACAACAAAGAGCAGAGAAATGAAGATAGCAAGCAATTAATTGAGAGAGCAGGGGACGAACTTGATATTGTTATAAAGAAATGTGGAAACAGAGTTCATGTCTTCAATTATACTGACAGCAAGGGGATAAATGTGGAAAAACTGTTTAATGAGATAGAGAGATTGGTAGCTGAACATCAAGGACAGTGCTTTAAAATTGAGAGCAAACTTTTTGAAGATATGGAGGAAAAGAGAAGAAACGTGAAGAAACAAGCAGAAGAGAGAGAGATTCAAGTAAAAACAAAGATGCAAACCTTGAAAGAACATCTAACAGGTAAAGTGCATCTTCTAAAATAATGTAAAAAAAAAAATTGCATAATTAATAGAAAATTAACAGAAAGATGGAATTATATAGCTCATATGATATGATTAGCTGAATGCTAAGATGTGTTCATGAACTTTCATGTTCTTTCTGGCAGATAAATTTTTTCCAGAATTAAGGATTGTCTTGATGGGTGGCAATATTGTTGGAAAGACCTCAGTGATGAACACTATTCTGAAAATTGAACAAGATAAGAAAAAAAATTACACAAAAAAGTGTGTGATAAGTGAAGGAGAGGTCCACAAGAGAAGAGTCATTTTAATCGACACACCTGGATGGTGGCCGTACGCGTCTGTAAAGGAGACTTCAGAGTCAGTCAAGCAGGAGATCATGTCAAGTGTTAGTATGTGTTCACCAGGACCTCATGCAGTTTTGCTGGTTCTGCAGTCAGGTGCTGCCTTCACTGAAGCACAGAGGAGGTCTGTCAAGGAGCACATGGAGCTCCTGGGTCGAAATGTCTGGAAGTACTGTATAGTGGTGTTCACCAGGGGCGAATGGATGGTCACCAACACAACTGAAGAACACATTGAGAGTGAAGGAGAGGCTCTGCAGTGGTTGATCAATAAATGTGAAAACAGGTATCATGTACTGAACTACATGGAGCAGGGGGATAGAGAACAGGTCAGAGAGTTGATGGAGAAAGTGGAGATGATGGCCAGAGAAAACACAGATCTCCTGACGCCTGTGGAAGGAGCGATGGAGGAGACTGACAGCGGCTGGGGATCTATCTGGTCAGACCAAGACAAGTTAGAGAGAGAAAGCTTTACTCTGGAGCCACCTGAAAGTAAGTATACTTACAAATTCCCTTTAAAACAATCATTTGATTTACTGTTAGCCAGTGAAACATGTTTATACAAAGTTTTATTAATTGTTACATTTCTTCCAATAGTGAACGAAGAATACATTGCAAAATGGCTTGAAAACACAGAAATTGTATCTAACTACAGGAACTTATCAGACTTTTCAAAAGACATTTCAGAAGATGTCACACTAAATCAAGATCACTGAAGTTTTCAGAGGTAAATACAGAAAACAGAAATTGTAAAATAAAGAATGCAATTACAGTGTATACACTCAATTTCATGCAGAAATGTACAACTAATTAAAATGATTTACTTGCACAACTAAGTTTTGTTTTAAATTGTAAATATGGTTTTTACTTTTGTAATCACCTCAACCTCATACCAGTTCCATTCATATTGTATGTGTATTAAACACAAAGTCACACAAATGTATATTCTGATAATATACCTAGTGTATGTGTAGAGTTGCTCCAGTGGAGTGCTGGAGATTTACATTTGTTCTTTTATTATTCTTATTCAAACAAAACCAGAAACAAAAATGTGTTTGAGTATTCTGCAAAACCTACAATCTTATTTACTTGCCTGTCATCATCTTTGTTTCTTCATTCATCATGGTTCACATTGTAAAGTAGGTTTTGTGCCATATATTTGTGAATTAAAAACACTGTTCGCTTTATGTTCTAATATTAATCCCATTCCATTAATTTATGTATCTTTTTCTGGTGTAATTCATTAAAATACCTGCTATGAATAAAAAAAATACCTTGAGTGTGTTTTTCCATGTATATATATTTGATACAACAAATCTTCAGATAACCATGGCAGGAAAATGTCTGCAACTCTCATCATTTTTTTAAAGGAAATATTAATGAGACAGTAAGAGAAAGACGGATGTATTACATGCACAAGAACTAACAGGAATTTACTCTCAAGTCCTTTACGTTTGTTTAAAGTGTTTTCTAATACAGCAAAGACATTGTGTAATGCTTTAATGTATGACAAATACTATTTTGCTTACTGATTTCCTTTAACAAATCTATATAAAAAGTCAGTGTGTATTCATTGTTTATGAAGTTAAGTAAAAGTGAAAGTTCAGTTGACTTGAGAGAAAAGGCTATATACATTATTTGGTGTCTTTTTTTTAACTAAAGCACTTAACTAATTTCAGTTCCAATGGTGACAGAACGTTTATAACTCTATCCCCTTGTCTTTTCTCCCTCAGTAATGACGAGGTGGGGTTTATTTTAACAATAAGTACAGAACAGATAAAAAAAAAAAGGGGGGTGGAGCTATGGCTGTTTCCAGGACCTATCTACATAGGGGCTAAGCCATCACATGTCCTGTTATTTACAGAAGCAATTATGACGTGAGTCAGAGGAAGCAAATAACTTACACCTGGCAACTATTTAAATAACACAGATTGTTATGTAAAATAGATCAAGATAGCCTATAAAAAAAGTATTGATATAGTATAGATGTTATGGTTACAAAACACATGAAAACTTACATTCACTGTCTTTTTGTTTTCTTTCTCCAGGTTAAGCGTTCTTTTCATTTTAGTAAAGACTGCTCAGTAAGATAAAAATAAAAGGTGAAAAAAATGCATGTGACTACCTCCTCGTCTAAAAACATTTGCAGAGCAAACAGAGGAGTGGCACTATCACTTTTCGTTAGGAAGCTGATAAACCAGTTTGTCCAGTCCAGAGACACATTTAGTAAATGCGCAAAAACAGACAGAAAATGCTTAAAGATTTTTATAAAATAGAGACACCAGAGAAAGACTGAGAACTAAGAAACAGGACACTGGGAGTGAGAAAAAAGGAGATAAAGTAAGAAGATATTGAAGCAAACCTCAAGAACTTAAAAGTGACGGTCTGTGACGCATTATGGAGGCAGGAGAGGACTCTGATTGTCATGAAAGTAAGTTTTCACCATACTGTACGTAAATGTTTTAACGTTTGACAAAACTTATATAAAATACTTTTGGACAGCTGATGATCTAACACAAAAAGTCTTCAAAATGTCTTCTCTTATATCTCAAATTTAAACAATTTATATACTAAGTCACTATGTACATTGTTGTTCAAAGAATGAAAATATGTATAAGCATAACTAGGATTGTACATAATTTTTTTTTTAAAGAAGTATAAATCAATATAGTAAGGCCAAAATGTTTTGCTTAATACAAATGTGAGAGATATATTGTGATTACAGTGAAAGTAATACCTAGAAGTTTTCTTCAAGTTTCAAAGCAGCAAGTGTCCTTATATAATGGATGTTAACATGAATTTACAAAGCTAATGATACAATGCTAAGCTTAAAAACTTTCTAACCTTGTTAAAAGTATGTAGGAATGTAATTTGTTTTGTCACCTAAAATCAAACACAACAATGCGAGGCAAACTAAAGAATGTTTTAATAATACAAACCACATGCAGGAACCAAATGCAGTGCAGAGTTCTCAATTTACACATTTGACTATACACTTAAAATATGATAATACATTTGATATGGTTTGCTAACTAAGTTACGATTCAGGTTCCTTAATTGTCTTTTGCAGATTGCCCAGCTCTTCCAGAGATAAAGGCCATTATAGTCGGCAGTAAAGCAGAGTACAAACGCAGTGCAGCTAAAACCATTTTTGGCCAGAATGACTGTAAAGTGGGTAAAGAGATAGTCAAGAGTGAAATGAAGCAGAAGACAGTTCAGAACAGGTCTGTCACTTTGGTAATGACACCAGGATGGTGGAGGAGCTTCACACTGGCAGAGAGTGCTAAGTTTTTAAAGATGGAAATTGTGCACAGCTTAAAACTGTGTCCTGATCCACACGCCTTTCTTCTAGTCATCAATCTACACAAACCATTTACAGTCATGCACCTAAACAGTGTGGTGGAGCACATGGAGATTTTTGGTGAGCAGATCTGGAACCACACCATCGTTCTGGTCATGTATGACAACAAAGAACAGAGAAATGAAGATAGCAAGCAATTAATTGAGAGAGCAGGGAACGAGCTTGATATTGTTATAAAGAAATGTGGAAACAGAGTTCATGTCTTCAATTATACTGACAGCAAGGGGATAAATGTGGAAAAACTGTTTAATGAGATAGAGAGACTGGTAGCTGAACATCAAGGACAGTGCTATGAAATTGACAGTGAACTTTTTGAAGATATGGAGAAAAAGAGAAGAAATGTGAAGAAACAAGCAAAGGAGAGAGAGAATGAAGTAAAAACAAAGATGCAAACTTTGAAACAACATCTAACAGGTAAAGTGCATCTTCTAAAATAATGTAAAATAATGTAAAATAATGGTCAATAACTTTGCAAAATGTATAGAAAATTAACAGAAAGATGGAATTATATAGCTCATATGATATGATTATAGCTGAATGTTAAGATGTGTTCATGAACTTTCATGTTCTTTCTGGCAGATAATTTTTTTCCCGAATTAAGGATTGTCTTGATGGGTGGCAATATTGTTGGAAAGACCTCAGTGATGAACACTATTCTGAAAATTGAACAAGAGAAGACGGTGACAAAAAAGTCTTTGATGAGAGAGGGAGAGGTCGACCAGAGAAAAGTCATTTTAATCGACACACCTGGATGGTGGCTGTACGCATCTGTAAAGGAGACTTCAGAGTCAGTCAAGCAGGAGATCATGTCAAGTGTTAGTATGTGTTCACCAGGACCTCATGCAGTTTTGCTGGTTCTGCAGTCAGGTGTCGCCTTCAATGAAGCACAGAGGAGGTCTGTCAAGGAGCACATGGAGCTCCTGGGTCGAAATGTCTGGAAGTACTGTATAGTTGTGTTCACCAGGAGCGACTGGATGGTCACTAACACTATTGAAGAACACATTGAGAGTGAAGGAGAGGCTCTGCAGTGGTTGATCAATAAATGTGAAAACAGGTATCATGTACTGAACTACATGGAGCAGGGGGATAGAGAACAGGTCAGAGAGTTGATGGAGAAAGTGGAGATGATGGCCAGAGAAAACACAGATCTCCTGACGCCTGTGGAAGCAGCGATGGAGGAGACTGACAGCGGCTGGGGATCTATCTGGTCAGACCAAGAAAAGTTAGAGAGAGAAAGCTTTACTCTGGAGCCACCTAAAAGTAAGTATACTTACAAAATCCCTTTAAAACAATCATTTGATTTACTGTTAGCCAGTGAAACATGTTTATACAAAGTTTTATTAATTGTTACATTTCTTCCAATAGTGAACGAAGAATACATTGCAAAATGGCTTGAAAACACAGAAATTGTTTCTAACTACAGGAACTTATCAGACTTTTCAAAAGACATTTCAGAAGATGTATGACTGTAAAAAAAATCTACTGTAGAATTTACAGGATTTTACAGGCAAAAAGGTAACTGCATAGCAAATAATAGTTAATTGCTGTATGTGGAATACAATAATTTGTAGTATTTTAACAGTAACACTGAATTAAAGTTGGAGTTTATTTTACAGCAATATTCTGTAATTTAACCAAAGGTACAGTATTTACCTGGCAACAAAAGTTGCCAATAAAATCCTGTAAATACCCCTAAATCCAATATTATGTTGTAATAATTTAACAATGAAACTGCCGTAAAGAATAATTTTAACAGTAAACTATAAAATACTGATATAAATGCATTCAGTCGCGCCCCGAGAATTTTTTTTACAGGGATGGTCAGTTAAGGCCACAGTAAATCTTGGGGTGGCACATCAAAATAAAGAAAAAAAATAAGGGTTTGCAATATTGACAAAAAGTGATATCTCTGTGATTTCTACTCTATTCTATATAGCTACTCTGGTGGCGCCAATCTGCAATCTTTTATTGCAACCCCTTGGGAGCACCCCTATCATGAGCTCTATCTTAATAGATTTACAAATTAATAAAAACCAAGTCAAAGATATTGCAAATAAGTATTTATTAAAACTGGCAGAAAGACATTACAGGGCTTTTACTGGTAAAATTAAATGTTCAGTCTTTCAACCGTTAAAATCTTATCATAAAAATAATATAGCATCACAAAATAAATACAAATACCTGTTAAAAAAATAAGCCATTTTCAGAGTAGAACATTAACTTTCTATAAAAACGAAGGTCAATCAACAGAATTTGTATAATTTTGGTAAAAAAAAAAAATTTTAAAGAAAAGGATTAAAATAAAATGCTGGAATCAACATTAAATCACATATTCTGTTGTTTGAGCTTATGTTCTATTAAATGAAGAATATTCCTTCAAAAGACAATTTAATAAATACATACTGAAAGTCCACCAACTTTCTGAGAGGAGCACACACATGAGGGTTATCTCTCTTCTGAGACTTTTCTATGTTTTGCCTCTATGTATCCGTCTTGTATCCAGTGAGTGTTGTGATTCCAAGAAAACATCTGCACATAAAAACAAGCAGAAGCATCAAGATAAAGTTAAGTATTGAATGAAACTAGCTCAATAAAATTAATGTAAAAATGCCACTTTTACAATACAGTCAGCATTTACCAGTACTTAAAGGGTTACTCCATCCCAAAATGAAAATCTTGCCATTAATCACTTACCCCCATGTCATTCCAAACCCGTAAAAGCTTCGTTCTTCTTTGGAACACAATTTAAGACATTTTGGATGAAAACCGGGAGGATTGTAACTGTCCCACTGACTGCCAAGTAAATACCACTGTCAAGGGCCAGAAAAGTATGAAAGACATCATCAGAATAGTCCATCAGTGGTTCAACCATAATGTTATGAAGGGACAACAATACTTTTTGTATGCAAAGAAAACAAAAATAACGACTTTATTCAACAATTTGTCTCCTCTGCATCAGTGTAGCACCATTTTGGAGAGTATCTGCTGGACACAAACTGCAGCCGCTGATCTGTGTCAGCTGGGTCACATGGATCCGCTTTCTATGTTTATTTACGCTTTGATTTTAATGAAAACAGCGTATCTGTGTGGTGCAGCTAATATAATAAAAAATAACGACTTTGTTGAATAAAGTTGTTATTTTTGTTTTCTTTGCATACAAAAAGTATTCTGACGATGCTTTTCATACTTTTCTGGGCTTAGACATTCTTAATTATTTGGCAGTCTATGGGGCAGTCACAAACCTCCCGGTTCTCATCCAAAATATCTTAAATTGTGTTCCAAAGACAAACAAAGCTTTAATGGGTTTGGAACGGCATGGGGGTAAGTGATTAATGACTGAATTTTCATTATGGGGTGGAGTAACCCTTTGAACTAAATAAGTAACCTTTTTCGCAAATAGTCAAAAGCCACTGGGTGGACCTGAAATTAATAAATATAAGCAATAATGTAACCTACAATGCAGTATTTCAATATAAAATGTAATCTAAATTCCAAGTTTATCAAATAATTTAAAGAATGAATACATTACCGAATAAAATCAGCATCATCAGTCTTGAAGCATCAAACATTTCTCCACATCAGCTGCTCTTCTTTGCACCTACAAGAAATAAAGAAAATAATATTGTGATTTCTTTAAATAATTTACATAAACGAGACCAAAATTAACACCCAAAAAGGCATATAACTTACGTTATCAAGAAAATGTTATTATAATATTACATTGTAGAACTGTACCACCAATCAAATTAAATAATCTACAGTTCAAAATTACAACTGTGTTATGACATTAATGTTTTACATTAATTTTTGAAAATACAATTAATAAATGTTAGAAAAATGAAATACTTTTAAACATGAAACTAAACCTCCATTAGGTGGCAGAAAATAACTTAATGTGTGAGTCATTCATTGAATCGATCCGTTCAAAAAGCTGAATCATTCAGCAAAAACACAGCTGAGTTTTGATTTGAGCTTTGGTCTTTGTTTCAAACTATTTTCGTTGAAATAGAACAACAGTCAATATTGTGTCTAAAAAGTAAGTAACTTGTTAACTAATTGTTTATTGAACTATGTATTTGCAATCGTGATACTCAGCAAAACAGCTGACTTGTTATGCTACTTATATCATATGTTATAAATAAACTCAACCGTTGAGCACTCATGTGTTGTATGTGTGGAGTTTATGTGTGCCGTTAAGCTTGTTTTGATGTTGAATGAAACGTTAATCAGAATCAGTCTCGCGTTTCGATGATTCCTTAGTCTTTTGTTATGTACATTTTTTTTCTCTCACACAAATTAAATCAGGGTAACTTGCCCAGTCGACATGTCGAGTACAACTACAGAATATACACAATTAACGTTACTCATGTTACATGTAACGTTAGTAAGTAAGGCGTCAGGTCAATATGGGACAGTTGAAAGCATATAAACAAATGAAATTTCTCATATTTTGCTGTTCGTCAGTTATTTCGACAGATAGTAACGTACTATGACAATCGTTCGCATAGGGCTTTATGATAAAAGTTAGGTAAACACTACTTTAAATGCTCTCAATAAGAAAATTGTACTTCCAAAAATCGAAAATCGGCCTAACTGTTCTATGAGAGCAATTCCCAGTTTACTGCACAGAAGTTACTAAGGCCACTTGTCTAAATGTCATGATAGGAGGCTACTGTGACATGATATCGCTTATAAATTAACTTAAATAAATATCATTTCTTAAGTACTATAATAAAGTGAATTTACCAGGAATTATAAATAAAGCCTCTTATCTTCAATGATTCTCGGGCTGCTCCATCCATTCAGATTTGAATGATGCAAGCAATCCCATAATGCCACACTACAGTAAGTTAGTGTAAAAAGCAGGAGCTACACTGAAACACCTGCTTCTTGTAAATGAATTACAGTTGACGTGGAAATATGCTGTTAACAACTGTAAAACCTTATTTGACCCATAAAGCATTGTGAATTACAGCTGCATCTTGTACTACAGCAGTTTTTTTTACAGTAAATTAAGATCACTGAAGTTTGCAGAGGTAAATAAAGAAAACAGAAATTGTAAAATAAAGAAAGCAATTACAGTGTATACACTCAATTTCATGCAGAAATGTACAACTAATTAAAATGATTTACTTGCACAACTAAGTTTTGTTTTAAATTGTAAATATGGTTTTTACTTTTGTAATCACCTCAACCTCATGCCAGTTCCATTCATATTGTATGTGTATTAATCACAAAGTCACACAAATGTATATTCTGATAATATACCTAGTGTATGTGTAGAGTTGCTCCAGTGGAGTGCTGGAGATTTGTCTTCATTCATCATGGGTTCACATTGTAAAGTAGGTTTTGTGCCATATATTTGTGAATTAAAAACACTGTTCGCTTTATGTTCTAATATTAATTCCATTCCATTCATTTATGTATCTTTTTCTGGTGTAATTCATTAAAATACATGCTATGAATAAAAATAAAAATACATTGAGTGTGTTTTTCCATGTATATATTTTGGATACAGCAAATCTTCAGATAACCATGGCAGGAAAATTTCTGCAACTATCATAATTTTTTAAAGGAAATATTCATGAGACTGATGAACCAGAACAGTAAGAAGAAGACGGATGTATTACATGCACAAGAACAAACAGGAAATGACTCGCAAGTCCTTTACGTTTGTTTAAAGTGTTTTCTAATACAGCAATGACATTGTGTAATGCTTTAATGTATGACAAATACTATTTTGCTTACTGATTTCCTTTAACAAATCTATATAAAAAGCCAGTGTGCATTCATTGTTTATGAAATTAAGTAAAAGTGAAAGTTCAGTTGACTTGAGAGAACATGCTAAATACATTATTTGGCGTCTTTTTTAACTAAAGCACTTAACTAATTTCAGTTCTAATGGTGACAGAAAGTTTATAACTCTATCCCCTTGTCTTTTCACCCTCAGTGATGACGAGGTGGTGTTTACTTTAATAATAAGTACAGAAACAGAAACAGAAAAAAAAAAAAAAAAAAAAACAAGGGGTGGAGGCTGTTTCCAGGAAGCTGAAACCAGTTCAAGTTAATATGTACAGACACACAGAATCGAAAGAAAATGTTTAAAGGATAATCATTTTTATATAAAAAAAGAAAGAATTGAAAACATTACAAACTGAGAAAAAGGAGAATGAGAGTGAGGAAAAGAGTAAAGAGAGAAAGAAGACACTGAAGCGAACAAGAACTTCAAACTCACAATCTGTGACGCATGATGGAGGCAGGAGAGGACTCTGATTATAGTGACAGTAAGTTCTCCTTACGTTGTACATAAATGTTAACAAGTTTGACACAAACCCTGTATACTATACTTTCAGACAGTGAATGATCTGACACAAAATTATGGAAATATCATATATTTCTGAACAATATATTTATAATGTCACTGTACATTGTTGTTCAAAGGGTGAAACATGTAGGAACATATCACAGAATTTATTCCTAAGAAGTACAAATTAATATTGTAAGGCCAAAACCTTTTACTTCTTATTGATGACAGACATCTATTTTTGTTTAAAGTGAAAACAACTAGAAGGTTTTAAGTTGCAAAGCAAATACTTCACAGTGTCTTTAGATATTCAAATTTAAGATAAGTGAAAGTGAAAGTGACATACATACAGCCAAGTATGGTGACCCATAATCAGAATTCATGATCTGCATTTAACCCATCCAAAGTGCACATACACACAGTGAACACACAGTCACAGACACACAGAGCAGTGGGCAGCCATTTATGCTGCGGCGCCTGGGGAGCAGTTGGGGGTTCAGTGCCTTGCTCAAGGACACCTCAGTCATGGTATTGCCAGCCCAAGACTCAAACCCCCAACCTGAGGATTAGGAGTCAAACTCTCTAACCACTAGACCACAACGTCCCCAACATGTTTCTTTGTACGAGTTTATATTTTGGTATGGTATGATGGGAAATCTTGTAAACTCATGCGGCATGTAGGAAGGCCATCTGACCTGCCACCTGACAGCAATCTCTAAACAATGCAAGGCAAACTGCAGCATTAAATATTTTTTCAAACTGCAGCATTAAATACGTCCAGTGTTGTTTTTATAGAGGCTTTTAAATAGAACAGTTTGAATTCAACAAATCGCAAGCACATGAAAAATGCAAGTCTACAAATTTGACTGAACACTAAATATTATGAAATAAAATGATTTACCGTATCAATGTTTGCTGTTAACTGCAAGTGATAATTACAGATTCCTTTATTTTCTCTTGCAGATTATACAGCTCAGCCAGAAATAAAGGCCATTATAATAGGAAGTAAAGCAGAGTACAAATGCACTGCAGCTAATACTATTCTTAGTAATACTGACTGTAAAGTGGGTAAAGAGATAGTCAAGAGTGAAATGAAGCAGAAGACAGTTCAGAACAGGTCTGTCACTTTGGTAATGACACCAGGATGGTGGAGGAGCTTCACACTGGCAGAGAGTGCTAAGTATATACAAATGGAGATTGTGCATAGTTTAAAACTGTGTCCTGATCCACACGCCTTTCTCCTAGTCATCAATCTACACAAACCATTCATAAACATGCACCTTAAAAGTGTGGTGGAGCACATGGAGATTTTTGGTGAGCAGATCTGGAACCACACCATCGTTCTGGTCATGTATGACAACAAAGAGCAGAGAAATGCAGATAGCAAGCAGTTAATTGAGAGAGCAGGGAACGAGCTTGATATTGTAATAAAGAAATGTGGAAACAGAGTTCATGTCTTCAATTATACTGAGAGCAAGGGGATAAATGTGGAAAAACTGTTTAATGAGATAGAGAGACTGGTAGCTGAACATCAAGGACAGTGCTTTAAAATTGACAGCAAACTATTTGAAGATATGGAGGAAAAGAGAAGAAACGTGAAGAAACAAGCAAAGGAGAGAGAGAATGAAGTAAAAACAAAGATGCAAACCTTGAAAGAATGTCTAACAGGTAAAGTGCAACAAAAATGTTCAACAGCAATTTACAATTACTACAAATGGAATTATGCAGGCAATGTGAACCCAGCTGAATGTTACAGTTTATAAACTCTTTTTATTTTTTTTCCTGGCAGACAGAAGTTGTGGTTTTCCAGAATTAAGGATTGTCTTGATGGGTGGCAGTTTTGTCGGGAAGACTTCAGTGTTGAACACCATTCTGAAAATCACACAAGAGTTTAGCAACTCTAAAAAGTCTTTGATGAGAGAGGGAGAGGTCGACAAGAGAAGAGTCATTTTAATCGACACACCTGGATGGTGGCCGTACGCGTCTGTAAAGGAGACTTCAGAGTCAGTCAAGCAGGAGATCATGTCAAGTGTTAGTATGTGTTCACCAGGACCTCATGCAGTTTTGCTGGTTCTGCAGTCAGGTGCTGCCTTCACTGAAGCACAGAGGAGGTCTGTCAAGGAGCACATGGAGCTCCTGGGTCGAAATGTCTGGAAGTACTGTATAGTTGTGTTCACCAGGGGCGAATGGATGGGGACTCCCACTGCTGAAGAACACATTGAGAGTGAAGGAGAGGCTCTGCAGTGGTTGATCAATAAATGTGAAAACAGGTATCATGTACTGAACTACATGGAGCAGGGGGATAGAGAACAGGTCAGAGAGTTGATGGAGAAAGTGGAGATGATGGCCAGAGAAAACACAGATCTCCTGACGCCTGTGGAAGCAGCGATGGAGGAGACTGACAGCGGCTGGGGATCAGACCAAGACATGTTAGAGAGAGGAAGCTTTACTCTGGAGCGACCTGAAAGTAAGTAGCCTGACAAACTCCCTTTAAAACAATAATTTGATTTACTGTTAGCCAGTGAAACGTTTACAAAGTTTTATTAATGATCACATTTCTCCCTATAGTGGATGATGAAAAGGGAAAATGGGCTGAAAATGCAGAAATTGTGTCAAACTACAGGAGCTTATCAGACGTTTCAAAAGATATTTCAGAGGATTTCACAATGAATCAAGATCACTGATGTTTAAAAAAACACAGAAAAATAGGAAACTATCTTGTCTTATTTCGCTTTTTTATTTTTTTAATAATTTTTTTCTCTCTCTCTCTTTTTATCTTCTCTCAATATATCATCCTTCATCTACTGTCTCTTAGCATGTAGGTTCATGTTTTGTCTCACCATCTCACTCCATCATCAGTTTGACAAACCATCAATATCTCAATATTCCTCTCCCCCTTCCTTTATCTTTCCACTCACTCCACCTCCCTTTCTTTCTTTAATCTTTAATTTTTTATTTAACATTCCTCTCTCTCTTTTTCTCATCTTAACGTCTCTTGCTTTTTAATTATTTAGATTATTTAGACATTTTATTTATTATAAAATGTATTTTTAATTTATTAACTTTTTTCAGTTTGGACAACAGCAGTGGTGTCAACAATGAACAATTTTTGAACTTTAAATACATATTCAAGTGAGGACATGTATCTCCTGTCTATCGTAATCGCTAATATATGATAATATAATATTTGTTGAGAGACTATATTCCTTACTTCATTGTTTGTAATCCTTCTGCTTCAATTTTGTATTCATTTGTTTTATCTCTCTTCTCTGCATTACCAAATCCACTGGAAATATTTCTAAGCAATCAATCACATATCAAATGTGTCTATATTATATTTAGATGTTACAATGAATGTTATTAGTAATACTACTTATCAGTACTTATTGAAGAATCATATTCTTCAATAAATAAGATAACTGATGGTTTTAGACAGAAAATAGAAACATTTTCATTGCATGCAGTATATTTTCATACAACTACATGAGAGCAGGATGGTTGTTTTTTTTTTTAGACTGCTAGAGATAAGTATACATTTTTATTTTTAAAAATTAAATAAATTCAGAAAATATAAATGCTATTGTGAAAACATGTTGTTTGATTGTATTTTCCAAAATCCACAAACTTATTTAATACAATTTTGTCCGTCGTCACACGTTTCTTCATTGATCATCAGTGACATTGTAAAAGAAGATATGTGTCATACATTATACATGCAAATGCTGGGTACAACATATACCTCAGATATCACCACTAAGGCTTTACATTTTCTGAATCTCATCATAAAGGAAATATGCATGAGAGTAATGAACTAGTAATGAACTAGAACAGAAAGACAATCTGTACAAAGTATATGGTAAAGGTATATCATAAGGTTGATGAAGTGATGTAAATGTATCGGAAAGCATATACCACAGGAATGTTTACTTTTTATATCAAATGGATTTATAAAATTGTGAATGATGAAACAGCAACAGCAGGAATGGATTCCACTACAAACCATTTCAGAGCTGTATCATTTACAGGTGTCATATGTAAATCTTAGAAGTAGCCTACATTACAAAAAGTCACCAACTAACAGACTTTTAAACTACAACACATACATACATACATATATATATATATATATATATATATATATATATATATATATATATATATATATATATATATATATATAGCATATTAACTGAAAGTGAGAATTACATACATCCAGAGGTGTAAACCTTAAAATCATCCTTAAAAGTACAGATACTGTACAATGAAAATTACTCCACTATACATGTTACAGGTTACCAATTCCAAAACAACTTGAGTAAAAGTTTTTTTTTTTTTAATAAAGTTAATCTTTTTAAAGATTTTAGCAGTAGGTATTTTACTTACACTAAATACAGTCTCAAAGATGCACTAGTCAAAGAGACATGCTGTAACATCATGGAGAAGCTGGGGAAAACAGGCAGAGGAAAGGATCTACAATCAAACCAAAAATTATTTAGATAGCAGATATATATTTTGAAATTTTACTAGTGGGTGTACGATAGCAAAATAAAGTGAACTGTGACATATTATACCCAAAAATTCTTCACACAGTGGACTGTAAAACTGATAAAAATTGGGGACCAAAGATTTTTCAGACACTTTGACCTAACCAAGATTTGCTTAAGTATTTTTTCTTTGATTGCTAATGCAACCTTTTTACACCTGAAGAAAAATTAAGTGTTGCCTGGTGATTGGTTGACATAAATTGTTATTATCTAATTGTGTACTTAAATTTAACAGATAGATATTTTTTTGGTTGATAGTAATCCATTACACCTTTTTATCAAAGTAATCTAACATTATCAAGATTAATTTGTTCTCTAAATTTGTGTCGTATTTTATTAACATTTTCTAAACCACAGCAATAAATGCTGAAGGTTTCTGAACACATTTTGGTTTGACTATATGTGCAGTTTAAATATTAGAACAAACAATAAACCATACATAAAAAGGAACAGAGAGCAGAATGACAAACAGACAACTACATTCAATAACTCACAAGGAACTAAACGCTGGGCACCTCTGCGTTTAGTTCCGTGTGAGTTATTGAATGTAAATCCTGTTCCTGGAGATCTACCTTCCTGCAACGTTCAGCTCTAACCCTGATCAAACACAACCTAACCAACTAATTAGGATCTTGATTATTACAGACAGGTTTGTTTGATCAGGGTTGGAACTGAACTCTGCAGGTAGATCTCCAGAATCAGGATTGGGCACCTCTGAACTAAAGAAACAGGGCCATAAAGGGAGCTAACAAGCTTAAGAAAGCAAAACACATTTGGGGAGACTAATCAAGGAGAACCATTGAACAAACAGAATAAAAACTGTATATGTGTGTGTGTGTGTGCGTGAGTTATATAGTAGATATTTATATGTCGATGCCTTCTTAACATTTCAAAATGTTTAATTTAATTTAGGGTGTATGATTAAGATGACACCCTGTTTAACAGTGGCATGTTAATGGGTGAATCAGATGTTTTAATTACATCTAAAATTTCTGAGGTGTGTCCACAATCCTGGAGATGAGAAACCCCCTAACAAATGGTCAGTTTTCAAAAACATGATTGCATTCCTCGAAACCTCAAAGCCACTCTTTGCATCCTGGGATGGAACAGCATCTTGAACTGAACTGTTCTCCTTTTTTTGATCCAAAGCTTTGTTGAACTCATGTGGGGCCTTGAATTGGGGCATGTTGGACTGTTCATGATGTGGTGAAAATTCATCAGTCTCTGTGGTTTTTAGAATGGTTTAATTATGACCGTATTGGTTAACTTAACAGGTAAATTAGCGAATGCATTACACAACATTTCATGCAGTTAAATGTTGTTTAAAGCTTATGCACTTAATTAATAGTTTAAATGTAAAATTAACCTGCTAGTCATTTATGTTCATTCATATTACAGCACACATTAGTTTCCTGTAAAAACACAGCAATAAAAAAAAATGTATATGCTGTAATCAGGAAATACAGGGATGTGCTTTAAATAAAATTACAGCAACACTGCTGTAAATATTACAGTAACCGGCTGGCAACCCTGCTGCCAGAGAAGAGCGGTAAAGAAACAAGCAGAAGAGAGAGGTTCAAGTAAAAACAAAGATGTAAACCTGGAAACAACATCTAACAGGTGCAGCTTTGGTTAAAGAAAATGTTTGACAGCATGGTAGAATTAACAGACCAACTTTAATTAAATAAATTATTTAACTCCAGCTGCCTCCTAAGCACGGTTCAAGTTTTTTCTGCCAGGGGTGTATTTTTTTTTTTTTTTTTCCAGAATTAAGGATTGTCTAGATGGGCGCCAAAATTGCCAGGAAGACCTCATTGGGGAATAATAATGAAAAGAAAAAAAAAACCACAAAAGGAGAAAAGGGCTAAAACATGTGTGATAAAGCACTATATAAATAAAGGTGATTGATTGATTGATTGATAAAGGAGGTAGAGGTTGACAAGAGAAAAGTCATTTTAATTGACACACCTGGATGGTGGTTGTAAGCGTCTATAAAAAAAAAGAGTCAGTCAAGCGTTCATCAGGACCTCATGCAGTTTTGCTGGTTCTGCAGTCAGGTGTCACCTTCAGTAAGGCATATGTAAGGTCTGTCAAGGAGCACATGCTCCTGGGTCGAAATGTTTGGAGGCACTCTATGGTGTTCACCAGGGGTGACTGGATGGGGACTCCCACTATTGAAGAACAGATTGAGAGTGAAGGAGAAACTCTCCAGATGCTTATAAATAAATATGGAAACCGGTATTATATTCTAAACAACATGCAGTAGGATGATGGGCAACAGGTCAGCGAGTTCATTGAGGAAGTGGATATGATGACCAGAGGAGACACAGATCTCCTGATGCCAGTGGAAGCAGTGAAGGAGGAGACTGACAGCGGCTGGGGATCAGACCAAGACATGTTAGAGAGAGGAAGCTTTACTCTGGAGCGACCTTATCGTAAGTAGCCTGACAAACTCCCTCCTAAACAATGTTGTTGTTTTTTTTTCTCAGTTTTTACAACAGCTAAACTAGCAGCAAATATTCAACCATTCTCATTAAAAGTAATAAATAAATAAAAAAAAAATAATAATTCAGGTGCTGGTCATATAATTAGAATATCATCAAAAAGTAGATTTCACTAATTCCATTAAAAAAGTGAAACTTGTATATTATATTCATTCATTACACACAGACTGATATATTTCAAATGTTTGTTTCTTTTAATTTTGATGATTATAATTGACAACTAAGGAAAATCCCAAATTCAGTATCTCAGAAAATCTGAATATTACTTTAGACCAATACAAAGAAAGGATTTTTAGAAATCTTGGCCAACTGAAAAGTATGAACATGAAAAGTATGAGGATGTACAGCACTCAATACTTAGTTGGGGATCATTTTTCCTGAATTATTGCAGGAATCCTATATGACCAGCACACTTGATAATTGTAATGATCCTAAATACATATATTTTCTCTAACTCTTTAAAAAAAATTGCAATAAAAACATACTTGTCATGCTATGCTACTTAGGAAGCACGGAGCCTTGATGTATCAGTAGTAAACAAACACATTTTTGCTACTAATACAAGCATACATTTAAAACAACATTTTTAAGCTTTTATTGAAATAAGTCAGCAAAAAGTCAAAATTTAAATTTTTAGATAGCATTTTTCACAAAACATGTTAAATTATATTACCATACCAGATGGAATCCAAGTTGTCTAAAGGATTTCCAAGATTATATTTTTATTTTTCTACTTTTGTTCTGCTGTTTTATTTTAAAGAGCCACAACCTCCAACACCCGGAAATACAGGATATCTTCTTCAGATGAAACAATGGCCTCACCTGAATATGTGGTATATTCCTTTGTGATGTAAACATTTTTTTATGAGGAGTCCTCGCCAAGCCAGGGGGAAAAAAAGCATTTCTGTACATTTTAATAATAGGCTAGCAGTTTATTATTAAACTTTGTTATTTAATATGAAATACTTATTTTTTTCCACAGATAGCCTACATAATTAGAGCTGTTTAGTGATGTTGTCCTGGAAGGTTTTACCATAGGATCTTTGGTAATTTCATATGGATTTTTAAATGTAGGCTTAGGCTATCAGTTTTGGGTTTATGAATAAAATAAGGTTTGTGGCTAACAAAAGAGAGAGAGAGAGAGAGAGAGAGAGAGAGAGAGAGAGAGAGAGAGAGAAATAAAGAAAAAAGTTCAATTTCCTATTTTTATACTTTGTTCTACAACATAAACTGAATTTATATGCATATGTGAAAGACTATGTTTTCTAAACACAGGTTTCTAACAAGTTGTTATCCTTGGACTACAACTGTTGTCCAAGTCATCAAGCACATAAACTCACATCCTTGTGGTAGTTGTAGTCCTCATTTAGCAACTTGTTAGAAACGTAGCCACTCATCTTTAAATAATGCTGTAAACCTAATACGGAGAACAGATCCCTTACTGTAACTCTGTAGCAATAAACAACTCTAACAATATTATAGTAAAAAGATGTGGAATACAACGAGAACAACCCGGGGATTTGTGTAGGCTAACGTTACCTACTCGTAGAAATTGCCCTTTTCTTGTAAGAATTATTACCCATAAGAAAAAATATTTATCTATATAAAAAAATTAAATGACGTCATCTAAAAAGAAAACGAACCGTAAAGGCCTTGCTTTTGGGGCAGTTAAAAACAAACATGAGTCGTACGGCTCGTTAATTACTCTGCAGAGACAGTGTCCGGATTGGACCGACAGACTCACAGACAGACATCCGTCGATGCTGCAGCGTCAGTGTGCTCAACAAAGGCTCAGGCCGGGGAGAGGGCCATTTTACCAAATACAAAGGAAGCAGAGCAGCGAGGGAGGGGAGGACTATGGGAATGACAGGAATAGCGAAATATCTCTTTACGAAATCGCAATGTACCATCAAACCAAACACTGAACAATGGGTGAGAAGTGATCAGTCACGACTATAACAGAATATACAGTGTACTAACGACAGTAGAGCAATAAATAATTTAGCTGTCAAAGCGACTGCGCATCACGGTGGCAAAATGCCGGAACAGCACTGATGATATTACGAGCCAGACACTGTACGACGTAATCTATCCAAATATTGAAAACAGCCGTGAAAGATTATCGTCTGCTGGTAAGTGTTTATATCATTTACAATCAGTACACTCCAAATGTAAAAGACGTCAAAGTATTTCATATAGTCATAAGAAATATGAATCATAATTGGTTATGATGATCATAGAGCGCGCCGGAGGACGCAACAGGTCGCGCGTACAGTAGAGCTGTAGTTCCGCGTGCATTTGGCTGACGTAATTATGACATTTGTACAAGAATTTTACGAGCTGTATTTTAGCATTTATTGACATGAAAGCTAAACATTTCAATGTTTTTAGGCATTAATATCATTTTAATTAAAAAAAATCTTGCTATCTGACGTTTTAATACAGATTATATAATGATGTGTCATATGTAAGGAATGTGTGCATGACCAAATGCTTTGAAAGCCAGCTGAATCAATAAATAGTAAATAAATAAATAAAAAGGAAGAGATAAAAGGGTGTACATGAAATATATAATTCTGTTGAGTACAAATATGTATTATGGTTTTCAAAAAAAAAAAAAAAAGAAATCTTTATAGATTATGCTACTAAAAACTAATAAAAGGACATATCTATATTATAGACAGTCAAAATATATATTGTTTTAAATTCTATTATTAGGCCTTAACTGTATTAATATAGTGATGCCACTGAAATATGATAAACTCTGCAAGTTAATGCTGGCCTGTTTAATGCATGATATTAGTTTAAAGTTTAAAATCAGAATATGACATTATAAAACAAATATAATACACAGTATTAAATATAACAGAATATAACAGGATAACTATAAAAACATGTGGTCTCCTGAGAGATTCTTTGCAATAAGCTATAAAAAATATATTAAATATATATGAAATAAAAAATGTCTATCAGTGATTACCAAATTAAACTTTATACTTTATCTCAACCCTTCATGCTCTTACCTGGTGTCTAATTATTAAATACTACTCAGACTTAAAAAGGGTCAGTGGAACACCTTAAAACTTGGGGTGTAAGGGAAAGGAGGGGTATATGCATGAGTAGGTAGTGTTCTGCGTTATTTGAATGCAAATGCAAAGAGAACAAGCTGAGACTGTGTTTGAGAGAGAAACAGGGAAAAAGGAGGTGGAGAGTTGTCTTTGGATTTTGGTTAGAAACTGAATAGACACAGATTTAGTTTGCCAAGTGCTTAGTTCACTTATGAGACATTGCTTGCTCATGTATGCACTTGGCATTTGGCCTTGTAGCTATCTATATAAATCAAAAAATGATTTTTGATTGTTTCTCAGAACTGATGCAGTGAGATTTACTGTCATTTAGTTCAAAGAGAAAGATTTTCAAACTGTTTCAACCAATGGAACAATTAGCCATTGACTTTCCACTGCATCATGTCACGCCGGAAACAGAAAAGACCTCAGCACTTTTTCAGCCCCATCCTCAACACTTCGTGGCTACTTCAACATGGTGAGAAATGTTTAACTGTTTAGTAAGAGAGCTCCATTGTTTCTGTCAGTGAGCCGTTTTGCAAATGTCATACGAGATATTTGCTGTGACATTAACAGATTCATATGCTTACAATATCTGATCACATTTTTAAGAAGGGTAAAATAAAAAAAAGTAAAAATAAAAGGATTTTCTGTAATATATCTCGATAGCTTTCGTCGAATTTCCAATTATCTTCCGACTCAAGCTTGGAATTTAGACCACCCACAATATAATGGCTATCGAGAATGGCTATGTTTAAAAAGAAAAAGAAAAAAGAAGAACAAATAGTGAAGTGAACATAAAAGGTACAGGGATGTGTAATATGCCTCACTGGATTTTGAAAAGGGAATTAGAAATAGGTTGTGGAAAAAGGTGGACGACACTGAAAAGGAGGAGACACTTGAGTGCCTTAACGGGAATGGCATGAGACTTCATTGTCTCTGTGAGGCTTTGTGGTCGTGCACTCAGGCATTAACTGCCAGGAAGTACATGCATAAAAGTTTGTTGGTCTGTGACTTAAATTCTAGAGTTCTTGAAGTACGGGAAACTTTATTCATCTCTCCCTAGCACATGAGTGTGTATGCATCTCTAAGTAATTTGTATTCATACTATAATGTCTTTTGGATATAGCTCTGATGCTGTAGGTCACTTATTTTAAGCAATCTTGCTGTTTTCAGTGGTTGACAATGGCACTAAGACTCACTGACCTTTCAGGCTTCGCTGAGTTAGGACAGGAGATTTGTTTAAATATATGAGATGTAATAGTATATATATTCACTTATTCAGACAAGGTGGGTTGGTGAAGGGGCTTGGGAATTTTGTGGTGAGATTCATTGTCCATGTTCATTGTTGCTGTGGAAACAAAGTTGCTGTTAGCAGTGCTAAAGAACTGTAAGCCTGTTGAGGAATGGGATTTCAGATCAGAGGGAGTGAGGGGATAGAGAAAGCAGTCTAGGATGATGTACAGAGCAATGTACAGGACTAGCTAAAAAAGAGGTGAAAATGAACAGTACGCATTATGTTCTTTATAATTCATGAGATAAGATGATAGATGCATTTATTAATATTAAAAAGATGTTTGTTGAAGGGTAATGATAATGAGAGTTTAAGTGGCACAGTAGGTGGCATTTATGGGAGCCTTGGTTAGAAGAGCAATACTACACTTTGGTTGGTCTTTAATACAAAAACAGTATTTCTAAAAAGGTCAGCCAGAGATAAACTCCCCATCCTGTATGTTATGTTTCCTTAGTGATGTTTGTGTAAGCAATGAGTAGAAACAATTGAAAAACAATAAAGATGACAACAACCTAAAGAAAATTAAGTATTAAAGCTGCAGTAGGTAACTTTTGTAAAAATGTATTTTTTAGATATTTGTTAAACCTGTCATTATGTCCTGACAGTAGAATATGAGACAGATAATCTGTGAAAAAAATCAAGCTCCTCTGGCTCCTCCCAGTGCTCCTATTGCCATTTGCAGGAATACTTTCGCTCCCGCTAAGAAGCAACCAATCAGAGCTGCGGTCCGTAACTTAGTTTGTGTTCAAAATGTGGAAAAATTTATATAATAAGCGAGTACACCATGAATCCATTTTCCAAACCGTGTTTTTAGCTTGTCCTGAATCACTAGGGTGCACCTATAATAAGTGTTTATATTCTGACTATTTTAGATTGCTTCGGGGTAGCGCGGCGGAGTAACCCAGTACCTTTGTGATTCTTCATAGACATAAACAGAGAGAAGTAGTTCCGGCTACGATGTTCTTCCGCAAGACGCAAGCAGTTCTGTTTATTAACCGCTATAGCGTCAAAAGTTACCTACCGCAGCTTTAATAAAGTACTTAAGGTTAGAAATTTGGTTGGGAGATTTGTAAGGCTAAAAGGTTTATCAGCTTCACAAGTCCAATGACAATAATAATGTGTCAAACAATAAAATTAATTCAATTCCAAAATGAATTGTGTAATATAATCTATACAATCTATTTTCTCTTTACTCAATTCCGACTCACTAATTTAAATTACTCTATGTAATACATTAATTGTATTAAAATAATACATTTAGAATGACTGTTTAAACAGTATGTTCTATTGACAACTATATTCATATATAAATATGGTGGTGGCTACCTTTATTGGTCTAATCTGCATTAAAATAATATATGTGTACCTATGCATAAATATATAAATTAAACAATCTATTAAATATCAAAGAAATTCCTAAATAGGTACCATTTTTTCCCTTGCACCTTATTGAACTTGCTTTAGAAACATTAGACTAGCAGTATCAGAAGTACGATAATCAATTATTTGCATGGCATAAATTGTTGCAAAAATAGTTTTTCTCTGATTTCTTAGAGGAGCAATTGGCAGTGAAGTCCCTCACCTCTACTCTTGCAAAGAACTCTTCCTGCTCTTCTTCACAATCAACAGCTCAAAGCCACCAATCTTCCTCAAATCCAAGCACAACAGTTGAGAGGCTCACAACACCTTCTCTGCCTAGAGCCAGCCATCCTGTTGTTCACATCCCTAGCCAACCCATACAATTTCCTTCAGACTTCAAAGAGTCTCATCTTTTCCAAATTTCTGATATCCCATCCCATTCTACTAATCAGTGTATCACTACCACTGCACCAACTGTGCTCTCTACCCACAACCACACTCACTTACCCATGGCTTCTCCAAAGTTAGGTGTGTCAGCAACCACAACCTCCTGTTCATCCTCCTCAGCTGCTGCTTCTCTCTGTGTGCCTCCACACCCTGGAAGCCCTAGTTCTGTGCCTCAGGGTCCTCCAAGTCCAGTTACACCCTCTTCCAGCCCAAGCACAGTCCCCTCAGCCCCAGCATGCGCACCCGTCAGTATTGCTTTCATCTTGGAGGAGCTACGTGTGCTGCAGCAGAGGCAAATTCATCAGATGCAGATGACTGAAGAAATCTGTAGGCAAGTACTGAGATTGGGAGGAGGAGGATCTTGTGAAGTGGATTCAAAACCATTTACACTACCATCTCTGCCACAGCTCTGTTTAAAAGGTTCTGTTAACTACCCCAGACCTTCCCGACCAAAGTCATCCCCTCCCCCTACCTCTGTGGCTCCTCTTTTGGCCTGTTTCTCATCCCTTCTACCCCCTCAGCCCACCTCTAAGTCCTCCAAACATACCCACCCTCTCTTGAATGTCTTACGCCCCCATAAAGCACAGTATGACAGCGGCATAGTTACTCCAGCAAGCTTCACCAGTCACACAAGTGCGTCCACATCCTCATCAATGTCTACAGCTGCTGCCTCAAACTATCCGCTCACACTTTCTCTTGGCCTTCCATCCCAAAAGTCATCCACCACAGGAGCTAGTGGACACAGTGGTGTGACCTTCCCAAACCAATCTATACCAGCAGCTTCTGTCCCTTCAGCCCCCTCACAGGATCCAAAACTCTCTGCTCAAGGAGGTACGACTGTCTCAATGTCAGGGCGTATGCAGCATGCATGCCGATTTTGTCGGAAACTCTTCAGCAGTGATTCATCCCTGCAAATACACTTGCGTTCACACACAGGGGAGCGTCCTTACCAGTGTCCTGTATGTTTCAGTCGATTCACCACACGAGGGAACCTCAAGGTCCACTTCTTGCGGCATCGTGAGCAAAACCCTGAACTCTCTTTTTCATTGTTTCCCTGTTCGCTTTTTGCATCTGTAACTGGGGGATCAATGGGAGGGTCAGCACAAATGCAACCAAATGCACAAATCACCTCCACCAATACAAATGCTACTCAGAGGCATCAAAAACAGCAAGAGGATGATCTGCGTGGGAACAATCTTGAGGGATCTACTGCCTCAACACGTGCCACAACCTCATCTCTTCCTCCTAGTATTGATTTGGCACTGCTTACCACTGCACACTCTCTCCTTCAACTAAATCGTGCCGCTGCTGCTGCGGCTGCTGCAGCCTCGACATCCACTACCTCCTCAATCACATCCTCATCATCTTCCTCTCTGGCCTCCACCCTTCTCTCAGCCCCTGCCTCATCCACCTCCTCAATTGCTGGTGTTTATAAAGGAGTGAAACGCTTTGATGAGAACACCCCACCAATACCTACTCTGCTTCCCCATTCTGCTTACTCACAGCTTGCCAATTTACCCAAAATCTTCTTCCCAACATCTTCAGCTCAGCATCATGCAGGCCATGGGTTTCTCAGGCCAACAACTTCATCTGGATCCTTCCTGCCATCCCCACAACAACACATCACATTCCCGTTCACAGCATCATCCACTACTCCATCCATCTCAACACCAACCTCAGACACATCGAAGCTGCAGAGACTGGTGGAGAAGCTAGAGAAAGAACCACAATCTCAATCACAATGGGTTTCTTCCATTGGGGAGACTTCTACCAGCAGCCATACTATAGCAGAAGCATTAAGCCATAGCAGCAGTGGTTTAATGAGCACAAGCACAAGTGTGGTCACCTCACTTCCATCATCTATGATCCAAATACCATCATCCCTCTTCAGCAAGGAGTCACCCTACCTGGGACTTATGCACTCTGCTGGGACACTTGCCCCTAATCAGTGTAGCGTGTGCTTGCGGGTGCTAAGCTGCCCAAGAGCATTAAGATTGCACCAGGCTACTCATTTAGGTGAGCGACCCTTCCCTTGCAAGCTATGTGGTCGATCCTTCTCAACTAAAGGAAGCCTTCGAGCACACCTTGCCACACACCGTGCCCGCCCACCAAACAGTCGTGCACAGAATTCTTGCCCCTTATGTCAACGGAAGTTTACCAATGCCCTTGTGCTACAACATCATATCCGCATGCACTTAGGAGGGCAGCTACCACCAGAGCAGATGCCAGATACCTCAACAGAATGTGATATTTTGTCCCATTCCGAGTCTATGGAGTTCTCTGCTTCAGAGATGAGCCCTAGTGCTACAGATGTTCAGTTACTAAATGATCTACAATCCATTACGGATTGTAGACATACTGAATCCCTGGCTGTCAGTACTGCTCTTACAGCATGTGCCATAACCTCCAGCCTACCAGCTTCACTTAGCTCGGGTCCTATTCCACCTTTAGACCTAAGCCCTGACCCATCCCTGAATCCAACCCCCCATTCACCTCCAACAATCAGAGCTGATCCACCTGAGCTTTCTCTCAGTGTACCTTCTCCAGTGGATTCTGCACACTCACTTGTCCCCCCTGCCACCCAATCAGTGTTGGCAACAACTGGCCCTGATGCAACTGATGAACTATCTTTTGAACATTCCAGCAACACTGCCTTCTTGGAAGAAAAAAATATTTCAAACTCCCCTGCACTGAAGAAAGAAAGTCCACAAAGAAATGACTCTGAACACTGTGAAAATAGATCTGTCTCACCTATCCCTTGTTCTGGATCCAGATCAAATCTGGAGGATCTTCTCAGTATACAAGCTCATAATGCATCCAGAGTTCCTCTAACAGATCCAGAATCAACACCACCTTCTCTCCTTGCATTGAGATCTGAGAGTGCATCTTCTTATACAGGACACCAAGAGGAGCCTGACCAAAGCCTTCTCCAAAAATCTAAATTAATCCCCCAAGAGTTCTCTAAGGAAGAAAAGACAGAAGATAAAAGACATAAAACACCAAAGAATGGACAAAGGACAACTCCAGATTTGAGTATTAATGCAGAAATGGTATCAGACACTGTAAAAAAAACTAATGAGGATGAGACTGAGGATCGTGACACAAATATGCAGAAGACCATAAAGGAAGCTCACTGTAGTTCAACTTCAAAGGATAAAGTAGATACAACAGCAACTGAAATGGACAGAACAGAATCAACTGTATGCATATCTCTGACTCCCAGTCTTCCACCTCCAATGCCAGAGAAAAAAATTTACCACTGTGCTGAATGTGGAAAAGAGTATGCAAGTCGCAGTGGACTTAAGGTGAGTGGCATTATGAATTAAAATAATTCAGCTAAATAATTATTATCAAATAGTATGAACATACAGTTTAACATGGCAAAATGTAGTTGCGCAAGAGTTTTTAATCCTTATCTCGGTGCAATTCGAAAGTTACATGACAATTAAAGAACATATCTTACTATAACTTCTAGGGACACATGAAGCACCATGGAGGATTTGTCAAGGCACCCCGAGCTCTTGCAAAGACCAAGGGCCCAGAGAGAGTTTTGCATCATGAGCGCTCACAAACTCACCACCTTCCTACCTTTCTCCCACCAGGACATCAGTGAGTTTTGGAACCAAGCCCTCCAGAAACATCAGCAAGTATCAGAATGCTCTCCCCAGACCCTGTTAAAGGAATCAGAAACAATGTATTAAGAAGAATTTAATAGCTGACAAAAGGGAAGAAACCTGAAGGATATTACTATGACTAGACTAGAATTCTAGACTGAAGAAAAAGAAAAAAAGAAAAAAAAAACACACATGTACACACATAGAGGGTTATTTCTTGGTTTAAAAAAATGCTCCTTATCTTTAACCCAGATCCAAATATTAAAATACCTGCTTTGTGTATTTTAATATATTTAATGATGTCTAAATAGCTTATAGTACTTCCTTGAAATAGTATGTGATGTTCTTTTAGATAAATGTAAATTGTTTTGTCAGCGTAGGTTAAGATGGATTCATTTACTTTTCCAAAGTGAGGATCTTAAGGTATCTAAGGATTTGAACAATAGCTGTGGGTGAGTAACAGACCAATTTACTAAGACCAATGTTGACATAATCGATTATTTCCTCTCTAAGATTTATTGTATTGGTATACCGTTTCTTTATTTTTCAAGAAAATTTAAAAAAAAAGCTGTGTTTTTGATCAAAACCGTAAAGAATGGTAAAATTTGGAGGGAGTGTATTTCAAATGAAGGAATATACTACTTACTCAATTAAAATGCACCTTGTCAATAACTTGCACAAAGCCATGCACAAATCAATGATATCAACCTTTGGTCAAAACTTCAAGCTTATGTCAGTTTTCATAATAAACTCAAAATTATAAAGACAGTACAGCTGGAGCAAAGAGGAAGTAAATGTTAAATTGTTATTTTAGGGCAAACCAACTGTGAACAAGTGCTTTTAATAAGCTGATATTTTAAAAACTTCATAAAATTTACATTATGTAAATTCACATGAAATATTCTTGATGTGTACTAAATCTTCAGGCTTTTACTTAATAGTTTACCAGTTGGAAAGCACCAAAAACACCAAACTGTAAATATGACCTGTCAACCTATGTCCATTGTGTCCATGTTTGTCCTGTCCAGTTGTACAGTATTAGACAATATACTGCTCTTAACACCAACTAGACTAAAGAGTCAGGCAAGATTGTTTAACAAGCCTGTATGTCAGTGTAAGCTCTTGTTACTTTAATATTGTCAGTGTAGCTATTGAAAAAGATAGAATAAATTGACTGATTCTGAGATGAACTGCTATCTAGCTTAAAAGGTAATCCTTTCTATATTTCTTGGTGGAAATGTTTGTTTCTTTGGTGATGTTTGTTCTTTGTCTGGACACTTTTATGTGTACCTTCCATAGAAACTGTATGAGTCTGACTATGAATTGTAATTTCATGGTACAGCAAAAATATGAAAAAGGAAATAAAAAACAGTGTATTCATGACAAGAACTAGAATATGCATTTCTTTTTACCACGCACTCTTTGTTGTTGTTTTTTAGAGTATAAATCTCATCTACAGTGCTGTTCTTCTTCCTTGGTGGTCTGAGGGAAACATAGTTTTCTTCACATACAGGCATCGCTAATCTGTTCACTCCCTAACACAATCAAACTCTTCTGCACTGTCTGTGTGTGCCACATCAAGCGCAGTGAGGGAGAAACTGGAGGAAGTGTTGACAGTCTGTCTGAGGACTGGGCTGTAATCTCTTGCACCATGACAACCATGCAGAGGCACATAAGGAGGACAGAAAAAAGCAGAGTATAGTCTGTGTATGTGTGTCCAGGGATATGTGTATATTGATGTGGTGTGTTTTCAAATTCTGCATGTATTGGTTTTTTAAATGAGTACTAAACCAGTATAAAAATAGTTTTCAGAATTACAATTACAAATGCTGCACCTAAGAGGGTCACGTGTGCAAGCCCACTAATTGGGTAGACTATTCGTAAACTTCACAAAGCTGGTCTTTATGGCAAGGGTGGCATTTAGTTACTGCTTGCAAAACCTTGGATCTGAGCAATGGAAAAACTTATACGGCCTAATAAATCATCTTTCACTGTTAGTGAAACTGATAATAGTCTGATAATAGCACATACAAAAAAGTTCAAGTTTTATGAACACCATGATGTTCAAATAGACCTCATGTTGCATTGAAACATACCTTAACCTCATTGAACCTTTCGATAGAAGTAGATTTTCACAGAAATCTGTTTACGACAGCCTATCAACAAGGATGGACGCTATTCTAAAAGGAAAAGGAAAGCTCATTATTAGACACTTGGTACTAATAGATTTTTCTATCAAGTACGAAACATGCAATGACAGAATCTCACCAGTGTGTGGCAGTGTTGAACCTTGTCTCTTATAGACAAAAACTGATACAAAAGAAAAAAAATATATACTGTACATCAATTTCCCACTGAAATGCTGTTAAAACATAATAATACTGGACTATGGGAATTTATCACAAGGAGCCTGGATAAAATACACCACTGTAAACATATTAAAATGTATTATTAAATTCAATAAATAAGAAAGGGAGAACACTTTTTTTCTATCATGGTGGGGGATTTTCAATGACTTATACACCCATTTTTAATTTTACGGCTTTCACAATTACATAATTTAAATTGAATTAAATTAATGACCTGGCATTATGCGCTTATTTTTCCATTCAGTCAGCTGATTGAAATGATTCATTTGGTCATGCTTGTTTCCTTTTAGCAATGTTTTGACCAGTCATTAAAGTACCGCGAACAGACAGATGGTAAACACCGCCTGGGGGGGCGACTAGTCGCAGATTTTCTCTGTCCATAAGGTCGAGTCAAGCAAAGCAGAAAGAAGGTCGTCAGCAGCAAGGCCATTAAGTTCGAGCAGTTGAAGAGAGCAGGATGGACCAATGTTGAGAGGGAGGGCTTTCAGGATCAGTTTTTTTGCCAAAACCTATCGAACGACCACGTCTACAGCTCGGAGAAAGGGGCTGCTGTGCATATGAAACCGAAGATTTGAACCAACTAGCGTAATCACAGAGAAATAAGACATTTCGCAAGGACAACTGTTCATTTTCATACCGCTTTCTCTCGATGCAACATTTTCAGCACTCTAGCAGTATGATTTTAGTAGTATAGAGTATCAGTCACTGCGATGCACTAGTAATCTATAGCAGTTATTGTTTACATATTGATAAACTTAAGTATTCTCCTTTTCTCCTGGAGAAGTCAAAGTTCTCGTCGATTTTGTACCCCAAAATTTGTAGGCGCTAGTTTTTTTTTTAAGTGTGGTTATGTTTTGAAAGTCACAAGAGCAGCCAAACTTTATTAAGATTAATAAACGTGTTTTCAAAAGGACTCATCGACAGAAGAATGATTTGGAGCCGGTTAACGGAGCTGTTGCTCCTAATATTTGTGTGCGCGCACAGATCCTCCTCAAAACAAGACATGAAACCTGAGGTGAGTATCCTGCTTTTTTATTACTTTATTTATTACTGAAAACACATCCTGATCTATTGTGCGGTGGCAGTTGTTTTACTTTTTGGGAAGGTCTGAATATCACCTCTGCATATTAATAATAAATAATAATAATAATTCTTGTTATAGATTTCCACATGTCTGTTGCTTATTTCACACTTCATCTTTAATTTATGCTGATTTAAACAATAATCATAAAATACTACAGTAATTTTCAAAATAATAGGAATTACCAATACAATAAAATAGGCTAGATAAAACAGAAGGAAATGTTATTAAATGTCACAATGACTTAATTTCGAGAGATTTTTCCAATTATACATTATTATTCCAATACATTTAGAATTAAAATATTTAATTGTATATTTAATCTCTAATTATATCACACTTATTTCCAATTTCACTTGATGAGTGAAAAAGATGATTGAAATCCAGAAAGTATTATGGATATTATTACCATTGTGAGGTTCTGAAATCAAATTCTCATATGGGAAAGCCTTTATTACCTTCCAATAATTACAGTAGCATTGTTCAGTCACACATGTTTCGCTTTAAGAATCTCTGATCTTTCAGCTCAGTGATCAAAGTAAACACAAGAGGAGTGAAGGGTTCAGAATTAAGGCCATGTGAGGGACCGCAGACAATGAAAGATGCTGAGGATGCAAAAAAGAACGACCAGCTACCACAAGAAAACAGAAAAAGTCGTGCCTGTAATGTTGTGGTCAGATTGTGGATGGTTATGCTGAGGATGAGTTTGGCAAGGAAAGGTTTTTCTGCTCCTTTAAGCTGCGGGATTTAATGGATGACATCTGTCCTTAGTTACGGTCAAAAAAGAGAGGAAGGGTTTAGAAAACTCCATATGGGCTCTTCCTCTCTTTCTCCACTATGGCTAACAGGAAGTCATCACAATCCTGCAGGAAGTTCTTTTAATTCCTTTAGGATATCCTTAAGTTATAGACTCATGCACACCTGCAGATTTAGATAATATTAGGGTCAATATCCACGTACCTTTGTTGTGAAAGCCATATACTTCCACACAAACCATGACATGCTATTTTTAGTACGCTTCTCGTCATTCACAGCAATGGTCATGAATAAATCACCTAAAGAAGTTCTAGGGAGTTTTGCATCATAGTACTTTATTGGGATGTGCAATTGGCCATATATGGCTAGTCACATCCTTTATAGCACAGAACCAGAGGAAATTGCCAGGGGATTTTTCTGGTCGGTTTTGACCACATGGCTTTAGAACAGATGTGAGATGATGCCAGCAGTTAGTGATGTAGTGTCAATTGTAAGGAAGGAAGTGGGATGTGGAAGGGGGTGGAATGTTACAGAAAAGAGACACAAAGACATAGAGAAAAATGAGGTTGATCTTTTAGGCAGGAAATGAGGTGGGGTGTGAATGATGCACGTTTGCATAAAGAATAGAAGCTATTGTAGGCTGAAAAGTGATGTCATTTCAGTAGCAATAGAATAACAGAATTGGACACTACAAATTGTCCAGTTCCCGTGTAACTTAAGGCAAACAACCCATTGACATTTGAAGTGGAAAGATACTGGAAAGATAAATCCCAATGTCCTTTCCTATTTAATGGTAATGATCCTATTTTGCACTTTCCATTTGAATTTTTTTTTCATTAAGCAGCCAAGTGCCCAGATGTGAAAATCTGATCCACTGATCTATAAAATACATGGAAAGATGATTATAACTAGTAACTTCAGACATTTTCCAACAAGCATCCAATTTCTTCCTTATAGAACCACTAATCAATAGCATAGTATTTTTAAGTTAAATACAAGGAGTTTAGGGGCATGGATCTGCAGAGTAAACTTTGTTTTAGTGATAAGTAAACAACTTGTGGTTGTGTAAACTCCAATGGATCTTGTGTTGATGTTGCAGTGTTGATACATTTAGCCAGCTGTTGAGGTTCATTAGTGTAACCTGAGCAGTTGAACTGCATTTTTATGATTTGGCTTCACTGGATTTGGATTTACCACATACTCACCCAGATTCTGTGTTATTCCATTGGCCCAGAGAGAATGGAAGTTGTGACTAATTTTCCATGTCTTTCTCTCAAGTTTCTCTGATTTTAATGTGCATATGTGTTCAAACACAATATGGTGCCTATTGCTACTTTATGAACATCAAAAAAGTCTTGTACACTGTCATATCTTGCAAAACTTAATTTTCAGGAATATCTCAAGCAACCCACTATGGACACCTTGACAATTTAATCACAATGGACTGGATTGGTGGTGGTGCTTTTTGGGTAATTCAGTATCTCTGTAAAAAAAAATAAAAAAAATAATGGTACGAATTCTACTAATTGTCAGGGATCTGGAAGGAGGACCCAATTGCAGTGCGATATAACAAGGTTTTATTGACAAGACAGACTGATACAAGAGGTGGTGAAGTGCACAATAGATACCACAACAGGAACACAGTAAACAGACACAGCTAGGGAAGGGCACTAGGACAGCTTCAGAAAACAACTGGCAGAATACTTTGGCAACAGAGGGGGCGGCAAGACCAGGCTGATGGAGAGGACCACACAAGGGACCATAGAGCAGAGCTCAGACACTTGTAGACCGCAGACTCTGAAGCAGACCAAGTACCAGGCAGGTAGAACCAGGGCAGGACACACAAGAACAGGTCAGGAACTCAGACACAAGACTAGACAGAAAAAAGCTCCACAGAAACAAATTTAACCAAAGACAAGAGAAAATATAAAACCAATCAACTAATAAGTAAAGCAACAAAATAAGAAACTATTACCAATTTAACCAACTTAGAAAGAATATCAAACAAAACCAAGAATCAGGAATAGAAAACCTAAATTAACTATTACAAATAAGAGTAAAAAGCAAGAACAAACAAATTACTAAAATAAGGAGCAAGACAAGAACATGGAACTATGAGGACTGGACAAAACAAAGGCACAAGACCAACCAGGCAGGGAGGCATGGACACATATTCAGCCACATCCACAGACAGAGACGAAGACAAAGACAGTGACAGTGACAGTGACCGACGGGGTGAAAATGACCACGATCCAGCAAACACAAAAGGGTACAGGGCACTATAAATAGGGAGGAAAATACATGAGGGACAGGTGAGCACAATTAGACTAACCAGGCTAACAATAGGGTGTGGCAGAAAGGAAACAAGAATAAAACAAAGAATATCGGTTACATGTAGCGCAACAATTCTCTCTCTGTTTCTTTCTCTTTCTCTCTCTCTTTCTCGTGTTTGTGAGACAAAGCGACTGCTAGTCATGTGCCTTCACACTAGAGTTTACGGTACATCAAATCCAGGTGAGTTGCACATCCATTCAGATGAACTGAAAACAGCTTAGATCTAGTGATGGGAAGTTCGGATCATTTTACCCACTCTGACTTTTGAGTCTCGTTCAGCAAAATTAACAAATCTTTTTTCGAGTCATTTCGTTCATTTTAGCAAAATGTAATTAAAATGTTACATGTTATTTCCCCAACACATCTACTACTTACGCAAATGTTGATCACACTACAAGCAATACAAAAAACAAACAGAAAAGATTAATTAATTGTTTACCTGGGTCTTCAGTCTGTGATTAACTCACCGCACCTCTTATCTGACAAGTCCTTGGGTTTAAGTCATTCCTTAATCAAGTGACAGACCCATACGCTAAACCAATGCAGTCTGAGCTGGAAAGAGAATTTATTAGTTCATCTTTCGGGTCAAGTTTGAGTCCTTAATCACTTGACAGCCCCACACACTATTTCTGACATTTCTTTCACTATGTTTTTGTTACTGTTTCTTGAGAATCTGTGAAGTGTTATTATTTTATAAATAAAATATTGATAAATTTATCTTTTTTGACTGTCTATCAGTAAATAAACGCTAGGCTATATAATAATATAATAATCCAAGCCTACAATACAAAGTATTTATAGCCTAGTTTGTTCATTTTTACTTCCAATTTTGAGTTTGCTGGTATAATAAATGCTTTTCTTAGGCAGACTTGACATATTGGTCTAATATATATATATATATATATATATATATATATATATATATATATATATATATATATATATATATATATATATATTTATATATATATATATATATATACGATGATTGGTCAAAAGGGACATAATGACAAATTAAAAGCAAATAACATTTTGAATCCTAAACAAGTAACACTACAGTTCTATAGTCTAATCTGAAGCGTGAACTCAAAAGACATAAATCATACAACAAGGTAATTTTTTAAGTATAGAGTCCATGGTAAAAAAACAAAAACAAACAAACAGAAAAAAAATCTCTTCTTTATCAAAGTGATTTCGCCATCATATGGACAACATTTAAAGCACAACCAACTATTTATTACCACATTCAATGTTATGGAAAAGTATCATCATGACAGAAATTAAAAGCAACAATTTGAAACCAGAAATGCATCACATAACTGTAAGAGTAAATAATAATTATAATTTAAAAAAAACAAAAAAAAAACGATGCACCCATTTGTAAGGAAGGTTGTAAATTAACTAATTATATAGCCAATGTTGTTACGTCAGGGGACAAAAGAACGAACAACCCAAAAGACCTGAAAGATGAACTAATCAATTATTTTTCCGCCTCAGACTGCATTGGTTTAGCGTATGGGTCTTTCATGTGATTAAGGAACGACTCAAACTCGACCAAAAAGATGAACTAATCAATTCTCTTGCCAGCTCAAGACTGCATTGACTGACACAGGTGAACTAGTACTAGCAGAACAGAACCTATAGAATATTGCACCTACACGACTGAACGGATGACCCCCTGAGACGACCCCCTGAGTAGTGATCTGAGTAGATGGGTCTAAAGCAATCAGTCAGAGTGTTCGGCGAGTGAAAATATATATGTGCTAAACTTATACTTAGCCTCCAAAAATCTGTTATACTTTGGCTAATATTAAGAGATCATTCAGTCGCACAGGGTAAAGACTTATTTACATATGCGAGTGATTTACTAGCAATGCGGAAAGCTAAATCTCAAGCTAAATGCCTTTAGAAGGTGGAAGGATAAAAAGTCATTACTTATTTAGTTTTTCATTGGATTGACTGTGATTTATACACCTGCCTGCAACCACCGCAGTGTGTGAAAGGTGTTAATCTTCTTCATGTTAAAAATTATAAATTGGTTATGAGATTAAATGATCAAATATTTCCACTATGAACACTTATAGTTATAAACACAACAAAGAGGTTTACCAGTATTTAGTCCAGTATTTGACAGCACTATTTTAGCATACTACATAAGTGATAGATGGAACAGCTAGTACTTCATGTAAATCTTACATGTCCAAATTGTATTTGTAACTTTGGGGATTAACGAGTTAACTTTTCTGTAAAAATTTTAAGAGGTCTTTTTCCTGGAAAAGACAGGAAGTACTAGCAAAAAGAGGTAGACTCTGCCAGGATGTTTTTGAGTCGAAATTTCAAACTTGTTTTTGAGAGATGCAAGAAATGTTGCGCAACTACAAAGACATCACTCGAGATGTTTGTCCTTTTTAAATTTACTGCATGTTATTAATCCAGCAGAATTGAGTTAAGGTGTCTCCTACCAGAATGTGATTTCAATTGTATCCAGTTTCAGTCACTGGATTGCGTAGGGGACACGTTCATCTATCACAAACTCGGCCATCCCCCACCAATCCATATTCCATTAACAGCCTTTTTTCCTCATATGGATATAACACACTGAAGTTTTGTTTGTGCTTTGAAGGACTGAGAGTGAGTCACAGACTCACAATGTCTGATGATATAAAGGAATGGAGAAGAACTTATGTGGAAGTTCATTAATATCACATCCTACAAAAAATATAATGAGACAAAAAGAAGAAAAAGTACAAGAAAACAGGACGTTCTTAAAAAAAAACAAAATTTCCAGGATTACATCAACTTGGAATACATGCTTTGAATCATCTGACTATGGACGTAATTACATCTGCTGCCAAGACAACACACTCAAAAACACATTCAGCCATTATAAACATAAAACATGCTGAGGAACCTCTTTCTGTTGACACTTTACTCACAAAGACCGTGCAAGCGACAACAGCTAAATCATGTGTTCCACATTTTCCTCTGTATGAGCTACAGCTGAATGAGACTGTGCTGTGTCTACATGGTTGCCCTTCATTCTGGCAGTAGTGTGTGAGAGAGAGAGTGCTGGAGGGGGTAGGGAAAGAGGGATTACAGGAGAAGGGCTTTGTCTCTGAGGTTTCAATGGTATGAACCAGAAATTCCCTGGGAAATTACTGACTGACACTTTGGTTTAACTGATATCTGTCTCCCTGAGGGAGTCACAGACAGATAACGTTTTATCTTTCATTATCTCATCTATCATCCTATTGCTACAAACAGAAATGTGTTTGTGCTGTCACTGACTCAGTTTCAAGATAAAGAAAATGCAGCTTCTTTCTTTTGCCTTAAATAGGGATATGCTGGTATCAAGTTTTCATGTTGCCAATTCATTTCTAATGCTTTTAATCACAGTATACGGTATTATCACAATACTGAAATTGAGTTTAAAAAAATCATAATACAGTATAACAGGATTAATAACTTTTTCTTATAACAAAAATAACTATACAATAAGTCAATACTGAAAAATATATTAAGTTAAAAGTTTTATACAGATTAAAGTGTAAAAGAACTATGAAGTCCAATAGGTATCACTTTACAATAATATCTCATTAGTTAACCTTATATAATGCATTAACACTCACAATGAGAAATAGTTACATTTGCTAAAGAAGTTATTAATCTTTGTTAAATATATATATATATATATAACTCTTTAGTTCATGTTAGGTCATTAGGCTTGGAAGAGCAAGGACAATTTTTAATACAACTCCTATTGGATTATTTTGAAAGAAAGAAGAAAGTCACATACACCAAGGATGCTTCGAAGGCTGAGTAGAACATGGACAAATTTTAATTTTTGGGTGAACAAACCCTTTCATGCCATAAACAGTGTATGACAGTATATCCCCATGCACCTCAACTTGAAAACAGAAAACATTTTAAAATAGTTGAAAATTAACATAAGGTTTCTGTCCAATAGCGAGTAACTTTGTCTCTCTTTCTCTCATATTCTAGGCATGGCTTCAGCAATATGGTTACTTGCCACCTGGTGATCTCCGCACACATACGGCTCGCTCTCCTCACTCCGTCTCCTCTGCCATTTCTGCAATGCAGAGATTCTATGGCCTAAAAATCACTGGTAACATGGATCCTGCAACTCTAGAGTAAGTCAACTGCTCACATGATTTAAGGCCCGTTCACACCAAGCACGATAACTATAAAGATAATGATAAAGATATAGTTCTAAAAATCGTTCTCAATATTAAAGAATAGCAGAGTCCACACTACAACTGTAACGATAAAGGCATAGAGAAACGGTATCGTTGGAATCATTTTCAGAACAATATTTTTTCCAGCTGATGAACGATACAAACATTGACATCCAATCAGAATCCATCCTGCTATAACGAGCTCGAGGATTTAAAGCGGCAGACGCACGTGCGCTTTAGAATAAACAGACGATATCGTTCGCTGGTGTGGATGCTAATATCATTATCTTTATAGTTATCGTTCTTGATGTGAACGGGGCTTTATACAGCAGTGTGTTACTGCGAAGTGTAATTAGGGCTTCCATGTCCATAACAAAAAAAAATGCGTCTAGCGGATTTTCTCTTCATGGAATCAGTCTTGCATTTTTTGAACACCTGTGGCTAGTTCAAGAGATTCAAGAGCTTAAAGATATCTCTGTGGAATTATTTTGGCTCATCAGTTATGTGGTTGTTAGTCATGGAAAGAGAGAATGGAAAAAAACTACAGCATTGTGTCAGCAATCCTCCACTGGTTTGCAATGAGGCACAGAAGATGTAGAATATATGAGGACACAAATTAACGGCCGTCCTTTCCAAAATCACTGAAATTAATCTGTTGTTCGGTGGTGATTTCCAGGGCAATGAAGAAGCCTCGCTGTGGCGTCCCAGACAAGTTTGGAGCCGATCTTAAAAGCAACCTGAGAAAGAAGCGCTACGCAATCCAAGGACTCAAATGGGATAAAAATGAGATCACATTCTGGTAAGGGACAAATTTAACTCCATTCTGTTGGATCAATAAAAGAGCAGTGCATTTTAAACTATTTAGGTCATTTTAGGCACAAATCTCCCATCCAAACCATTACCAATTAATTGAGGTTTGCTGTCATAAACGTTTAGATATAGCTATGGCTATGCTTTAGTAAATATGCACCACACTTATGGAAAAGTCATCGTTGGCCTACTATATGATTCTGCTCCACTGCAGCCACAGCCAAAATTCCTGTGTGACTTGTCTGTAATGTAAATCACTTTCTCTCCCCCTCTCCTTCATATATTCCTCTTTTTCCTATGTCCTACTTTCCTCTGATTGCCTCTCCAATTCACCCTTTCTTATCTCTTCACAGCATTCAGAACTACACACCAAAAGTTGGGGAATACGAAACATTTGAGGCGATCAGAAAAGCCTTCAAAGTGTGGGAAAGTGTTACCCCTTTGCGATTCCGAGAGATCCATTACAGTGACATCATAGACAAGGTTGAAAACAATGCCGACATTATGCTCTTCTTTGCCGATGGTTTTCACAACGACGCTAGTCCGTTTGATGGCGAAGGAGGATTTTTGGCTCATGCTTACTTCCCAGGCAATGGCATAGGAGGAGACACACACTTCGACGCAGCAGAGCCTTGGACCATTGGAAACCGTGACCTTTTGGGTAAGAAGTACAAACACCTGAAGTGAGCAAAAATACTCTAGACCAGTTGTTCTCAACAGGTTTGGCCATGGGACCCACGTTTTCTCATGGTCATTAAGCCGCGACCCACCACGTTCGTGCATGCTATTTAAGAGTGCACACTACGAGCACGATATAACGTCTGGCGGGACAGGATAGTTTGTTTTTCTGAGGTGAGAGATTTTTTATTTCATAAGAAGTTAAGAAAATTACGATAAAATGTTGACACTGACATTAAGTCTGTTAACATCTCATCTGACCACAGATACTGAATCGGGACAGCATGTTTTTCTCAGGCACTCTTTACTTAAACTGCATCTGACAGAAGTGTCAACACCTTTCATGCACGTCTTTTAAATTAAAAATCTCACATCAGAAAAACATTAAGAATTACATTTTTTGTTGTTGATGATGTTTCTTTGGCCGTACACTCCGCGACCCACTTTTGTCAGTATGGATAACAGCTCTTGTTTATACATGAATAAGTGAAGAGAGAGCAAGCACAAATCCTGGCAGTGGATTTCCTCTGGCAGCTGCTACGGTCTTTCTCACCGTTTCTGCTGTTTTCTTGGTGAAAACTACTCTGTTCTCAGTAGAGTGCATTGGTGTTTTTTTTTAAATGATGATGCAAAGTTCCCACAATTGTATTATTATTATTATTATACATTTTTATGTATGAGCTGCCAGAGTTCTTGCAGACTCACAGACAGCTGCCAGAGTTTGTGACAGCTGCCACTGTCTTTCTCGCTGTTTCCTGTTTGCTTGGTAAAAACAACACCGCTCTCAGAGGCAATCGATGGTGTTTTAAAAAAACAAGGCAAAGTTCCCACGGGTGTCTTACTTATTATTGTTATTATTATTATATATTTTTATGTATCAGCTGCCAGAGTTTGTCCCAGGAGTCACAGGCAGCTGCCGGAGTTCATGCCTGGAGTCAAGATCGTTTGTCACTGTTTCTGCTATTAACTACACTGGTTTATTTTATAAAATATTTGATGACGCATATTATATACCAGCAAGCAGATGCGACCAGAATACGAAGCCACTAAGCTAAACTGAAAAAGCATTTTCCAATAAAGGACATACACATAAGGAGTACTTATACACACATTTGTGTGTGTGTGTGTGTGTGTGTGTGTACATATATATATGTTCACACACATAGTGCCTTGAGAAAGTATTCATAACCCTGGAGATGATTTAAAAAAAAAAAAAGCACAAATCGTGTGTATAATATCTTCACGTTTCCAAAGGATTCTGCCTTTTATTCAGATCATACAGTGATAGCTGGATGCTTTTGTCCATATTTGGGATTTCCTGGTACTGGGATTTATTACTTCTATATGAGTCCATTTTGCAATTTGTGGGTTTGGGTGGGGTGGGGGGTGGTATAGGGTAAGATGTAGTATATGGTCATGCATAATAAGGCATTAATATGTGCTTTATGACTACTAATAAACAGCTAATATAGTAATATTCAAGCAACTAGTTAATAACTACGTGTAAATAAGTGTTACATTAAATAAATGTTTGTGTGCTGTGTGCGTGTGTGTGCATATATACAGTATTGCTAGTGACAGCTGTTCTTTATGGGAAAATGCTTATGCAATTTAGCTTATTGGGTTCATACTCTGATCGTATCTGCTTGCTGGTATATAATATGCATCATCAAAACTTTTATTTTAAAAAAAATATATTTGTTTACAAAAGAAACAAGGACAAATGATCGTGACTCCTAGCACAAACTCTGGCAGCTGATACATAAAAATGTATAATAAAAATAATAATAATAATAATAATTACAATTGTAATTATCATTTAAATAAAACACCACTGCACGGCGCACGCCACTGAGAACAGAGTAGTTTTTACAGAGCAAACAGCAAAAAGAGTTTATTGGCATATTATGCACGACTTTGGGCTTCTTTTTTTGTAAAGTTACATAAAAAAATCCCTGGTTGTGTTATTTTGGGCTTATTTAAAAAAATATGGTTGCTTGTTAGGGAAATCTGACAAGCAAATTAATTTCTTTATTTATATTCCCAATATTCTTCAAATGTATTGATTGACACTGTCTGCTCACAGTTAATAGCCAACCAGTGCAATAATATTAACTCGTCTTTTTTTAGTTTAAATACATTTTATTCTTAGTGCATGTGATTCTTGCATGGGGAGGGGGCATGGTCCGAAATAGTCCTGCCACCACCACAGCTGGAAAAAATCCTAGGAAACACTGCATATATTTAATTAAATTAGAACAATGCCTTTACAAAGGTAAAAATGAATGTGGAATAGTTTTTTTATTTTTTATTTTTACTTTAACTCCTAACTGGTTTTGTTTGTGTACACTTGAATTGGGTTGCATCGACCTTACCTTTTAATGGGAATGTTGTGTACATCTCCATCTAAAAAGCTTTTCTTTGATGTTTCCCTTCTGTGGACTGAATGCCCAAAAACAAGATCTGAAAGAACAGAATAATCGCTCTCAGCTGTCATTCTGCGCTATCTATTCTTAGTGTCTCAAAATAGTTGTTTTTAATGTGCGCTACACAATTATAAAACATGCTACTTGAGGTTAGCCAAATCTTACCTGCACTGACGTGGTTATCTCTTACTTTCTTTCAGGTAATGATGTGTTCCTGGTGGCTGTTCATGAATTGGGTCATGCCCTGGGACTGGAGCATTCAAATGATCCCTCCGCCATCATGGCTCCCTTCTACCAGTGGATGGAAACCGAGAACTTTGAGCTTCCTGAAGATGATCGTAAAGGCATTCAGCAGCTTTATGGTAAATCAATCAATATCGTTGCAACTTGAATTTCTAAACCACAATATAGTTCTGTTCAAGGCAGGGTTATCATTAACTAAAGTTAAAATAATATATTCACAATGTATTTATAAATCACTTGCACTATCATACTATTTAATTCTGCAGTCAGTTCATTTGTTTGTCTCAAACCAAATTATCATAAGCAAATTATTCTGGTTTTCTTTCCAAAGCTTATTCATTTTGGATAAAATAATCTGGTTGATGAATAAAGCTAATTCAGCATTACATTAAACATTATACAATTAATACAAATTTATATAACAGTCAAAAATATAGAGATGAACCACAGCATTAATACATATTTAGACTATTTGTTAAATCATTTAATCTTTTATTTAAACTGTGAATAGACCAATTTGAATGAACTAATTCACAAAAATGAATTTTTGCACTGTGTAGGACCAAACACCGGAGGCCGTCCAAGACCACCTGTCACCCCGCAGACCCCCCACCACACTCCATATCCCACACCATACAGGCCCGGAGGACCTAGCTTTGGTCCTGACATCTGCGAAGGCCATTTTGACACCATTGGCATTTTCAGAGGAGAAATGTTTGTGTTTAAGGTACGGATGGAATATGTGTGTACACATCGGTTTGGAGTCGGAGATCATGCAGTGTGTGTGTTCATCACAATTCCTGTCCCTGTGTTCAGGATAAGTGGTTCTGGCGCGTCCGTAATAATCAGGTTATGGAAAATTACCCCATGCCAATTGGACATTTCTGGAGAGGTCTGCCTACAGACATTAATGCTGCATATGAAAGAGAAGATGGAAAATTTGTCTTCTTCAAAGGTACTAGTCTTCTTCTATTGCATGATTTTGATGGAAAAATAGGGATTTGTCATCAGGCCTTAACAGGCCTGCATATTGCTTCAGAGGAATTGCTTATTGCTTCTCTGGCTTGCAGGGGACAGGCATTGGGTGTTTGACGAATCGAACTTGGAGTCAGGTTACCCGAAGACTTTGAGAGAGATGGGCAGCGGTCTTCCAAAGGACAAACTGGATGCAGCCCTTCTTTACACCCCAACAGGCAACACCTACTTCTTCAGAGGAAACAAGTCAGTAGCTTTGATATCCCATAATGCAAGGCATGAGAACAAAGGGAGCTTAGATTTGAAACTATTTCTTATCTTCAATCAGATATTATCGCTACAATGAAGACACGCGGTCAGTGGATCAAGACTACCCCAAACCTATGAGTAAATGGCAAGGCGTTCCAGACAACATAAAGGCTGCCTTCATGAGTCGAGATCAAAGTAAGTCTTTCACTGCTTATAAATGAACCTCCAGTCTTTATAATAATGAGCCTTCTTATTCTGACATGGTTGTTCTTTGCCCATTCTATATCTTAGTATATTGTCAGTCATATGACACATGAACACAGAATTATTCATTAACACAAGAAAACACTTTTTTGCAACCTCTTACTATGTGCTAACAATACAACACATTTACAGTTATACTAAGAATGTGTCTGTTCATTCTAAAAGGAAAAACACTGGGTTTATGATAAAATCACAGCCAATCAGTTTTCTGTTCATACCAAATGTTTGGATTGAAATCAATACTTTAAATTAGCAAGGATGCAGTAAACATATATATATATATATATATATATATATATATATATATATATATATATATATATATATATATATATATATATCATTTGTGGCGTTGTGCATGGTTAGGACACAGGTCTGCCCATGATCCCCATTGCCTCTCCTATCCCAGTATTTTCCTGCCTCTCTCTCTAATAAAAGAAATACATTAAAAAATAAAAATAAAAAGAGCTTTACTTTGTTTTATTGACACAAAGTTAACATACAGGCTTTGGGCCAAAGATTGCTACAATTGTATAGTCCTGCCCTTTCTTCTCTTATATTTTACAGGTTATACCTACTTCTACAAAGCCAATAAGTACTGGAAGTTTAACAACCAGTTATTAAGAGTGGAGCCTGGGTACCCCAAGTCTGCGCTCAGGGATTGGATGGGCTGTCCTAATGAAGACTCCAATACAGGTGGTGGAGGCGGAGGAAGTGACCGTGATCGAGAGCGGGAAAGAGAACGCGAAAGGGAGCGGGAAAGAGAACGCGAAAGGGAGCGGGAAAGAGAACGTGAACGAGAGCGTGAACGTGAACGAGAGCGTGAACGTGACCGCACACGTGACGAAGACAAGACTGAGGACGAGGGCAAAAAGGAGGAGACAGAGGTGATCATTATCGAGGTTGAAGACGCACCCAGCAGCGGAGGAGGAGGAGTGGCTGCCATCATGGTGCCATGCATGTTGCTACTCTGCGTGATCCTTACTCTCGGAGCACTTCTCTTCTTCCGCAGGTACGGCACACCGAGACGCTTGCTCTACTGCCAACGCTCCCTACTGGACAAGGTTTAAATGTTTAAGAAGGGATAATGGAAGAAAGGGAAGGGGAGGAGAGGAGAGAATTGAGAATATGGAAGAAGGGGACTTAGTAGCAAAGCAGAACCAAAATGAGAAAAGCAATTAAAAAAAATGGTTTTGGTCAAAAATTGACCCTTTGTTGTTTATTTAAAAAAATGATGCCACTCAGACAAATCTCTACATTTTTATATTTTGTAATTAGTGATCTTGAACGTTTTGCTTTCACACTTGTGCCAAGTTCTTCCCGCATGCTGCATAAAGGCATACGGTACTTTCACTTCATCTCTCCCCTCTTCTCTCAATGTCTTTCTCTTCTTTCCCTTCTGGTGTAGCCAATGACGCCAGCTCATCGCTGTTTGTTTAGCCTTTTGTAAATGCAATTTTAAATTTGTGATTGTTGTTTTATTGTTGTCTGACTCATTGTGAACTCTTTCCCTCTGTCGAAAACGCCATTTGTCCCTATCAGAAGACTTTGCACTTATCTCAGGTTGCAGCCGATGCTTCTCACATTTCCAGCAGCCTCGTGCAACTTTTATATAACACTTTTTTTTCTCCATGGTTTTCGAATGTCATGCCATTTTACAGGGTTCACAGTGATGAAAAAACCTGGAAGAAAATTAGAAATGGTTTCACTTTTGTGGAAATTCATAAAAACGAATTAAACTAGATTTGTGATTGCTTTTTGTGAGTGTAATTCCTGTTCATTTTTTAAAATTCCTTCCAGGATTCATGAACTAGATAAGTCAGTCACAAGGTGCCATACTACCACGGTATTCTCTCTAGTACTATATAAATACCTCAGTGCATGATGAATATCGTAATCATTCCATACCATGGTATTGCCATCGCTGTACCATAGGACCATCAGAGTAATTTTGAAGTGCTCTCATATGCACAGTGTTACCAGATATCATAAAATATTATTTGCATTGGCTCATGAAAGGCAATTCTTCACTAAAGCAACACAGGGTTCCACTCCCACCCCCTGCAGCTCCCAACTCAGGTTAAGAAACCAAAGTCTATTCCAAATATAATTGATACTTATCCCACTAACAATGCCTGCAAAGCTGTGCTGTCTGTCTGTGTCCTCCAGTAGTATGGCTTTATATTGTACTGTATTTTTAATAATAACTATTATTGATAATGATGATGTCATTATCATTCTGATTATTACTATTTTTATTGTTCTCCATGTCAAGAATGTGTTTTTTGATTTGAACAATTGTCATTAAAAATGTCCTGCTGGACAGGCAATAATGTATGTCTTATGAAGTGGCCTTAATTTGGGGAAAAGTGAATGGGTGGGTTTGTATTTTTGAACTGAAATAAATTGTAAAAATATGTAAATTATATTTTCACTGCTTGTGTTTACAGTTATTGAAAACTTGTGGTGCTTTTTTATTTTTAAAGGGGAATCTAAAGTTGGAATAAAAAACAATAATGATAATAATATTTAAATGATGATGATCATTATCTAGAAATAAATTGTGCTTGTTTCAAACCTTTTTTTATGTTTTAAGTAAAAAAATAAAATATTTTGTAAGTTTTCTTTGGCGTTTCTTTTTCTTTCTTTTTTTTTTACTTTCTATGTGTGTATACAACATTTATAAACCATTTAAAGGGATAACCAATCCAATAATTTAAATTCTGTCTTTATTTACTCATTCCTTATGTTGTTTCAAACCTGTATGACTTTCTTCTGTAAGAAGATATTTTGAGAAATGTCTGTGTTTTTTCCATATAATTAACAAAATTCTTCCAAATATCTTCTTTAGTGAAATGTAAAAGAAAGAAAGTCACATTTGGACACATTTCAATAAGTAAGCAATAACAGAATTTCTATTTTTGGGTGAACTATCCCTTTAACATGTTTGTTCAGCCCACTCACTCTACTGCACAACAGTGAGATAAAGCAGTTCTCTGTCCTAATCTCCAGCTGCTCCTCTCAACCTGCATCCGAGTCCAAGACTTCTTGCCTCCTCTAGCCATTTTTTCCGAATCTGCTTGTGACCTCCCAGATTCCCCTATAAGAATCATATCTCTCATTAGTGCATCTTCTCCTGTTCCTCATGACCACACAATAAGAAAAAACACTGCACTCTCACACATAAATTACGATGCCCTCACATAAGCTTATTTCTTTTGCATAGAATTGTTATTTATTTATTTATTGTTCATTTCTGTCCATACTTCTCTCCCCTCCCTTTTGCTGGCGCTTCGGAAACACTTGGCCATATAAATGGGACGGAAAAAGCAGACTAGGTCCAAGGATTAAGTGAAACCAGGAATGATTATAATTCTGCAAACCCTTTTGGCACTGTTCACAAGGAAACATATCTGTTATAATGCAAGTGTGTGTGTGCCTTTGAAAATAATTAAACTTCCAGATACTGACTGAGGCACAAACATACGTGTAAGTGAGAGATGGTACTCAATTCAGTGTGATTGTATCCTTTTTAATGGAGGCAGCCGAATGTGCTTGCATTTTGGAATAAGCGTCTGGAGATGGATAATATTTTGGCACTCTGGGTCCAGTCTCGAGGCTTTGGGGAAACAAGGGGGGGGCGGACGTTCGGAGGCTAACGATCAAGGAGAATTCCATCAACAACATCTGGAATCCAAAATGCCTCAATACCAGCACACTGCAGGAGAGAGGGAAGAAAACAAGCTTCTCTGTGCACGTATTGTTGATGTATTTCAAATGATGCAAACTTTGACTTGATCTGTCTAAACATGCAGTGTTTAATTGTTGTAAAAAGTGCAGAATCCAACAAGAAACGTAATCACAGGCCTTCAAGGACTGCTTCTGATGTTCCAAAATGCACTGCGTTTTGTATGTATTTCAGTCAGAGCGTATCCCACTACACAAGCACTCCATCTTTTTCACTCTGTGCACATTTTAAGTTCAGTCTTTTCCCAGCTGATTCTGCAGTACGAACAGCAGCCTCAGCACTTTCTGTTCTGCCCACAATTCCCTCCATTTCTCTCTCTCTTTTTCTCCAGGCAAGTAGAGTTGAGTTTCCTCAGTTTCTGCTAAGTGACTCTTTTTTTTTTTTTCTTAAACAAGGCTTAACTGAAAACATTAGCATCACCACAAACATTTCAAGCTTCTCTCTTAAAACACATTCAACCTATTTTTTTTAAAGCCTCTGAGCAAAGAAGAGACTTGCCTGCTCTTTGTGATCCATTTTACGTCTTCATGCTGCTCTGCTTGTTCAAGTGAAGTCAGTCACATGCTATTTAACACCTTTAATTTAACAGGCTGTATCCACTTCTTTCGCTTCTGTGAGAATTCCTGGTTTTTCAAGTCTAATGGGGAAAAGAACAGACTTCCAAGTGTCAAATAAAACAGATTCAAAGAATTTGCTGGGAAAAAGTCATTTTCTTTGAAATCTATTTATTTGCTTACTACCAAGCTACATACACTTAAAACTTTGTTTTTATACAATAGCAAAAGATGAGTTTTTTACATTAAAAAGGTTAATGTAGACTACTTGCTCCAACACTTTAGCAATAAGCCTAACTTATTTTCAGCCATTTTGCTAACTATTTTGTGCGGTTAGCTAGTGGACACTTCCAGATATGTATTAGGTAGATAGGCTCTTGTGAATATTTTCAAAAGATCCCAGTGTAAAAAAAAAAAAAAGTTTTATGTGGAATGAAAACGAGGCATGCAAGCGTGATGCTCCTAAATGCAAACACATGTTTTCCACAGCCTGTATGGAATGTAAATTAACATAAATAATGCAAAGTCAAAAAGTACAAGTCTTAATGTAGGTCACATATGGTTTTTGTTTCCTCAAGCCATAAAATCAGAAATCAGAATCAGAAATCATATTGTGTTCCAATGGGCTTTGTAACACCTACATACAATAATAACAAAGAAACTTGGCAATCTCATCCCTCTAAATACATTTCCATATGTACAGCACCATTTTTTTTCTTCAAAGAAATTAATACTTTTATTTGGCAAAGACAAACTGAAATGATCAAAGGTGACAGTAAAATATTAATAAATAAATACACAAATAAATGTCTGAGCTATCTGTCCAAGTGCTGAACAATATGAACAAAATATTAGGCATCACAACTGCTTGCACAATTGATAAGATATATTTTTGAGCACCAATTTAGCATATTACAATGATTTCTGAATAATCACATGACATGGCAGAAAATTCAGCTTTGTCAACACAGGAACATTTTAATTGAAATTAAATTTTAAAATATAATTGTAAAACATTTACATTTTTCTAAATGTATTGCATTCATATGTTGTATGCACACAGTGTATTTTACAGTTTGTGCAATGTTTTGTAAATGAGTTCTCTTTAGGGATGCATAAAAAACTATTTTGTTTTGTAAAAATCCTCATTGGGGACAGCTGGTCACATCTGTTTTTGTTAATACATTGGGCTTTTTGCCCCGTTTTTACTGGAACAATATTCCAGCCTCAACTGTGACAATGCAAACACAAATGTTCTGGTACTCAAACACATTATACATCTTGGCATGAGACTTTGCATTTTGTTACATGCCTGTACACAAATCTTAGGCAATGCTGAGTTTGCTAAAAATGCACAAAAAAGAAAATAGGCACATGCATTAACGTGTAGAGCTATGGGAAACATACCATCATCACTTAGACAGGGTGTGGTGTGAGCGGGGCAGATTTTTTTCCGCTGTTCCAGACAAGAGATTGTTGGGGGAAAAAGGTTATAGGAAGTAAAACAATCAGCATCTATAAAATCACAGTGTTGGTTCTTTCAACACTTCCAAAGTAGGCAGGAAAAGACTCCCCACCAGGAGCTGCTGAATCAGTCTTTCTACCCTCCCCCTGCCTACTGCTGCAAACCCAGCTACCCTCACTCTGACCCAGTCACATCCTCCAGGAAACCCCCCTGCTTCAGCTCAGGCCTGCAACAGTTAACTGGACTTTTTCTTCACCTTATGACTTTAATGACTGGACTGCCACATCAGAAGCATGAGGTATATGTTCCCCTTCTTGTCTGTCTCTAATATTTGCTTTTTACCTCAGTAATCCCTCAGTTCTCCTCAAGTTGATTTGCGTGAGATCCTTCACCCCTCCTCCAACACTAAACCACATATGGTTCTCATATTTAAATCTATGTCATCAAAGTCTAACTTAAAGCCAAGGAAATGAATGAGAAACATGATGCACAAATACACTTATGTTCACATCCTTCTGAATGTGTTTGTAAAATGTCTGAAAGCAGTGGTTTCTGATTTTGGTGCTGTAAGCAGAACTTTTGCATGAGGAATTTAGGTTTTTACAGCTTGAACCAAGTGGTTTTGGGGGTAGCGAGAAAGAGAATGGGGGTTAGAAAGAGTTCTGAGATGCCACATCAGAGGGGGGCTTTGAAAAAGGAGACTTGTGGTTAGTTTCCCCAACTGCTGGACACAGGCAGCGCGGTGGGAATGGGGCATCTGCTGAAGATTGCTTAAAATCTGTTTGCACTGCTCATTCATCAGCAGTTATTACAGGAAGGACAGGATGTGGTAGTATAGCATGATCTGAGGGTCGGGGCAATGGGAGAGTAGGTTATCCTTACATTACCCAAACTGGACAAGTTTTAAGACAAAAGGCACAGTTGTTGTTCTCCCTGTATAAAGGATTTTATTTTATTTTTTCAGGTTCATTCAAATTTAAAATGAAAATTCTGCCATTATTTGTTCACCCTCATGTTATTCCGAATTGATATGCTATTTATCTCCTTTTGTACATACAGCGAAAGGGGTATAAAAATACTCCATTCTGAATATTTAAATACTACATTCAGAGACAAACACAAGAACCAATGCAGAACATACCGGGTATGAAAATTTAACTGAATCCTTTGAGATTTACTGACATCAAGGGAAAGGAGGACTATTAGTGAATATAATTTATGGAGCTTGACAAATGGGGCTTGAAATGTTATATTTGGCTCTATGTGGATTTTGTATTTAGTTTCATTTTGTTGGGAAAATAAGAAAAATCCTCAACTTAATGCAAGGAATAATGCGCTTTCAAAGGATGTCAATGGGGAAATAGGTATTTTTTTAATTAATGAGCTTATATTTATCTCTTCTGTATGTTATTGCAGCTGTTAAGTCTTACAAATAATCCTTTTAGCACTGGCAGTAATGTTATAGGTGGATGAAACATCTGGATATACAGTATGGACTCACTATATGTGGGTTTTGTACATATGTAAAAGCTATAGGATCTACTAACATTTGCCATGGAAGGAAATTAATAATTGAATATATATTTGCATAAGCAAGGTTACTAATTGATGTTATCACACTAGTCACATGTAAAAGACATGTTTGAGTATTGTGGATCTACTATGAAAAGTATTGTAGCATTTATCGCAGTTTCACAGACCTCCATTGTAAATGCACTACTGGAAACACAATGTTTGCTTGTTTTTATAAAGTGAGAGACAAGCCAAAGTAGTTCTGTGGTAATTGACTGTATGCCACGGATGCTGTTGACAGCTTGTGAACCTGCAATATTCCTTTAAGATACCCTTCCATGTGCCCTTTTTATGTGGTTTTTGAATTACTGTACATCAGCTGCAATGAAAAACAAACTTCTGAAGAACATTTAAGTTGGCCAAAAAAATTGACTCAGATCCTCTCCTGAAAAGAATGATGCAACAAGTGCTGCCTAATCCCGGAGTCTCCGATCGGTCTGACACACAGACACACGTGGGCTCCCGGCAAAAATGAACACTGGCTAATGGATTTGAAGTAGTATCCTTAGAAAAGTTTTAAGAACAAAGTGACTTTTCATCAATAGCTGCAACAGACTTGAGCTCTTCCTCTGATAACACCTAGTGCCCGAACTTCTGATAAGAAACTGTTGGTCACAGAAGCTATGTTGAGTTGGGCTGTGTGTGGACACGGGAGGGGCACCCCAGTTCAGCTGCCTAAGGACTGCTTACACTGCTCATTAAACAGCCATTATTACAGGAAGGACAAGATGTGGTATGTAGCATGATCTGAGGGCTGGGGCAATGGAGTAGGTGGTTTAACCTTACATTACCTGACCTGGGCAAGATTTAAGATAAAAGGCATAGTTGTTGTTCTCCCTGTATATATATATTTTTTAGGTTCATACAAAGTGAAAATTCAAAAAGTATGAGTCAGGTCCACTTCTGAAAAGAATGATGCAACAAGTGCTGCCAAATCCCAGAGTCTCTGATCTGCAACAGACACGTTCTTCCTCTGACGGCATCGAGCGTCCGAGCTTCTGAGAAGAATCTATCAGTCACAGAAGCGGTGCAGGGTTGGGCTGTTTGTGGGCACGCGAGGGTCGACCCAGTTCAGCTGCCCTATGAAGAGCTTGTTGCATCAGGCCGGAAAAATGCTGCACTCAGCCACCAGGGCACTAATTACAGAGGACCTATGCTTAGCTCGACAGGAAGGACGTCAATGACCAAGCACTGAGATGGAGGGAACGAGGCTAGAGAGAGAGAAGGTAGACAAAGCAGTGAAGAGAGGAAGAGGGCCCTTAACAGCCAACAAAGCTCTAAAAATAGAATGGTGGGAGTTGAGACGCAGACAGGGTGTGAACATTTTCTGAGGCATTATATTTACCTGCAAGTATGCAATACGTGACCAGCCAACAAAAGGTTTTTAGAGATAAGACTGTAACTAACAAATGACCTTCCTCTTCACACAACCAATCATAAGCCACACACGGAACATAATCCCTCAAGGGATTAGCCTATAAAGATACGCAACATTAGTTTTTGCTAAAGGTTTTGCTGCTTGAAATTGGATGAGATAAAGGAGCTGCTTTTCTAACCTTCATCTTGACTTAAAGGGCAGACAGAGACAAGAAGCATGTGGCTTGTAAATTTAGATTTGTGGAAAGTCTGCCTCCTTGTGGCACGTGAACAATGACACCGCTTTAGACCTCCAATTTCTATAAAAATATTAAGTAGCACAACTGTTTTCAACCAGCTATATGTGTGTGTGTGTGTGTGTGTATATATATAATGATTGTGTTTACACCTAATGCAATATGAATTAACTGAATTTTAAAAATTTTTAATACTTAATCAACGACATGGTTTGTCACCTATGAGAGAGTCTAATTTCAGCACCAGTTAAATAGTATATCTAATAATAAAAAAAATTTAAATAAATGAAATGTTAAAGGAATCATCGGATGCAAATTTCACTTTTAAATGTTTTTTTAACAGTAATACGTGTTGGCAGTGTGTACACAACCACCCTCTAATGATAAAAATCCATCCAGTGTTTTTTTAAAATTGAGGATAAATAACCACTTTGTCAAATTGTTGGCTTTGTGACATCACACAGACCCAGCCCACTCCCACGATTGTTGATTGACATTGGTGTTTCAGCATAGACCTGCCCTGAGTGAGCAGTACAGTCCGCCATTATTTCACCGCTGGAGCAGATGTAGATAAGAATGCCTCCTTAGGGACTGAGGGGTTTTGTTTTTGTATGTAAATCAACATAGCAGTCGTCATTTACCCTTGACATCTGACCTGCTTAAGAACCTACAGCAGAGGCGAGTATAACTTTTATGAATCTTTGCAATTCGCCTTTCTTAATAATGTGCTAGTTAGCATGTTTCTCTATGGAAGAGAAGGGCGGGGTGAGCAGGGCTCATTAGCATTTAAAGGGACAAGCACTGAAACTGGTCGCTGTGAACAGATCTGTTTTGACAGAGTAAAAAGAATGTTTTACACAACCACTGAGAATTCTTAACCAAATTGTGTTAAAGACTTCTTATTAAGACACTAAAGAATCATATCACTAAAGAATCATATCAACTTGTGGAAAATGGGCATCCGATGACCCCTTTAAGATTGCATAATGATATGGTTGAAAATAAAATGCTTTTAAATTGCAGGCCAAAAACTAAAAGCATCACCTACTTGCTTTGATGGAAGGAATAAAACTCAGACCCTTTTATGAACCTGGACTATAAAGTGGCTGACTAAGCTTGAAAAAAGTAGGACAACTGTCAACAGAATCCATGCAATAGGTTCCAAGTGCACAGCTCAGATGATTATAAACAGCATCACAAACCTGTGACTCCAGTATGACTCCATCTGATCCCCTTCTACAGGGTTCCTCAAATCTTGTCCTGGAGGGCCAATGCACTGCAGAGTTTAGCTCCAACCTTGATCAAACCCACTTACCTGTGGTATTCTAATGATCCTGAAGACGTTGATCAGCATGCTCAGGTGTTTGATTGGAGTTAGATCTAAAATCCGCAGGAAAGTGGATCTCGTGGGCCAGATTTGAGGATCCCTGCCCTACTAGAACCAAGAAATTACTTTGTGTTTTCAGTTCTTAGACGTAACCTTTTTATTATTTGTACATTCAGCAATTACAGGAGTAAACAAAAAAAATGTTTAAAGAAAACAAAATGTCAGCTTTTATGCTAAAACGATAAAAAAAATTAAAAACCAAATGTGAAAAGATTAAATATGCATCCCATTCTCCATGGCAACCTGCTAACAGCAAAGGTGTGGTAAAAGGCAGACAATACGAGACAAAAAAGGTACAGGGAATGTGAGGAAAACAAGAGGCAAAGTAGTGATCAGGACTTAAATCACACCGAAGGCTTTCAGAGCATCTCTTTCTGATCCCAGCTTCACTTCTTCAGATCTGTCGACACTACACTGAAGGATAAAGTGAATGTCACCAAACCAGGAGGACGTCTTGCAGTCCGACCCATTAATACCAGAAGTCCATTAACACTGTGGTGGGAAATGAACACCAGGAGTCTTAAAGCCCAGTCAAGAGACAACGAGAAGAGTCTACATGGAGACACAGCACCACTGTGGTCCCAGTGTGTGTGTGTGTGTGTGCGCGCACCCGTGTCTTTAAGCAGAGTGTGTGTGCATGTGTGTGTTTTTATAAAGTCTGGGTTGGTCCTCAGGAAGGTAGGCATAGAGCTGTTACAGCACATACAGGAACGGGTCACAAACCGGACAGTTCCAGACTTCCCTTAGTGTCGTCGATCTCTGAGCGGAGGGTCGCTGTGGCTTCGTGACCTCCTGCTCCCGCTTGCACTGTTTCCACCAGGCCTGCGGTATCCCTCCTTCCTTTTATCCCCCTCTCGCTCCCTTTCTCGACCTCGGTCTCGGTCTCTCTCACCTTCCCCTCCCGTGGCCCCGCCGGTCTTCATCCTCTCTCGTCGCTCCTCATCACGTTTTTTATCCTCCTCTTCCATCTCCTTCCTCCTCTTCTCTCTTTCCCTCATGCGCTCGGCACGAGCCGCAGCCCTCTGTGCCGCCTGCAATGCAAAGTGTGATGGGTAATGAGCACTGGCATAACATCATAAAAATAGAATGTTTTCCTTAACAAACATTGCTAATGAGTAACTAAAATGTGCAAAGATACCTACCAGCTCCTCAGTCAGGGGGAGCCAGTATATGCACGGAGCCGCTTTGGTTTTGCGGAAGAGGTCATCCAGCAGTTTAGCAGGTGGATCCTCTAGTTTTTCTAAAAAGACACGCACACAAAATAATAAAAAAAATATCTTTATAAAATATTGTTGACCCCGCACCACAAAACCAGTCATAAGGGTAAATATTTTTAAATTGAGATTTATACATACCGTATTTTCCGGACTATAAGTCACACTTTTTTTCATAGTTTGGCTGGTCCTGCGACTTATAGTCAGGTGCGACTTATTTATCAAAATTAATTTGACATGGACCAAGAGAAATGAACCAAGAGAAAACATTCAGCCGCGACGGTAGCTGTAGTCTACACTGAAAACATAGAGCACCCTCTCGCGGCTGTAGACAGTAATGTTTTCTCTTGGTTCTTGGTTCTAAATAAATGCAACTTATAGTCCTGTGCGACTTATGTTTTTTTTCCTCATCATGACGTATTTTTGGACTGATGCGACTTATACTCGGGTGCGATTTATAGTCCAAAAAATACGGTAATCTGAAAGCTGAATAAATAAGTATTACATCGATGTATGGGTGTTTTCTTTAGTATGGGACATTAGATTTGGCTGAGCTACAACTATTTAAAAGTTGTCCAAATCAAGTCCTTGGTAACGCATATTAATGATAAAAAATTAAGCTGACATACTTCCAGTAGGAAATTTACAAAATATCTTCATTGAACATTATCTTAAGATCTTTATTTTTTGCTATAAAAGAAAAATCAACAATTGTGACCCATACAATGCATTGTTGGCTATTGTGCTACTGCTACAAATATGCACGTACAACTAATGACTGGTTTTATGGTCCATTTATATTTAACATTTAAATAATAAAAAAAACAAATACTATTTAAATATTTTGATAATAATAAATATTTAAATCTATGAAAACAAATTTGAGGGTTCATAAATTATTTGTAACACAAAATATATATATAAAAACGTACATAGACTAACAAATAATAAAATTTAAATGTCAAAAGTAAACAAACAATAGTAATAATAAACTCCTCCACACTACTTTCAGTTTTCTCACCCTTTTTATCCGTTTTCTTCTCTTTGCTCTTTCCCCGTTCTTTGCGCCGCCTTTCGCGATCTCGTGAACGCGATCTTCTGGCCCCAGCTTCCCGCTCCTCTCCAGGTTTGCTGAAGTCTCTCACTTTATCTCGGTCCCATTCCCTCTCTGCACGCGCTCTCTCCCTCCTTTCCATTTCCCTTTCTCGTTCTGCCCACTGATCACGCTCTGGAAGGAGAGGTGGGGGTATTGGACGGCCAGGCCCAGCGGCTGCCGCCCCATGAGGCTCCTCTGTTGGCTTTTCTCCAGCTGGACCCAAACCCCTGTGGAAGTCCAACTGATGGGGATGCAGCAGGGTTGAGATAAAATTAGATTCCATAAAAAATTAAATAAAAACTGAAATCTCAACATTAATCTCCTCCAATTAAATAAAATCCCTACCTCCTCTTGCATGCAGAAATCAACACTGAGGAACTTAGGGTTACTCTGGGGCCACTTAACCCCATGTAGTGCTGTACGAGTGGACATCGCCTCTTCCACACTAGAGTACTGAGGGAAAGTATAGAAAGTCAGAGGGTAAGAAACAAAGACATTTGAAGAAAAAAACAAAGGTTTTTACTGTGAGGTACTTACTGTGACATAACAGTGAGATTTAATCTTATCAATCCAGAAACCTTCCTCCACTACAGTCCCCGTGCGGTTCAACAGCTCCTTCAACTGCCCCAGGGTAAACGGCCTCACCTTAGACACATTACAAAACAAGTCTGTGGTCACTCAACCTGGGACAATAAATCCCTGTGCATGTAGCATCTTTATTTCATCAATGATTTAAGTGTGTATACACATACCAGGTTGCAGACATGGACAATGTTAGACAGCTTGCCACGAGGTGGAGAGGGCTGTTTGGCTGTGCGGACCGGGTCATCAATGGTGATACTCACACCCGACTTCTGCTGGCTAATGGAACGGCGAATGAGTGTGTCACTGGGAGTGACTTTAGGGAGGAAACAAAGCAAGAAAGGAGTGAGAGAGAGCTCACACTAACCTCAATGTCAGAACCTCTATTTAAAACTTAGCTACATTTCACACTTTTGCACAGAAAATCTAAATTTGTTCCTTTCTGTTGCTCACCCGTCTTCATATCAATGTCTCGCCCAGGGGATGATGGCTCCATCTCCATGGAAACCTGAATCGAGCCTTCAATTTTTTCCTCCTGGCTAAGTCTATCCTGCTCTTCACTTCTTTCTTCCTCATCCTCATGTTCACTTCTTTTAGATTCTTTCTGTCCATTCTCTTGAGTGTCAGAGGACACAACCTATTAAGTTTTGGGGGGAGCAATGGATATTTTACCAAACACATGCAAATAATCAAACACACATCTTTGCTTCTAGTAGAGGAATAACATGCACCTGTGTTACAGTTCTTCTAATTTTCAGGTCTTGGTCGCCCCTCTCTCCTCCTTCCTCCTCCCCAGAGAGATGCATCTCCTCTGGATGCAGGTCTAACACAGCCTCCTGACCCAAGGCAGGCTTGATGTCTGGTATTAAAGACTGTAAAGAGTAAGGAATGCATTACGGTACTGTTCATCAGATGACAGAGGACGGGAATAGTGCAATCTTTCTAACTTATTTTTATTTCATATTTGATCTGACCTTCAAAGAGTCTGTGGTGATACTGATGGAGGGTTTCTTGGCAGTGACAGCTGTACTGGAGCCCCATCTCCTCTTCCTGCCAGCGATAGCACTGCTTGCAGCTTCTGCTTCCCCCTCCGAACTCACCACCCCAGGAGATTGTTTGCTGCCTAAAGACAGACAGCATATGGAAATCTTGGAAATCTTGATTTAAAACATCATCTTTTGGATTTCAAACTTAACAGCACTGTCTTAAGACTTAAAAAAATTAAAAGGGCTAGTTCACCCAAAAATTCTGTCTTTAATTACTCTTAGTAACACCTTCGTTCTTCTTCAGAACACAAATTACAATTTTTTTTGGTGAAATCCTAGAGCTTTTTGACCCTCCATAAACCGCAACAGTCCTACCCCATTGAAGGGCTAGAAAGGTACCAAAACATAATATTTTGGAGAGTACCACCATGCACGGACGTGCTTTGATCTCAACGTTACCATCGCATGCGCATGGTGCTGCTGACGTAGAACATGCAGGTGCTGCACCTTGTTTACGTTCAGAGGAAAGCATGCACATTCGTCATGATACTCGCTCCAAAATTATTTTAGTCTCTTTGAGCACAAAATGTATTCTCGTAGCTTCATAAAATTACGGTTGAACCACTGATGTCACATGGACTATTTTAACGATGTCCTTAAGACCTTTTTGGCCTTGAACGTGGTTGTACTCTTGCAATCTATTATGGAGAGTCAGAAAGCTCTCAGATTTCTTAAAAAATATCTTAATTTGTGTTCCAAAGATGAACAAAGGACTTATTGGCTAGGGTGAGTGATTAATGACGCATTTAGCTGTACATGTAAACATTTTGTCATATTAAATTATTTCTGAAGGACCATGTGGACACTGAAGTCTGGGACCATCGCTACTGAAAATTCTGGGCTAACAAATTATTTTAAATTGTAATAATTCACAATATTATTATTTTGATCAAATAAATGCAGCCTTGGTTAGCATAAGATAATTCACAAACACAAAAGAAAAAAAAATTTTTATGTATGACATTACCCCAAATATTTTACTAGTACTGCACAGTGAATGATTTCCCAGAATTTATTACTTAAGGAGAAACAAAGAGATACTCACTGCCGAGAGAAATCCTTCGGGCAGAGAAGGTCTTTGCCGTGGTGCTCTGAAAGAGAACAAACACACCCAAGCCATGGGAAAAGTTGAGATAGTACATATGGAAAGAAAGCACAGGGTTGAGAGTGGGAAAAAATGTGTGTGCATGTTTGAAGGAGATAAAACTGAATGTCAAAGAGACACCAAAATAAAGTGAGCCATCAAGGGAATAGGTAAAGAGATATGAAAGGGAATCTATTAGGAAAGACCACCTCTTCAGTCAGAGTGTGTACACTACACACACACCATGTGTGCGCATGTTCTTCATGTAGGTTAGAATTTGACAATTTTAAAAATCAATTTCTGCTCTGAAGGTGTGGTCTTATCCTCTCCTACACAAAAATATTTTTCTTTACAGGCTTTGCTGCAGTTATCTATCAAATTGAGTGGCCCCTCAAGTTGAAATAGAATTTGAGGCAGTTACTGTAGTGAGGAATTAACAAATAATCTTTTTACATTAGCTCTGCAGTGGCCTTATATACCAGGTAGTCTCTGCAAATATTTGCATTGTCTAGGCAAAACGTTTAAAGTAGAAAATGAAGAATGACTACTTATTTCCCGGTACCATTCACAATGTTCTTCACTGGGTTGGGAATGGCCCAATCACACGTCTGCATGTATTGTATCTAGGCAACAACTGTCCAATCAAAGAAGGCTGGGAAGTTTGGGCACAGATCTGAGAGCAGGCTGGCAGAAGAACTGTTATGTAGAACAATGTGGGTGGAGTTTGAGAGGCTCAGAGTCTCTTTTTTGAAGTCCATCGTATTGGCATTGAAAATGGAACGTGGGAGGAGTCTTTAAAAACAAACTGCTGAGAAACCTTTCAGAAGACTGAGTCACTTCACACTCACGTCAGATGTATTTGTCAAGATGTCCATGTTATTAGGGAGACTGCACAAGGTTTCTGTTTGTTCAGGTTGAATGAAGTCATTTCACTGCTTTCAAGCTGCCACAAAACAACGAAACAGATGAAGTCCATTCTCAAACTATCAGTTAGGTTTGATCATGACAGTCCAGAGAAAAATGAGAAGGCTGTAAAATCCAGCAGAGCCTGTTGTTAGATTACAGTGCAATGGATACAGAGTTCAAAATTTCCTTGGAAATTAAGAAAACACTTCAAGGTTTTTCTGCAGGACAAAGAGAGAAACTAGTCCCATTATCTTTTGAACAACTGGGATAATCACTGGAAATGTCTCTATTAAAACCAAAAAAAAGTCACATTGAACAGTCCTGAAGATGTCCATTTATTTGCTTATGGTTTCAGGTAATCTCACTTCCACCCTTGCTGCCATCTTGAGCCAAACTGACCCTCAGAAAGATGTCACACCCACATTACTCAGACTTTCATTATCAGTCCAATCAACAGGTGCTTCCAGCCAACACCATTGAGGAAACGTGGCCATTGTTGCCTGGTGTGTTGCACTGCAGAGCAGACTCAAGAGTCTATCAGGTAATGCCATGGCGCTGGGAGACAGTGGAACAGATGCTGCAGTAGAAGTAGTTGTATGCAGGTACCAATAAGGGCAATGGAAGAGGCATGAGCACCTTTACAACAAAGCAATCAAGGGGATTTAAACATCAGCCAAAGTGAGAGAGTGCCCCCTGCTGCTTCTGTCTAGGACAGCTTCAGCAAAGGTTAACACAACATCATCTGTGACCACAAAAAGGACAAACAATACATAGAGCTGCTAAATAAGCTTATGTACAAGTAAACATAATTAGTAATGCCTACATGTACCTGTAATAACAATGCATCTTTATTGAAAAATATAGGGGGAAGGATGACCATTTATTAAAAGTTGTTCGCCTCTTTATGTGGAAGATATGTGGCGAATGGTAGAGTTGGGTCAGCCCAGAACTCCTCTGTGCTCTTACCTCCTCACTGCTCTCTGGAACCTTCTCAGGCTCCGCCATTACAGCCTCCTTCACCTCACTACCGAGAAAGACAGGAGCAAAAAGAACGGGGAAAAAAGAGATGAGAATGTAAAAATAATTAGTCACAATTTGCTATAGCCACTGTACACTTTTGGTTGATTATGCACAATGCCTGTACATTATTGGTCAAACCACATAAAAAAATTATGATAATAATAATTTTCAAAAATTAAGAAAACAAAACCTATATATTTTTAGGCCATTTAGAAATTCCAGCCAGGGCATGTCTGTGGGTGGGGGGTAAAACACACACACAGATCCCTTCAGTATCCACTACATCCAAAAAAGAAAAGAAAATTAATTTAAAAAAAGAAGAAAAAAAAATACACATTCCGTGCTGTATTTATAATCTTGCGAATGCAGTTTCACATTGACCTCCAAATAAAAGCTCCAGGCTAACGTTACATGTAGACTGAATGCAGTGCTCATCCCACAGAGTGGAGTGACACGCGTGGCGAAGCGTCACGGTTTCAATCTTACACTCCCTTTCAGATCGTTTACACGGACGACAAAACTAACGTTATAGCGGAATACGAGTCGTTTCAAATAAACTGAGCCCTGATACTAACATATCTCTAGCACATAAAAGACATATGACAGAACCCGCTCCGCCGCATTGTGGGATGCGAGTGCATGAGTGCAGCGCTGAACATCATCGCTCTTTCCTCCCCGTCTAGCATCATAACGCACAGCGAGATCACGCACCTATCAGCGTCTCTCTAATGAATACAAACGAATTCAATGTACACCGTTCGCCCAAAGCTAACGGGCCACCTTGAGCCCAGTGTTATTGGTCAAACGCGCAGTACAGCCATGTTTAGATGAGAGAAAGCGAGGTGCGCGAGACTCACTGCAGCAGGACCCCATTATCACCGGCTAAGAGTCAGCCGCAGTGATTGCCTGTTCGTAATCCACAAAAATCCAATAACGCGTTCTTAAAACGAGCTACATGCAGTTTTTGGGAGGAATTAAACAGCTAAAGACGCTTCTAATGTCTATGTTAGTAGCACAATACTAACTTTTTAAAACGATGTTTCTTCAAGCCGTGTTGTTGTGTTATTTTACATTCGAAAGTCCGGTTCGTTTTAAGTGAATCAATTTGATTTTAAAACAAGCTGATGAAAAATTGGCCGATTCATTTCGCTTTTTATTTTATCTTCAGCTTCGAGGCAAACTATACAAGATGCATAAATTTTAAATAGTGTTTGTTTGGTTTCATTTGTACTATATCCATTGTGCAAAGGTTATGCATTTAATATCTGAAGCGTGGAGAACAGTCGCAGCCATATAACGTACAAAACAGGCAAACCAGCTTGCAATCAATAACACATTAGAAACCTCTGTTTTGGCAATATACAGAACTGTGATGACAGCAATTACAACTGCCATGTCATTTTGCATTACCTCTCACAGCTATTTAGATTTGTTTTATTATTATTAATACGATACATGTAATTGTAGTATTTTCTCCTATCACAGTTTGAGCTAAGTAAACTATTTGTAGCATGTACAGTATTAACACTGGATCTCTGATGCTTCAATGCTGTTAGTTGTAGCATTCAGGAATCTGAAAGAGGTTTAATAAATAAAAAAACTGATTATGTTATATTGCTGTTACACTTGATCAAACTGGCCTCCTTGAAAGTACATTTCAATTAATTCCAAATTATGGGATAAATTTGTTATATGTTTCCTGGGTCCAATAAAATAGACTATAAAAGGACTCAGCCAGCCAAAACTTAATTTCACATTTTACATGAAAAGCTTAAAACTGTCAATCAAATGCTTCCATCTTAACCCACATCATAATAATATAATATAGACAGACCTGGCAGTGTCTTTGTTAGTGTCATCATCTTCAATCTCTGCCTTTCTTCCCCTTGTTACCTTCTCATCTTGTAGTTCAAGGCAGGGTTTCTAAAATGTATAGAAAAAGTAGAGTATATAAAAAATTTTGTTCAGTGTCTTGCACAGACTGAACTTATTAAATACCAATTAAAGTAGGATAAGGTTAATAAATACTGTGATTAGTCAGGGTGTTAGAACCAAATTACATTTTTATAAAAAAAATAAAAATAAAAATGTAATGCATGTTTTTGGCTGCTTGCTTACTTTGGTTTGGATTACTTCCTCTTTGCCCGTGTCTTTTCCCTCCTGCCTTGTGAAGACTCGTTTTTTGCATTGGGCTGTAGGAGGCTTTTCAGCCACAACTTTTTCTGTGGCCTGAGATGAAGACTCTTTCTGTACTTCTTTAGACTGAAGAAGATCGAAGTTATGCTTATAAATTTGGCTATGTAAAAGACAGATGTATTCTGCATGCATAACAGTATGCTATTCAAGAAAAAAGGGAATTATAAACAATAAGTGAATTTGTATCAACCCAAAAGCCTTTTTCAACTCTTTATTTAACATAAAATAGACATGCTTATTATGCAAGTCTATGGGGCAACATGCCCCAAAATGGCCTCAAAGAGTGGATATTTGTTTGTATTCTTTGTGATAATAGAAGCTGCAACATTCCTTTTAATGTATAACCCCCAGTTCAAGTACTTTAGTATAGAATTAACTCTGATTTTGAAGTTTATCTTCTTGTAAAGTTAATAAATTTGAACATTTGATGTAGGGCTGCACCATTTATTGAATGTGATTGTCATGTGCATCTTGCAAGTAAAGCCGATACTATGATTAGTAGTAAATCTACACCACGTGCTTTCAGATGGAGCAGCATTTACTATACAGAGCCATAGTTCATGGACAAGGTTTGCAAAAATGCATTTATAATAGCAGACGATTTAATCGCACATTTATGAAATTAAATCATTCTGCGATTATGAAAGCTGTTTGTGTAGCTTGTCAATAAACTACGGCTTTGTGTAGTAAATGCTGCTCCATCTGAATGAACGTGAAAATACCACATTACCGGTGTGTTGATTAGCACTGCATTATTATATACTTTATTATAATAAAGATTTTAATAAGACAAACTCAGATAAATCATATATTGTCAGTTTTTTTGCTTATTAGCCCCGTTGAATTAATGAAAGCAGTTAAATCTTCTGTTTATTCAACAACCTCTATATAGGCATTTCCTGGTCTTCTTCTGAAAAGAGTATTTGGGGTTTCAACATGAGAGCGCCCTCTGGGTCTCCAAACTCAGTTCTGGAGGGCCAGTGTCTTGCAGAGTTTAGCTCCAACTTGCCTCAACACACCTGCCTGGAGTTTTCTAGCATGCCTAGTAAGACCTTGATTAGTTGGTTTAGGTGTGTTTAACTAGGCTTGGAGCTAAACTCTGTAGGATACTGGCCCTCTAGAACCGAGTTTGGAGACCTCTGCCTTAGGCTACATCCATAAGAAGCCAGAGCTTCCCTATCCAATCTTTTTTTTCCCCCGTTGTCTCAAGAAATATCTGTGTTCACACGAAACAATATAGTATACATGCCAGACCAGTATGTGGTAATGTAATACAGAAATCCATTAAAAATGGAGAAAAAGACTTGCCATAAACATTGTGCGCGGTATACAAACGAACATGAAACAATACATTTATTAATCTTGTGTTAATGTTAGTTGATCAAAAGGCAATAGTTCTGTGTTTGTTCATGTGTTTGTTGCGGTTACGTGACGTAGAAGTGTCTGACTGGGGCAAGACGTGGGGTGATGATATCATCATTTCACAAAATATACCGATTGGCTGTACACACGAAAACGCAAGGGTTTCATTTTCAGATTTATCCACTCTGGTCCCCAGTTTCAACACCAGATCTGTCTGGATGAAATGCCAATCCGATACAAAATTTGTGTGTATACAGCTAAATGCATCTCTGTGTGAATGGGGCCTTAGTTTATGCCCTGTATGCAGGCTCTCTAATCTCTCTTATCTTCTTCTGCCACTTATATTACCACTGAAGTTATTTTTAAGGATCATGTAATTACAGATGAATTCTAACACTAGATTAAAATGACCATGAGCAATGACTCTAAAGTTTAAAGAGAGCAAGAGAGAGTTGAAAAAACGATAAGAAACTCACTCACCTTCCTATCACCTGAAGAGCAATTAATTTTCTCCTCCTCCGATGATGATGATGACGATGAACTGGAGGACCGTGAGGAGGAGGATGAAGACCCAGAATCCGAGTTTGATGAGGAGGACTCACTGGAGGATGATGATTTTCTTCTTTTCTTCTCCACCTGCTTCTTTTCCCTCTCTCTTCCTCTTTTCTTCTCATCTGAAAGAGGTTTCTCCTCATCCTTCTCTCTTCTGAGTGGCTTTTGTTTAGTATCTTTGCTTGCCTCACTATTCTCTGATGTCTCCATCTTTTCCTCTTGTTGTGCATGTTGTTTGGCAGGCACCTCAGGGGTCTTGTTCTCAAGCTCATTGGAAGCTGAAGCAAGGACTGATGTTTGATGAGCCTGGGAGGCATCTTTTCCCTCAGGCTTAGATGCTAATGGAACTGAGGGGGTTTGTGGCATGGGGCTGTCTGAGAAAGTACGAGGTCTCTTCAGCACAGAAGTCGGAGATGAAGTTAGAGAAGTTGTCACAGGAGCATCTCTTAGAAAGCGGGACTTCTTTGAAGACGATTGGGGGGATAGTGGTGTTGCAAGTGTGGGTGACTTTCGTGGGACAGGCTCTGTATATCGAGCATCTTTGCCAGCGCTCTGAAATTCACCAGTCTCACTCTCGTCTGGCTTCTCCATTGGACTCTTCTGAGAAGCAGGTTCGGCCGCTAGATAGGAGAGACCACTGATATCATGACCACGCTTCCCCGGAGGAAGACAGCTTTCTCTTTCTTTCTCATGTTCTTCCTCTTTTTCAATGTTCAAAGCCTTTTCTTTTTCCTCCTGCACTCTTTTTTGCTCCAAATGTCTTTCCCTTTCCTCCAAGGCTCTCTGTTGCTCTTCTTTTAAACCCCTCTCCTGCTCCTCTTTCTCTTTTTCCAAAGTTTGCTCTCGTTCCTCCTCTGCTTTCCTCTGTGCTTCTCTCTCACGCTCAAGAACTTGTTCTTTCTGCAACTGTTCCTCTTCCAAAGCTTTCTCTTTCTCAAGCCTTTCTTGCTCTTGCCTCTTGCGTTTCAGAGCAGCTTCTCTTTCATGTCTTTCTTTTTCAGCCTTCTCTTTCTCCAGCCTTTGCTGTTCTTTTGCCCTTTCCATTTCTTGTCTCTCTTTCTCCAATGCAGCTTCTCTTTCCAGTCTCTCTCTCTCAAAAGCTTGTTCTCTTTCTAGCCTTTCTTTCTCCTGCCTCTCCCTCTCTAGAACTTGTTCTTTTTCTTGCCTCTCTTGTTCTTGTCTTTTCTTCTCAAGCTGCTCTTTCTCCAATCTCTCCCTCTCTAGAGCTTGTTCTCGTTCTTGTCTTTCTTTCTCAAGCCGCTCTTTCTCCAATCTCTCCCTCTCTAGAGCTTGTTTTTGTTCTTGTCTTTCCTTCTCAAGCCGCTCTTTTTCCAATCTCTCCCTCTCTAGAGCCTGTTCTCGTTCTTGTCTTTCCTTCTCAAGCCGCTCTTTTTCCAATCTCTCCCTCTCTAGAGCTTGTTCTCGTTCTTGTCTTTCCTTCTCAAGCCGCTCTTTCTCCAATCTCTCCCTCTCTAGAGCTTGTTCTCGTTCTTGTCTTTCCTTCTCAAGCCGCTCTTTCTCCAATCTCTCCCTCTCTAGAGCTTGTTCTCGTTCTTGTCTTTCCTTCTCAAGCCTCTCTCTCTCCAACCTTTCTCTCTCTAGTGCTTGTTCTCGTTCTAGTCGTTCTTTCTCAAGCCGCTCTCTCTCCAACCTTTCCCTCTCTAGAGCTCGTTCTCGTTCTTTTCTTTCTTTCTCGAGTCTCTCTCTCTCAAGTCTTTCCCTTTCTAAGGCTTTTTCTCGTTCTTGTCTTTCTTTTTCAAGTCTCTCTCTCTCCAATCTTTCCCGCTCTAAAGCTTCCTGCCTCTCTCTTTCCAGTCTCTCCTTTTCTTGCATCTCACGTTCCAGAGCTTGTTTTCTCTCAAGTTGTTCTCTTTCCAATGCTTGTTCTCTTTCAAGCTTCTCCCTCTCTTCCCTCTCCCGCTTTAAGGCCTTTTCTTTCTCTTCCCTTTCTCGCTGTAAAGCTCTCTCCCGTTTTAGAGCTTCTTCTCTTTCCTGTCTTTCCTGTTGCAAAACCCGTGCTCGCTCTTCTTCCAATGCCTTCTCCTTTCCCTCTCTCTCCTTTTCTAGGGCTTTCTGTCTCTCTTGATCTCTTTGCCTTTCCCTCTTTTTGTTTTCTTGCTCCCATAAAAGATGGCCACCCTCATTCTGCTTCATACCATCACTCGCTTCCACTGCCGCGGTTCTAACGACACTAACCGCTTGGTTGGAGATAACTGAACTGGGGTATGACAAAACTGATGCTGCATTAGCTGTGTGGGTAATTGCAGACACAACTCCCTCATGGTGGCTTCTCTGTCCATCCATTCCCTCCCTATCACGCTTTCCTGCACCAGAGAAAGCTCCCTCAGATGCCATCTTTCGTGCCAGTAAGGTCAGTGGGCCTGGTCTGCGTTCTGTGGAATCACCTGCTGGTTCAGGGCTACTGCTACGACTGTCACTACTGGAACTACCAGAGCTCGAAGAGCTAGACATACGCTGCCTAGATGGGGGCTCTCCGGGACTAGGCGGGCTCTGTTTAGGGGTGTCTGGGAGTGGAAAAGAGAGTTCAGGAGGAGGGGATGGGGGAGGAGTGGGCTGTCTGAGCTGCTGTGATAGTAAAGGTATGTGTTGAGGGGGCGGCTGCTGCTGTTGCTGCGAGCCACCAGATCTTTCCCTCACCAGCTGGCTTTTTGGAGGCTGTGCTCGACGACTCCGTTGAGCACTGGCATTCCACTCCTCCTCCTCTTCATCATTGTCATCTCCGCCTTCACTGTCATCATCACTGTCAGCCGCTACATGGCTTGATGTTGGTCCTCTTTCACGAACAACCTGCACCGACAAAGAGGCTATTGCGCCAGGCTGGGCAGGTGCAGAGGGGGACGGCTGCCCAGGCGTTTCTTTTTCTCTGAGCCCTTCACTCTCACTCACATTCACCCCAAATCCCCCAGCCACTGCTGTTCCTCCTTTGTGTTGGTCAACTAAGGAGGGAGCAACACCCTGGTGGAAATATACGTGTTGGACACAGAAGGTTATGTTCATGCCCCAAATAGTTTTTTGATCAGAAGTAAACAATCAGGAGAATGCAAAAAGTATCTAGATAAATGACATTTAGCCTTACCTTGCATTACTAAAAATAAAATACTCATTTTGTGGTCCAACCCAGGACAAACACTGTAGAAGCAGAAGATTGATATTATTTCTAACCTGGTTAGGGGCGTTAGCCTCTGTGTGGTCTTCATGGTCTGTTCCTTAAAAATAAACAAATAGAATATATAAACAATGACAACAGTGTGTGTGTGTGTATATATATATACATTGCTCACACTCCCTCTCTTGTTTACTGTCATTCTGTCTGATTCAGATAGAAGTCGGTCTAATAATCCAACAGAATGGTTAAAAAAGGAATTAATGTATTAAGTAATATAACGATTGCTTATATATTATTAGTAATAGAATGGCAAGCATTATAATACTTTCTTGTTTGCCGTGAGCATTCAGCAAATTACGTTACGCGTTTATATTATAACATAAATCTGTGAATGACTAATGAACATTTAATTTCACAAATCCAGCTGTGAGATCGTGTGAAGTGTGCATATGATCTGCATGATCGCGTACTTTGTCATGTAGAAGTATGTTTATTTTACACATTTTTTAATCCATTGGAAAATTATTTCAAATTTCTTATATATTAATACTAATTATAATAATACAAAATTATGTTGGCTTTATATCGACCCCCCCTGCTTTCCAAGATATCGGCATTGGCTGTCAAAAAAAGCCCACCATTGGTCGACCACTAATATAATTTCATTTAAAAGAATTGATATATATATATATATATATATATATATATATGAACAAAAGTGCTATAATATTTGGTTTGCAAACACTTTAAACAAATAAGGTACTTTACAGCAGTATTCATTTTACATAGTAGCAGTTAAAATATTTCTTGTAAATCTTAACTTATAACTAATGTAATTTAATTAAATATAAAACAAGCTATGTCACAGCCAAGACATTAACATTTTCGTATAAATTTTTTTTTAGTTTGTTATAGAAAAACATATAGTTATGCTCAGTGTCCAGCAGAGATGTTGCGGGGAACAACACTGGATGTTCGAGTAGAGACTCGTATGTGCGGGATGCGGGAAAATAATTAGCTCACACTAGGCAATCTTAACCACTAAAGCCTGGTTCATTTGACTAGTGTGATCAGAAACTTCCTATTTACCATTTATTAAGTCGTGATTACGAGCTCGTTGCATTCTTTTTTTTTTTAAATAACAGTGGACAGTGGTTTGTTAATGCTGATGCTTAGCCTAAATAATCTGATCGGGAGCATTGTAATGTGTGTGTGTGTGTGTGTGTGTGTGTATATATACACACACACACACACACACACACACATTACATTTTACATAAATTATTGGGTAATACAACTTCATTTTTTAAAAACTGAATGTTTAACTAAAATTTCCTTTTTTTATATAAACATGAAAGTAAATTGATGCAGATTTACATTATACCACATGACATCAGGAGTTCAATGCTTTTGTTAATACACGTATTTTAAAATGATAGAAGATACATCACAAAGTATATTCATCATAATCTAACAAAACACTCAATGCTCAAAATCCCTTTGTATAACAACTATGTACTGCAACTGTAAGAAGAATCAACAGAGGGCTAGCTGGCTCATCAAAACAGATTTTTTTTTAACAACAATTTTTATTTGTCAAACATTGTCATCTCTATGTTATGGCTAGAGATACAAAGATGGCACATTAACCAAAAAAATACATGTGTATAGGGTACTTGTAAATTATCAGTGTTTCCATACTTCACCTTTACTACTATTTACATAAGGATGCAGCATCTTTGCTGGTTAACAACATTTCACACATTCAGCATGATACTCACCATCAGTTTCAGCTGCTTCTCGTGCTTCCTTCTCCAAACGCTGCCTCAGAAGCTCTTGCTGTTTGGCCAAGTACTGTTTAATGAAGCTGTTCTGACTCATTTCCTCCCCAATCTAAATAAACACACATGTAATCCAAAATGGTACAGCTGTTTTAGAGCAGTTATGCCATCCAAACAAGAACACACTAGGGCTGTGCGATATGATATATATTGAATGGACAAGATACATTTTCATTATTTGTATGACTGCAGTCTTTACACGCCACCACAGGGCATGATGAAGCGGAGACAGAACCGGGTGGGACAAAACAAGGAGCTTGTTCCTAAAAGAGGGACTACATCTGTAGCATAGACATGCGTTTTTAAGCACTGCAGTTTTAAACAATGGATTTTAACCTGTTGAAACACAAACAACAGAGCTAACTTATACGCGTGCACCATCAAGGTTTCTGTGTCAGAGGAGCACACATTTTGTTACCGCTTTATTGGCTTTGAACGATTACATAAATGCACCTGAATGTCTACAGACATGAACTAGTCAAAGTTAGACTTATAAAGACCTTTAAGACCACCTGATATGAAATTTAAGACCAAACCTATTTTACATATGTATAATGTTATACACTCACCTAAAGGATTATTAGGAACACCATACTAATACTGTGTTTGTCCCCCTTTCACCTTCAGAAATGCCTTAATTCTATGTGGCATTGATTCAACAAGGTGCTGAAAGCATTCTTTAGAAATGTTGGTCCATAGTGATAGGAAAGCATTTTGCAGTTGATGGAGATTTGTGGGATGCACATCCAGGGCATGAAGCTCCTGTTCCACCACAACCCAAAGATGCTCTGTTGGGTTGAGATCTGGTGACTGTGGGGGCCATTTTAGTACAGTGAACTCATTGTCATGTTCAAGAAACCAATTTGAAATGATTCGAGCTTTGTGACATGGTGCTTTATCCTGCTGGAAGTAGCCATCAGAGGATGGGTACATGGTGGTCATAAAGGGATGTAGATGGTCAGAAACAATGCTCAGGTAGGCCGTGGCATTTAAACGATGCCCAATTGGCACTAAGGGGCCTAAAGTGTGCCAAGAAAACATCCCCCACCAGCCATTACACCACCACCACCAGCCTTCACAGTGGTAACAAGGCATGATGAATCCATGTTCTCATTCGGTTTACGCCAAATTGTGACTCTACCATCTGAATGTCTCAACAGAAATCGAGACACCTTTCTTTCCCATTCTGACATTCAGTTTGGAGTTCAGGAGATTGTCTTGACCAGGACCACCCCCCTAAATGCACTGAAGCAACGCCATGTGACTGGTTGTTTAGATAATTGCATTAATGAGAAATTGAACAGGTGTTCCTAATAATCCTTTAGTTGAGTGTATTTAATTTGTTAACTGTAAAAATACATTATGTAGATATATGTGTGTGTGTGTGTGTGTGTGTGTGTGTGTGTGTGTGTGTGTGTGTTTGAGAAACCCTGGACAGCAAAACCAATCTTAAGTTGCTGGGGTATGTTTTTAGCAATAGCCAAAAAAAATTGTATGGGTCAAAATTATACATTTTTCTTTTATGCCAAAAATCATTAGGCTATTAAATAAAGATCATGTTCCATGAAGAGATTTTGTACATTTGCTACTATAAATATATCATAATTTATGTTAAATTTATACTATTCATGTTAAATAGTAATATGCATTGGTAAAAATTCATTTGGACAAATTCAAAGGCGATTTTTTCATTACTTCGATTTTTTTTGCACCCTCAGATTCCAGATTTTCAAATATTGGTATCTGGGCCAAATATTGTCCTATCTTAATAAATCATATATGGAAAAGCTTATTTATTCACCTTTGATAGGATGTATAAATCTCAATACTGAATAATCTCAAGACTGGTTTTGTGGTCCAGGGTCATATATATTATATTATATTATATTATATATATATATATATATATATATATATATATATATATATATATATATGCCTTTGATTTTTTAGGGCCGATATCTAGAAGTTTTCCCCTTCATTTGCATGATAAAATGTCACACTAATAAGTGAATGCACAAAATTTCTAAACTTATCATCATTTATTGAGCACTGACCTGAACCATCTCTCGAATCTTAATTTTGTGCACTATACGGTATTAAAATAAAAAAAATATCCAAAGTTAACCAAACAAATTAATAAACTGACCAAGTATTAAATTATATACATGTCAATCATTTACATAAACGTTTTTGAGCATTTATCAAGTAGATTTTTTCAAGTTTGTTGGAACATGAATGCAAACACAAATATACATTTAAATAAATAGGCCTACAATTTAAAAATATAAAAAATAAATATATAAAAAATAAATAGTAGTGCTGCAAACACACTAGCAACCAGCTACATTTGTGTTTGATATAAATGACACAGAACATCTAAAGTGCATTCTAATTTCAAAATTACATAGCAGTCTGTTCATTATTAAAATAAAGTACAGTCAATCAAACATTTAAAAGGTTACACTGGTCAGTTTAAATAGACCGTAGTATACCGGACCACTCTGCTGTTATGCCAAGGACGTTTTTGCTCACGTGAAGAGGATGATATTTTCCGTCTAGTTTACATAAAAAAAAATATTATAGTTTAACATTCAGATACATTGCGAATATGGAAACATTTGGATATGCGCAGAACGAGACCTGAGCAATAACCTTCAAATACATCTAGGCAAACCCGCGCTCGCTCGTCCTCGTATGGATCGGATCATTTTTCGGATCAGCAAAAAAAAAAAAAAAAAAGGCCAAGACAAATAAACATACGTTTTGTCTTTTTTTTTATTAACATTAAATTATTAAATTAAAATATATGAAATCAACAAAGTGCACATGGCATAATATCTTCTTTCTAACATAATAGCCGGACTACTCATCTTCCAGTCTGCTGTGATGAAGTGAGCAGTTATCGTCACATAGCTCTCCGTCACCCTGGACGTCCACCCGTCTGTCGTGAGCGCAACAGAGGATGCTAGGGATAGTTTATCCACAATTTTTTTTCTTCTCCTGTTCATAAAGATCTGCCACAATCTTTTCACTCTAACCTCTTTCCTTCATCATTATATCTGACAGGGAAGCCAAAATACGCGGGGCATTCAAGCTCCTCCATTCCTCTGCTCGCCATGACCACTGAGTGTGGACTGAACATGCGCAACTTTTTTTTTCAAAAGAGTTTGTCAAGTTTGTGCCGAACCAAAGATATTGATCTGAATGATCAATATGTGATCCGTTGCACCACTACTATAGTGTCATTTGAAAACATTGCAGTTACGTTTTATAATACAACAACGAGCACCACGAAACCATTTAAAGAAGCGCATTCAGTGGTCTCCTCGACGAGAAACAGTCAACAAAGGTGATCTCCAACGTATGGCGCGCTCTCTTCATTTATCAAATGATCATAATCACATCTATTCATTTTACAGTCCTGCTACTAGCATTTTATTCAGACTAAAACCCCTTTAATTTGGATGAGAAAGCTTTTTTACCAAGTGGCTTTTGCACATAATACCGCAGCAGACGCATTTTGCAGCATTAATTGATTGTTAATTTAAACGACGATCAATCATGGAAATTATTGAATATTGGCATCCCTAAATACAAATGAGTTGGATGGAAAAATGGTTTTTGTCTGTATCAAACCATTCTTCCGAACAAATGTCATTCACCGTTCTGGGGCAGCTCCAGGACAGCTGTCTCTCCGAGCGCGGTGCTGTCTGTGAGGGGGGCGGAGTAACGTAGCCCTCAATCACGCTGCAGTGTTTGTAAGAGCTGACAACTTCTCCATCCCATTTACAGAGTGAAATTCTCTGACTCACTTTATCTCCCAGGGCAGTTGTTGAATCTTCCAAAAGTTTTGTCTTGGGGTGCTTCACATGCAGTGGCAGCAGCAGCACTTTCCACCGTGCCAATAACACAGGGCTGCCCGCCGACGTGCCTGACTTTAAATCGGCGCTACAAAACACGGATATCGGCCGATGCCGATATATTAAAAAATTACCAATATCGGCCGAGCGATATATCGGTCGACCTCTGGTATGCATCATATTTCAAGTCAAATTCTTACAGTTGATCAATAGATTCGATTTACACTAAGGCTCCATACCAAACAAATTAAATAATTTACATTGCACAACTACTACTGCAATAAATGATGTTATGAGATTCAGGTTTTAAATAAAATTTTGAATATATAAATAAGACATGTTGGGGAGAAAATACATACATTTAAACATACAAAAGGTGGCAGTAAGTCACTTAATGAGTGAGTCGTTGAGTCATTCAATTAACTGATTCATTCAAAATGCTGAATCATTCAGTAACAAAACACTGCTGCACGCTTTGAGATTAGAAAAAAAAAGAAAGTTGTGACACTTGCCAAGAATGGTAACACATACTCGGAATTGGTGCTCTGCATTTAACCCATCCAAGTGCACACACATTAGTAAGAAGTGAACACACTCCTGGAGCAGTGGGCAGCTAAATATCCACCGCCCGGGGAGCAACTAGGGGTTCAGTGCCTTGCTCAAGGGCACTTTAGCCATGGGTATTGAGGGTGGAAAGGGGGCTGTTCATTCACTCCCTACCACCTACAACTCCTGCCAGCACCGAGACTCGAACCACAGACCTTCGGGTAACTAGTCCATGTCTCTAACCATTAGGCTACAGCTGTTCCATTACGCAACACTCCTGCTGTGATCTTTCTTTGGAACTTGGAACTATTTTAGGAACAAAACAGTCAATATTGTGTCTAAAATGGAAGTATCTTGACTACATGAATACTTAACTACTTGTTTAACTAAAATCAAATTATCATTTGCAATTGTGAGAATATTCATCAATTAGCTAGTAGGGCTGGGTATCGATTCAGATGTTCCAGATTGATTCGATTTAGATTCACAAGCTCTCAAATCGATTCAATTTCGATTCTCGATTCGTTTTTCTATTAGAGCTGTAATCGGGCCTTAAAAGTAAAGCCCGACAGGACACGAGCCCGACAGGTTTCGGCCCGAGCCAGACAAGTACATTTTGATTGACAGCTTTTTAAAAGCCCGAACCCGTTTACGGCCGACATTATTCAAATGTACGCACACATGCAGCTCTTTTGCCTTTTGTCAAGAATTAGTCATTTATCATTTATACATGTTTTAACATAATTTATACATGACTAAAGTAATAAGCCACTTGGAAGTTTCAACAAAGAAATAAAATAAGTCCTCTGTAACATTGTAACATCAAAGAACTCTATAAATAGTCCTAGGTATAGGCTCATTTAGCATATAAATAGGCCAACGCACCAATAAAAACAGGTCTTTCTTAAAAAATTTTATTAAGATAAATACTAAATTAAGATGGGTATTTGGCAAAGAAATTAATTAAGATAAAGGCTCTGCCAGATTTGCTTAGCCATAGCAGCTGACATAATTAAAGAATAATTCCAACATTAGCTTATATAGCCTACTCTGTCTACATTATGCATTTAAGACTCAATTAATATTTAATTATTATTTGAAAAACATTTACTCACCAAGATTAGGTAAGGACTACGTGTATTTGTGGAGGAAAATGATTGAAGTACAAGTCCCGCGGGCCGCACGCACATTACGTCATCAATACAAACCAACCTGATTTATAATATTATAGCCTAAATATTATGATATCTAATCGATTAGATTTATTGAAATAATATTCATTGTAATGGGACGGAAAATACTTAAGACCCATTGAATCTGAATTTAAGACATTTTAAGGACCTGTGGAAACCCTACACACTTATATACGTCATAACCCGTCTTTTGCATGTATCATCATAAACACAGTGATTTAGGTATTAAAAGAGAGTAAACAGCTGAAAAAGAAAAAGCATATGCAACAGTATATTGGATCCAGACTTCTTAACGTCAAAGCTGTCCAATATTCATCCTATCTGCCATTCACATTAATCAAACAACAGAGAAAAAAATCTCTCACTGGTCTTGACTAAATAACTTTTGTAACTTCAATAAGAACATGTTACCGTGATGTAAAATATTCATATTGTGATATAAGATTTTGGTCATATCGCACACCCTAGAACACACAGTAACACACTTATTCCTACTGTAAAACATCACAGCTCGGCTCACCCGGGAGTTAGGTTGCAGGCCAATGTGTTGAGTGGAGGTTTTCTGAAGGTTCTCCAACATAAGAGCCTGTTGCACATGCAAAACAACAGAAACACATACTTCATTATCTACACCAAATACTTAAACATACTTTGCAGAGAATGTAAGTGAAATACCTGGAACTGGACAGCAGACAGTGTTGATTATACTACTTAATTTAACAGATGTTGTAAGAATGAATAGGCATACATATGTGACCATGTACCACAAAACTAATCATAAGGATTTTTTTTTTTATTGAAATTTATACATAATAAGTAATATCCAAAAATACTTAATGATGTATGGTTTGTTAGGATATGACAATATTTGGCTGAGAAACAAATATTTGAATATCTTGAATCTTATAGTGCAAAACAATCAATATTGAGAAAATTGCCTTTAAAGTTGTCCAAATGAAGTTATTTGCAACGCATATTACTAATCAAAAAATTAAGTTTTGATAAATTTACGGTAGGAAATTTACAAAATATCTTCATGGAACATGATCTAATGAATAACCAAAAGATTTTTGGCATAAAAAAAACGATACTTTTCACCCATGCATCGTATTGTTGGCTTTTGATACAAATATACACGTGCTACCTATGACTGGTTTTGCGGTCCAGGGTCAAATATAAAAAGGTATGAATATTATTCATTGATTATTTAATTATCATAATTAAACATACATATGGATTTACTCCTAGTTTCATTATATACAAAATATCATTCATTATATACAAGTGCACTAAATGAGAACCTAATCAAGACAGTGATAGACAGAGATTTGTTTACATCCGTTCAGTAACAGAAAATTCAGCTCAAACTTCAAAGCAGATGCGGCACATCAATCACTCAAATCCTCCCATCGCCGCAAAGCAACCGCGATGCAACTTCAGTGTTTATTTCATCAAAAGAACATGACATTCAAGGGATAAGAGGTGTTTAATCTTTCAAAAACTTTCCTTTTTAGAGACTTTTAGTATGCGCGTCCCCGATTCATAACCCCCACTCCACTAACACGTTATCCACTAACAAAGCGCGAGCCCTCCAACAACTTAAAAAACCCTCTCAGTTGCCATCCATCCAGAGACTTGTAAACACAACCTCTCGAACCCTCCACGACGTCTGCGCTCTCCCAAAACTCACATGCATGGAAAATAAAAGGCGCTTTTGCACGCCACACACCCACTTAACTTACACACAAACAGGCAACAACAGGGGACATGATGACACACTACACACTGGATGAGCACCCCAGCTAGTGCGAGCTAGCAGCTAGCGAGAGACCACCGACGCTCGGCCTCCTAATCACGGTCCTCGGACTCTGCGGAGCCGAGAAACCTGCAACTCCCACTCACCCCTTTGAGCCTCTTGATGAGAGCATTCTTCTGTCCGCTTTTCGGAAGCCCTCTCTCTTCCAATGCCGCCTTCAAATCCGCTACCCGGAGCGAATGGAGCGGCCTCCCGTCCAGCGTAACGTCTTCGAGGTCCGCCATCTTGATTCCCTTCGCTCGTTCTGTAGCTCGCGCAGACCGCAACGCCTTCGTCACCGACGTCAGCGCGCTTCCGGAAAAGGCGGAGTGGAAGGACAGAGAGTTAATCAATGGTTATTTTATATATATATATATATATATATATATATATATATATATATATATATATATATATATATATATATATATATATATATATATATATATATATATATGTAGGTGCTGGTCATATAATTAGAATGTCATCAAAAAGTTGATTTAGTTAACTTATTCCATTCAAAAATTTAAACTTGTATTATAATTCATTACACACAGATATATTTCAAATGTTTATTTCTTTTAATTTTGATGATTATAACTGACAACTAAGGAAAATCCTAAATTCAGTATCTCAGAAACTTTTAATATTTCTTAAGACCAATACAAAGAAATGATTTTTTTTAAATCTTGGCCAACTGAAAAGTATGAACATGAAAAGTATGAGCATGTACAGCACTCAGTTGGGGATCCTTTCACCTGAATTACTGCAGCAATGCAGTGTGGCATGGAGTCGATCAGTCTGTGGCACTGCTCAGGTGTTATGAGAGCCCAGGTTGCTCTGATAACCTTCAGCTCTTCTGCATTGTTGGGTCTGACATATTGTTTCTTCCTCTTCACGATACTCCATAGATTTTCTATGGGGTTAAGGTCAGGCGAGTTTGTTGGCCAATTAAGAACAGGGATAGCATGGTCCTTAAACCAGGTACTAGCTTTGGCACTGTGTACAGGTGCCAAGTCCTTTTGGAGAATGAAATCTGCATCTCCATATAGTTGGTCAGCAGCAGGAAGCATGAAGTGCTCTAAAACTTCCTGGTATACGGCTGCGTTGACCTTAGACCTCTTTACACTGGACCTCAAGCAATGTGGATTGTGTGCCTCTCCTTTCTTCCTCCAGACTCTGGGATCCAACTTTGGACCACTCAGCAGCAGTCCAGTCCTCTGACGGTGTCTGTTGTTCAAGAGTGGCTTGACACAAGGAATGCAACAGCTTAAACCCATGTCTTGAATATGTCTGTGCATAGTGGTTCTTGAAGCACTGATTCCATCTGCAGTCCACTCTTTGTGAATCTCCCCCACATGTGGTTATCCCTATTGCTTGTACACTTTTTTTCTACCATATCTTTTCCTTCCCTTCGCCTCTCTATTAATGTGCTTGGACACAGATATATGTATATATGTATGTGTGTATATATGTGTGTGTGTGTGTGTGTGTGTGTAAGTATATATATATGTAAGTATATATATACTTAAAAAAATATATATATTGATTTTTCAGATTTTGCGTATATGTTCAAAAAGAGCCGACTCTGAGTCATTGACTCAACAACTGGCCTTACTGTTCCGTTTCATTTCAGTAAGGAGTCATTTCCAGTCAGATTCGTGGGCAAGCCGTTTAGATCGGGTTTGTGAATAACATGAAAAGATCCAATCAAAAAGAAAGATTTGTTCACGAATCAATAACTAATATTCAGAGACACCCCCCCAACCCCCCCTCCCCTCCCCCGCGGAGTCAAAACCGATGCGAGCAGTTTATTGAACACAGTGAGCGTCTCCTCTGAGCTTCTCGGCTCAGTCGAGATTATTCTCCATCTGGTTATACCGACGTTGAAAGTAACAACATGCTGTTTTCGACGAAAGGTGTCAAGTGCAACTAAGAAAAGGGTAACATATTATTTAAAATAACATTTTGATTCAAGTAATAGTTAAAAGGGGGTTAAGTTACTCGTTTGTTTTGATGAGCTAAGTTAGCATTCTGACATTAGCAAGCATACGTCGTAACCATATACTGTATCATAACAAGGAAATAATATACGTGTAGCCTACATGGTAGTACGAAAATGAGATTATGATGCACAACATAACTAAGGGGTTTTATGAAGCATTTAGACAGAGGTTATGATGTAACGTAATGTTAAAATGCATGAACGTGGTTTATTCAGTGTTTAAATTTGCGCAAGTTATAAAAATGCTCAACAACATTAAAGGCAACCCCTTTCTTTTAGTTTTGTTTGGTACCATCGATGATAATCCATCTGAAATATCTTTTCTGTCTTTAGTAGAAATGGCTTGGTTCCACCAGGCTTTAAGAGGCTCGGGCCAACCAGATGGATCCATGATGCCCCCTACAGTGGAAGATCTGTCCCATGCACAGGTCTCCAAACACACCATTACACAGTTAGGGATGTCTGATGGACAAGGTTGGTCAACATTTCCTCCAGCTTCCATCACAGACTTTCCGCCTGCTTCAGGAGACATCGTTCCCCAACGTCTGGAAGCACTATCCTTCACATCCCTCAACATGGGCTCCAGAAAAGACTCTGTGCTGCTGTCTTTCGTGACGCTTCAGGAGCAACGATGTGTACTAAGTTGGTTTTTAGGGTGGAACACTGTCCAGAAGCAACGCTTTCTGGAAGATCTGATTTCTAAGGCTGTGCCTGGAAAGGTGTCCAGTTTATTAGACCAACTCAACACACTGCAGGTGTTTTAATTAATTTATGTGCAACTTCATGCCCTTTTCTTTGTCGTGTGATCCTTGTATGTAAAGGAATATTTCATCCAAAAATGAAAATTTGCTTACAATTATTTTACTCACCCTCACACCATCCAGATATAGATAAGCTGGTTCTTTCATCAGAACAGACTTGGAGAATTTTAGCATTAAATCACTTGATCACCAGTGGATCCTCTTCAGTGGATGGGTACCGTCAGAATGAGAGTTCAGACAACTGATAAAAATATCAGAATATTCCACAACCTAGATATTTACACAACTCCAGTCCATCAGTTAACATCTTGTGAATTTAAAAGCTGCATATTTATAAGAAACAAATTCATTATTATGGCATCTTAACTTTATACCACTTTCAGGCAAAATACTAGTCAATAATAACACATCCAGTGTAAAGTACCTTCTCTTCTTGTCCTCTCACATTACAATACACCAACATATTTCTTTAGAGCTGTTTGGGTTATTTTCACGTGTTTTGACGTGCACTTGATTTGTGCATATTTCTCTCCTGATTCAGATGAGAAAGCAGTATTATGGATAGAGGACTTGTATTTTAGCTGTAAGCAACAGGTTGAAGTAAAAAAAATCTTAATACTGATTTAATTTACAAACATGCTTTTAATGTCACAAGATGTTAATTGATGAACTTAAATCATGTTGATACTTCTGTATAATTGTGATCAGCTATTATCGGCTGTTTATGTATGTTTGTAACTATCTATCTGGTATAATCAAAGAATGCTAAGCAGGTTGATCCGTATGATAATGTTGGTACATTCTTTGTCTCTGCATTTCAGGTGAATGATCGCCCACCTAACATTTTTGAATGCCAGTTAAGACTGTGGACTCAGTGGTTTGATTCATGGAGTGAAGAGGAGAGGAATGCCTTTTTGAACAGCTTAGAGGAGAAGGATCCAGCCTTTGTTGAGTACTTCTATGCTGGAACAGCAGGCAGAGATTGAGGCTCTTCGTACAATTCTTTTTGTTGTTTTTTCACTCTTCAAAATGAAACTGAAATCAAGTCACCTATGGACTACTCTGCTTTTTAAGATTTTGGAAAGCTATGCTTGATGCACATGGAGTGTTGTTTTCCCTCAAAATGTTATGTTTAGATGCAAAAAAAAAAAAAAAGTGTTATAAAGTCGTCTTTTTCCCCTAAAGGTTTTTCTAAAATAAATGTTTTTTTTTCTTCACTATTTATGTTTTCTGTACATGGATTTGCTTTTACCGTACAAGTTTCTCAGACATTCTCTCTCTTGATTTTAAAGGGATAGATAGATTCCAGTTTTGTATGTGTTTATTTCTTCTGCTTAAAATATGTTTCGAAGAATGTTGACAAGCAAACAGTTCTGGCTACCATTGATTTTTTCATACTATTGTATAAAAAAACAAAACAGACATATTGCAAAGTATCTCCTTTAATGTTCCAAGTAAGAAAGTAGGTCATAAAAGATGCCATTCAAGCATGCAATTGAGAGTAGTAATAAGCCAAAATATCAAAGCAAAGCATTTTGTTCGGATTCAAAAACACATGCCTGAATCCATGCAGATCACTGCTTGAGCCAGTCTGTGGATGTAGGTTTCTTTAAGATCAAGGGAGGCTCATTTAAAGTAGTATCACTGCAGGTTTCAACATATGGATAGATTGTCCCCTGCAGCTTATTGCCAGTAAAGCTAAAGATTTCAAGCTTCGTTTCTGCATTGTAAAAAGTTACCTTATTATTTATAAAATCCAACTGGACCCCAATTACAGAAGGTGCCTGAGCTTGTAGACTAACACGCCTGTCAGCATTGGCAAAAAGTTTCGTATCTCTATTCTTCTGAATAACCCAATAGCCAGCTGACGGGCCATATTTCAGAATACCTTTTCTCTGAGCGGACGCCCTGGCTGCACCCACAACATAACAATTACTTCCAATCACCCCTATTTCCCAGTAATGCTTTCCAGAATCAAATCCTTCTTTTCCCAGAGCTGCAATAGCTGTGTCATAGCGCTCAGGAGTGTCACGTACAGGCTGAGGGAATAAAGAGGTATGTACTTCTTTCTCATTCTTTGATAAGATGAGTCTGCGGTGGGCAGTGTTCGCATCAAATCTCGGCCATTCTGAGGTGAGCACAAAGAGACATTTTTTTATTTGTTAGTTTGATTGCATTTAGCTGTATATTATAACCAGACTGAGATCACGAACTTACCACTCGTAGGAGGTTTTTTATTTTCATTTGTAACCTCTAGATAAAGAGTTCAAACAAATAAAACCATACATTGTTAATGGTGAAAATAAAGCTAGTATTACTTCTTGCTTAGATAAAAGAAATATCTCACCCTTAAGTTCCTCTAGCTTCTTTTCAGTCTCAGTCAGGTTTTTTTTAAGTTTCTCGTTCTCATTGATCACACCTATTAATATTATGAAAATATTAAAACCTGTCAGATTACCTTCCACAGATACATGCAAAAGATATTTAGTCCCAGGCCAAATTTAATTTGCATTGTTCTCTATACTGAAAGCTTATTGCACGCCACTCACGATTTATTTTGTTTTTCTCTTCTTTAAGCTCGGCCTTTGTATCTGCATTTTCCTTTTGCAGTGTAGCAACTTCTTTGTCCTTCTCCTGGAGTTTCTGGTCCTTCTTAGCAAGGTCTTGTTTTTTTGCTTCCAATGTCTTTTCTAGATCTGATAAAAGGTATGAAAAAATTTATTATTAGGCTTAGAAATTGTTCAAATGAACAGTTGAGTTTTGAATACTATACAATGGATCACATTATAAAATAGAAAGCTGCAGAGCACATTTACATCTGCTGATTGAGCAACGCAAAAGCATGTTAAAAGAAATCATGAAGTGGAGATTGTGTTTTTGCTTCTGTGGTATTTTGACCTTATTGTCGTACCAGAGATTTCTTTCTGTAATACATTTTTCTCCCCTGTCATTGTTTGTAGGTCCTTTTCAAGTTTCTTCTGCTTCTGAACTAAAACAAAGGTCAAGAAAATAATCAAATTACTGTATGCGTATGTGATTTTACAATATGTAAAAAAAAAAAAAAAAAAGATTGGGCTAATTCATTATTACACAATTTATATTGGTTTTTCTATCAGCAATTCTGTCATTCATCATTCAATGATTTTATTCTTACCCAAGTTTTGATTTTCAGCATTTGTTTGCTGTAGTTTGGCTTCAGTTTTAGCAATTTGCTGGTCCTTTGTTTTAAGCTCGGTCTCTAGCTCTGGACAAAAAAGTTAATATTGATAACATGCATTAATTGTGTCATTTGTAGCATCATTACATTTTATCTGTAGCAAATCTGATTGACAATACTCTGAATTTTCCCATTTGTGAACCAAATATTCCTCTTATTTTAAGTAGAGGATGACCTTTTCACTGACCTTTGTTTTTGTTCATTACTTTCTCAAGCTCGCCCTTCGTATTGTCCTGCTGCTTTTTCAATGCTGCAATGGCATCATTTTTCTCCTTCAGGTTCAAATCCTTTTCAGTTAGCGCTTTTTCCTGTTTTTGCAATTTCTCTTTTAAACCTGATCAAAAAAAAAAAAATGTAGTCGGTTAGTTAAAAAAATGTATTCTACCCTGGTATAATGGGTCAAATTTGAGATTAAAGATACAAATATGTCATCATGGCACTTTTGGCAGTTTGTTTCTCACATGCTGATCGTTGCTTTTTCATATATTTATCAAGGCCAACATGTCCAATCACTCCAGCAATCTTTAAATATATTGTATAGTATTGGAAAAGAGAATTTGATAATTATTCAAGCACGTCTTTGGTGTTTGACAATGTGGTCATACCGTCGATTTCTTCTTTTGCATTCTGCAGTGCTTTATTTTTCTCCTCTTTGATTTTCTCCAAGTCATCATTCAGATTGTTCAGCTGTTTGACTGAAACAAAAGATACAAAACTGAAATTCTTGGAATGACTAACCATGCAAAAGTGACAATATGGAATCAAACATAAATGTGGGGTTGATTAATTCTGCAGTGTTGTTGTCTTTATTCATAACTAGATTTTCTTACTCAAAGCAGCATTTTTAGCATTTGTCTTTTGCAGCTGATCCTCAGTGTTAGTAAGCTGCTGGTCCTTTGATTTAATTTGTTTCTGAAGTGCTGAGAAAAAAAATGACATGATAATATTTGATAACAGAAATCTATGAACAAGTTTAAAATGCATCATTATAAAGAAATACAATTTAATTGTGATGGTATCACAACAGTATGAATTTCCCTGAAACTTACATGTAATCTTATCATTTGATTCCTGTTGGAGTTTTTTTACATTTTGCTTGCTCTCCTCTAGCTCCTTTTCTAGAGTTTGGATCCTGTCCTCTGTTTGTGAAAAAAGAAGGAGCATATTGAGTTATTCCTTTGATGGAATTATTATTTTGTTATCATTTACTCACACTCGAGGTGTTCCAAACCTGTATGAGTTTCTTCTGCTGAATACAAAAGAAGATATTTTGAAGAATGTGGGAAAACGTAACAGTTTTTGGTCCCCTTGCTATGGAAGTCAGTGGAGACCAGCAAATGTTTGGTTACCCACATTCATAAAAATTATTTTAATGATCAACAAATAGATAAACTTTCGAGAAACACCTTGAGGATGAGCGAATAATGACAGAATTGAACTATCTTTGTAAAGATGGGTAAAATCACTTCCAAAAAAATATTCTTTGGTGCCTTTTCAAATTAACTTACTCAGCTTATCTGACACATCACAGTTACCCCGCAACAGCAAAATCTCTTTTTCTTTGTTCTCTATCTGATTCTTTAGTCCTGAAAACAACAAGAATATCAGTTTAGTATTCTTTGTTTCCACTATTACTCATTAGAATAATCAACAATCTTCTGATATTGATGCATGAAGACTGACTTACCATTGATTTCCTTTGCATATTTCTCTTGCATTTGTGTTTCTGCTTGTTTTAGTTTAGACATCGATTCCTTTATAGACATTATTTTCAAGGCTGTATAAATATGTAAGTAAAACATTTATGTTAACACATTTGGCAGACACTTTTAACAATGGTATACATTTCATCAGTTCATGGGTTCCCTGAGAATCAAACCCATGACTTTGGCTTTGCTAGCTCCATGCATGGTTTACTGGTTGAACTCACCCAGTCCAAGCCCTTTCTCTCCAGAGTTTTGCAACTCAGCCAGCAAACCATTTAATTGGGCTTCCAGTTCTAAATGAAGAGAAGAACATCACTAATTGTAAAATAATGTTGTTGTTGTTTTAAGGAAGAAATGAAATTGATTATAAGTACATAAATGGTTTTGTTTAAACTTACTGCGAATCTTTTCTGAATTGTCTTCAGTTGGATTTTCTTGAAGCTTCCCAATATTAGTTAATAACTCGAGTACTTCCAGAGCTGTAACAGAGCATTGTGTAAAGGGGCAATAGTGTCTCTTCAGATGAAGATGTCCCAAAATTGGTCAGATGGGGTTAGACTCACTTTTGGCTGATATGGATCCCTCAGCATTCAATTTCTGCTTTGCCTCCTTCAATTCTTGTTTCTTTACTTCAAGTTCTAGCCTCACTTCTAAAAAGCAGATAACCATATTTTGAAAAGCACATCAAACTATTGAAATTTGACCCAATCCACATGTGATGTAAAAAGAAAGCATGGAATGTACACAACCATTCAAATGTTTGGGGACAGTTCGTTTCTTTCATTTATTCATTTATTTTCAACGATGCATGAAATAGGTCAAAAGTGACATTTTAGTGTAAATAAATAAAGTTAAAAATCTTTATGTTCATCAAATGTCTTATGGTTTCCACAAAAATATTAAGCAGTTGTAAACTGTTTTGAGCATTGATGATAATAATACCAATAATGATGATGATGTTAATGGTTTCTTGAGCAGCAAACTGGCATATGAGAATGATTTCTGAAGGATCATGTCACACTGACGAATGAAAATTCAGCTTTGCCAGCACAAAAGTACATTTCATTGTCAAAATATATTTAAATAGAAATCAATCTTAAATTGTAATATCATCTCACAATAAGTGTTTTTACAGTATTTTTGGTGAGCATATGAGACTTCTTTTCAAAACACTAATGTATGTGCACCGGTTCAATCTGCTTTTAATGTATATGACTAAAAGTACTGCAGTTTATGTGATATCAGAATCAGCAGACATACAGCTTCACTACCTGGGGATCCTTGTGTGGCTTGCCGATCCAGGTACTGAACTTCATCCATTAGACTTTTAATGATATAAGCTGAAAACAACAAAAACATTGGACAGAGAGAATTGTGTGACAGTATAAAATAATGTACGATATTGTCTTTGGGTTTAACACAAGATTATGTTTTTTTGTCTTTCATTGTGTATTCTTGGCATTATTTATAATATTCTGTGATTAACTTTGTCATCAATTTAATTATAAACCAGTTTAATTATGAATCTTCACTCACCCTTCTTAAGAATGTCATTGTTCAGCTTAGAAATGGTGTCGTTATATTCAACCTGCTTTTCTGTAACACAACCACCAAGTATTCCAGTTACCCAACTGTCCAAATCCAGTGTACAGATTGTCTTTTTACACAGATACAAAGATAAAGTACCTTTATATATTTTCTGGAGTTCAGGGCATTCAGCAGTGTCCACACAATCTTTTTTCAGCTCTAGAGAGAGACAGAACAGGCAAGATAATGAACTATTCTTTAGACGATGACTTAAATGTCCTATATCACTGAATATGTGGTTTTACTTTCATTCTCGGCACGAATTTTGACATTTTCCTCCTCCTTCATCCTTAGGCTCTTTTCAAGATCTAAAAAGAACAGTAGCAAGTTGGGTTCTTGAATTAAAGGAGAGCTCCAGTGTTGATGTGCTTTGCTGTTAAACGAGTGAAAGAGATTGTATATGATGGATAGATGGATTGAATGAAACTCACCAGTTATTCTATCATTTACTTGGGGTTGTTTTCTCACTTCGTCTAAGAGGTTGTTGATCGTTGTAACTAAGGGGACATCAGATTAAAATGTTATATAGCAATAAGCTGACTGGACATTGGCGGACACATCTTCCAATCCTGATCATTTATAGCAACCAGACATCACTTTCTGATTTAGTGAATCTCTTCAGTAACTAACTTTGTTTTGACAGTGAGTCATTCTTCTCTTTTAGTGTTTTATTGGCGTCATTCAATGCCTCGTTACTCTGTTTTAGTTTATCTTGAAGATCTGTGAAAGAGAAAACAATTTAATTTAATTAATCAGTTTTAATCAAAGAAAAAAAGACCATGAAAATCACTTCACGGTTTGCTGCTGAATGAATGTGCTATACCTTTAATCTTCTTCATTGCATTCTTTTCAGCTGTGTCTTTTTGGATTTGCAACGTCAAAACTTCTTTCTTCAGAGCAGCAATTTCTTTTTCTGTAAATCAAGCATTTTCATGACGACTAAGATTGCCGTTCAGTTTTCTTTTGAGCTCTGAAAACTAAAGGTTTCACTCACGTATCTGACTAACATCACCGGTCGCAGTAGCCAGCTCTCTGTTTTTTTCATCCAGCAAACGTTTTACGTCATCCAGTGCCTTTTGAATCTCTGTCAGAAGTCAATGTGAATATAGCAATATTAAAAAATGTTACACCATTACTTATAGCTCTTTCAAAGTATTGGAAACTATCACTCCCAACCAGCTTTCTGGATTTCAGCCTTTGTAGTTACGGTTTTCAGCATTTCTCTTGTCCAGGATGCATCAGATTGGAGAGCAAAGATTTTCAGCACTGAGATAAACAAAAATAATAGTAATATTGATAGTTCTGCCAAAAATATCAGAACAAATTAGAAATTTGGTACATAGATGAACTGATTTGAGCTTGGTTAATACTCATAAAGTAATATTTTTTAAACTATCGGTTACACTTTATTTTAACGTCCAATTCTTGCTATTAGTTGCCTCAATAAATTCCAAATTTGCTGCTTATTAATAGTTAGTAAAGTAGTTGCTATGTCTTTGGTCATGCAGAATATGTGCTTTCTAAATACTTACAAACAGCCAATATGTTAATGATAGGCATGTTAATAAGCAACTGGTTAATGGTGAGAATTGGGCTTTATACTAAAGTGTTACCAAACTATCTATAGGTACGGGTCTGAACATAACTACAAATAACACGAGCCTTAGTTCCAAAAAAGGACCATAACTCTTCACTCACTTGATTTTGAAGCCATTTTATCATCTAATGTGCTTATCAGGTTCATGAGATCCTTCTGCAGATCTGAAACCAAAACAGAATGTGTGTTGAAACCCCGAGGTCAATATAAACCGACAGCTGACCGAGTACAGTACGTCACCTTTTTCAGACACTCCTAGACTCATTAAACACTGATTCAACAGATAAAATAATCGAAAACATTCACTGCCACCAACCAACACCAACAGAAGCCGAAAGTGGAAACACACTGATTAGACAAAACCTGATGAACATGTCTGTCTCTGCTCTGAATTGGTTTTTACTATCAATTTTACCATTAGCATAACTACTGCATATATACTGCACTATATACTCACTGCTGATTTTATTTAAGTTGTCTGGATCTTCATTCTGAAGCTTCCAGATCTCCTCCATCTGCGATATCACTTTAAGAACTGACAAGCAAAGACAAAAACATGCTTAGGTGTGAGTCAGAAGCCATAACGATTTATGGTAGATATTAATGCTAAGAGTCACACTTTTTTCTGAGCTAGCGTCACTTTTCCGAAGTTCCTCCTTTTTCAGCGTCAGTTCTTTGAGTTTTTCATCCCGTATTTGCTTCAAAGCTATTATAAATGTACCAAAAAAAGAGTAAATATTACATTTCCACATGACAACTGGAAAAAAATGGTTCTTGAAATGCAGTACAGAACAATATACGTTAGAAATGGTTTTTAAATGTTACTCTAAGTGCCTGATTGTTTTTCAAACTGAATCATAAAATTAGAAAAAACAGACATACCGTCCGATGAGGATGCTTTAACTTTCTTCATTATTTGGTTTATTTCAAAGCCTAGCAAAATAATCTCGAGAACTGTGGAAAGAAAATGTTGCCATGTGTGTTAAATTAAATGCAACTAATCCATGGAAAAACATTAAAGTGTTATATTTTGTGTCTCAAATTTTACTCAACTCACCCGTATTTGAGGTTTTATCTAATACATTATTTACTTGTTCCAGTTCAGCTTGTGAACCTGGAAAAAAACAACATTTTTAGCATAATCTGCAAATAACATTTAATAATCCCGTTTAAATTTCTCCTGTTGCTTTCATGTGAACAAAGCTTTCATATGGCTGCTTGCTGGGAGTAAAGAAGAGTACAATATCTCACTCATGTACAGTTCCTCCAGGTCTTTGCATTGTTCTAACTGGTCCAACATCTGTTTGCGCAAACCTGTGTGTAGAAGAAATGATAGATGAATTAACAAAAAATGTTCCATTTGGGGATAAAGAAAAGGCTAATATTAACATTGCATATTGTGAATACTATGACAAATTCTGAGTTATGTGTTGTATCTGCTAAATAAATTAATGCAGAAAAGTGTTTTTTCATCTGTATGTATTAAGCATCCATGATCATCCATATTACATTTGCTATAATTGTAAGTAATTACAAGACAATAAATGAATCTTACGCTTGTTGTTAACATCCAGATTAAATGCCCTCTCCTGTTCCTTTCCAAGCTTTGTCTGGAGATCTAAGAGGGAAAAACCCCAAATCAGATAAACATCACGATTTCTAATTTTGCTTGAGAAAAGTAATTAAAAACCAATCAGATCTCACCGTTCATCTTAAATTCTTCTGCTTTCATTTGTCCCTGTCCCGTAATCAGTGCCTCCATGAATTCAAACTGGAGTTTAAGAATTCTAGAGACTAAAAGTAGTAAAAGTATTATCAGTTGTACTGATTTTTTTCAAAAACAGTGACACTAGAAACAATAATTCACGAGAAATGAGAATCGGTATATTTACATGAAAGAAACTTACTTAGCTCATCTTTTCCCTTTAATGTGGCAATTTTGTTCATTATTTCTATTCTTTTCCCATCAAATTCCTTTGTCTGATCTACAAGATACAAATTATTGTCAGGATGAAGTAGTGATTCCCACATCTAAATATAATATGCTAAATTATACATAAATAATTTCTCCTCCAGTACCATCAAGCTGGACAGATGTTTGTTTAAGAGCTGATAATTTGCCTTGCAGATCTAATATTTCCTTCTCCAGTGCTGCTATGTCTTTATCTGTCAACACAAAATGGAAAACAGAAAAAGGTTTTGCAGCAGTAATCAGGAACCTCTTATTTGTCACATAATGGATTATAGATGGTATAAATTTACTGTAAAAAAAAAACATACCAATTTGTTCTTTGTTTCCTTTCTTCGCTGCTAGTTCATCTTTTCGATCTGACAGAGCGCCATTTTTATACTCCAGTAATTTTGTAATTACTATCAAACATTCAAAAAAGAATGAAACAATCATGCATTACTAAAAATAAACTTGCTCAAACAATTTCATAACGGCAACTTCATAACTTCCAGGCTTGATAAGGATTTAATAAACATCAGTAATGAACACTCACCATCTATCTCGGCCTGCGTCTTAAACTGACCAGAGATACTCGTCTTCAACTCCAATGCTTTAATTTGCAATATAACAATCTCCAGCACTAAAAAAAAACAACACATGTATTCTATCGTTGGAAACAGTATAACTGCTATGACGAATTTTCAAAACTTCATCCACAATCACTGCTGAAATATTTGTGATCCATTGCTCACCCTGGTCTGCAATGCCACCTTTTCCCCCTGGCTGTTTGAGCTTGTCTTCCAGATACGTCTTTAATTCTGTAGATTAGATATAAATATATAAGCACATGCATTTTAGTCTGTTTTGAGTTTAATGAGATATTTTATGTAGGTTATTCACTGATGATGAGGCTGTAGATGATATAAATCAAAAGTGACCTGTTTTGGTCATACACACCATTAAGTGAAGTTGAGGTTGCCTTATCGCTTTTCAATATGTCTGAAACTAGATGAAGAAAAATGAACAAACAATTACTACAGTTTCCTTTCGGTTAAGAATTGAGCAAGGGCACAAAATGCAGTGTCAGTGTGGTATTGCTCTATGCACAGGGGTGTATCGCTACCTGCCCGCTTGAACCTTTCAACACTTCCTGAGAATTGTGTCTTCATCCCTGCTAAGTCTCTCTCTGCATCCTTTCGACGCTTGTCCAGACCTGTTGAATTTTAGATAAAAACTGTGTGTATATATATATGGTATATAGAGATAATAGTAAATGTAAATAATAAAGATAATATTGTTGCAACACACTTGTAATCTTTGTGGCATCTGTCTCGGTGCTTATTATCGCGTCCAGCTCCTGTAGGTTAATGACTTTCTGGAGAATGTTTAAGACTGAATGGGAGGAACACAAGGGTAAAAAGAGTCAAACATTGTTTTTTTTTGCTAATCAATATTAAAATGTTACAGCTTTGTTCACCAGTATCATTATTTTCCACATACCATCCTTGGCTGGACTGGTACTGACTTGTTTAAACAGATCGTTCAGCTCGCTTTTAAGACCTGCACACATGTCCACCAATAGAAATATTTTTGATGAATATAAGTCATGGATGCAACTGCATGGTTAATATATATCTTGAGATTTGTGTAGAATGAAGATGGGTTGACTCACCATCAATATTGTTCTTCGCAACTGTATAAGTATCCCTACATTTAATCTTCATCTCATCAAGATCTTTCTGGAGGCCTAAAGAAGTACAGATTATGATCTTAGTGCCGGAGCTTTTTATTAAGTAAAATATTCACAAGACTAACTCTTTCTAGTTCATTTGTACAGTATTTTACTAGGATGTATATCCCAACCTATGGTAGAAGTGGTTGAAGTTTAAAACTCACATTTTCATATCAGGATCTTATATCTTGTGTTTGAGATTAATATGAATTAATAATAATATATTTGACCCTGGACCACAAAACCAGTCATAAGGGTCAATTTGAAATTGAGATTTATACATCATCTGAAAGGGGAATAAATAAGTATTCTATTGATGCATGGTTTGTTAGGATAGGACAATATTAGAAAATCAGAATATTGAGGAAAATAGCCTATAACGTCTTTAGCAATGCATATTACTAACCAAATTAATATATATATATATATATATATATATATATATATATATAATATATATATATATATATATATATATATATATATATATATATATATATATATATATATATATATATATATATATATATATATATATATATATATATATATATATATAAGGTAGGAAATTTACAAAATATCTTCATGGAACATGATCTTTACTTTATTTTGACTGTTACAATGTATTGTTGGCTATTGCTACATAACCGTGCTACTTATGACTGTTTTCGTGGTCGAGGGTCACACATGATTAAAATGACTCTTATATAATATATAATAAAGAAAACTATAATTTACATACCTGAACAGTCCTTAGTAGATTACAGAGAGATAATGAAAATGTATTTTAAAACAGTACCTACATTTAAAAGTGCATGCATGTACAATGGAAATGATATGTAAAAAAATAAAAAATAAAGATAAAAAAACAGACACACCTCTATGGATCTTGTTTCTCTTGTGAAATCGCTATTTGCCTAAAATGTTTGGAAAAATTCACTTTAGACCTTGTTCACACAGAGCTTTTGCACTGTGAAAGACATTACAACTCAATTTCAATTTAATTCAGTTTTCTAATTATATAATTATTTAGCTTCAATTATCAAAGCTGTACAGTTTTGTTTTGGAAACACAAGTTAAACTTCTCATAGACACCATTCAAAATGTTTTTGCAATAAATGTATACACGTTAGAATAATGGTCCATTAGTTAATTCAATAATTAATATGAGCAAACAATGAACAATACATTTATTACTGTATTTATTTATCTTTGTTAATGTTAGTTAATAAAAATACAGTTATTCATTGTTAGTTCTGGCGAATTCACAGTGCATTAACTAATGTTAACAAGCACAACGTTTGATTTGAAGTGTTTGAAGTAAAGTGTTACTCTCATCAGAGAGTCCTGAAAACATTGAATAATTAAAAAAAAAACAACAACTTGTTTTTCAAACCATTAACATGGGGTTAATGACAGCCTAAAATTCAGTGGTGCTGCCATCATAGGAATGAATGAATGAAATGCATTAAAAACAGAAAACTGTTATTTTAAAATGTGATAATGTTTCACAAAATTAATGTTTTACAGTAATTTTGATCACATAAATGCGACTTTGGTGAGAATAATAAAAAAGTTAAATTGTAAGTTAAGTTAAATACTGATTCAAGTATAGACCCTATTTAAATTCATAGTATAGTCATATCTAAAAAAATAAATAAAAAAATGTCAGAAAATTACCACAGTGAAATGTACATGAAACCTACCATAATCGGACCATCTTTTTCATTACTCCTAGCTATGGCTGCTTCAACAGGACCTAAATCACAATCAAATGATCATACAACCATTCCTTCTCTTGTCAAAAAAAATAAAATAAAAAACACAGTCACAGATCCATCAAAGCAATGCTGCTCTTACCACATTCAGCCTGTGTCAGCAGGTAAATTGACACAAAGAAAGACCAAATCTGGAGATTCTCTATCCACTTCATTACTGTGTGTGAACGTAATCTCACAGTAACACTGGAGCTCATGAGCTTGTGTGCTTTATATATGAAAGGCACACCAGTCCGTTATTGCCCAACTCTCACTTTTAATTGGCTATTTCACATCTCATGCCAGAAGAGCACAATGACAGACGGACTTACTGTGTAGTTCTGACTAACTCCTTATGTGATCTAAGACAGGACTCGACAAGAAGACTTAGTGCCAGAAAAAGTGTTTCGGACCAACTAACGCAAATTAAAAAAATACATGTTACATGTATTAATCATGTACACACATTTTTATTCCGCTTTTTAAATATGGCACAAAGAAAAATATATGTAGCTGGCTACAATATTGCCTAAACTGTTTGTAATTTTAATGGTAAAGCAGTTTAATTTCTTTCTTCGGTTGCTAATTAAAAACTAATAAATATGAAGCCCCCCCCCCCCAATCAGCATATGAAATGTTTAAGCCTCAAAGTTTGGGCATCAATAAATATGCTGTCCAACAATATTTTTCAGTACATTAACTATTTTTTAATGAATTTCAGCTCATTTCCGTAATACTGACAGTGACCTTCATTGCAAAAATAATTTATATTGCAAAAGAGGAAAATATGTGTATAAGACACACCAAGCCTTGAGTTGTAGATAACAGTGGTTTTGTAAATGCCAATGACATGGTCACTTTTGTTTGTAATGCAAATTCATCAACAGTTAGGTAAAGACTTGTTTCCAAAAATGGAAGAAAATGCCTGATAACACTGAAATCTGAAATATTTCATCATTTTGAGTTCAAATACTCAAAATATAAATTTCAAATCAAATAGTTTAATTTAAATTAAAATGTTTAACATTTTAGAACATTTGGAACACTCACAATTTGGAATTAATAAGGTTTCAAAAAAATTGGTCTTTCTTATGCAAATAACCAAAGTTTTGAGTGTCAGCTAGGGATAAAGATGTATTCAAAGGCTTTCTTGACTTTAAAAGTAAACTACATTTTTTTTGGTTTGGCTATAAAAGGCTATTAACAAACAGCTTCTTTGAAGCTCATTAAATGATTGTTTGGTATGTTCTGAAACAGTAAGATATGACAGTGAGGGCCTTGGGTATTCATGTTTTCGGACATGATAACATGTAAGCAGTGGTGACTCTGCAGAGAAGCATCAAAGTAGATTTAGCACACAGGTTATCTGGAATGATTGGTGAAAAACATATAAACAATATGTCAAACAATACTGATAAACAATCGCCTTGGTCCAATTGGTGCCCAAGTGCTCATGAACCCAAGCTCTGCTGGTTAAATGAAGTGACTGAATAATTAAGTGATTACCACCACTTTATGGGCATTGACGTTGCTGTAGGGCCATATTCATTTGTCATTTTAATGCAATGAAATGACCATTGTCATCAGATATATATTGTGCAGGAGATTTTGGTTTTTGCTGTGTTCACATCCTGGTCCATTCACTGGATATGAATATGCTTCTTCTCTACTACACAGTTTTAAAAAGCAGTATGCCAGAAGAGTAGTATTCAAAAAACAGTAGGCAAAAAGTTTCTGAATGTCACTTTTAATGCTTGCAAAGTTAGTTCTTTGTCAAAAGTATAAGCTACCTACTTTTGGACACAGCTCCTTTTTATTGCAATTCTCTCAATAAAAATGGAAAAAGTACCCGGAAAGAAAAAGAAGTTTTCTTCTAAGAAGTTTTTCTTTCTAAGAAGTGACTAGGGAAAAGTAGAATCATATTGTGTGGCTATGGTTATTGGTTGAATAATCTGTATAAACACTGCAGATCCCAAAAAATATTAGTCCTTTCCTCACTCAAGCCCGCAGTGTGTGATGTTGTGTGATGCATTTTAAGGAGGACTGTTTCCTGAACCTGCAGAGTAGCAGAGTATGTAAGCGGAGCAGAGTGGGAGCGGAGCGTGGAGTGGAGCGGTGTGATTTTGACAGGAGCGAGGAGCGGATTTTTTAAAAGTCGGAGCGTTGTGGTTTTCACTCACTCCAAGAGCGCTCCACCACCGCTCCATCACGAGTACAATTCATGCCAACGGCCCGTAATATAACTGAATATTTAGCAAGTATTCACGTTAAACATATTTAACTATAGCTTGATACAGATGGATCTCTCAAATCAGAAGGTTACAATGACGACAATAGCAGAGCGGGAAGTTATAGGTTAGTTCTATAGGAGTTTGTCTGTTCCTTTTACGGAATATTTTCGGGTCGAAGCATGATTTAAACAGTTACAGCACATTCACAAGCAATCGCTTTTGCAATAATGCATTCAAACAAATGTAATCTTACAGTGTTACTTCATCTGTATCTGATTTTGAATGAGCAGAAATCTGTAAGAAATGCATTGATCTGTAGATAAAATAAAAATATACTGTTATTTTCATCACAAACAAAATTTGCACAGCAGAATACAGTAATTATATTAATGCTGACATCCATGTTATTAGTTTGGCATGTGGTAGGAAAAAAAAGTTTGCACACAATAGCCTAAACCACTTTGAAACTCTCCTGTTATTTTATTTTTTATTTTAATATAGGCTACGTTATGAACATAACATTTCAAACATACTGAAATACTTTATCCACGGAGCGAAGGCAGAGCGGTGTTTCTGGTATTACTGAGCGCGGAGTGGAGCGGGAGCGGGAAATTGTGAACCCGGAGCGGAGCAGGAGCGGAGTGATTATTAAATGCTCTGAGCGCGGAGGGGAAATTGTTGCCACTCCACTCCGCTCACATACTCTGCAGAGTAGCCTACAATGGGTCTGTGCACAAAGGCTGTTCTATATTGTGAGGCAGTTCCAACTTTCTGTCTGGCGCTGCTGACTCACAGCCTGTAAGTATGTTTCATATATCAAAAGGATTTGCCAATGATGATTCAAACGCGATTTTTAAGCAGTGTAGAGTACCGCTTGTTGTTTGACGTCTCTTCGATCACAAATGCAAAAATGGTTTTATGTTTACGTGGCGCGATACGCAATGCATAAAAACACAGTATAAGTCATTAATCTGTAATTATGTCCCCACTGGATGTAACAAATGCCTCCTTTTTAATGGGTTTTATTGGTTTTGTGTCATAGAGCTGGCACTGGGCATCTCATTGTGTTGAGGGGCGTAACATTTCCATCACACGCTTGAGGTATTCACTCAATCACAAAGCACTGGATAGCTAGCCAATTAGAGTACACCTCGCTTTTCAGAACGATGAGCTTTGTAAAAACCGATGCGCATCATTAAGGCGGAGAAGAGCAACAAAAAATGGACAGTGTGTGGAAAATAATAGTTTTTTTTTACATTAAACAGCACAAACACATTGCATTACACAAAATAGTGTTTTTTTTAGCAACGTCATATGACCCCTTTAAGTTTTTATAAACACATTACAAAACGTATTGGCTTTATATTAGACGTATTACGGGAATAGGATGATTGCCATAAATAGAACTCCCTTATCTGCAAGAAATACAGTTAATTTCACCACCAAACTTTGCCTGTTGTTTCCTGAGTCAAGTCCAGGCAAGAGTTCCTGAGAGAGAACAGTTCATCTGAGGTTTTAATCGCATCAGGTAGCCTAGCTGTTGCATAACTTTCATTCTGTGCCAATTAAATGTCATTAGTTATAGGCTACCTATTTTTACATATTTTTAAGTTATTTTAAGTTATTCCATAAAATGTTGAATGGACGCCGATGGGTATTTAAATTCTAAAAATGCGCATTCTCAAGTGCCTGAACCTTGATTTGGTGTAAGTGCCACACAGAGCTGTCTCGCACAGCTTCCCAATATCAGTCGCCCCCCTCCGAACGCAACTCATTTATCATTTATAGAGTCATTTCTGTGGGAAAACAGAGCCTCACTTGCTGCAGCTTTCGATTTTATTATTTTGCCAGTTTCCCAGGAAGTGTGGGACTTGTACACATTCTCTAAAACCCTTGGGATGGAAACAGAACTTTACTGACAAATGTTTTATGCAATATTTAGATCCCAGTCCACCCCAGAAACAGACGTATATTATATATAATTGGTTGAGCAAATGATAACCAAACTCATTACTCAATAATTAAACAACACATTGAAGTCCACTAAGCATGCTTCTGTTCAAATAAAATCAAATAATCCATACATTAAGATCACTGATCAACAAATACACATATTGGATAAAGCATATTTAGCATATTTGAAGGTGTCCTTGTTACACATTACATGTACTTACTATTATAATAACAATTATGCATGCAAGTAACACTAAGCCAAACCCTAATCCTAACCCAATAGTACCTACATGTTTATTTGCAATCAATATTACTCAAAACATAAATGTATAATTACACTGTTAACAAGGACAGCTTAAAATAAATTGTAACCAAGCATACATTAAGTATAGATTTTCATCTTTCATCACTTTTAACTGTAGAAAGATATTTTCATTAAAAAAAACACAAATATCCTGCTCATGTTTTTCATACTTTTATAAATATGAGCTGCTGATGATGATGAAAACTGCACAAACCATGCCCGTCATTAGCAGGGAGAAAGGTGGAGACATTTCTAGGGGCCCAGAGCCACAACCTGCACCAGGGCCCCTGCATACCACAGCTATGGCCCTGGCCCAAACACATATATTTTATCCATACAATCTTGGGATTTAATGTGGAAAACATCACAAAATCACATATGAAAAGAAACAAAGATCAAAGTCATAAATTATGACAAGTCTGATGCAAAGTTTGAATTCTTTTAATGGTTTGTTGTGAAGAACCGATTACGAAATGATTCAGAGGGTTCTTAACTCCATTATAGTACATCCACACGTCTCTGACTTCTTTGGCATATTACTAAAACGATCCAATAATATGTATGCATATATTGCTGTTTTTGACCAAAATTTTTATTGGTTATTGTACATCTCATGCCAGAAGAGCACAATGATAAGACGGACTTATAGACTTATAGAGTGTTTTGGACCAACAGACGCAAATTCTCTTTCCATATCTTAGTCATGTATATGCTTTTTTACTCTGTTGTTTTAAATATGCCACCAGGATAGAGTCATTTAGCTGGCTGTAAAATTGTCATTAATTTCTTGCTACTGTTGCTAATTAAAAACTATTAAATAAGAAGACCCCCAGCATAAATAAGCCACAATTTTTGTCTGTCAAAAATATCATACTTTTCAGTATATTTACTATTTGTATCAGAATAAATGTCATCTCAATTCCGTAATACTGACAGTGATCTTCACTGCAAAAACTAATTCACATTGCACAAGAGAAAAATGTGTATAAGGCACACCCAGCCTTGAGCTTGTAGATAAGATGGTAGTTCTGAGTGTGGCAAATGTCAATGACATGGTCACTTTTATTTGCAATGCAAATTCCTGAACAGTTAACCAAACATGTTTCAGGCAGGCAGAACCTGATTATAACACAGAAATCTAAAAAAAAATACATTTTGAGATCAAATACTACCCAGTCCATTTGCTCAACTGATGATGCTTGTCAATAAACAGACCATTTAACATTTCTCTGAATGTGATTTTCCACTTAGTTTTTATTACTGAAATTAAACCTCTACCTTTTTATTAAAGCTTTATATTTGTGAGAGAAACACAGTGCATTGATTAGCATTGTATCAACCATGTGAACTATGCACCTTAAACTATTAAAAATGGTTTTTGTTTTTTAATTCTCTAATAATGGTTTGATGCCAGCAGTGATGACTCTGTAGAGAGGCATCAAAGTATATGTTGAGGTTATCTAGATTGACGAATGGCAAAGTACACAATGTATCATTGTGGCTAAGGTCCTTTGGTGACCAAGTGCCCCACAATCATAAAGCCAAGCTCTGCTAAATGTAGTGACTAAACAAATCAGTCTTTAACACTATTGGGGGAGTGATTAGGGCCATGTTGTCAATTTAATGCAATGAAATGACCATTGTTGTTATCAGATATATTGCACTGTTCAGGAGGCCTGGGTTTTTGCTGCGTTCACATCATGGTCCCCCGCTGCATTTTCTGTAATACACAGAATGCCAGGGGTTCTCAACTCTTTCCCTCGAGGTCCACTTTCCTGCAAAATTTAGCTTCAACTCTTAATAAAACATACCTGAACAAGCTAATCAAGGTCTTCAGGATTACTGTGTGAATTTGAGCGAGGTTTTTATAAAACTCTGCAGGAAAGTTGCAGAGAGCCCCTGCAGTATGAAAAAGACCCATGAGAAATGCATGTACATACAAGCGAAAGTGGAATCATATTGTGTGGCTATGATTATTGCTCGAAAAATATGACGTGATATACACATACTGCCAAGTATGGTGTCCCATACTCCGAATTCACCTAAGTTGTGGTATTGCCGGCCCGAGACTCAAACCCACAACCTTAGGAGTCAAACTCCATAACCACTAGGCAATGACTTCCCAACATGTATGTATGTATAAACAGAGTTCGCAGAAACCTAAACTTGACGTACACCAAAAGATTTCCCGCTCTATGTAATATGAAATGGACTGCATTGGCACATGGGCTTGTATTAGACGTATTACGGGAGTGGGAAGAAGGGCCATAAACATAACTCTCTAATCTGCACGTTGTAGATGTGCCAGATTGTTTCATCACACTTTTCAAGTAAAGGCAAGAGTTCCTTAGAAAATTACCATTCATCGGAGGGGTATCCGCGGCGTTGAACAGGTACGTGTTGAGTTATTGCTTAAATACAACATGTAAATGACGGTCAAAAGTACGTTTTTCATTGTAATATCTTATGGCAGTAATATCTTCTATCCATCAAATTCATTAAATGTAAAACAAGTCGAATGTGTAACACGAGAGGTTTTTTTCAAGTTTACGTTTCCATCTGAACGCTCAGTTAAATAATTGTGACGATTAATAAATATCACTTACTTGTAAGTGTTGGAATAGTTACTTTAAGGTTGCAATGGATAAATGTGACCACAGGGTGACAGGCTATTTTCGCTCACTTGTTTGACTGTTACTGACTAGGGAGTCATTTTCACGAATCGGTTCTTTAGGAACAATTTTAAAGAACCAATTACAAAATGATTCAGTGGTTCTTTGCCCTGTTACGTAATTACGTCATCGCGTTTTTCATGTTTTAAGTGAATGCTATCATATACATATAGATATATAATTAAATATATATTTATAAATAAATAGGTATATAAATCTAAAAATTTATTTCATATATAATATATATGATATTATAATCATATTTAATATAAATACAATAATATAGATCATATAAATCATATCATATTCATATAAATATGACTGCTATCATATATATATATATATATATATATATATATATATATATATATATATATATATATATATATATATATATATATACATACATACATACACACACACACACCATAGTAGCATACCCCATTTGGGACAGGACTCATATCTGGCCTGTTTTTTGGTTGTTGTTGTTTGTTTTTCAGCGAGTCAGTAAGCGAGAACCACTTTGGCTGATTTTTAACCAAACCTTTAATACTGTTGATGTGAACCAGTTCAATGACCTAATTATAAAGATCAGACATTGTTATTACTGGCATCAATTTATGTTTGCGTATGTTTGTCAGATGGCACTATCAGGATGGATCTGTGTGGTGACTGGTGCTTCCAGAGGAATTGGAAGAGGTATTGCCCTTCAGTTATCTGAGGCAGGCGCTACAGTGTACATCACTGGTCGACAGGAGAAAACTCTGAAGCAGACAGCAGCTGAGGTGTGCAAACTGGAACCTGATTGTTTCGATAATAAACCTCAACTTAGAGAAGGTGATATTGATTTAATGCTTCTTTTATTTACATGATAACAGGTGACAGAGAGAGGTGGCCGATGTCTTCCAGTGGTCTGTGACTCATCTAAAGAGGATGAAATCAAGGAGCTGTTTGAACGTGTTCAACGTGAGCAAAATGGCAGACTTGACTTATTGGTGAATAATGCCTATGCAGGTGTACAGGTCAGTCACAGCTAACTATGGAACAATTATGCAGTTTTTCCAGATTTAGAATTATTTTTTCTTTTGAAAGTTTCATAAAATAACTGTTTTACTATTCTTGTGTTTATGTCTGTGTGTTAGACTATATTTGACAACATGAACAAGAAATTTTGGGAGGTGGATCCAAATGTTTGGGACACCATCAACAACACTGGACTCAGGTGCAGTAAAAAACCTGGAGATGACTCCAAGTGACATAAATGTTATGCAGAGATGTACACATAAATAATTCTAAATGAATTTGAAGACTTCTTGTCACATCTAAGAGACAGACCATTTGGGGGTTGTTTTTAAAGATGCCTCTTATGTTTACAGAGGCTTCATTTATTTGTGAAAATATAGTAAAAACTATAATATTAAAAACATTTGTTTGTTTGTTTTAATGCATTTTAAAATGTAAACATCAATACAATGATTAACTTAATTTTTTTAATTGTTTAAATATTTCAGTTTCGTAAATCATGACAACTTGTGTACCTAACCGCATGAAACTTACTTATTTGACTCTGTAAAAAAACAAATTGAATTAAATAGAGATTATATTACTTAATGCAATTATTAAATTGAAAAGGGTGGATAATTGATAATATTCATAGAAATTAATTTTCTTTGGACTTTGTGGTCACTGTTTTCACAGGGGTCACTATTTCTGCTCAGTGTATGCTGCACGGATGATGGTGGCGCAGGGCAAAGGCTTGATTGTCTTCATATCATCCATGGGTGGTCTGCGCTATCTCTTCAATGTGTCCTATGGGGTCGGCAAAGCTGCAGTGAGTCCATGCACACAGCATTACAGATTCTGTATCTGAGCTCATTTTTCAGTGTATCATTTCAGCTGCACAGAATTCCACATTTATTCTTTCTGTTTGTAGACTATTCCTTCATTGTTCTCAATGTATTTATTTATGCTCCAACTTTCATCCGGTTCTTTTCTTTAGTGTGACAGAATGGCAGCAGACATGGCAATAGAGCTGAAGAAGAAAGGTGTGGTTTCTGTAAGCCTCTGGCCAGGGGCCGTTCAGACGGAGTTAATTAATCAGTATATATCTCATGATGAGGCTTCTCCAGCATTTGATCCAAAAGTAAGCCTTTTTATTTGTCCCAGCCATTAACCAATAATCGCTTAAGTTCATGAAAAAAAATAAAACTTATCTTCCTAAATATTTACTATCTGTCTTTCTCAGTTCAAGAAAATATTTAATAAGAGTGAGACGACAGAGTTTAGTGGACAATGCATAGTTGAGCTGGCCAAAGGTTGGATTTTTTTTTAAGACTTAAGTTAACATGTTTATGAATTACAATGAAAGTAATTGGTGAGAAATGAATTGTCTCGAGGCTCTATATGACATATTTTCTGCTTCTTGGTGACAAATAGATAAAAGTCTAATGTCAATGACCGGGCAAGTGTTGATGACCTGTGACCTCGCTCGCCGCTATGGACTCAAGGATGTTGATGGTAAAGTGACAAATGTTTATGCAGAAGCAATAGTTTTCCAGTTACGATAAACATAATTAGATTGAGATGTTACAAAATGAAATCTTACACAGGGGTTTTTTTATGCGCTCCTTGTAATTTCAGGTCGCAGTGTCGTCGACTACACCTCTTTGAAGTTTGTCATTTCCCAGGTGCCCTATGTGTCCTGGCTGTCTGTATTCACTCCTTCATTCATCAGAGTGCCTCGTTCCTTGCTGAGACTTGGCAATTGAGAAATCTAATATATTTCTGTGGAGAGACATTGTCTATTTTTCAATCTTTTCATTAAAATATATATTTTTTTTAATTACTGCATGAGTAAATGAGCAAAGCACTGATTAAAATTACATTAGCTGAGTGTGTAAGATAATAAATTCACAATGCACAGTTCATGAGCAGAATTAGTATTGTCACAACTCTGTTTTCTAAAATGAAAAATTGTATAACAATACTGGTATATTAACATACTGTTTTTTACTTAAAAGGGATTAATTAATACTGTTATGATTATTGTATACTTACCAAACGAGTTATTGCAATAAATACTGACATTTTACTACAGTCTTTTGTGTTGCATTATTGATAGTTTGATATATCGCTCTTGAACCCTTCATTCCAATTGGAAAACACCTGTGCAACATTGCATAATAATCCACTTTTCAGGAAAAAAAATAGTCTCATGTCTCTACAAGTACACTAATTATTTTAACTCAAATCAATAATTTTTATGTGCATTGTTAAATAGCCATGTAATAAGTTGGATAATGACTAGTCAGTCTGTCAATAGCACAAAACAAACACAGCTTGATTAGTTTTCCGGGAAATTCTGCTCACATTAGAATGATTAATCTCAAATTAATAATTCACGTATATTAATTTTTTTTGATGGGCAGTATGATGTATTGTGGGGGGTAATATACAGTCAAAATAAACCCTGACAGGGTGATCAGGACCGTTATGCAAAGTGAATGACTCCTGTGTCAAGTTGTGTGGAGTTTTTTATTTTTATTTTTTATTAATTGCTTCTTCCTAAAGTAAAACATTTAAGTTACTCATAACGTTGAGTCTTACGTGTCTGATCAAAGAATTATGATATGCATCCTTACCTGCAGACTCCTAAAACTTATTGTGTGGCACAATTTGGTAATTACATCCCAGATGGGAAGTGCATTCACGGGGCCAAGTTTCAGCTGTGCTCCTCCTCCCATTACTCTCCTTCCCGGATTGGACCTGCATGGCCACGGCACCGTCATTGCATGAGAAAGAGGGGGCTGGTCCGAGAGTTTCCTGATCCACTCTGTCTATCCTCGGTTTGACCGGACAGGCGAAAAACACTAAGGGATTTCCAGAACAAAAGCGACAACGGACAATACAAACCAGCTGGAGTGGCGTATCTATATACAGCCTTGAGAGAATTTCAAGCGGTGAGTTGTTGATTCAGGCGACCTACTTCACAGCCTACGTTTGTAAAGTTTTTAAAGAGACAGAATTAAGGCTCTCGAAGCTTGTTGTTGCGTCCTAAAAGCCACGCGAGGTGTCAATCCGTTTTATCTTACGTCGCGTCGTACACGTTATTTGAAGTATTTGTTTTGAACAAGGTTCAACGAGAATGTGTGGTTTAATGGGACAACGGGAGTTTGATAATGTGCGTTACTGGATTATGAACGGATCCTGTGGCACAAAAGGGCTGGTGTACAAGAACTGTTATGGCATAAACCCTTGAATAATGTTATAGCGTTAGGTTTGGATGGCCCTTACCCCTGCTTTCTGTTTGTTGGATGAACAGATACTGTAGTGATCTCATCCCCGCATCCTGCGACTTGCGTCAAAAGTTCCCCACATAAGCTGATTATAATAGAGGCCATGGACAAACGTCGTTCACTGACGCAATTTCCAAGTCTAACCAAGTTTATTCGGTCTAAACTGCGTTGTATTTCTGTTTCAAAGACTGTATAGGAATTAAAACGTGAATGTTCAGTAAATTATATTCAAATAAATAAAACATTTTTTCACAAGTAAAAAAATAAAAATAAATAAATATATATATATATATATATATATATATATATATATATATATATATATATATATATATATATATATAGCCTATTTCACAAGTTAATATATTTGTAAATTTGACACAAATGTACAAATAGTGACCCTGGTCAACAAAAGCTACTCTGACTTCCAAGGGACTTTACGCTTAGTCGAGTCATTCCAAGTCATCATCTGATAAATGAGGTCACCACAGGCAGTCGGGAATTTATCCTGTCAAGTTCACCTCCAGCTTGTTTTGTAGATGACTTGCCTGCTCACTGCGTGTAGTGGTAAATTGCCTAATACTGGCAAAGCTTTTCCAAGCAGGATTGCCCAACACTGCTCATGTAGACTTATGTTAAAATTAGTTTCTGTGGTTTGCAGTTCAGCTTTGTTTTGGGCTCATTAAAGTCATAGGATGCAGCATGAAGATATAAAAATCTGGAAAGGTAATATAGCCGCGTTTCCACCGCTGGAATTTTACCCAGGAACTAAGGGCTTTGGGCTGGTACTCGGTGTGTTTCCACCGCAGGAACTAAATAAAGATGGCCCTCAGAAAGTCCCTGCTGGCAAGGCAGTACTTTTTCAAAGTTCTGGAACTTTTGGAGACGGTACTTGGGCACTAAACATGATGATTGGTTGAGTTCACGCAGTATTGTGATTTCAACCACCATTTATTTGGACCATTTTCAAAATATTACTGTTATTGTGTCATGAAATGTAGTTGTTTAAAACTCAAATATGTGGTTTATTTATGAAGACAGCACCTATTTAAAAATATGGATCCACCGAGAGCAGTCTCAACTCGACTAGTCCTTCTGACATATGCCGCTGGCTCTGATGTCTCATTAAACATAAAATATAATTTGTTTCGGGTAAATCTAACAGGTAATCTTTGGTCTGTATTCAATTTATCTATATGTTAAAATGAAAATAAAAAGAAGCAATTGATATATTTCGTTTTATTGTAAGGCTGTATATTTACACATTTCCCTGAACTAAGTTCATTTCTGCGGCTATTGTTGTTGTTGCTATGTTTAAATGAAAACTAAAGGAGGCAGTAGTATTTGATATCCTGTTTCGTTTTATTGTAAATATACAGTGAGGAAAATTGCAGTAGCCAAGGCAAGCTGACTGATGTTATCAAGTATGCTGCTGTTTACAGAAATTACCGGATTTGCTTCATCACGGACATCACACTCACGAGTCGAATGCGCAAAGTCCGAACTACCGAGAATGCAAGTCCAAAATGTGCATACTTTGTATTGAGAAATGCGCGCAGACAAATTGCTAATTTTGTTACCTTTTATTAAAATTGAGTCGGACTCTTTTGGCCATCTGTTGAAAGGTTCAACGAACTTCTATACGGTTCTCTGGGGTTAGGCAAATGGGGGAAGTGGACCATTACATGCACTGGAACGGGCAAGGGAGATGTGAAGGGCAGGGCCCCCATCTCTCTTTTGCCCAAGTCCGCCATAGTGGGGGTTGGGTGTGCATTGATGTAGAGTATACGACAGGCTTTAATAAAAGGCTAATGTGTGGAAGAGAACGGCAGGGGGAAGGGGGTGACATCTGTCCTTCTTTCAACTTCAGAGTGGAAAGTCAGTGGTTGGACTGTAGAGTTGACCGTAAAGTCCCAGTTTAATGACTTTCAGGGAGTTTGATGAGCAGCCTTTCATGAAAATCTCACAGTCAAGTCACTTTGCATCTCTGGATGGGCATCGATAATTAAAAAAGTTAAGTTTGCTGCAAATTAACTGATTGGATCCTACTGAAGATTTGACCAACCAAAGAATGACTGGAACCCCACCCATTAACCCCCTCCCCAAAGCACCGTCCTAGCACCCATCCGACAGCAACAGCCCACCAACCTTTTCACCCCTCAGAAATCAGGCTTACAAACAACAAACAGTATTTTAACTGTTACCAAAATTAGGATATCTTTTCAAAGGCAAAAAATGCACCGTTGGTATTGCACATGGTCTACTATGCTGTATACATTTTCAACTGAAACTGTTTCTTTGATATTCTTACAGTCTGTGGCAATAGAAGTATGACATCTCTGATGGCGATGAATGGTGACCATGACTTGAAAGTTATCTCTACGAGAGGGGTGGCAGCAAAAAGACAAGATGGAAGCCTCACCAGTCCACAGCAGCAAAAATCACCATACCACCACAATTCTGATGGAAAGGAACATGCAAGCCCCTCTAATCGCAGACCAAGAGAGAGCAGTGCTGCAGTAAGCTTTAGCACTAATAATAACTCTGTAGTATGTCTTCCTTTGGTATCTGAAGGGCTAAAGCTAGTGTGGACCCAGTCTGATCAAACACGTGAGCTGGATGGTATCCCTGAACTAGTTCAGGCCTTCAACAGCTTCCCCTATCCAACCTCTCAAGAGGTCAGCACCCTTGCCCGTGTCTGCGCTCTTCCCTTAGATAAAGTCAAAGTGTGGTTCATGGTGCAACGCATCAAGTATGGAATTAGCTGGGCCTCGGAAGACATTGAAGAGACACGGCTCAAGCTGGCTAGGCCAATGCAAACAAGTGAACCTGAACACAAATCAAACAGTACAAAGAGGAAAAATGGAATTGAGGATTTAAAAGAAACAGAAGATCATGTAAAAGATCTAGCGCAAAGTCCACAAGTGCCTTGTAAAAGACATAAAATTGAAAGCACAGAACCAGAAAAGCTCTTTCCTGCTCCCTCACGTTTCATTTCATCTCTCCCACCTCCCCAGGATTCGTACTACTACCGACAGCCAGTAGAAATCCCAGAAACACCTCAAGCAGCCACTCCGCCTATTTCTACGGAGTCTCCTGCTGGGTCCGAGCAGCCACGGCAGGGGCGCTACAAAAAGTCCAAAGCCCAGTTAGCTGCTTTGCGTAAGAGTTTTCTACAGGAGAATTGGCCTGATGAGACAGAGCTTCAGCGACTACAAGAGGAGACAGGCCTAACTCGTAATGAGATTCGAAAATGGTTTAGCGACAGTCGCTACCAGCTGCGAAATGGTAGAGGGTTGTTTACATCCTTCTCCGCTACTCGAGAAAAAAATGAGCCCAACTGCAGTCTATCATCTCAGTCTCAGGAGGTTCAGCCTCTTCCTCTCACTACTAAAAAGCAAACAATAGAGCATGCTGATGATGAAGGCAAGGAAAAGTTTTGCACGAAAGGATCACGAAAGAATCAGCCAAAGAATTCTCAGTTTTTCCAGCTTTTCCTGTCTAACACGCTTGAAGCATTTGAAGAAGGAGCATTAGTTGTGGACGAGGAGAAATGTTCAGAGGAAAGTGAGATTCAGAATAATGAAGCTGGAAGTGAACAGGAAAGTGAGGGACGTTGTTTGACACCCCCAGAGCCAGCTGCACCCACTTCCTCCCCTTCTTCACCTTCAATCACCCCAACTAAAAAACACTCAGGCAGGTCATTGAAGTCTGCACGCCGTGTCAAAGCAAATGCTTTGAACAACTCCCTAAACTCCTCGGATAACACTTCAACTTCTTCAGTATTAACAGTGGCTGGACGACCAAGGAAAACAAAGGAGCAACTGGCTATCCTAAAGGAATACTTCCAGCGCTGCCCATGGCCAAAGAGTGATGCATACACTCAGATAGTGGAACTAACATCTTTGCCTCGTGCTGACATTATACAGTGGTTTGGGGACACACGTTATGCTGTAAAAAATGGCCATGTACGCTGGGTACATGCTGACATACGTGACCAAGTGCTTGCTGAGATAGCATTGTTACAAAGTGGAGGGGCTGCTGCCGATGCCACTGGAACCCCGGGAAGTGAAGGCAATAGGAAACGCAAGTCACAAGGGAACAGCACACCAAAAATGCAGAAGTCTTCAGCAGATTCTGTAGACCTCAGTCCATTGGAGCAGTATTATCAACAGACCGGACCACTCCAAGAGAAAGACCTCGACAATCTCTGCCGGAAGTCAAAAATGAGCTATCAACAGGTCCGAGACTGGTTTGCATCTAAAAACAGTAAAACACTGGACACCGAGATCACTGTTATAGATTGATTAATATAAAAATGAGAACTGTTTGTGATCATGTCTGTTAATCTGCTGTGTGTCCTGTAATCAGGCAAAACCCCTTTTGAAGCCACAGTATAAAATCACTTCAAGCAATGCCCTCTATGTAAAAAAAACAAAACAAAAAACAATAGCAATGTGAATTTTTTTTTATTTTTATATTATAAACACTCACTATTTGATTTGTTAATTTGTTAAACGTCAGGCAGTATTGAAATGTAAAATTTATTTTTTGTCTTTAACAAATACTAATTAATGTTTCTGTGATGCTCTGGGAGTCATCTGTCCACTGTTCCTCCAGTTACCTATGTTTGTGTTGTTGGTATTTTTGTTAGTAATCTTTTCGAGCCCTAATTGCTGCTTCTTAAAACTGATTTGATATTCAAACTGTTTAGATTTCCTAAAACTGTGGTTTGGTTATCTGTTAGGTACTGAAGTTCGGACTAGTAACTTTAGCGTTGTGAGGGTATGTTTTTGTACATTTTCTGTTTAACCCATTTAAGAAGATCTATATATATATTCCCCTCCAGTCATCTAAAACATTCCGCACATAGAGGTTTATGGATCCGTCAGTGCTACTTCACTGTGTAAAAACATTTCATTTGAATACATCCGTACCCCAGTGTAGTGAAAAGACAACAAAAGTAATAGTTTTTTTTTTTTTTTTATATACATATACATCTTGTGCCTTATTGTCTGTAAATTTGTGTTTCAGGGAGGCGGAACATTGCATTGAAATAAAACAAGACTATGTTTACTCACTGTTGTATTCTGTTCAGTTAACCTCTTGACATAAATCTGGTCAAAGATGTCTCATCAAAAGATGTCTCATGGTGTATTTACCAAAAACGGTAAATACCATTGGTACCATATTTGCGTTAGGAAAATATGGCATGAATTTTAAATCCTTCACATCATTCAAAGTAGAAGTATATTCAGCATTCAGGTTTAAATTCATCAGTATTTCACTTATCAACAGTGTTGTTGGTTATGTGTGCTGAGTGACAGTTCTTTTCCCAAAAGCATAGTAAGCCTAAGTAAATCGTTGAACCATTATCACCAACTGTAGCTATGATCTACTTAACCCACAATGCTTTTGAGGAATGCTGCCCAGATCTGCCCAGATCAGAAATTACATCTCAGTTTTATGATCAAAATCCAACTATAAAAAGGAAACATTAATTAACATTAACTGCTGTTAATAAGAATAATACAATAAATTGATGCTGAAGAGTTCAAGACATTCCTATTTCCTTTCCCTTGCATAATAGCCATTTCACATTTTATAATAAACTGGAAAAAAATCAAATTTAACTGATATATTTCTAACATATATATTTTTTGTTGTTTTAACTGAGCCTAGCTTACAAAAAGTTTGATATGTTGAAATATTTTTGATGATCACATTTAATGTTTTTCTCTCTTAATCGCAAATTCAAAAATGAAAGTGGGTTACATTTTGTGCCATCTTTAAACAAATAATAGCATTTTTCAAATAAATTAAAAGGTTTTTCCACCCACAAATTTTAATTTCGTCATTAATCACCCTCATGTTGTTCGATGCATGGATACGCCATTTTCTTTCAAATCAAATCAAATCAAAGCGTAAATACATGTACAAAAGATTGTATGCTGCCTGCATGCATATGTTCAGCTCATATTCTCCATAATGACGCTACGGTGATGGGGAGAAACACAGAGGAGACGAATGGTTGAATAAAGTAGTTATTTTTGTTTTCTTTGAGAACAAAAAGTATTCTCGTTGCTTCATAACGTTACAGTTTAACCACTGATGGCAGTTTATGGGACAGCAACAAGCCTCCCAGTTTTCATCCAAAATATCTTAAATTGTTTTCTGAAGATGAACAAAGCTTTTACGGGTTTGGAAGGACATGGGGGTAAAATGTAAATTTTTGGGCGGAGTATCCCTTTAATGTCAATATAATTGTATCTACTGATATGAAGGATGGATGAAGTAAATAACTCCTTTTAGGTGATGTGGATGCATTAGTGATGAAGGGGCTTTCTAATGCCATGAATTAGATACAAATGATTATTGGTATTGGGCTTGGGGAGTGGAGTGTAGGCCTAGCCAGAAGCTGGAACTGGAAATTGTTTGGGGTTGTATGTTGGGACCTACAAATTATGAGACGGGAAGATGGACAGTGTGAGAACTTTCAATTTAGGGCGTTAAATATTTTTAGTCTTGGTAAATGCATAAAACGTTACCTTGTGGGAGTGTAAACTGAGCTGGGTGTCCCTTTAAGATTAAAAGAGAACATAAGCATACAATAAGTTTAAACAGTAGAGTGTCTAACTTACATTATCAGTACTTCATGAACTCAAATAATGATATCTGAGAGATATAATTAACAATGTCAGTATTACATCACTTACTGAAACCTTGTTCATGTACTGAACTCACGCCTGACACAGAGATGAATGACCCTGCATGGGGTGTCTAGAACAGATTAAACGTAAAACAGTCACATGACAAATTGCTATTTCCATATGATTTAATAACTGACTATATTACAGTTTTTCTCAATTGCTACCACACAATCCATGAACATTTTTACCATTTTCTCACAACTTTAAATACAAACTGAAATAGGAACTAGGAATCGTTTTGCTAGTCAATGTCGTTTACAGTATATGGCATAAATAGAGGGATGCCGATACAGTAAAATTAAACATTAATCTGTAAGAAATGTTCACTTCAATATACTGTAAATATCTTACAGTAGATAAAATGCATTAGAGGAGAAAAGTTTAAAAACCAAACGAGAATATACAGTGAACACACATTGGAATATACAGTTAGATATTTTAAATAAATTAATTAATTCATCCATTGATTCAGTATCCTCTGCCAAATTGCATTACAGTATTGGTAGTATCAGTATTTGTTATAGCAGTTTCTTAATCTTCTGACAAAAGATGTCTATGCCTTACCTAGACAGTCTACTCTCAGTTCTGCAAAAATAGTACATGAAAGGACTTGGCTATACAAATAAATGAGTTTGAGAGTGTACTGTATAACAAGTGCTACAGTATTTACTGTACATATGATAATGAAAGTTCTTTCACCTGAAGTACTGCTACTATGTTATTATATTGTATGTGTCTTGTGTAAGTATTGAAACCTTTTCGATGAGCCTGTAGGACAACTTCCCTCATGGTCAGTCAATGCAGAACAACAGTCAATGCAGAACAACCCAAACTAAAGTGCTTTGTATTTCACAAATGAAATTTGACCCCATCCCCTTTGTTTTTATTTTTCCCCTCCAAATTGTTTTGCCTCCCACTACCAAGATTAATTTTCCAAAACACAATCAGCTGTGCTCTTGTTCATATCATCCTGAGATTCTGACCTGTGTCATCAGTTTTGAGTTCATTTTCGATGCTTTAGTTAATTTTATTGTGTTTTTGACAAATAAAATGTATTTGATAAGCCGTAAATGACCTGTGCAATATGTTCCAAAAGTTTCACTGGATCTTTGAAAAACATTTTCCTGTGGCTTCATCTTCCAAAAAAATAAATAAAAGGAATATATAGGAAACATATGGTTGTTTAAATATTGTTTGTAATCAAAGTTAATCCTTTTTTTCTAATTAATATTAATGCACATAACCATAGTGACAAATATTATAAATATTACTAATGCACTCAGGGTTTTATTAACTCACTCTGCTTTTATCTATTTTTTAGTCAAACAATTCAGAAAAAATCTGTACATTATTGCTACTTACTGCCATTTTTAATTACATACAGTAGCCATAAGGTTGACAAAAAAAATTCTTAGCATGTAGGCCTACATATTTCTTACTGATAACTAGTTGTGAACCAGTTTCATTCAGAACTTGTTCTCAAAAATCTATTTTGACTTTTTTTTGTTCATGACCTTAATCTCTCATAGGTAAACTGTGTATAAACAGAACCACATTTAGCACTCCAAACTATTTTTCACTACCAGTCCCACCTCCAGTGTGTGCAAAGGGACCCTCAGGGCGGGGCGGTGAAGTTGGGGGGTGGGTGGGAGCATAGTTTCCAAGGTGGCCTAGACCCATCCAGACCCCCATGTTGAGTAAGGCCTTTTAAAGCAAGATAATGTGTGAATGTTGCAGAGATCCTCTGGTCTTTCAATGTGGGCTGGACAGGACTTACCGGATATTAAAGTTGGCGTGATAAACTCCGCACTGACCTTTAAGAGGATTTTACATTCACCAAGTGATTCACACTGGCCTCAAAAATAGTCTTAATTTAAAATAAACCTCAAAATGAGCGTACAGCATGATGGTAACTCACTTGTATTTATGCGGTTCTCAAATATACTATGAAAGCGGTCACCTACAAAAACTAAATTAGTATTAAAAGATTCAATTAACATCAGAGATGTACACATTAAGTTGGAAAAACATGTTTCAGGCTAATCATGCCGTAACTTCAAATTGGAATGCTAGCAAATTGTCGATGGTGGTAAAATTGTTTATTTGATGACTAAATTTTACTATCACAAATGGCGTTTATCTGAATAATTTACCTGCAGTTGTAAGAATAACATGGCACTTTCTATCAACTTGGCATCGAATAAGCACAGGACAGCAGGTATCACAGAAATAATTCACCAGTTGATGGTGGAGTTTAGTAAAATTATATAAAGTTGTTTTAAAATGGTCTTTACTATCATTCAATGTGTGGAAGAACAAAGCCAGATGCTGAATCAAACTACCTGTGCTTTTGTTCATCACAACTGTGAAAGAAGCATCAGTTGTGCTCATTTGTTTACACAAGTTAGAAAGCATCAACTCACAGTTTTGTGTATGCAGACATTTTTAACACAACTCAATATTTAGTATAGGTAATAATGAACAGTGTCCACATTTAGAACGTTTTATTTAGATTAAGAATTACAACAGTTGAATAGGATCAGCTCCACCCAGACGTCCAGAACAACTCCAGTAGTTTAGAGGCTCCCAATCTTTGGAAAGAATTCAACATTGAGTAGTGGTCACATATACTCATGGCCAAAAGTTTTGGCAGTGATAACTTTTGCAAAGTTTTTTGCTTAAGCTGTTGTGGTGTTCATCCACCGCATTTCTAGATTGTGTAGAGTGATCCGATGCATTAAACTACTGCAAAAACTTCACAAACAAAATTTCACAGTTTTTTTTTATCCTGACACAAAATGACCAGCTCACATTAATTGACTAATATCAGCAGCATATGTGTGAATGAGAACTAGTCAAGTAAAATAACTATCATATTAATTAGATCAAAAGAGCAAACGTAATGCTATAAAAAGGAACTAGTGCAGCCATCATTGCTTTGCTTCAAAATGGCCTAACATGCAAGGAAATTGCTAAAAAGAATATTGAACCTGAAAGAACCATTTACCAGATCAACAAGCACCAGCAAGCACCAGAGCCATCTCCTTGTTAGCAGTCGGCTATGGAATTAGGTTACCTCTAGTGTAGTTGCTCAGGAATGACGGCAGGTGGGTGTGTGCATCTGCACACACAATGAGGCCAAGACATTTGAACAATGGCCTGGTGTCAAGAAGGGCTGCAAAGAAGCCACTTCTCTCAAGAGAAAAAAAAAAAAAAAAAAAAAAAGGTGAAGGACACTGAAATTCTGCAGGAAGTGCAAAGATTGGACCGTAGAAGACTGGTGCAAAGTTATTTTCTTAAGCTCCCTTATGACGATTTGGGACATCTGGATAATTAACTGTTCTGAGAAGTCCTGTGTTGTGCCAATAGTGAAGCATCCAGAGACGATCCATATGTGGGGTTACTTTTTAACCAAGGGAGCGCGTTCTCAATTCTGCCCAAAAACACTGCCATGAATAAAGGATGGTATCAAAACTGCCTGCAAGAATGACGACTCCCTGGATCTCAATCCCATAGAGAACCTGTGGGCAGTCCTCAAAGAGGTAAGTGGACAAGCAGAAGCCCACAAATTGTGTTCAACTTGAGAACTAAAGGAAAAATGGATCTCTGCGAGTCAGGATTTGGGCCAGAAGCTAATATCCATTATGCCAGAGCAAATTGCAGAAGTTATGAACAACAAGGGTCAACACTAACTATTGACTCATTTTGTCTCAAAAGCCTTTAAAACTTATATGCCTATCATTATTTTTCAGTATAATCATAGAAATATGGAAAATCAATTACTAAAGCAGCGAACTTTGCAAAACACAATGTATCACTGCCAAAACTTTTGGCCATGACTGTAAGTGGTAAAAAAGAGGGGAAAAGCACAATATAAAATAAAGCAATATAAATAAGCAATAAAGCAAAAAAATATCAAACCTTGTAAAATCCATTGAGGTATGACCCAGTCCTACGTTTCAAATTATAACCAGAGGCCCAATAACAGCGTTTACAGCAGTGGAATCTGTAGATCATACAATCAGTCAGTTCATGTTTAGTAAAACTCGATTCTCTTCACATGGACTCATGAAACAGTGCACATATATATGGCAAAATAAAGATGTTAAGCAAAAATAGGGAACCGTGACCTGCGGTTATTCCTCTTTTCTTTCTTCCTTGGCAGTTCGTGTCACAGCAGCTGCAGAGAGAACTCTGGGATGGATCATCAACCAGCACCCATCTGTAAACAGAGAGACCCCATTCATAAATTCTACAAGAGGCTTTAGATTTTTAATTATCATACCGTGAGCTGGTCCGATCATATTGACAAGCTTTATTGCCACCATCCAGGTCCCTTGGATCCCATGCCACAAGCCTGCAATGCAGGTAGACCTGAGGATGTTGATGCAAAATAAGTTCAAACACTTGAACAAAAATGAACAAAGTAAATCAAGCAAGTGAACTTGCATCTTCTCCAGTGGCAAACTTGAAAGCTTGAAGACTCAGTCTGATTTCTGACCACTGATTTCTTGGCAGAAATGTAGAGTTTGCATTTTTGCTGTCTACAAGACATCTTAAAAAAAATAAAAAAATTAATCAGTTTTAAAGGGTATTATGAACGCTGCTAATCACATGTAAACATGTTAGGCTTCAGAAAGGACACATCTGGTCTATACACATACCCCTTATTGGTAATTAGTGGGTAAACATGAGAATCTGGAGCCAATTCTGATGTTGTGGAAGCCAAACATTCATCCAGCAGCAGTATTAATGGCTGATGGTTCTGTTGGGCGACTGAGGCAGCAATTGGGATCATTGAGCCTAGTGAGAAGGTTGTGGTAGTGGCCACACCACTGAAGTCATCTATCAAGAGAAAGATGGAAGACCATTGTATATTTAAGTAACCAACATCTCTTTACAAGATATACATATATGCATATACATACCCTTCATGAGAGCCATACCAAATGCCAGATCTCCCTGGCCATGCGTGTGAAACAGCAGAGGACCATACAAAGGAGGAACCCAGTCATCTTCCCTGAAAGAAAGGCAACAGTTTTGATCTGCATTAGTCATAAAAGGTCTTGAAGCAGCAATATACCACTAGCAGAAGGTCTTCAGGTACATTTTAATAAAGAGGTCACCTTTCATATGCGCAGGCTACAGGGTAAGAAAATGGTGTTGCTTTCGACAATGTGGGAGAAGTGATCTCGGTCTCAAATCTAATCTCATTGGTTGTCACCTATGAAGGTAAAAGATTGAGAACGCTTTAATACTTTTCTGTATTCTATTGCCAGTTGAATGCATTAAACCATAAACACAACCTTTTGTAATATAGAGCACTGCCAAATCCAACATAAGCGGTGTCACTTTTCACAGCCGATAAACAGATCTCAGTACTTTCTAGCCATGTCTTATAGCATGTACAAATATCTAGAGTTGAATATTGCCCAAAGAACTCCCTTTTAAGAACTGTTAAGTACCCTTTGCACCTCATAGGAAAAAGTTATTAACTAATAGCCCAGTGGTTCATACGTCCAAACACAAATTGGTTACCATTTACGAACATGGAACTGAATCACCAAACTCACCAGCCTCCTAATATTACAGGTCAAAAATTCAGCATAGAACACTGCCTCAGACCCTTGAGAATTTACTGAAACCTGGGTTGGAGGACAGTCACCTAGGCGGAGTAGTGATGGATCCACTTGAGAGTTTACGTCAACCCATCGTACAGAAACAGAGTTTTTGCCACAGTCTACAGTGACTCCTGAAATGAAGTGAATTTGGAGACAGACAGACTTGGAATCAGTGTGTAAACAAAAATCAGCAATAACGTAAGATGTGAAGGCTACAGGCTTGGTGTTAAAATACTCTATCTGGTCTAAGTCTCACGATACCTGCTTGTGTCACTGAGAACACAGCCAGAGTTGAAATCACAAGAAACAAAAAGGAAGGCATTCCGACGACACGCTGTAGCATACTTCAAGGAAATACTTATGCACTTTGATTGTTAGCTAACCTGATTGAAGGATTCACATCTGAAATGCATTTTTCAAATGAGCTTAATGAGCATCAGCTGCTAATGGTCCAACTCTGATCACATGAAATGTGACAGATATTTGTAGTACAGTGTTCACATTAAACAACACATTATGTTTAATTATGTGGTGTAATACGCATATAAACTGGAAGAACGTTTTAATGGATACATATTTAGTTTTATACTGCTACGTTGTTAATCTATTTGAACACCAGGCAACATGCAAATTTAATTAAAATCAACCACAATTACATTATGACAGTTCTGGCAACATTTACAAAAATAACTGCTCAACAGTCTATTACTTCCTAAAGTAATCACTCCCAGGCAGCATGTGCAGCATTAAAAAAAATAAAAAATTATGAGCATGTAGGGTCAGTGAATACATGCATTTTAATTTCACACCCAAGCGGAGATTTTCATTTTATATAAATCAGATTTCAAAGATTCTGAAGGAATTTTAATGTACTCTTAGTTTTCCACAATGCATTTTATAACCTGCATCCTTAGGAGTAATCGGTTTAATTATATGTCCGGGCCCATATTTATAAAACATCTTAAAACAGGCTAAAAGTAGCTCATAACCCACCGATTTTAGAGAATATATATATATTTAAAGGCAATTCTAAATTTAGGACTTCAAAACTTATGCTCGAAGAGTATTTCACAAAGTGTTTTAGCAGTAAAACAGCTTCCAAATGTGTTAAACATGGAGTAGTGTTTTAGTGTTCACAGAGACCAAGCCACAAACTATCCTAAAATGGCTGCTGCCAGAAATCTGCCACAGAACAAATCATTGAAGATAATGACTTTTTGAAAAGGTACCACCATTTTGGAGGTGATCACAACTCCAAATCCTTTGGTTATACCCTTGTTTTCATTAAACAGTTGGGCAAGTGTTCTTGCTTTTTTTTTTTTACATTTGCATGCATTACTATCAGTCATTATTATTCTACTCAGTTCATTAAAAGGCTGTTTATACACATTCAACAATTATGAAAAGAATACATGTAAGAGGCTGACAATTAACTTAACATACACCGGTTTAATTAGTGGCACTTATTCTGCATTTTAAAGTCTTTATTTGAACGTGGAAACAATTTTGCACACAATATTTCTATGAATAACTTTGAAAGAGACAATCAGCTTAATCATGGTATGCATTGCAAGAAACCTGACATCCTCCATAGCAACGAGGCCAACCCTGCCCTTACTCTTCGCTTAAGACCTCTCCATTCTTTAGTAAAAGTTTGTCTCCCCAGCTTTGTGAATAGGTTAAGAGAAAATGCGTCGCTAAAAACGTACTGCCATTTAGGAGAACAATTGTAAGAAAATGTTGTGAACAAGGACCCTGAAGGAAAAACACGAGCCAATTTATGTGCCATTAATAGACCGAACGGAGTCGATACTTATTTTAGAGCACATGATCACAGCAAGAAAGCATCAAATAATAGACTCAAAAGGATATTTCATAGACCTTTAATGGATAACATGTATAGAAGATGGAGCAATCCCCCCAAAAAATTAATTCATCCAGCCATCTCATAGGACTTCTTGGCACCGCTCCTAGTCACGCTCTCAATTCAGCACCTTATTTAAAAAAAAAAAAAAAAAAAAACACAAACCCACACACAACGTTAATCCAACACAATGGTGACTCATTACAAGAATATCATATACAGTACTCTCCACTGACCTGTTGGTCATCCAGTGAGTCACTGGACCAACAATCAGCCTACCAATGAGGAAAAAACAAACCACAATAAGCATAACATAGTACTAGAAGACAATTAAACAATTCTAAGAACATAATTACAAAAGAGAAAGGATGGCATGGAGCAACATCACGGTGAAACTTCCGTAAATGTCAAAGGTCCCAACACTGACTTTAGTACCAGTCCTTGAGGTGCTGTAATCCAGACACATTGCATGTTAAACCCTTATTGCAGTCTTTGCCATATTTAACCGTTTGTGTGTCATTATCCTTTTGATTTACCAGATTCTGTATCACGCTTTCCACGGCCTTGACATGTTCTATCACAGCACTGACAAACAGAACTCCGTAATGGGTCATCTAAAAGCTCCCACCTTTTATGAAAGCATTAGAAGTTATTTTCTAGTAAATCCGATCAACTTGGATTAAATAACGAAATCAAGTCTACACCTACTCTCCGGTGGCTTGATTATAGTTGCAGGCCTTCTTTGCTACGTTGACGTTGTCAGGGTCCCATGCCATTAATTTGCAATGGATGTAGACCTGCGGGGAGAAAAAAAAAAAAAACCCAGCAACAATGAGAGGTTTAACAATTTACCATTTTCCTCTGAAGGGACTCACCTCTTCTCCCAAAGCAAATCTGAAAGCTTGGAGGTTAAGAATAATCGAGGAGGAGTGTTGCCTTGGTAAAAACTTGGAAAAGCTCTTCTTACCATCCACGAGACAGCTATGATGGGTTCACATGAAGTCGATTATAAAAACATGGCCACTAAATTGAATAAGACAATGTGTTGACTAATAGACATTTCAAATAATCATAAATGTACACACCCTTTGTTGGTGATGAGCGGGTATGTTAGGGTGTCTGGGTAGATTTCGAATGTTGTGGAGGCTACACATTCCTCCAGAAGCAGCAGCAGAGGCTGATGGGCTTGCTGGTCAACACTAGCCCAAATAGGAACAAAAGATCCCAGTGGAAAGACATTGGATTCTGCAGGGCCACTTAAATTATCTGGAGGGTTTATGATAATGAAAGTTATTGTTATAAAAAGACCATGAGAATGGTTACATTTTCCTGCTTACAGTTGAGAATTGCCATGTGAAAGGCCAGTTCTCCATGACCTTGAATAAAACCAGCAGAAGGACTATGGAAAGCAGGAGTCCAACCCTTCGGCCTGATAATTTAAATGATTGTACATCATTAAATGGGAATGAGAGTCCTGGTAAAGACTTGAGTACCTAGTTGTGTTTACCTGTCATACACACATCTAACCGGATAGGTGAAAGAAGGAGGGTTGGGCTTAGGCAGTGGCCTGTAGTTTAGCTTGTTCTCATACACCAAGTATTTCAATGTTGCCTAATTGGAAGGGAGAAAAGTAAAAAATAAAAATCGCCATAACTTCAGGACTCAGATCAGTGGACTCAAACTTACCATTCGTCTGAAGTCACAATCATTAAGTCCATAGTAAAAGTCTGCAACTCCTCCTTCATTTGACAGATTTGAGAAGTATGAAGCAAAGCAGTTACCCAGGAAAAGACGAGCAGGATTTCCTGTCATCGATTTGTCCACTTTCCACTGAACATGAACAGAACTCTCCCCACATGTAATTTGGACATCTATAGAGATAGAGTGAGTATTTGTTTACCTGAAAGTTGAAGAACATAGAATAACTCCTCAAAAAGCCAACCCAAACCCAACTATCTTTGTTTAGAAGCTGGTTTCAAAGCAGATAATTAGCAATAAACTAACTATTTAGTTGCCTTTAAAGCATTGAGGTTGGTTTACCAGCTAACGATCAACTGCTGTGTTCCAAAACACAACTACCAGCTCAAGCTGTATTCTTTTAAATGTTGGTTTAGCTCCTTGAGAATGCATAATACATCATATTTTTGTGCCATAATAAACATTACCATTCTGACTATCTTCAGGCATTGCAAATGGTGTGGCAACTGCAAAAACCAAACAGCCTAGCCATAAGTAATTCATGATCAGATTGTCCTAACCTAGTGAGACGCAAACCAAATAATTTAAGTAAGCGGCTGAATTCTGCTACTAGGTCTAATTAGTAATTTGTGACAGCTGGCACAGGGGAGGTTCAAAAAAGAAAAAAAAAGATAAAGAGCGAGCAGTATTTACTAACTAATCCAAATTTGTATATTTATCTGTATTTGTTTATATAAGGATTATAAGTAGTTCTTTAGCAATCCACAATTTGATATCAATTTGACATGGTTTTATGGATCTAACAAGACACCGAAACCCGGAACCAACGCGTTCCACCAAAACACCCGGAATTTATTTCGGATACACAGGAAGTTTTTCCCCTCGTAGAGGCGATTTGGTTTTAGCCAAAGATATATATACATTTTAACAACTAGTGTTAAAAATATATTATCTGGATTCTGTTTAATGTGTATGAAATAAAATACAGCCATCAATATGTTGATTAAAGTTAAGGTAAGTAATTTTTGTCGCTCCCTTGTTTATTCTGTCCAGTATGACCAACGTTGTTGTTTGATTTGGGATGATTTTTTTTTTTTAAAGTGGATGATTAATCGACTTGTCAAAGTGAAGAATAATGTCTGGTATTAGTAGTTGAGTCATTGAGATGCATCATAAATAATTATTTTTGTATCGTGGTTCAGACACTCACAGGCAAAGAAATAGAAATTGACATCGAGCCTACAGACAAGGTAACGTTATTCTTTCTGTGCTAAAAATGGTAGTCGTTTTTCTTTATCATTGGAAGTATTTGAAAATGATTTTTATTTTTTCCAACAAGGTGGAGAGAATCAAAGAGAGGGTGGAAGAAAAGGAGGGGATCCCTCCACAACAGCAAAGACTCATTTATAGCGGAAAACAAATGTAAAGATCTCCATAAATACGTAAGTTTGCATTCAACTACATAAGGCAAAACTCCATCTCTCCTGTCTTTCTTTCTTTATTTCAGGAATGATGAGAAAACTGCTGCTGACTACAAGATCCAGGGAGGGTCTGTCCTGCATTTAGTTCTTGCTCTCCGAGGAGGGCAAACCCTGCACTGGCCCTGCAGTCCCCCAGTGTCTTTCCTCTAATCTATTCTGTTAAGACTGTACATCGTGGAAATCTGTGTTATCATGTACGTCAAAACAGCAGAATTGCCAGGAGGCTCTGGTGTTTATAGCCAAAAGTGGACATTTGGCTTTGCATAAATCACTGTCTAAATCATGTTAGCGTGATCACAGCTGCTTGGGATTGAGTTAACATATGCAGATGCATACTGAACAGTTTACATGTTGAAGTTTTTTTTTTCCCTTTCATTCTGCAGTATATGACCGTATAAAATTGTGCACTTAAAAACCATTCATCGTACTTAAGTTTTAAGATGAAACTGCTCCCTTGTAAGGGCTCATGAAGAAAACTAGTCTTGCATTTTATTTTATAAAAAATAAACTCAACTCATTATCATCCAGATCTTGACAGTGTTAATTTGTTATTGTACATTTTTTTATTAGCCTACAATTTTTTTTTTTTCTTTTCGCTTGGTTACTTTGTTGAATGTCTTTCATTTGTTTTTGTTTTAAACATGTCCATATAGGTTTTATTCATAGCATATTCAAGTTCAACAAAAGAAATTAAGAAATGTTCAAAGAAGTGTGTGTGTGTATATATATATATATATATATATATATATATATATATATAATTTCATTTTAAGTGATTTATTTCAAGGAACAAAAGTGTTTTTAGTATAATAACCATAATAACCCTGGCTCTTAAACATAAAATTAGCGATATTGCAATCCTAAAAGAGATGCTGACTAAATCATCTTCCTAAAACTCATATCTTGAGTGTAGTGCATTATACCGTATTTATGATTTATTGTATTTTGTTTGGATGAAACAAGAATAAACAATAGACATCTGTGGTTTCACACACACAGTGAGGTTGAGAATTATGAATCGGTTATTGTAAATATGTGAGATGGTAAGGTAACATTCACTGTCAATATAATGGTGCTCTAGGAACATCCTGAGACTTTGAGAGGAAAAGATAAACCAACAAAAACGATGACGAGAAAGGCTTTGATAACAGTAAGGCTCAACTGACCTCACAGCTCGTGTTATTCGTTCCCAGAAAGCATCTGAATAATCAGTTATGGAGGTACACATGAAGGATATCACTAATTCAAGTTCAACTTACTTGTGACAGCGCACAAAGGGTCTTATCAAATGATAGTGCACGTTAGTTTGACTGTTTAATCTTGAGCAGTAATGGCAGCACATGAAACCACACTTTGTTCCAGACAATTCAAAATAAGACAACACTTCATAAAAACCTGTTGTATCAAATCTGTGCTGGGACAGCGTTTAGTCCATAATAGAGGGGTTGACAAACCGCTGCCTATTTCCAGCGATCTCCATCTTTATAGGAAAGACAGTCTTGGAGATTCTGGACACGTGTAGGTCTGTCACAAAGGGCTGACTGATGGCTGACAGGCTGCGCTAGGAAAGGAGTCAATCTGTACTGTGTCCTGATGAATTGCACCCTGATTTGAGTAAGCCACACGGACCCGCATCTTAAGGCTGACCTGTAGGGGGAAGGGGAGGGGTGGGATAAAAGTATAATCAAGTTTGTGCATAAATAGTGCTGATAAGTTTAGTAAGAAAGACAGCTGCACACATCTAAAGCAGGATAGACTTGCCTTGTTAGGGTTGTTAAGTAAAACAGTCTGTGTGACCTGACCAAGGCCATGTGCTGGAATCACATTACCACTCGGAGCCTTCATTTGCAACTGAACACTCTAAAGAGGGATATAGGATTGATTTTAAGAGATGACAGCATCCAAATGCTTCTACATTACAGAATTTCTTTCTCAAGTTAAATGTGGGAGTAGATTTTTTAAAATGTATTTATTTTGTAAAAAATGTAATGAAATAGAAATAGTAATGCCTGCTTTACACAAACATTAAGGATTTTTACAGGGTGTTTGTATGTTAAAAGGCGTTTGAAAGCAAATGAAAAATACCTCTAGTGCAATAATCAATAATAATCAAATAAGACCAATAAATAATAAATAAATCATCTGAAGTCATAAAAATAGTGGGTTTTTAACAGATTCTTTAAAGTTATAATGCAATCAACTGAAGGTAACTGGACAATAACAGGTATTTCTTTTTAATAAATGCATAAATTATTAAATTAAAAGGTATTTAAAACATATTTATTGAGACATTTAATTTACATGTGGTGGAAAATCAAAAAGCAATTAATCTACACAGAACGGAACCAAAACTCTTTTAAGTAGTACAAGTGTAAACTATTTAAATCATTTGGATTCAGAGTGCAGCATGAAAAAAAAAAAAAAAAAGGGGTTCAGTAAGGAAATAGTTTTCTTAAACCGTGTGAATGCTGTTAGCTGTTAATATGGCTGCTGAATATCTGTTGCTTGAGTGTGAAAAACAGAGTAAGTTTAAAAATGAAGTGGGTACAGACCTTTGGTACCGCTGCTTGAAGAGTGAAGTTGGTGATGTCATTCTGAGTAGAGTTAGAGGCAGTAAGGGTGACCGTGACCTCGGTTTCTGTTTGTTTGTCACACTGGATCTTCAGGCTCAATCCGTTCTTCTCGTAGACAGACACACTAGGAACTACATGCACAGAAACACAGCAAGCTTTCTGCATTTCTGCTTAATATTTTTGTGGAAACCATGATACATTCTATTACAAATAAACAGCATTTATTTGAAATAGAAATGTTTTGCACCACTGTAAATGTCTTCTTTAGTGTCATTTGTATCAATTTAATGCATTCTTGATGTTTTTTTTGTCGTTGTTGTAATCTTTATGATTCCAAACGTATTTTTCTATACAAGCTTAACTTCTCACCTGGTGTCGGCTCCAGTCCTCCCAGCAGGTCGAGAAGATCTGCACTAGAGGTAGCTGTTGGAGTGCTTGTTGGGGCAGGGCTGGGCTGAAGAGGTGTGTCTGTCCCACCCAAGAGATCCAGAAGGTCACACACCTAACAGAAGTGTAAAAAAAAAGATTGAACTACTGTTTAGCAGTTTTAAGTCTAAATACAATATCCTGTAATAATTACCTGGCTTGCTGGTTCTATGAGCAAACCTGCTTCAACAGGTTTGGGTTTGGATGTGTCGGGCTCTTTAATCTCTCCTGGTGTGTCTCCATCAGTGTGGCCAGGTGAGTTCTTGTCCATCACAGGCATTCTCTCTAATACCGCAGCTCTGAGAGGAAGACCAGAGCAGCACCATTCACGCATGATGTTTTTGAATAAACAATAATCCACATTTAAATCACAGTGGTACCTCATGTGGTCATATTTCTTGAAGAGTGCATTATATTCAACCGCTCTCTGCTGAAGTTCCAGGTCAATGCAGCTGCCGTAAATACTGACAATACTTCTGATTCGGCTGATTGAGAGAAAAAACAAAGATGAAAGATTTAAGACCAAACAGACTACAGAATTCACACACAAATAAAGTACAAATAGCCATTTTCCCCTAGGGATGTACGTATTTGATAACGTAACAGTTTTCAGCCAATATTAACTTTTTTTTCTCGTTATTCACCAGGGCTGCACAATATTGAGAGATATTATTACAACTTAAAATAAACACTAATACATGAACACCATTAAATGTAATCTATATCAGATCTCAAAACGAGATGTTATAATGTTCTGATTCCTAAACTAGTTTTTAGCATTGTATTTATACAAAATACACTGAAATTTGTAAACAATTATTGTCCAGAGTGGTAATATCAGTGCATTCATAATTTTTAAATTCCCATTAAGTCTCATATTGAATTCATAGTGCATTCTTGCCAGGGTTTCACAAAAGCGTGTCTCACTCGACATTGTCTGTGATACGAGTGCTCAGCTTCATGGTAGCAGTGAGTGCGAAGCCTCTGGTTGCCGGCGATGTCATGTGAGACTGTAAAACGGTTTCCAAGGCATCCAGAACGTCATCCTCAGTAACCTAGCGACAGAAAAGGCCCACAACTCAATTTAGTTGCCCCTTACAAAACAAATACCGTGGTGGTACAGGACTGGCATCAGATATTAGTAATAAGTGGTGCTCCACGAATGCTTTCCATTTACTTTTCTATATAATCTTCATTTGCGTTTACCTGCACAGGCTCGATCTCCTCACACTCGCCCTTGAGCAGCAGGTCTCCATATTCTCCTATACACCAGCACGCAACTTGGACCAAGGGTTGCTATGAAAATAAAGTATCTATTACACACGAGCACTTACTAAGGGCACATATAAATCAAAATGCTTGAAAAAAAAAGACACTTTTCATATTCGTTCATTCAAAATAGTGAAATTCAGCATCCTTAAAATGCTGTATTCATGGCCCAGATATGCTCAATGGTCAAAACGGATGGCACATCCACGTTTGAAGATTAAAGATGCATCTTGTGTAACAGGCCACTTACAGATCTAATATAGTTTGAAAGGAAAGAAAGATTTCCTTACCTGTGCGATATCTTTTACGAGTGCTCTATAGAGTTTGTGGACAGTGTAACAGTGGAGCTCAGATGCAGTAGTGATGAGTTGGATTAGGTTGGGCACAGTCTCATCTCTTACATCGCCTCCCGCCTGAGAGAGGTGTACATCACTTCAGTTTAAGTGATTGATTCTCTCATGTTTTTTAAACTAATTTCTACAGAGCCCCGGACATGACTCCCTCCCATGACTTATTAATTCGCTCCCTTGTTTTAATTAAATCGTGGACACATTGTACTAATCTGTTCCCTCGTTTTGCTAAATCAAGTCTAAATTAGTTTCTCTTGAATTAGTAAAATGTGGCCACAATTTAATAAAACAAGGGAGCTAATTAAGTCATGGGAACAAATTTGTGGTAGCTTTTCCTAATTTGTGGCTATGAAAAATATATGTTTTTTATCTGCATGTCATGTGCGGGGCTACATGAAAGTGAGTTTCAGGAGATTTTACCAAACAATATTATATAGATGGCTTTAGAAGACATTAAATAATGCACACCAATCGTATCTACCACTTTTGTAATGCTTTTTTTGCATCTTGGCATTTAAAAGTTACCATTTACTTTCACTGCATGAAAATGCTAGTTGATATTGTGGCTAAGATGTCCAATCGTGTATCAGAAGAAATGAATGACTAAATGATGACAGTTATTATAACATTTTTGGATGAAGGAGTTGTGTAAATGGATTAGTTGTGTAGCAGTGCTATTTACCGTGGTGAGTACATGCAGGATGGTATCAATGTGCCAGCGCTTAGAAGGGGAATACCTGACCAAGACACAAAGACAACTGATATTCATTGCATGTGACTTGCCACATATACAAAAATAGACAAGTTAACACCGAACACATACACAAAAAAAATTACTAACTATTACCTGAGCATCTTTAGCTTAAACTGACACTGGTAGTTAATCAAATGATGGAAATGTGCATTAAACATAGGCATGTCAGAAACCAACTCACTGGACATTGTCCTATACGAGAGCAAATGTTTGAGAGGTGCTTGCTCAGACGTGAGTGTTTAATAGGACAGAAACGCTGAAAAATGAACAGGGCTGAGCCACAGACATATAATGAATAAAGGACTGATGATACCTTTCAGCAGCGTTGAAGATGCCGGAAGCGGTTTGAGATCGAAGCTCTGGGGGACAGACTGAAAGAAAAATGAGGAGCTCTTTCATCATCGAGCGAATGTTCACGGCAGACACAAGGGCAAGTGACAGTTCCAGTGCACGACTGCAAATGAAAAAGAGCAGAATGAATAGCTGTAATTACAGGACCATTTGTACGTCTTCACGTCTTAGAACTTACAGTACCGTTTCACCGAGGTGTCTTGATCTTTCAGACAGTCCACAATGGTGCCTCTGTGCCGCTGCACTGCGTTGTGGTCCGTCTGTACAATCTTCTGGAGAGATGTCATTGAAATGTAGCTGTGATGGATGAGAGGAGACCGAAAATGAGAGCGTGTTGTAGTGAGGGTTGTGAAAATGAATTTACAATTTATATTTCCTGATCTAAATTTACATTATACTTACATTATATCAGAAATATAAAAAACATGGATTCTTTTAACCAAAGCAACTGCAGGCCACATGTGTATGTTAACTCCTGACACCTACATTTGATTTTAATAATTAAATAAAAATTCTGAAATAGATCTGCACTAAAGGACACTTACTAAAATTGAAGACGCACCACTGTTGAAAATATTTGAGAGTTTTTAATGTTTCTGAAATAAATCACCTCACCATAATTCATGCATCCATTTGATCAAAAAATAAATAAAAACAGTCCCATTATGAAATATACTTACAATTTCAAATACTTGTTTTCTATTTTAAAAAGGCAGTTTATATTTCTGTTAATGCAAAGCTACATTTTCAGCAGATATTTCTCCAGTCTTCAGTATCACAAGACACATTATAGAAATAAATTAAAAATGTTAAAAACAGTTACGCTGGATAATCCTCATGTGCAAACTTAGAAACCTTTTTTTTTGGTGATCAATAGAAAGTAAAAAAAAATCTTGAATATAAATATAAAACTTGAAACTTTACCGTCTACAAAATTTTTACTGTATCTTTTGATCAATTTAATCCATCCTTGTTGAAAAGTAATTAAGTAATTTCTTTAAAAAATTAATAAAAAATATTGGCTAACCTTTTGCCTCTGTATAACATGTATAACACATTATGATAAACCAACTCAAATATGACAAGAAAGTACAATCGGTTCACAGCGGTAATAAACCAAATGTTGAATGGTGTTAAATTATAAAATAAAATTGTTAGATATACTTTCATTAAGATTAACATTTGAATTCTTTTACATTTTGAAGCATTCAAATAAAGAGGAAACTTACCGAATATTCCTATCATTATTAAGTAGAAATCTTCCCAGAATATTTACAGCTAGCACCTTAAAAGACAAAATAGATGCATTTAAAGACCAAAATAAACTACAGAGACGCCAGTCCATGCTGCCATTTAAATCGAACCCAGCTCAACATAAAATTGAATGGTAAATTGTATATGAAATTGTGACCAACCCTTAGCCCGCTCTCTGAGTTGATGTCCATGATAGTTAGGACTGTTTCATATAGCACAGCACTGCCTGCAGTCTTACTGCTGTCTGTATTTGTAGCCACCTGTGTATCAGAATCACCAAAATCAAGCATTCTAAACTCTGCTTTAAATATACATAACTACATTACACAGGGTGTGTTCGTTCTGCTGTACCTGTGCCAACAAGTCATTCATGGCATCACTAGCAGTGTCATTTTTGTGACCCAGGATTCTCAGCAATCTAAGAATGCGAACCTGAGGGATAGAAAGAGGCCAAAAAAATCATAAAATTCACAGAGTTTACTATAAAATGTAGAAATTATGTTGTAGCCTTATCAAGAGTGATCCTGAGTTTGACCTGTAGAAAAGGGTCGCTGATTCCAGCTACATTGTGCTCAGGAGAGTAACTGGATGTCACGAGACCTTTCATGATGTGAACCAGCTCAGGAACAGCCTAATAAATTGGGAAGAAAAAAAACAAAGTCTGTATATCCGAGTAGGTAAAGTAAAGGTTTTGAAGAAAATTCACTTGAATTACCTTGCGGAACTGATCAAGAGTGTCAGGGTTACGCTCGCACAATTCAGTGATAAGAACTACAGCCCCATGCAAAACCCCTGTGGAAACAGTCAGGCGTTTATTAAAAAAGAATATTCAATAAACCTTTCAAAACTACAAACTTTTTATGTTTATGCATAGGTTGCAAAAAGAAACACTAACCATGGTTCTTCTCAGAGAGCAGAGTCCTTGCTGAAGGAGTAAACAGCTCTGTGAGCTCTGGGACCTTTCTTATTATGTGAACGGCACACAGCGTGGCCTAAAGCAATAATTATTATCAACAGCACATGGATACATGACTTAGCAGGATTGTGCTGACCGGACATGACTTAAATTGTAAGTTTATTAACATAAAATGTCATGAACTGACCTTTTTTTTGATATAAGACTGAGAGGCCCTGAGGAGCCGTTCGATCTCTGTTGCCAGGTCTCGACACATCTCAGCTGAACCCATGCAGGCCAGAGTGCACAGAGCCAGAGACTGAACAAACTGACTGCTGTGGGAAAGATCACTACGGCAGGGATAAAACGGTCAGTCAGAATAATGATTCAAAACTTGAATTATATTAAATAAAAGCACATAAAAAAGAAGCAATGTTTTTAAAAACATTTTTTTATAAAACAATATGAATAAATCGTATGTAAAGATATTTACTTCTTGATTGAGTTGGTAATCAGTAAACTAGCATCCTGCTTCTCATCTAGAAGCATCATGGCTCCCAGGTAACCAACACGCTTCTCGCTGTACCTGGGGCTGGCAATCAGACGTACACACTCCATCTGTGGGAGACAATACTAAAGTTATCACCATATAAAGACATATAACAGGTGCAAAAATGAAGAAAAAACTGAATTTAAAGTACAGAGGGTGAAGGATGCACAGACAAGACATAAATGAGGTGGCGTGATCGAAAATCTAAAACCTCTTTATCCAGCAGTGCAATTACACACAAACGTGGACAGTCACCTGGCCGAAGTGTGCAGGGTAGCCCAGCATGTGCACGTAGAGGAGCTTTGCCAGGCTGTGTGAACGCTCCCCATTGTCACCCTGACGAAACTGTGCTCGGATATCCGCACACTCTCTTTGGATGATGCCCCTCTCTTCACCTTGTGTCCGGGCACTTCGGATGACCCGGATCATTTCCTGTAAGCGCACTGAGGGACTCATGACTGTATCTGTAATCAGAGAGATTGAGAAAGACATTACATAGAAACTGAAAGAGGAACCAGTTCTAACTAAGCACTGGCAATTTCTTGCTACCTAATGCGATTGCATATCTGTACATAAACTTGACTTCAATTATTTTTTTATATTAAATCGCAAATCTGAATCTGACCTGGTTTTACTTCAGACAAACAAAGAAGTATTTGTTACTAAAAATAGGTTACTGGGATTACTCCAGTCTTCAATGTCATATGATTCTTCAGAGATCATTCTAATATGCTGAATTCATGCTCAAGAAACATTTCTTATTATCAATGTTGAAAACCATAATACACTTTTTCTTTTATAAATACAAAGTATAAGAAAAGAACAGAAGAAAAGAAGAGATTTGACTTTTTATTTTATTTTGTAACATTATGTCTTTAATCCCACTTATGATAAATTAGACCAGTGGTTCCCAACCTGTCCTGGAGGACCCCCTGCCCTGCACATTTTGCATGTCTCCCTAATCAGACACACCCAATTTAGTTCTTGCAGTTTCTATTAACGAGCTGATGAGTGGAATCAGGTGTGTTAGATAAGGGAGACATACAAACGATTCAGGGCAGGGGGGCCTTCAGAACAGGTTTGAGAAGTACTGAATTAGACATATTGGTTAAAATATTTTTTTGTTATAATGTTTAAAGTACATATGGCACATCTTTTGGGGCATGGCAGCCTGTGGTCATAATATACTCACATTATAAACAAATCAGTGTTGTGTTCAAGAAATCAGTCATTTTTGTCTGCACTTTTACTTACAGTTCTAAGCGCCTTAGTAGTTTATAGATCATTTGGGCCTGTCACTTTACTTCCCCATGGCGCAGGTGAGGAACATACACCTGCTTTCACTTCAGATCTTCCCATGCTGACTATATTAATGCGCGCATGCGCACCGCGGCCTTCAGACTCTGACATTCGTTCCTATCAAAACGCATTCCACATCTCGTTATCCTTTTGACATCTAATACTGCCATCTTCATATATAATTTACAGCGCAGTCCATGTGTTCGTGTATATACACTTTCCTCGATCCACCATCTTCAAACACAAACGTTGTATGCGCAGCAAAATCACATGCAATATAATGTTGATAAAACGTAAACATACAAGTGATAAGGACAGGAAAACATGAAACATCTGAAAACTGCGATAAATTAGCGCTTCTCGTCGTTTGCAAAAGTTGTACCCATTTCTTGCTTTGTGGTACACTACATCTATTTGTGATTAAATTGAGTATTATGATAGTTTTTGATGGCAGAAGTCAAGTTTGTACAGGTGCCTGTGTTTCTGTGCGCTGGTGTTCCAGCATCTGATCCCAGGCTCCTCATCTTACCTTTGGCAGCGCAGTAATCTCAAACGCCGAAGCCTGCCGGCTGCTCAGAGCCTAATTCATCCGCTCTTCCTCTTCTGTTTAACCTTGCGATGTAACCGTTGGTAAGCAGGCGAGGTATTTTACTGTACGAGTAACTTTACACTGTAAGAGCATTTACAAATCGTCCATAGTACAGCGCAACTTCCGCCATCCGGGTGTGCCATTCATTCTCGTCCAGCTGCTCTGGAACTGGAAAAATACTTGTGTGCAGTGTGTATTTAAAGGACCCATACAGTATTTAAAGATTTTTTCGTATATTTTTTAGGTTAATTATACAATGAATATTATATAGTATGGCAAGCCGTCAGAACATTTATTCCACAAATTAACTACATATCATTTGTTATTGCTATTTAGTAAATAATTAAATCGTGTAGCTATAGTCCTACTTTCTTGTCAATGCCAGTAAATCGAACCTTTTCATGAGATTGACTACTACTTAGCCTATTCCATTAAATATATCCATCCATCCATTTTAATAGTAGCCCCCTCTAAAAGTAGGCTATTAATTTACTTAAATATCAAATTAAATAAATAATCGTGCTGATACCATCTTTTGAAAGGTAGTATGACTATTCATTAGGTTCTATCAACCAGCACAAATTAGATCTCATCATAAATAGGTTTGTTAAATTGGAATAGGATATTTTAGGAAGTGAAATCTGAAGCACAGTCCAACTTAGAATTAAAAAAAGAAAATCACTGCCAATAGAGTTATAGTTACTTGTCAGTGAGATAGTGACTACTAGAAAAGAAAAAGTACTTCAAAGTAAAAATTTGAGAGAAAAATTTGTGAACCACAAGTGAAACTATAGGGGACAGTAAAGTGTATATATATATATATATATATATATATATATATATATATATAATATATATATATAATAAATATAATGAAAAAGGATTAAATATAAGCTACAAATGTAAACACAGAGATCTTTTTATTTTCTAGGGACATTCATTTATCCATTGTTTGTTCTTGAGCTGAACTCTGTCAACTCTGTTCTTACAATACTGTGCACTGGTGGAAGGACCCATTTGTTTTCCAAAGAATGGACACGACTGTAGTGGAATAAAGTCATGGCATTTTAAACACAGTTGGATCTGTAGAACAACAGCACATTGTAAAATTTATTATTTTATTTTCACTGGTAGATGTCACACATTCTGGTCAATTCTACCACATAGTTGACTTACATTTTGAACCTTGCTTTAGTTTTGATTCATTCATATTTTTAAACCTATTACTCTCTACCTTGATAAAGGCCTGTGTGCTGAAATGAGTCCGTTTAAAATAAAAAATATGTTCTCCAATGCTAAATGTAACATAATTTTGGACATGTTTTTATGTCCTTGTCCAACATGAAAGCAGGGTGTAGGATGTGAGTTATATAACACATCAGGCGATTGTTCCCATTTACTTCTAAATTACAGACATTTTCCATGCTGGCAAGATTCCATGCTGGTAAATAACACCGCTTTCTTTCATTCTTTTTCTTTTGCTTTTTGTGTTGTTTTTAGTCATAATTTATTTTCAAGTCTGAAGACTGAAATGCAAATGAAAATTAAACGCACACACAAAAAATGCAAAACATTATCTTCAGGATTATTCAACCTTTTTACAATAGAGTATACAATTTAGGTAATACAAACACCAGAGACTGACGGAAAGAGTACAATAATATGCTCAATATAAAAATACAAAATGAACCATAACAGTCACAGCAACAATATTCATATTGTTTCTAACAATCTTGCCAATTGGTGGCAGTATTGCACCTAGAATGTTTAAGGCCAGTCTTTCAAATGAAAAATACTTCTTAGCTATTACATTGTCCTCCACACTGTACGTGCATGTTTGTTTTGCATTTTCATAACCTACCAAATTCACATTGCTTAAGCTTAGCTGATGAATGAATATCCATGAATGAATCAGTAAATTAACTTCTTGTAATCTTATCCAGCTTCGTCTTCATCTTCATTCCCGTCTTCACTGCCTCCATCAGGATATACCACCATGAACAACTTCTGCCCCAAGTGTGTCAGTTTAGCTATGTAGACAGACAATGGAGTGCCTTTATTAGCCTCTGTAGGCCTCATTCACAATCTGTTTAGTCTAATGCAAATATAGCTGATATTTGTAAATAATTTCCATCCATTAATATTAATTGAGATTTAAGATAATACCATACCAACAAAGGAGTTGAAGCTCTCAGGCTTGTTTTCCCAATAGATGCCAAATAAATAGACAGGAACACCTGACAACATAATGGCCAGACCAATGCAACACACCACAGGCTCCGAGTAGAGAGAGAAGATCAGCAGGAATGCCCAGAAAATCAGGAAAATAACTGGCCACGCCAAGCTCACCTGTGAAGTGAAACCTGTTGATTTCGGAAGAAAGGACTACACATGTACAGTACCCTCTTCCCCACTCAAAAAAAAAAAAAAAAAAAAGGAATCTATAATTATACATCATTACTGTTCAAAGCAAATGCTGAGATCTGACAGCTCTTGAGGTTTAATGCTGTCAAAACTATAAAAAATACAGTCATTAGGATTCAGCCTCACCTTGATTGGTCGATGCATGTCTGGTTCTTTGATGCGAAGCACAATCTGCCCGGCAACAGTGACCCCATAAAACAGGTAGTTGATGAAGCCAACATAGTTGATAAGGGTGTATATGTCGCTAGTGCACAACATCAGTAGAGTTGATATACACTATAAAAGTAAACCAATATTTGTTTTTAATATAAGCGCCAACCAATACACTGTATATAATGTACAAAAATCTATATTTTTTTAATTATTTAAAGGAGTAGTTCACTCATAAATGACAATTTGAGTGCAGATGTAGTCACCCTCACGCTATCCAAGATGTAGATGAGTTTATTTCTTCATCATTTAGCATTACATCAATCTATCAGTGAGAAACAAATGATTTTAACCCTTAGTTTTGAGAACAGTTATATAACACATGTAGCCAACGTGAACTGTTTTAGCTTGTGAACGGTGCTTGATCTGTGCATATTTTTCTCCTGATTCAGACAAGATTGTGTTTTCACGAGGACTCATATTTCAGCTGAAAGCAACAGTTTAAAGATAAAAATTTCTTAATAAATTTGTTTATTAAAAACAAAGCTTTTTGCTTCACAAGATGTTAAATAATGGACAAGAGTTGTGTGAATTACTTGTTCTGATATTTTTATCAGCTGTTTGGACTCATTCTGACGGCACCCATTCTCTTCAGAGGATCCATTGGTGAGCAAGTGATGTAATGTTAGATTTCTCCAAATCAGTTCCAATGAAGAAACAAACTCATTTACATCTGGATGGCCTGAGAATGAGTAAATTTTCATTTTTGGGTGAACTATTCCTTTAAGAAATAAAACCAAGAGCTCACAGTGAAAATCAGAGCTGGGATGGGTGTACAGCGGTTCACATGAATCATTGCCAACAGACGGGGAAGATGTCCTTCCCTGGCACCTGCAAAGAATAACCTGAGAAAGAACAACTGTCAATCAAGCTGAGAATACAAAGAAATCCATTGACAATACAATACAATGCAAACTGGGTGAGTAACTGTGCAATAACATGGAATCAAGACTGACCTAGATGATGTGAAAAGGGACCCATTAACCCCTCCGAAGGTGGACAGAGCCACAGAGATGGGCATGATCCATGACATCACCCCAAGCAGCTTTTCACCAAATGTCTGATGGAGATTAAAAAAAAGAGATAGAAAAAGAAGGCAAAGTTTATAGAGGTTAAACAGACATTCAGAAAAAAGTCCGATGGGTCAGTCCAATCTACTGACGAATAGGCTGTTTCATTTCCTGATGAAGGAAGAACTTAATAAGCGTCTTAATTTGAGCAGGGCAACTCACCACAGCAACAGCATTGGAGGCAATCAGTTCCTGAGGGCTCATAGCTGTAACATATGCAATATTCGCAAATACATAGATGAAAGTAACCAGAGGGACTGAGATGAAGATCGCACGAGGCAGGTTCCTGTAAAGAGAGAGTAAAAACCTGGGTTGAATCTCAATTGTAAGTCTTGGGCAAACCTCTATTTCCCAGAGCAGGAATACTTTGGTATTTAAAAGGCTAACATTTATAATCTTTACGACACCAATGATTGTTGTAGCCTGCATAAATGATCTACTAACATCTGCATATTCATAAAAAAAACGAAATGTCTTAAACATTTAAATAATCTCATAGAAACATCTGGAGGTCTTTCTCATAAAGACAAAGTTGTTTTTTTGTGATAATGAGCTTCTCTCACTGTACATTTTCCCTGACAAATGGCAGTGTACCTGTAGGGGTCAATGAGCTCTTCTGTTACATAATTAAGAAAGTTCCAGCCTGCATAAGCAAAGGAGCCCTGCAGGAAACCGAGTGCAATGCGACCCACGTCATAGGGTTGGAGAGGATGAAATGCATGTTCTGGCTCCAGCCAATAAAAATTACCTGGAGACACAAGACAGAGAAGCGTTTCATGTGCTATGCCTGAATTAATATATACAGAGAGCATGCAAATTAATGGAGAAAGTTGTATTAACTACTGCATAATCAGTTTAATTCTTCATTTCTTTTCGTCACATTTACTGCAAGAAAGCATAGTATGCATTGTAAAGCACTTTTATTTAACCATCATAATAAATAGCTCTTTCTTTCACTCTTTTATGAGGACATTTAAAGTTCCTTTTTTGTCTTTGGTATGTTGAAACACATGAAAACAGTAGACTACAAACGGCCCAGCATGACAGTCAAATTTATATGTGAGCTTGTCTGTATTTAATGGAGTTATAGTCTTTTGTTTATAGTGCAAAAATGGGTCAAATATGAAAAGTATGCCTATGTAATACTCTTAGCTTAATGCCTGCCCTCTTATTTTCAAGCCCTTTATGTTCACATCTAATACAAGTGAGTTAAACAAGCCAAACAAAGATTTCATTGTTCTCTTGTACTGTATCTTTGTACTGCATCTGTTTATCAATAATATATATATATATATATATATATATATATATATATATATATATATATATATATATATATATATATATATGCGCTACGATACAAATGGTTTTAATACTTTATTCAGCAAGGATGCAGTATGCAGTTAACACATGTATAATGTTACATAAGATTTCTATTTTAAATAAATGCTGCTCTTTTAAACTTTCCATTCATCATGGCTTTCATGAACTCTCAGAAAAATTGCACATATTTCACTCCCTATGAAATGCCATTATTTAAATCAGCACATCTTTAAATGCCCACAATTTTATGCTGATAATGCAGAAAGAATTACGGCAGATGTTCTGGAAATGTCAAGAGCTAAAAACATTTTGGAATAATACATTTGTGCTATTGTAATCAATTCTGAGGAAAAACTTGACAGTTTGGTGATTTGAAAAAGAAAATGGCTTTATTATTTATGACTGCAGCTAAGACGCAGTTTATATTAAACATTTGGAAAACAGCAACTGAACAAAAATAATTCAGGAATGAGTTATTTTGTCATATATGCAGCAAAATCATAGAGGCAACCTGACAAATTTGTTTAAATATGGAAAACAATATTAGTGAAATATGAGTTAAATATGTCTATGGGTGATGTTAATTAATGTATAGATATAGATGTATTATAGACTGTACGGTTTTAAATTACCCTTGCAGATCTGCACAATGCCCATGATGATGATGAGGCAGAGGGCGAGGAGTTTGCCTGTGGTGAACACATCCTGTACACGCGTCGCCCAGCGGACACTGAAGCAGTTAATCCAGGTTAACAGCACTACAAGTAAAAGAACTAATTCTTAACATTTAAATTCATTATGATTGCAGTATTAAGAAATTAAACTGAATGAAGGATAAAGTGCGTCAAATATCATATATAGCCTACTGTCCAACTTAAAATTCAGAAAAGGTTTCTGTTTGAAAATACTGTTTACGGCTTGAAAACAAACAAACAAAAAAATCTGAATCACAGAATCGGAATTTTATCGTTTCTGTTCTTGCGTTCCTCTGTATTACAATTCCGAAACTAGTCCGAGGAGAAGAAATACCGGTTAATAACGCTACTTTTTGAAAACAATTTTCTTGGCCTATAACAGGCTAATAATAATAATAATAATTATAATAATAATGAAGTTCAGTGTTTTATTTACTTTAAAAAATTTAAAAATGCATAACTAAATCTCAGTGGCTCAGTGGTAGAGCATTGTGTTAGCAGCGCAAAAGGTTGTGGGTTCAATTCCCAGGGAACACATACTGGTAAAAAAAGAATATAAAGAAAAAGAAAGTATAGCCTGAATGCACTGTTTTGGATAAAAGTGTCTGCTAAATGCATAAAGGTAAGTGTGTGTGTGTGTGTGTGTATGTATATATATATATATATATATATATATATATATATATATATATACATACATATATACATACAGTTCATGAGCCTTGGCTTGGCTACATGTGTTATATATATAAAGTAATCATTCATTGATTCGTTAATTGATTATATAAATGAGTCATTTATATTATATTCTTTTTCCATTGTTATTTTGCCCTAATATGTGTGGTTTCAAGAGTTATTGTCTTCATGAGATCAAGAGATAAAAGGGAATGTTTATGGGATGCTGTTGTTAAACAGTTTGGTATAACACCACTTATTGGATGAGAATTGATCCATATGCCACTCAGTCTATTCAACAAAGTCTGCTTCTTTTTCTGCTCTTCACTCACTTTTCGCAGTCAATTTCTTGGCTGATTAAGACTGTTAATAAAGTTTTGGGTACCTGAATAAATACTAGTTTTGGGTACCAGACAAGACCTTCTGACCTTTGGGTAATTAATAACTTTACTGACTAGTGGCAAAACGGATATTTTCTGACAGGATCTGGCATCCGGGGTTGGACCTGATATTTCTGGCATGGAGCCATGGTCTTACTATTTTTATCAGGCTCCTATGTGTAGGTTCAGTAGTTTCACTTTAATGGCAATGAATAGGTTATCTAATTTTAGATTTTAAAAAAATGTCAGATTAGAAATTTCAGAACTTATTATGATTATATTATTATATTAAGATTATTTTTACCTAACTCATTTAAAAGCTTTTACCATGTTGATATAAAAATACAAAGAGATAAAATATATTAGGGAGAATCAACACATTATGAATAAACTACAATTTATTACTGTTGTGTGTAATCGTACTCAGTGAAAAGTAACAATGTAATTGTTATAGTATATTTACAATGTAATATAATCTAATTACAGGTAGTCAATTTTGGAATCTGATTATGTTATCCAGATTACGTTTCTACAGTTACTGCCCAGGACTACATGTAGGATGCTCTTAGATAAAACGTTTTGTCATAGACAATGTAATGTAGCCCCAAAGGATGTTTTAATTTAGCATTTACTTACACAGGCAGACGGCGGCGAGCAGACCCAGTGCTCTCTCTGGGGGGAAGCAGGAAGGGAAGAGAGGCTGCAATGCGTAATTGGCAAATGTGAGGGCAATCACAGCCTGGTTAGTTGGATAGATCACTAACACTGCAATCCACAGCCTTAGAAACCTATTCAAAAGACAAGCCCTGTAAGACCTCACGTGCATTACATTTCATCTAAATAAATGAGTCATTCTTACCCAGCTAGCCCTCCAAAGATGTCCTTAACATAGGAATAGTCTCCACCTGACTTTGGGATTGTGACTCCCAGTTCAGCATAGCACAGAGCACTGATGGCAGTGATGACGCCAGTGAGAGTCCACACGATGAGAGCCAGACCCACCGAGCTGCTGTTTTCCAAAACACCCTTTGGACTTACAAAGATCCCAGACCCAATAATGTTACCTGGGAAAATGACAACAAACAGGCAAGAGGAGTTATCAGAAGGACTTGAATGTAGCTCTTTGATGATTGTGTCTGAAAGAAAGTAAATCCCCACTGCCATGTTTCAGTATTTAAAAGAAGGCCTTTCCAGATAAGTGGAAGCTGTTGGACCAACTCTCTAATGCCAATGCAGTTTTGAATTTATTATTATAATTTTTATTTTTATTTACATTTTTGGCATTTTTCCTTTATTTTGATAGGACAGTTAGTTGACAGGAACCGTAGTCGGGGGGATTGGGGGTCCACGAGCTGGGACTCGAACTTGGCAACCGGGGGGAACAGCTATTTGAAATTCTAATAATGCTTAAAAAAACCATAAGCAAACACCATAACCATTCTTTCAGCAACACAAAAACTTGTACCAACTCCAATCCTTTGAACAGTAGTATATGAATTCTGTCTCCGTGTTCTTTGCACATGCCTCAGACTGTGTTCTTCCCTTGTACAAGATTTTCTTCAGTGCTTTGTGACCTTGAGGGTTGGTTTCAACCAGTTTGGTAAAATATTAAGAATGGTCATTGTTAACACCTGTTGAAAAGTTCCTTTGTTTAGAAATGGAATCCTCATGAGATTTGGTGTGTGTGTGGGGGGGGGGGGGGGGGGGGGGGTCAAGGGGAGAATGAAATAAGCTGTTTTCCCATTTGTACTACAGAACCCTTGAACCACTAGGGGATTTTTTTTTATTTTTTTTTTTACTACTGAAGTACCTTCCTGAGTCCCTTTCCTCCATTATTTATTTTTGAACAAAATAAGAAATAGATTCCTTTAACTTCATATAAATTTATTGTCCTTGTAAATGAAAATAAATATGAAGAAAATATTAAATAATTTAACAAAAACAAACACCTATAAAGTGATATATGTAAATAAATGCAGAGGGTAAAGTATGTTGTGAGGGTTATTTATATATGGACACATATTTCAGGGCTTACCGTACAAGGTAATTCTTAGGTTATAAATGTAAATATTAAACATTAATCAGAGGTAAAAAAAAAAAAAAAAAAAAAAAGTGGTCAATGTTTAAGTATCACTGTTTTGGGGTTTTATCCCAAGCTACATCAGGAGCAGACATGACAAGATATGAACAATTATCCAATTTATGACACATTCAAAAACCCGAAAACCCGAAAGTTTTTTGACAACAGAGATAACCTTAACCAACATTTGACTTTTGAGTGTAAAACCTGAGGGCTTAAAACCAAATTATTCAAAAATAAAAAAGATCTCTCACACTCACACACACTACTGCCTAAACAGTACCTGTTGGCAATGGACAACACAGGTAGATAGTGACCCGATCTGCGGTAACCCAAACACCTACTAAAAGCATTAAATCTCAGATAACACTCATTAACCCAGCAGTGAGGTAACGGGCACAGACATGCAGGTGAGCTTCTTGCATTCAAGTCTAAATTACATGCGGAGTAGTGACCCAGTTTAGGTTTAAACTTGCTACCTTGCTACCTACTCCTACTGAGAAATCTCTTCACTGTTTATAATCCTTACTTAGGACCTACCTATGCTTCAGATCCACGCTATGTTTGCTCTGGAAGGAGTTACTGATCACATGCTTTATTTCTTTATTGTATCATATAGATATATTATTAAACAATTTAATTAAATTATGTAATTTATGCATATATCCTACACATGGTAAAGGATATTTCATAAAAATGTATTAGTGTTTTTTTGGTCCTTACAATGAAAACAACGCTGGACTCCTTGTCATTTTATGGTCAGTTCAATCATGGATATGCATAAACATCTCATCTCATGAATTCAGGGGACACAAACTATAGGCCTACTTTTATTTACTGCATGTATTTTTATACCATATAAAGTGTGAGGAGAATAAAAAGAGGAAACGTAATGCATAAAACACAGACTTACCCACAATAATACCACATGCACTGAGGAGTCCGATCTCTTTCTTCAAGGTCACTGCTGTTTCTCGCTCATCGGTGTCTGTGTCTGGAACTGATGCAGCCCTGCATCGGGCACCACTGCTGCTCATTTTCACACAGACAGGAGCAACTCTGCGCTTAAGGTGTTGATGTTCAGAGTCTCCGTAACTTTATCCTCCCGCCCCGAACTTAATGTGATAATCTTAGAAACCCGCCCACAGTGTTCTGGTTTGGTCTAGTTTAATAGATGAATGCAACAGAGCCAATATTATGCAACTACAAAGAGATTTTGTATTTAGTCATTTGGTAGTGCAAATGACTCACAATAGTCTTACGGCACCAAATCTCAACTTAAATTAATGAATCTGGGTCATAATCAGGCAAATAAAATTATGCCATTTGAATGTCTGTCCTCTTAAAACACTTACTGGTATTAAAATCAAGATTTAATGTATTTCGTTGTTATATTTGCGCAGTATTTGATATGGCTGCTATGTAGGTACAGTTTGCCTTTTGGCAGTGTTGTGTTTTTTTGTTCTCTCTCTCTTCCCTCTACTCCATGCAAAGCTTAATGTGAGATTAAGCTCTTTTCATTTCAGAGCTACCTGAGGATCTATGGAAGCTACATTTTTACTGCTAGCTACTGAACTTGAGTCCGCTTCTGTGCCAATGTCAGCTTCATCTCTGCTCTATTGTTTGTTCTGGGAAGATACCTGCCTCTACTAACTTATATAACTCCTCTTTTATCGCTTGTTTACTCTATAAACTGTCATATATTATAAAAGTCAGCTATTAAAAGCAAATCTTATTTTTCAACAACTGTTGAACTACTCCAAAGAAGGAGACAGAGTGAACTTTATCAAATCGAAATCCATATTTTCAATCATATAGCACCTCCTCATTCACCAAATTTTAAACAGCCAAAAAAATATGTACCTAGATATCAAACAACGAGATAGTGAAGTTCGCAATAAATGAAAAAAATAAATAAAATAAAATAAATTGACGTTCAAATTTGTGTAATATTAAGTAATATGGACGAGCCCCCAATTGTTAAGTGCTTCCCATAGGGTCAGGAAGTGTGTAACAAAGAAACGTACAAATGCATGCCAAAAAAAAGAAAGGAAAAAAAAGAAGGCTATCAGGAACTCCTCTCTCCTGTCCCAGCACTCCACAGAAATCACACAGATTTTTCTAACAAGGTTTTTTTGACAAGTTAAATAAAAAAGGTACAAAGAGGGGACCAAATAAAGCTTTGGGAGGGGACCAGGCCAAAACAACAAACAAAAGGTCTAACTTGGGGAGGAGCACTTCTTAAACTCACAAAACAAAGTTAAATCACACAGATTTTTGTTACACTCAGGAAAAAGGGTTTATTTGACAAGTTCAAAAAAAGCTACAAAGAGGGGAGCAACTAAAGCCTCGGCAGGGGACCAGGCCACATCAACAAACATAAAAGATCTAACTTGGGGAGGAGCACTTTCAAAGTTAAAACAAAACAAAGTTAAAAATAAACAACTGAAGTCATACCTTACTCCCATTCTAACTAAAACAGGAGAAAACATGGACATAAAAAAAAAGGCATCGACCCCCCTACTGCTCCAAATATGGCAATTATAAAGTTCTCTTTAAGTTGAAACTCCCAACACTTTGAAATCTCAAGTTGTGAATTTTCCGAAAGTAAAACAAAGCAACAGTATCTCTTCAAAGATTCAAAGGTGTAAACGTTATACAAAAACATGTAGGGCTGTTCTAATTCAGAATTTTTTTTTTTTTTAATAGAAGGAACCTAATCTCACCCTGATGACTGCAGATTAGGTCGTAGAATGTATCCTTCTCATTCTATGAAGCTTTATTTAATATATATATATATATGTATATTAAAAAAGACAATACGTAAATTGTAATTTTTTCTGCTGTCTGTTAAATTAGTAATAGCCCACAGCTCAGCAGGGATGCATTTATCGCATGAATTAAACAAGACATGAAGCGTCTAAAATGTGCACAGTTCAGCTGAACGATGAAGTTTATTTTGAGTGTATGCTTTGCACAATAATAACAAACTGTACATTAATAACTGATAGGCCTAGAGCTCGTGGTTTATCTGTCAATCAGATGCGCTCTCAGCCACTGATCTATGCTTGTACCTTTTTCTTTTATAATTACCATTGGCTGATAGAAATGTCAATTAAAAGGGGTCTTATGATGTTGCTAAAATGTAAATTATTTTGAGTATTTGGTGTAATGAAATGTTTATGTGGTTTAAGGTTTAAAAAATACATTATTTTTCACATAATGTATATTATTGTTTCTCTATGCCCCGCCTTCTGAAATGCATTGATTTTTACAAGGCTCGTCGCTTTGAAAAGCAAGGTGTGCTGTGACCGGCCAGCTATCCAGTGCGTTGTAATTGGACAAATATGTTTCAAGCGTCTGATGGAAATGTTACGCCCCTTAACATATATTGTTATGCCGTGTCCCAGGCAGAACACCAGCATGACAGGACAAAAACAATAAAACTCATTACAAACGAGGCAGTTGTTGCATCCAGTGGGAACATAATTACTGATTATAATGACTTACTTGAATACTGTCTTCTCAGGTGCTGCATTGCATATCGTGCCGCGTAAACATAAAACCATGTCTGCATTTGTGATCGGAGAAATGAAAAACAACAAGTGCTACTCTACACTGCTCAAAACTTGCATTTGAATCATCAGTGGCAAATCCTTAACATATGTAAACCTACTTACATACCATGATTCAGAAGCGCCAGACTGTCCTTGCTAAGAGTGAGGAAAGGCCCGCGGCTTGCGTGAGTGGCAGCCGGCGGTTAGAGCGAGAAACAGCCGGCGGATTCGATGAAGGAGCGGCCGGGGTAGAAGCAACCACATGTGACCCAGGGCTGGACTCCGCATCGTCCACAGTGAAAGCCAATCTGGCGATCCACAGAGCAAAGCTGATGTATTTCCTCAGCGACCAGCACGGATCGACTTCAGGCATGACGAAGCAGATATCGTGCTCATTTGGAAGGCCAAAGTAGTTTCACTTTCACAATGAAACACACAGCTTCTCCACGAAATAGCATCGTTGGCAACAAAGAGAATAAAAGGTACGCCTTCTTTCTTTGCGTGAACATTTGGGCGGTGTTTATCAAATCTTCCCACACAGTGTCGTAGAGATGTGGGGGCGTGTTTAAACGAGGCATTTTAGGAGGGCGTGCCAGAGTCTTAATTTTGATAAAGAATATCTCTTTGGATTTGAGACTTTAGTCTTTGCAACTTTACAGATCTTCTTTGTGCACCAAGAGCTTGTAACGCTCCAAAGAGAAAGGAAAAATTTAAATCGCATCATATGACCCCTTTAAGATGGTAATAATATCAAGACCCTCGATGACGTCATGATCTATTCTTGTGTTCAAGCCAGTTCGACCATAAAATAACCTCCGAATCGTTTTTTTTTTTTTTTTTTTACTGGTTCTTTAAAACAATCTATCTGAACCAGGAAACTAATCAGACTTCTAATCACGTTTAGCGAGCATGAGGAGAATGGTAATAAAAATATAAAAATGAAAATAATCTTTCATCTCACAACTCGTAATTACAGCTTTTAGCGAGCATGAGGGAGGTGAATGGTGCTTCTCAAACAGAAAGGTGCATCCTGAAATTCACATGATCAGTGCCAACACATTTTCTTTCAGTTTATTTTTGCAAATTTAAATGTGTAGGATGCAGCCTTCCGTTTGAGAGACACCCATATATAAGATTTGTTGAAATGAAAAAGGCTCTGAATGAGGAGTCGATTCCCCTTGATGGAACTCGTGATTCCCAACACCTCGGAATCTATTATTTTTGGAAGAAACAAGAAGGCCAACAGACCAACTACTAGCTTCACATGGAGTTTCCAGCTTCATGCATAAGTTTCTAAACTTGGGCATTTCAGCACAACCAAAACAACATTGCAGATGCTGTGCAAAGTAATCGGTACACTGGTTAGTCAAGTTATCCCATCCCATCATGCAAAGTCAAATAACTTTTTTGATGCACATGGTGAAATTTATTTTGTATGTTTCTCGATCGTATTTTATTCACTTTTTCTTTACGCATAAAACGTTTATCCTACTCAGGTGTGTGCATAAGTGTTGTGTGCACATTCTTAGAATTTATGTGGCATATCTATCCAGCAGTTTTTATGCGATATTCCAAAATGAACATAAAAATAGGTGGATGTAACATAGCTATTGACATTTCTCAATTTTAACTCATAATTATGAGTTCCTATGTCAATGACTTTGTACATTATAATTATGCTTTACCAATGCATGTTTTTTTCTCATGTGGCAGAAATGGGACACCATATAGATTAAAGTTTTTTTTATATATATAATACTTGGAAGGCTGTGATAAATTATGATCTAAACATTGATTTGTAAATATAGACAGACAGACAGACATATACCTGCATAATTTTTTTCAGCACTTCAAAATGCCAGAATTGTTTGCTCTGGGCCATATGACAAAAATGAGCTCTCTGGCCTAAGAACAAAGCTTCAGCTCAGCCAGCCATGCAAATCAATAAGCTTTTTCCTAAAGCTACATTTTAATTTCTTTGTATAGTGCTTTTCACAATGCATACTATTCCAAAGCTGTTTACACACAATAATATCTTACATGCACCCCAGTGTGCTGCCAAAGGCATCGGTGCCAGTGAGTAGCTCTAAGCATAAGAAACCAAAACTCAGATGAGGAAACCCACCTCCTCAGACTGGCACATTTTTAACAATAACCTAAACAATGGTGCAATTACTTGTAAAATTTAACTCCAAAGAAATTAGTGTTAAAGAATAACTGAATAAAATTAAGAGAAGTCACAGACGCATATTACATACATAATTAAATTAGACAAAGCAAGTGCTTTCTTCTAGTGTCTTCCGAAGTTGCTCACCAAGAAGATGAGGAACACAATCAATGGTGCTTGAATGGATATTTGTGAATATTCCCTGCATGATGCTAACAAAAAGGTTTAGATGTCTTGGCAAACACTCTTGGAGAAATGTCCATTGTTCACGAGCTGTGCTCTGTTAATGAGCGTTCATGAGTAAACAAAGAAAACAATATCAGCGTTGATGGGTTCCCTGCCTATAATGGTTTAGCTACAAATTACTTCTCTCTTAAATACATTCAATAGCTAATGTGACAGTTCTTTGCCTAAAACAACTTGATGCTTGTGCATTTTATATAATTAATTCAGTATTAAAATATTCATGTAAACACTGTGGCTCTGTTTGAGCATCCCGACCAGCCCCAAACAGTAACACTGTTTCAACTACGGCTGTCATGATATCTGATTTCACAATACATGGAGTATTAAATAAGTCATAATTGTAAAATAAATAGTCTAAATCATGAGATATAAAAACATAATTGAGATAAAAGGTCAAAATTATAACAACACAAACAAAACGTAATCATATAAAGTAGAATTTGTCGATTTCACTTTTTTATGTCATAATTGTATTTTTATAACGTAATTTTGAATTGAGTCAATTATGATTTCGATTATCTCATAATTAGGATTCAGTATGAAATAATAATATTTTACAGGAATTCACTATGTTATCACAATGTTAATATTATTTCTTCTTTGGCCAATGTTAATCAGCACTTCCTGGAGACGAATGAGTGTTAAGGTGCAATACTGCCACCTATTATGAAGTGTAAAAATTATGAGAAAGGACATTGAAAAGTCAACTGTCATAAAAAGTAATATTTTCACTTTTTGTACATAATTCTGAGGTTTTAACATCTAATTTTGATTTTAGTATGTCATGATTTACAATAATGATATTGCAATATCTATAGAAATTGTAAAAAAAAATATCTAATTCAAATAGTTTTTTTTTGGCCACTGGATTATTTATGCTCAATAATAATACAATATCAATATGTATTTATTTTGTATATTTTTTTAAAATATCATAGTCATCATTACCTGTATATTGCGACATAGATTTATGAAATAGAGTGAGTCTGTCTTGGGACATTTGATAAAATATATCAGAGAGAAAGATCACATAATTTTGTACCTTTTTTATTCAGGGTGTATGACAATACATTTTTTTTAATCAGGGAAAAAAAAACACTGTATAAAAGTATGGGATATGTTTTCTAGTGTGGCCTGACTGGGGACATCATACTATGATTATTCTCACAATGGGGTTTTGCAGGGCACTGGTGGACAACTGGGAAATAAGGCTGATGTATCATGAGTGACAAAATAGACTGTTGGACACACTTAATCAGTTCTAGAAACAATAGTATTGGAAAACTAACAGCTTTTGTGTTTTTAATATATTTTTGAAATATTAGAAGAGTTTGAACTAAGAAAGAGCACCAGGACATCGTGCATTGCTTTAAAGGATACCTCGTAAGTGCTGTTTTAATTTCCATCCTAATGAACATTACAGAAATGGCCAGAGATACATAGCAGTCATGGTGAACAATCTCCTTGAGTGTAATTGGGCCCTTGAAACAAGATATGTAAACCTGCCGCTTGATTGAAAACCAGATTGTTTATAAAAAATAAAAAAAGTCAGTGTAACCCCATGTGTCAGTAGATGTCAGCTTGCTACAGGCCGATGGTGTAAGAGCGGCCAGAAGGGTTGTGAATGGCGGAGCATATAGGCTCAGTCACAGCCCATTCATACCAGACCTTCTTTCCATTGTTACACCTCCAGAACCTCACGCTCACGTTATCACCACTGGACAGCGGGATCGGCTGCTGCATGATGAGAAAGAGAGAGGGGTGGGGGGGGGGGGGTGGGGGGTGTTAGGATTACACTCCCAATGTGGCTGTACACTTCAGCACATTAACTGTGGAGTCGATAAACTGCCACGCTCTGACAGTGCTTAGCTGTCTCCTTTCAAACTGAAAGTGCTAACTGTATTTATGACCATGGCAGACATGTAAACCTAATGGTATTACAAGAAAGTATGTGGTTTGAGTGATGGATAACAGTCATATACTGAGATAAAACACAGCAGCATTAATAATACAGTTTCAGTGGAACCAGACTTTTCGATAAAAGTCAAATATAAAGATAAGCTGACAGCTATAACAAAGCACACTAGCACTCAATGAGAAGGGATTCCCAGAATGCAATGGGATAGGCTAAGTGAAAAATGCACTCCTAACTTCTGATTAAGTTTTTGTGGTACATTTATTGTTTATTATTTATTTATTTATTTATTTATAACTTAACGCCATGTCAGCAGCAGTGGCTATATTTTTGAGAAGTATAGTTCAATAAAAAACATCAGGTGGAGGAGCTACTATTATAAACAATAAAACGTATTTTTTTATTTTTCAATAAATATCATAAGGTCATCAGAGCTACATTTATTTGATCAAAAATAAAGAACAACATTAAAATGGTTAAAACTATTTTGCCAATTTAAAACAACTGTTCTTCCTATTCATAAGAATTTTTTTTAAATCTGAATTTATTTCAGTTGAATTCTGAACTGAATTCTCAATAGCCATTTCTCTAGTCTTCAGTGTCAGTCTTCAGATATCGTTCTAATATGTTGATTTGCTGCTCAAGAAACATTACTAATTATTATCATTGTGAAAAGCAGCTGTTAATATTGCAAAACCAAAATATTTTTTTCAGGATTCTACAATTAATAGAAAGTTCAAAGAACAGCATTTATTTGAAATAAATGTTTTAAAGCAATGTAAAAGTATGTAATTTTTTATAAATTCGACCTTGTTGCATGAAATTTAGTGCATGCTTATGTTTCAATGCAAAAATATAATAGTAGTAGAAGAACAGATTTGAATGCCATGTCAACATCTGAGGCATCTTCACGGCAAAAGCTGATTTACAAAAATACCATAATAAAATTCTAACCAAAACAAAGATAAAACATTTAAAATTACAAAAGGTGTTTTACATTTACATATGATTACTATTTAAACAATATTATTATTCCAATCCATAAGTGAGCTTGTATACTTAATATAAAAGTGGGACAGTGTGTTTAATGGAAAGAGGGGTACAAAAAATACTGAACTTACTTTCAAAGGGAATAGAATGGGGAACCAGGAGAACATCCCAGGAGAGTGTGTTTCAGGTTTTATACCTGCAAGCATGAAGAAAGAGATATTTATTCATCACTAAAGCAACAGACACACACACACTGCACTTTTGTCCAGTAAATTTGATGCAATGGTGTTCATTTAAACACTCTGTATCTACAGTTTGTTGCATTTGATTCTATTTGTACAGAAAGCAAATTGTTTCCATTATTCTATAAATGATACTTAATTGTCCACTTCTGACAGCCATGCCAATTTGTGGTTATTATTACAGAACACTCGATGTGGTAACACAGAAATTCATCAAAATACATTCTTACATTTTGAAACAGCTTTTAAACGACGTTGTGTACCGCTACAAAAAGACTTACTGAGTGTGACATCTTTGTAGAGTGTGGCCTCAAAATATCCAGCAAAGCCGTGAAGCACTGAATTACATCCAATCAAGAACCGTAGACATTGATACCGGTTATTATTCATATCTGTACAGGGTAAAGATCAAGAGTTAATGGCTTTATAGAAAGAGTTAAAAAAGCTTTGGACTATTGGACTTTTTGTATCTGTTTGTCTATCTCTGCATGATCCTGTACCTGTGGTGGGATGTACGAAGGTGAAGCAGGGTTTGGGGTCTGCAAGTTGGTGGAAGTTGTGTAGTCTGACAACATATGGTGTCTCAAAATGGCACTCAGGGTCTTTGTCCCGCTCCCGACACCCACGCACTTCATTATATAGTTTAGAGGAGGACAGTGGAGCCAGAAAAGATGTGTAAGAGCTAGGAATGCTTATGCCATCATCTAAGAGAAAAAAAACATCCATGAGTGAATCAAAAGTTTAAAACAGGGCAAATCAAAAAATCATAGAATTTTAAAAGACAAAGAAGATTTGATATCAAACCTTTGAGGAAGTGCTGCGCTCCATCAAGGCACTCGGGTGAAAGCTCATTGTCTCCGAATGACCCTAAAAGCTCACTCACAATGATATCTGCTTTCTCTGGAGCAGTCCATTCCCTCATGTCACATGACACAACAGTCACCTGATCACCCCACTCCTCAAATTTCCAGTTCTCCAGCCTGAGAAAGACAGGGGAACACCAAAGGAGTGTTGATTTACATAATCTGATTTCTAGTGTAATGGAGTTCAAAATGTTTTAATAGATCTGAAAGTAAACAGTTTAAAACCAACTTAAAACCATATATATATACACAAAAGATTTCTTTCAAATAAATGCTGTTGTTTCTGCTGGTATTTGATTCATTCATCAACGAATTCTGAATAAATAAGCACAAGTTTTCAATATAAGAAATGTATGTTTCTTATGCACCAAATCAGCATATTAGAATGATTGTTTTGAGGATCATGTGACACTGAAGACTGGAGCAATGTCTACAGAAAATATAGCACTGCCATCACATGAATAAATTACTTTTTCAAATATATTAAAACAGAAAGGTGTTTTTATATTCTAAAAGTACTTCACACAATTTTGACTGTATTTTGATGAGCATAAGAGACATTACAAACATTTAATTACAGTATTGTATTATCAAGAGAAGGGGAAAAACGGAGGAGAAAAATAATTCACACTTTAACATTAAGTTACTTACGTGACAACAGCATTTGGGTTCTTTTCGACGGCATACACACGCAGTTTCCTCTTAGCCTGTTTTGCAGCACGAAGTGAGGCATTTACCAGTGGACCACGACCTGCACCTAGTACCATCAAAACCCTGAAAAGAAATCTCAGTGTTGACATAGTCCAGGCAAACAGCATATCTCTGAAATTTCAAGTTCATTAAGAACTGACAACGGGACACCTGGAATTATGTCAAGTCACTTACTGCACATTTGTTTCCATCTGTTCTTCAGGAACTCTGTCTAGTAGACATCTATATACAGCCTTTTTTGGGGAAGACAATTCACAGTTTTGTATTTATTTGTTTTTTTCAAATGGTGCCTTTCCTTCACAACAGTGATGGGTGTTGCTACACAACTATTCACCAGTTAGTAATGGTCAGTCAGTAAGATGCACTTATTCGATAAAAAATAACAGCCAAAACTGCAATATTGTGAAATGTTATTACAAAGTAAAGAATTGTTTTATATTTTAAAATGTAATTAAAATGTAATTTATTTATGTGATAGCAAAGATGAACACTGAAACCAGTTTCGGTGGAAACCGTTTTATATATATATATATATATATATATATATATATATATATATATATATATATATATATATATATAATTTTTTTTTTGTATATACAATGCAAGTCTTCACTGTCACCTTTGCCAATTTAATGCGGCCTTTCCCGAAAAGTTCATTTTTGGGGAGAAAGCAAGGTGCTCAAACGTTTGCTTAAAGGTACAATTTTTAAGATATTTGCAGTAAAATATCCAAAAACCACTACGCTAGTGTTATATATTTTGTCCAGCTGATTACTAACAATATCTATAATGTTTTCAACTACTTGTAAATCATGAGAAAATTCCCATTCTAAACAGTGACACAGGGCAGTGCAGTCGCCTGTCAATGACGTTAGTTCCCCTTTGTTACCGCCTTTACTGACGTAGAAACCAAATGACAACATGCGTGGACAAATGCGGAAGTAGTGTCTAGCGTCCAGCAAACCACTAGCTTGCTTCAAGCTAGGGATGTCAACGATTAATCGATGATCGATTAATTGTCGATAAGAGATGCAATCGATTAAGGCTATGGATGGTCGGTTAACCGATTCAATGTTGGGCTGCGTGCGGCTCATGCGCACTCAACACGTGCGAGCGGCTGTGAGTGACGGTGACGATATATAAAAGCATCATCATTCATTCACAATGTACAAATTAAGCTTTTAATGTGATTTAAACTTTAAAGTACATTAAAATAGAAACAACATAAAAGTTATTCAACATTAAATGCAATAGAAATGTAGTTACTTATCATTTCATCAGATAACTGTTTTATATCGTGCGCTTTGCAGGGCTGCGGGACACAGTGACAGGACAGGTAGTCTATTCATTCCTACAACTTGTTAATTCATTCCTACGAATTATTAATGTGGTAATTGTCCATGTTTCATTACTTTTGTTCCCTAAATAACCCATGATTTAAGTGAAATAAGGGAACAAATTAATAAATCGAACGAATTCTTAATTCATGAAATCTTTAATTTCCCTTCCCATGTTTACCACAGTAAGAGATGCGAAAACAGTTATTAAAAGCGAAAGATAATAAAATAAACCTGGGAAATTAGAGGGTTAGACTATGAAGATTTAGGAAAAGAAACAATGCCTAAATATACTGAATTTGTGGAAATTCGTGACCAACCGGCAAACCAGAACAAAGCCGCGTAAATGAAGACTATGGGGTCCAAAAGCATGGTCGCGATGTAACATTTTCCAGTTAACCTATTATTCCTCTAATAAACAAAGCTTTTATACCACACTTGTCATAATCAGATCTTATCATTTCTAAATAAATAATTGCTGGATTCAAAACAGCGATTAATAGGCGCTGTGACCGACACATTCCTGGAGCATTCAGTTTAAATAGACCGTAGTATACCGGTCCACTCTGCTGTTATGCCAAGGACGTTTTTGCTCATATGAAGAGGATCATCTTTTCCGTCTATATGCGAATGCGTGTTAAGTACAAGCCTAGTTTACATTATAAATAATAGTTTAACATTCAAATACATTGCGAATATGGAAACATTTCGATTTGTGCCGAATGAGACATGAGCAATAACCTGCAAATAAATCTAGCCAAAGCCGCGCTCGCTCATCCTCGTCTGCACACATGCACTGTCACGATCTAATGCGCTGTGTGCCGGATTTTTAAAAATCTGACATTTTCTAGGACAGAATCCAGCAGGATCAAATTAATGTGAGCAACTGTGTTTTGGTGCAGCAGCGCCGATGTAGTTCACTTAATGTGCAGCGCAGTCACACGCGCTCCACATTTCGGATAATTTTATACAATAATGTCAGTTGAAAACATTGCAATTGTGCTTTAAAATACAACAACGAGCACCACAAAACCATTTAAAGATGCGCGTTCAGCGTTCTCCGTGCGGGATTGGAAACTGTCAACAAAGTAAAATGACCTCAAAAGTATGGCGCGCTCTCTTCATTTTATCAAATGATCATAATCGCATCTATTCATTTTATAATCCTGCTACTAGCATTTTATTCAGACTAAAACCTCTTTAATTCAAGTGAGAAAGCGTTTTGTGTGTGTGTGTGGCTTTTGCACATCCTGTCATACCGCTGACTGCGTGCCTGCAATAGACGCATTTTGCAGTATTATGGTTAACGATTAATCGATTAATTGATCGTTAATTTAAACGACGATCGATCATGGAAATAATCGAAATTTGACATCCCTACTTCAAGCAGTTCCTTATTTACTACTTCTTGCACGTATTATGGTGGATTGTGTTATTTATGAAACATAATTACTGTTTACCGTCTGTCGCTGGCTGTGTCGACAAGGACAGCTCCCGTAAATGTAAGCGTACGGGCCAACCAAACAACCCAAGAAGAGTTTGGGACAAGAGGAGAAAGAGCGAGGATCAATATCGGTGTTGCATTTTCTAGATGGAGAGAGCTTCGCGAGAAACTTCAGCTAGAAAGGGATGCCGATCTCTCTTGTGTTTTACTTGACAGGTGAGTTGTTTTGATTCGTATCTTTACAGATCAACAAGATTAGTATTATGGGGCATACACGCCAAACACGGGGCATTGCGTCTCTAGACCCGTGCAAGGGTCTGATCCATAGTCTGACCACATCTTTGCATTGACTTTGTATGTAATCTACTCGCGCAAAACGTTGAACTCGCGTTTGGTATGTATGCCCAATTATTGTGTTTGAAAATACACAAGTGTATATCAAATGACTAAACAGTAATCAAGTAATCTGATAATTTACTGTCAAACTATATTTGCTGTATTGTTGGGTAGAAGACAACAAATCCCATCATTCCACTCTCCTTCTTAGATTCATCAAACCAGGCGAATGTTATTCTTTTGGTAGTGCGCCCTCTAGTGGCAGGTCTTACAACCTGTACCTTTAAGTGTTTTTAACACATTTCTATGCATTTGCTAGAGCATTTCCTTACAAACCCGAATTAACAAATTAATTGTTTAATGAATAAATGTACACTATACCAGTCAAACATTTTTGAACATTAAATTCTTTTATATTTTAATGCACACCCAACATGCATTTATTTGATCCAAAGTACAGCAAAAATAGTTACATTTTCAAATATTTTAATTGTTTTTGCCTTTGGCTGGTAGTATTACAGTAAAAGAGATCCCCCCCAACATTATCATACTGTCACCCCTAGATTTTTGCTCAGTTCCCCCTTTTTGCCCATATTTAACATGAGCTATAATGATGCAACAAACACCACTAATAAGAATAAATAACTGGTGACCAAAAAATGATGAATTCTGCTTTCCATTACCAAATTATTTTAACTCACCTGTTGGTACTGAGAATATTTGATGGGATCCTTTTCGAAAACTTCATACGTCTGTGATTCCAAATTGTCCATTAAAGGCTGATAAAAACAATTAGGCATTCAATTAGCATAACTGAAACCACAAGAATCATGAATGTGCTGAAAAACTCACTAAGCAAAATGTTTATCCTTTGACGGACAGACCTGCAGTGGTGACTGAAGGTAATCTTCATAGCCTTTGGCGAAGACCTCGTAGGCATTAGGCGCTGGACGGTTTTGGTTGAGGTACTCTAGATACTGCAGGTACGAGCGCAAGTCTTTCTCACTGTGGCGGTTTGCCCCTGTGAAAATAAACTGAGCCTCCAGCTAAGGAGACCCTAGAATGTTAGATAACCTTCCTGAAAGGAATGAATGTGACATAATTTTGGATACATTTACCTTAAAGAGGCGAAAGATGACTCGCTGGTGGGCTTTCGAAAGGACCGGAAACCCTTTTTTATTGGTTAGAAAAATGCTGGTGGGGAGAATGGCTGCTTTGATTGGCTCTCCAAGCCACTTGTCGATTAACGTGTCAGATGGCAAGTCTGCGCCGATTTCAATAGCTTCACAAAGAAGAGAAAACACCCCCGAAAAACTATTAGTATTCACCTCTTAATATTTAACAGGCAATTATAAGCACTTCACTTTTGAGGTTTTTGCTCTTACCAAGGCAAATCCTCTTGTTATAGTCACAGAGTGTTCTGAATGAGTGCCACCTGAAGAGGAAAAAGGAAATTAATTGAACACGGGCCAAAGATTGCTTTATTCTCCATGCAGTTGAGTGATTTAATCACACGGCAGACCCAAATATCGACTAGGAGAGAGGAACAAAAAATTATAACTCACATTCATTCTTAATGGGATGTTTTAATTAGATATTTAATATCTTTATTTAATTTGTTTCAGCTCTCTTACCATGCCCAGGTCTTCTCGTCATTGCTGCCATCATCCATTTGTTTAGATGACTCGTTCTCAATGAGATCTTCACGCGTGTCCTCGGGGGCCAACAGTGGAACGCGTATCCAAAACTATGTAATTAAAAACAAACCAACATTGAACTAATTAATTCCTAATCAACAAAGAAAGCAGCATTACAACCAATAAAAGAGCAGCCAACTGAGAAAAAAACAAATGGATTTGTTTCTGCTTGAACACTGATCCATTACACGTGGCTTTGCATTATAATTGAGTTTGCCCTGTGCCCTTAATGGAACAGAGGTTGTGTCTTTGTATTTTGTACAAATGCTTTTAATAACTTACTTTCTATTAAGCCAGTATGATAGAGTACACTACCACTAAAAGGTTTGGGGTCAGTAAGATTTTTGCAATGATTTTGAAAGAAATCTCTCACAAAGGGTGCATTTATTTAATTAAAAATATGGTAAAACAGTAATATTGTGAAATATAATTATAAAATAAATTATTTTATATTATACATATTTTCTTTGAGATTTCAGTGTCGCACAATCCTTCTGAAATCATTTTAATATGCTTTGTTTCTTACTATCAATGTCGAAAATAGTTGTGAAGTTCAATATTTTTGTGAAAGTATAAATTAATGCATTAATGAGACAGCCTGATAAATATTGCAAAAGGATCAGATTATATAATCTTTAAGGATAATGCATATAGTATTATTTTAAATACTAGAAGGACAGCAAAGTTAAAATGATAAACCGTCAACTCATGCCACTAATTAAAATTCCATCAGCGAAAAAAAGACATGAAATGGAAGCAGCAGGAGCGAGGATTATGTGTAAATTATAGGCCCAGGGTGTATACATCAACAAATAATAATGTGTTCTGAGCATATTTGTTTTCATTCTATGCTACAGATTTCCATTACCATGCAAGAGTGGTGTCCTGTGTGGATGTGGTTAAGCAGGATTCTAGCCAGGTTGGCACAGTGCGGACCCCTTAGGGGGATCATGAAAGCTGGCAAACCCAGATAAGCACAGAAATTGAGCTCCTGTACCAGCGCCTGCAGCAAGGGCACAAAAGACATTAGAAGGAGTGATCACATCAAAATAAACAACAAGTCTGCTCAGCTTCCTCTTTGTTGGGCTGAGCTCCAATAAATGGCACTCGTTTGCATCCGAGACTTGATTACAGCTACACTGACACGGCTGTTTGAAGAACCCCTTATCAAATACCCAAAAGGGTCAAGATATTGTGCACATGTGTATGCATTATTTGTGACAACAATAATTACAGCTATATAATAATATCAGATGAGAAAAGGAATATATTTAGAAGAGAAAAAAGGACCTCAAAAATATAGTTTATTAAAAAGTAATAAGACATTATGAACATACTTCTTCCGAATTCCTGCGTTCTATGGTCAGCTCTGAGTCGGTCTCAATCCAGGGTGACAGCTTTCCCACGATAAGTGTGTTCCAATCTAATGAGAAAGAATGGACATCTTATTATTACAAAGATAAAATCGCAACATTTAAGCGGATGTAATTCTGTAAATGTAATTGCACAGAGAATCATGGATAAAGAAAATGGAGAACAAGTTAGCTATCCAATCTTTAATTGAAAAAAAGGAACCGACATTAGAGGGTCTTATCATACAATCATTAATCATTTAATTTTGTCCCCTGAGGATCATTTAAAAGCTAGTTAAGATTTTTGTGGCAAAAATAGTCATCATTTAGGTTTCATAACCACTTTCCATATTGTTTCTGACCCTTAAAATTTAATAGATTGCTTTTAAGTCTTCTTTTCTCAGGATTAATATTATCTACATAACTTCCTCTGAATAAGCTCAGTCTCAAGTTTCTGACATTGAAAAGATGCAGATGTTTTTGGACTAGGTAAGATGAGTTCTTACAGTTAGAATATGTTTTCAAAGTACACTGATGTATCACTAAAATAGATCAAGAAATTTCACCTTCTAATTTTCACCTCACGTCTAATGACATGATTACTTTAGGAGTTTGAAAACCACAACCCCCCTCCCATCAAAGTCACAGTATTTGATGAGTGAATATTTATATGCACAGAGATTCTTATATCTCACCTCTGCCACATAACAGCAGGTCAGAGCGGGTTTGGGCTCCGGGTCGTGATTTAGCAGGGTCCAGTTCATACTCCCGTCGGAACCGCGGGTGGAACAGCGGCATGCACAGGAAATCAAAGCTGTAGGACAGAATGACATGGATTTAGACAAACAGAGCACACAAAGAAAACAGGTATTAGTTGTTATACACTTTCAAAATAAATGCCGTCAATGTCATCAAAAGGGAAGGGTCTTCCAATCTTGTCTTAGAATTTACTGATATCTGCTTAGGAATCAATAAAGTAAATATTATTTTTTAGACACTGAGCTTGTATGTCATTACAAAACAAAGTGTGTAATTATAGTGATATAATACTAACGTTAGATTATTCTGACGTCAATTGATCAGCCTTTGCCATTAGGCTCACAATCCGTCAATGAGGTCAGAATAATATTAATGCATGCATGTCTAATCACCACCACTCTGAATAATAACTCAACAGATGTAATGCTTCTGTAACAAATTTTGTGCGGGAAAACGAACATTTCTCATAAACAAGATTGAATGAATCCAATAAAAAACATGTAACGTTAATAAATACTGAAACGAACCAGTAAAAAATATAATCTCCTAAAGTATTTAGCAGGTGTTTTATAGGTTTCAAAAGAAAGCTGTGTATTATTGCCCAAAACTGGTGTACAGACTCATGTGGGAGTTAAAAGCAAATCTGAAGAAGCCGCTAACAGCTAGCAAATGCTCATGCGCATCACGTGCAGCGACCTAGCCGAGCCGACATAAAACTGAGCACAATTCATTTCATTTAGCCACAACGCTGATATAATTTGACTGTTTACTGAGCCGACAGCTCTTTTTGCTTACCCTAATTTGGCGACCGCAGCGAGGGTATCCGCCACTTCGGGAACACAACTCAAATCTCTCCCGCAGGAGACCCTGCTACCTGCACCGCCGGACGCCATCGTTAGGAGACGGGATGGGAGTGAATATGAGACTGATAGAGGTCTATGGAGAAACTGACGTCATGTTGGCTCAAAAATAAGAGCTCCCTGCATTATAGCAACAACGTGGGGACAGATCCAAAATGGCGATTGCCCAAAACGCAGCTTCTCTTTCTCATGTGACCTTCGCGAGACTTTAGAACGAGATCAGACTATGGGCAGACATGATGCTGCAGAAAGAGAGGATGCGCTCCAGTAACTTTGAGAGAATGTTTAATTCGTTTTAAGGGGACGAGTCGTTTATGTAATAAGCGGCTTGTTTTTGATACAAGAGATTCATTCATCATGAATTGAGTAGTGATAACCACGACAACGAGTTATTTTAATTAAATTGATCGCTGCTTATATTTAGATTAAACCCGCGTGCCTAATGGATTTTGCCCTGGAATTTTACAAATAATATTGGAAGGCTTTAGAGCACTGTTGCCTGAAGCAGAATAGCTTTCCAAATTACTGAATTAATTACTCAAATCTCTTACCCCAGAATATTAGAAATGTACCAAATTGTTAACAAGAAATCACTTATATTTAAATACTTATATTTAAATCTACCCATCAAATACTGATTTTAAAACAATTGAATGAAATCAGTTTTATGACAGTCAATCATTGTTGATATCATAAAATAAAATAGAAATAAAAACAACATTTTCAGTGAGTATTGTAATTTTATAAACAATGTTATAATTGTATAAACAATTTTAAAGATATACCTCTTCTTGTTGTCCAGCATGTGACCTGCATTACACTTTGTTTAGAGCCTGGTTCTAGGAAATAATTTATGAATCAAAACCATACAATCTTAAACCATTGCTGTTCCACCATGTAAAATACTTTATTGTAATGATTGTAGTTGAATATTTGTAAATTTTGAAAAAAGACTAGCATATACACCCATAAACAAAAGCATGTCCCAAATCAAATCAATAAATTGTTTTATAATAAGTTACACATTTTTTTTTAATTTAATGTTATTATATGGTGTATTCAACTATAAACCTTTTTGAAAATAATTTGTGAGCTTTGACTCATTATCCTCTCATCTCAGCATTTTCATGATTATGTTTGAGAGTCGCTTCACTGTTGTACCTCAGAAGCATCATATCGGATACAGCCTAGTATAGCAAAGATTTTTGCTGAGACATCACATGTGCATGTATGTGTGTGGGTGTGAATACTTTCCTCCTCCTATAAAAATCCTTGTCTCAGAGGGGTCTTCTCTGTAAGTGCAGCTTCCAAAGCTCACGCTGGAGCAACTTACAAGCCGTTATCTCACTATAAAAAGAAAATCATTCTTCAAGATGTTTGTGGTTTCCTAGACACCCTTGATGACACCAGCCTATGCACTTACCCACCAAATGAGATGGGATACATGTAGAAGACAGCATCTGAGTTTGACAGAGATGGTGCTTTTTCATTTTCTTTCCCCGCCTAGGCAGTGCAGTAGAAAAAACAGATCGTCAAGTATGGGATGAAAAAGAAACTTGGGAAACCCTGAATTCCTGCATGGAAATTGCAGATGTTAAGGAAGCAATGGAGCAGGATACCGGCATATCCACAATTTCAGATTCAGCTCTAAGTAGTGTGAAAATGGCCTCTGTAAATGAGCAGAAGATTTTAAAAGATCCAGCTGTGTCAGATCAAAGTACAAAAAATGTTCTGTCTACTTTTGGAGGACAGTCTGGTCCCTTGGTATAGTATATTTGCAGTGATGGCCTGCAACTGAAAGAAGAGATAATATCAGTATGCTGAGGGAGGGTTGTCCTATGTGTACGCTGTGCTTGATGATGGCTGGAGATGGGGGATGACTTTGAATGAGGCAGTGGCACTGGCCCGGGACGCTGTTTTCAGAGACATTCACTGGGATGCCTACTCTGGAAATAATGTAGACCTTTTCCACATCACTGCCCATGGCTGGCGACGCAGAGCCAGAGTAGATCTGAAAGAGAAAAAGAAGAAGATCAAGGAGAGGGAGAAAGAGAGACAGAAAAGAGAGGAGGGTGAGCTAGGAGAAGGTGATATATTCAGTACACTGCGGATAGGAACACAAACTGTGGGAATACAAAAGTACATGGATGGAATGTGAGTGTGATGGACAGAAATAGCAGTTGTGAGTAGAACAATGTCAGGCGTCCACTTGATAGTACAGATAAAAAAGAATCCACAATGCACAGGGAAAGAAACTATGTTTTCATAAACTGTATTTCAACCAAAAAATGTAATAGTTGTCAATACAATGCATTTTTTCAGATAAACAATTGTAATATAGGCAAAACAAACTGGATTTTCCTTGATATTGTTATTCCACTTTTTTTATTTATTAACATGAGCCAACAAATTAAGTCTGTGTACAATAATTGGCAATGTAGTCTACATGTGCAATAAATGTTGCCATGTATAGAAATTAATGTATGACTATTTTGAGAAATCAATGATACAACCGATTTTTAACAATATGATAGCAGTAAAGATTGTCAATAAATAAATAAAACCCATTCCTCAGAGACCCATAGGCCTACTAATAGTAATCTTTTTGTCTTTTTTCCTCATTAAAAGTGTTTTTAGGAAGCCACTGGTTATAAAAAAAGAAGTGATTTTAAACTTACATTGGTATGGTTTTTATTTTTATTTAATTTTATATAAAACAAAAGGTTTTTTTGGTAAAACTGTGAGGTATCCCTCAAATACATGATAAATACTAAATTTTTGACAATGTTAGGAATGGTGTCAGTGTAAGCACTTATCAAGTTGTGACATTCAATTACTGTAGTGTTTTTATTTAAAAAAAATTCAAACCAAAAACTGTAACTATGACAAATTACAAAGTGTCAGCCACTTGTATGAGTAGTTTAGGCATAAAAATTAAATAGCTTCAAACAAGTGTTTTGTTACTGTCATTCATCCCAGGCGTTAGATGGCGACGTGGCGCCACTGTCGTTTGCGTCTTCAACACGTAACACACAAGAAGCAGAACGCCGCTTCTGCCTATTATCTAAACATGGCCCTTTCTAATGTGTTGAGGAGTGAGTCTGCGGATTTTGCAGATAGTTTTAACCAGCCTTTTGCGCACGGTTGTGGCCTAAAACAGGCAGATCTCGGGTTTGGAGAAGCGGTGGATGATAGTCTGAATTTCGCTGTGAAACCGCTGGGTGAAGGGGATGAACCGGAGAGAAAAATCGAGTTTCTTCACGGCACGACCACCTTAGCATTCAAAGTGAGTTCGTTTAGCTAGCGGCTAATTTGGGCAGTTTAAAAACAATTTACTCCATCTTACAATTAAAATCTATTCATATATAACTGTTATGACATGCAGAATCTTGTGTCTTTTATAAAACTGCTATGTTTATACAATGTTTGTAATGAAAAGAAGTCTGAATGGTAGACAGAAGAGCAAGAGTCTATTAGTTACTCACAGTCGCTAAGTACAGCAGTTTAATCATTTAACGCGTTTTATAAACAATTAAAACGTCTTTATAGAGCTTTAATGTGTGTAAATGTCTGTATGAATGTTTAAATGGAGATTGATTTCAATATTGAATATAGATTATTCATAAGCCCGTGCTAGTCTATTAGTTAGAACAAACTAATTCTGACTTTGTTAATATCATCAAGTGTTGTTCTATTTAAGTCTGAAGAGACTGCTTTATTATAGTGATGTGAAAACTTCTGACAGGACAATGTATTTTTCTTTTATGCATTTGAGATAATTTTTACAAAAAAAGAATTGGTTAAACCTTCTGTAGGTTAATATAAGTGATTTATGCATGAAAAAATGAATCTGTACATCGCAACTTTTTAATGGCTCTCAACAGAGAAGAATGATTTCTAGAACCCAATGGTTTTGTTTCATAATCTACCCATCAAACTGTACAACACTAACCAGCCAAACCTTGACTACTTGATTCATTTTTAGATTAAAAGTCATTCTACATCAGCATTTTGTCATTGCAAAGTAATAGAATGAACAATAATAGAATGTAAATTCAGATATAATACTAAGTTGTCTTTTTCTCAATTAATTTTAAATTTGCATGGATCACGGTTATATTTTTCACGTCTCTCCAGTTTCTTTTTTTCTTTTTTTTTTATAATTGTTTTTTATTATGCAAATACAAAGAAAACAGAGAGATTGTACAATAATCAACCTGGTTTTCCAGCCAAGTTCATTCAAATGTTTACCAGTACTTAACAATAACCTCTATACAATAGGGGAGAAAAAAAAAAAAATTAGATTTAACACAAGGAACACTCCCCTTCGCCTTATACATACATCTCTCTTTTCTTTTTCCTTTTCTCTTTTCTCTTTTATTAGACAAAAGACAACAGACAAGACAAATCAGACAACTATTTAGACATTCCAGATAAGTTACAACACACAGGACAAGTCACACTAACATTAATAGTAATATAATAATAATAAATCATTCAGACACACACACACACACACACACACACACTATACTACTGGTGCTCCGAGTAACTGTTAAGAGGGAGAAAAAAAGAAAAAAAAAAAGAAGATATGTTAGTATTACCATATTAAATTTACAAACCTATAAATTAAAATACAGATTTGAGTTAAGCAGATCTAGCATTGGGCTAATTACAGAGCATCAAAAATTGGTTTCCACACAAAATTAAACTGTTTTTGTTTATTTTTATCCACTGACAGAGCTTTCTCAATATTTAGGTAATACTTCATTACATTTTTCCATTTATCTAACCCTGGGGTATCTACGTTTTTCCAATTTTGTAACAACAATTTTTTATAAATTAATGAGGAAAATATTAATTGCCATCCCATCCCACGTCTCTCCAGTTTCAGCATGGCGTCATTGTGGCTGTGGATTCCAGAGCAACAGCTGGTTCCTACATTGCTTCACAGACCGTGAAGAAGGTGATTGAAATCAACCCGTACCTGCTTGGCACCATGGCTGGAGGAGCCGCGGACTGCAGCTTCTGGGAGCGTCTGCTGGCCAGGCAGTGTCGCATCTATGAGCTGCGCAACAAAGAGCGCATTTCAGTGGCGGCTGCCTCCAAGCTACTGGCTAACATGGTGTATCAGTACAAAGGCATGGGCCTCAGCATGGGCACAATGGTCTGCGGCTGGGACAAAAGAGGACCAGGTGAATAATATGCATGTTTTAAAGGGACAGTTCATCCAAAAATAAAAGTTCTGTCATCATTTAATCACCCTCAAGTTGTTCCAAACCTGTATAAAGCCCCTTTCACACTGCACGTCGAACCCGGCAAATTGCCGGAACATTACCGGGTCGCCTTCTGTGCGAAAGCAAACATGTCCTGGGATTGATTCCGGCATTGAACCCGGGATGGGGACCTAGTAACATTGCCGGGTTCAATCCCGGGACGAGCGCTGTTTGAAGAAAAGCCAGATCTAATGCTGTGTCGAAGTGATGACGCACGTTAATGCGTGACTCTTTTACCGGCTGTTTTGAAGGAAGATCAACATTCGCGACGGAAAAATATGTGCAAACTGTAATGAAGCAGAGATCAGTTAGTTCCTCACTTTCCGTGCTGACGCCGAGATCGTTCGCCAACTTCAGTGAAAGTATAACGTGCCTAACGTTTTCGACTCGTACATAAACACGTCACGCCCTGATGTCACGTGTCGTTACGAGATATTTAAGGGTTGTGTGTGAAAGCACGCACATATCTCTGGTAATCACTGGCAGTGAAAGTGCAAAATCTAGCGACCCGAGAACAATTGCCGGAACACTTTACCCTTTATTTACACTTTATTTGGCTAGATATTTACATAATACATACTGGTAAAATGTATATAACAGTGTTGGGTAATATTCTCAATTTTCATTGTCCTACCATCAGCATGTGAGATCACATATACAAAAATTATAATGCAAACTTAATGTAATTATTTATTTACTTAGTTTTATTGCTGAATTTGTATTTAACATAAAAATTTAAAAGAAACATTGTAAGCTACTAATTGTTATGCTTATATTACCTCAGTTATTCTAAAAGCAACTACAGAAAACGAGCAGAGGTGGAACAAATAAGCCCTAATATTAATTAGATAGTATTACTAGCCTGATGATGGTGATAATAATAACAAATGTCTGGCTTTCATCAGAGGCATCAGCGATATCTCTTGACTATCATGGATACATGACATTATCATTTATCAGCACAACCCTGGCATACAATTAATATGATAGATTTACTAAGCTTCTTATGCTTATATAATACATATGTACAGGTATGTTAATGTATTATATAATTTATTATATATAATATAATTTTATAATATAATTAACTTTATTATATAATATAATTTTATTATATTATGTATAATAGAAATGTAGGCTACATAATTTATATGCTGATAACATTTAGTACTGCTTATGTGTTTCTTTTTTCAGATATGCTTTGATATTGTTATTGATTTTGTTATTAATCCATATTATAATTTCTAAGACAAAAAGGAAAGAATAAATAACCATTTTATGTCAAATGAAATGTTCCACAGCTATTCATACATCCGACCTGTGTAATATTCTCTTTTAACATTTTTCTGTGAGCTCTGGGATTATGCTAATTACATATTTCATAATGCTATTTACAATAATATTTGCTTTTAATTAATGGTGTTCTCTGCTTTAGATTCCTTTCTGCTTCCATCAAAAGCATTGATCAGAAACATTCCAGCTGTAATCGGTCTGCATCTGCAATAGCTTTGCGGTGTAAAAGACTGTCAGAGGGGACCTTTTTTTGTGACATTTGTGTTTTGACTGATTGCTGCAGTTGGCATGGGGACAAATTATGTGATTATTTTCTCTGCTGATTTGACCCTGCCTTTCTGCTGAAATAGCTCTATCACCATAATTTCCTGCCAGTCTCCAGCAGTAGCCGGAAACTGGTTTTAATATGCAGCACCATGACTTTGTTTTTGAGATGAATCACAAACTTGCACATTAATGGACTCCCAAGACCTTTGCTTTTCTAGACCATGATTGATGTCCATTTTTTTTAATTGGACATTGCATTTATTGCTTAAGAGGCTTTTAATCTAACGGTCTTAATGGTGAACTCTGCCCATTTTCAGTTCATTTTGTTTCTTCCTAACATGAGGTGTGCATGCCTAAATGAAGCAAAACTGACTCAGAAAGACAAAGATGAATTACTGCTACAAAATGCAGTTTGTGAGCATGAGTGTGCAAACTAGGGAATCGTTTTAGCCAGTTCCACCAGATGGCGACACAGTGCTCTCTGATAGTGATGCATCCCCCTCAATTGTAGACACTGGGGTGCTGTAAACACTCTACATCACAGCCGATGTGTTTAAAGAGGCCCTGCACAGTGACACTGTAATGGGAAATCAATATGCCAGTGACTGTGGGCCAGGAGGGAGCAACACAATGATGGACGCGGCTCTCAGCCAGGGCAGTAAGATCGCATGCAAAATCCCGTCAGCTAGATCAATTGGGGTTTATGCGGTGACACAGACTAGCATGGTCCCAAAAAAAAAACAACCTTTGCCTGGCAGGGAAACATAAGTATGTGGTAAATCTTCCAATCAATTTTGCAAGTAATGATTGCTGTTAGAAGTTCGATAGTGGTACTGGCGGTTACAATGCGTTGTGATTCAATAGAGAGGTAAATGTTCTGCAAATTAGATCAATCTTGATTAAACAGACCACACTGACTGTGGTAACAGTGTCTGGCACTCTTATTCCCGTGATAAACTGATTGTTTGCTGACAGGAATAAATTTGGTAAAAAAATAAAAAGTGAGATGATTCTGACGAAGATGGTGATTAATAAAATTTAAGGTGGTGCAACTGGTGAGACCGCCATCGTTGCCCCAGAGTTTTAGCCTGTGTTAGTGTAGTTCTACTGATGCATGATCTCTTTGCTGGTTGAGTTATGTGCTCTAGTATCAAAATTCATGTCAAGTGATCTGACAACAAGTGGACAGTGCAAAATGCATGTAACTGGGGTCCAGTTTGTGATTCAGTCACAGTTAGGTCCAAAAGTTCTACTTGGAGTCGGTTAACAATTAAAGGGCTAGTTTCCCCAAAAATTAATGTTTTGTCATTACTCACCCTTATGTCATTCCAAACCTGTAAGATCATCGTTAATCCTTTGAACACAAGTTAAGATATTTGAATACCATGTGATGCTCTTGTGAATGGCAGTGGGTGGGATTATTTGCGTGTTGTTATAGTTGCGGCGCCTTTACTGCCGCGACTCCTAAACAAAACTTTTTAATTCCGTGTCACCCCATCAAGCTCTTGCTGGATCCACTCCTCTGTCAACGAGAAGAATGTCTGTACTTCCGAAACGTTTGGGTTGTCTTTTGGTTGCACTTTTTCAAAACATTTGCGTTTGATCCTTTGCTGACTGTGCTGATTTAAAAATAACGGTTCTTTTTTTTTGTCGCAAGTTCAGTGACGCAGGTTGTGACGATTCTCTCTCCGGCAAATCCGTGATCAGCAGAGTTTAAATGTCACATTTGGTAACTGTACGGTTCACTTGGAACCTCAACCGAGGTGGTACTAAAAAAGTACCAAGTACTGTACCTAGTGGAAAACCCCCCAAAAGTGAACTGAACCGTGCCGTACCATGCAGTGGAAAATGCCATAAGTCCTCACTACATTGAACATGGTAGTTCCATTGGGGTCTATGCAGGATCAGAAGGCCACACACACACACACACGTACGTGTGTGTATATGCATGTATGAATTTTATCTGTTTTTATTAAACTAATTATTTTTTTTATGAATCAAAATCGCTAAAACTTATAGTATTAAAAGTTAAACTGAAAACGTAAATGTTAAATGTGCTACAAATAACACCGTTGCCAGCATGCATTATATGAAGTGGTCATATTTGAATTAATTCATTTAGCAGATGCTTTTATCCAAAGTGGCTTACAAGTGAGGAATACAGCAAGCGATTGATCATAAGGAGAGCCAATTAAACACCACAAGTGCATGGAATACAAAGTTTCATATATCTTTTAGAATAGTGCACACTAGAGAAGAGTAAGAGACGTTTTCTTCCCAGTTTTCAGAAGAGATTAGTTTTTAGCTCTCTCTTGAATATTGTTAGGGATTCTGTGTTCTGAACAGGGTTGGGTAGATCATTCAATCAGCAAGGAACAGTGAACAAAAATTACTTTTTGCCCTTCTGTGATGTTACATGAGCTGCATGTTGAGAGACAGGTGTGTAGAAGCACGACGTGACACACTGGTAGTTCATGTGTTTCAAAAGTGATCCGGTTCCTGGTAAAGCAACCGTTATGATCTATATTATCTTTCTTTATATTTCTACATTACACATTCATTTTGTATCTACTTGCAATTTGTACTCTGATAGCTTGTTGTGCACTAACTGTGAAAGTATAGACATCTTCTGTCCTGCCAGGAGCTGCAAATATCAGCAGGACCACTATCTCAAAGACGTATGAAGCTCTTTCAACTGGCACCTTTTCATGTTGTGTAGACGTGGACTGCAGATGTGCATGCATGCTTCGACGTCTGTACACAGAGTTGCTTTGCTTTCTGAGCAGCTGCTCTCATCAGCGGCACTCTTAACCAACCATGGCTGTGTGACAATCAGCAAAGCAGTCAGCCAATCACCTGTGTATATGCCTTCCTTTTGTCTTGAAGTTGCCATTCATGCATGCAGACAGCCACACTTTTAGTCTAGCACATCTAACTGCCTGTCACCTTTGTGATGGAGTGCAAGGAGCCAGGCTGTCGTAACATCTCGACATCGCTCCCGCTTCAGCGCCTCTGCTTTACGAGGGCTCGCAAATTCAAGTGCCTCCTTTTGTTCCCCACCCTTTTTCAGCGACGCAGGTAGCATGCGACGTCCGTTGTGTGATAAAATGATCCCAGGTGTTGTATGAAAAAAAAAAAAAAAAAATCCCAGACTGCTGAAGTACTCTCGCACTCCACTCTTAATGAGAACCGGTGCCTTGCGGGTGAAAGAGACGTCCTATTGCATTTTTAACCTGTTTTTAGTCGTCACACTTGGCTCTACAAAATGGTAAATTACCCTGCATGTATTCAGAGTGCTGTAACGATTATCAGGTCGCGCTAACGATGCGTACAGAGGGTGTAATTTGCTTGTTGAAGACTTCTGTGCCTCACTTCCTAAGATTGTCCTTAAAATGTCTCTCTGAGCCAATTTGGGGTCCTTGAACTATATTTAAAGTTTAGAGTACAAAAGGAAGTTTCAGATTGCGTTTTCAATGCTAGTTATCTTCAAACTAGTCTGTCGTACCCAGACCTTCAGACAGATGGCAGAAGGTATGCACTCTAGCAGCTTTCATTAGCCAAGACCTAAGAGCCTGTCTGACCAACATGTAAAGCAACCAATCCCAGTTTGATTTGTTCCGCGTCATGTTTAGTGGTGTGACAATGCAAAGTTAAAGTTCCAACAATAACAGACTGGCATGCATCACTGAAGAATGATGTTTTTAGCCATGAAGAGTCTATGCAGTGTGCTTCACATACTTTTAAATATCCAGCATTAAGTTGATCATTATCATTGTCACAGTTGTAAACAGTGAGCACAAGAGTTTTCTTCTTTCTTGAGGGGGTTTGGTGTCACATTTGCTGAAAATTTACTCACCCTCAAGCCATCCAAGATGTAGATGAGTTTGTCTTCTAAAGAGATTTGGAGAAATTTAGCATTATCACTTGCTCACCCATAGATCCTCTACAGTGAATGGGTGCAATCAGAATGAGACTCCAACCAACTGATACAAATATCTCAATCTTCCACAACATGACTTCAGTTTTTCAGTTACTGTATTTGTATGAAACAAATTATAAGTGTTTTACCTTTATACCAATGCTTCTGGCAAAACATACCTGTCTGTAATCTATAATAATGCTTCCGTCAGTGAAAAAGTCCATCTTGTTTTTTTGCACATCACATTTCAATAATACGAGGAGTTTTATATTTTAGATGGAAGCAATGGTTTGAAGTTTAAAAAATGTCATGATAAAAGACATGAATCGGTGTTCACACCAAACGTGAAGCAAATATGCCAATCGCGTCCCTTGCTTTGTATGTAATCTTCTTGTAAAAATAATTAAATTGGCATTTGGTGTGAATACACCATAATTGATTTGAGTGGAATGTTTTGGAATATTGTGATGTTTTTATGAGAGAAGAACTCTTGGATGGCCTGAGGGTGAGAACATTCTTAGCAAATCTTCATTTTTGGGTGAACTTTTCATTTAAAACGGACATTTTGTAACTTTATCAAGAATGAAAATCATTCAGTCATTGCAAAGGTCGAGATATGTTAGTTTAAAAAATAATTTAGTAAAAGTGAAAAGTCATGACATTTGCCAAGTATGGTAACCCATACTCTGAATTCATGCTCTGCATTTAACCTATCCAAGTACACAGTAGTGAGAAGTGAACACACGTGCGGAGCAGTGGGCAGCTATAGATCCAGCGCCCGAGGAGCAACTGGGGGTTTAGTGCCTTGCTCAAGGGCACTTCAGCCATGGGTTTTGAGGGTGGAAGAGAGAGCTGTTCATTAACCCCGACCCCGCCAGCACCTTCGGGCTACAAGTCCAACTCTCAAGCCATTAGGCCACAGCTAAAATCACCCTCTCGTCCAGAAAGTCATTTACTCACTGTCATGTGGTTACAAAACAGGACGACTCTCTTTCCTCTGCAGAACATGAAAGAAAAAAAATTCTTCAGAATGCCTTTTGAGTTCCAAAGGGTGAGTAAATGATGACAATAAATTTTTGGGTGAACTATCCGGTTAACAGTCCATCTGCAGCCTGGTTCTGCTGGTGCACAGATGGGATTTAGTCACCGGGACTGTAGGAGTGAGCTTCGTCATTGCTCAGCCTCACGGACACTTGAAACCTTGATGTGATCTGCAGCTGGACCATTCAGTGACCCATCAGTTCACCGATGTTGATCTGCCTCGTCTATCATGTTTGGTGAGAGGTCGGATCTTCAGGTTTAGATCAATAATTAATTCTGTTGTTTTTAGAGCGATCAATAGCACCTCAGGCGGTGCCCCAGGGTAGATGCTATGTTTGCCCATTCCAGCTTGTCCTTAGCCTACTAAATATTAGCTAAATATAAGCTCTCCTTCTGTAACTCTTCCTGTTTTTTTTTTTTTTTACCTGCTTTCATGCTGAAGCCCCTAGGTACCCCCCAGACCAAAGTCCTGCTACCAAGCATCCAGCTGTCAGAAAAAATAGCCAACCACCCGTTTCCCATGATTCCTTTTCTCACATGTACTCACCGAGAAGGATTTGACCTTGTATTGTTCAGAACATTATTTATAACCTTGTGTTCATAACATTACATCGATCTACTGAATTTTCTCTGAAGGGTTTTTCTTTTTTTTTTTTTCTTTTTTTTTACACTTTCATCTTCCGTGGAGGCGCCTGCCTTTTTAACACAGCAGGACGTAAAGCAGTGCTGATGGTCTTTTTTCTTCCTCTTCCTTTTGCTTTCCTCTGATCGCAGGGCTCTACTATGTGGACTCTGAGGGCAACCGAGTGTGCGGAGACCTGTTCGCAGTTGGTTCGGGATCCATGTACGCCTACGGTGTTGTCGACAGTGGTCTTCGCCATGACCTGACTGTAGAAGAAGCATGCGACCTGGGCCGCCGCGCCATCTACCAAGCTACTTACCGTGACGCCTACAGCGGAGGCCAAGTCAACCTCTACCGTGTCCACAGCGATGGCTGGGAAAGGGTCTCGCAGGAAGATGTGCTTCAGTTGCACATTAAATACCAGAGTGAGAAAGCATAGAAGGAGTGGTTGGGAGGAGAAAAAGGAAGAGGAAAAAGGCCACAGAGGTAGTTGGGTTTCAAAAGGGAGGAATGAATTAAAAATTAGTGATATATCTTAAAAGGCACTTTGGTTAACTTAATGAAATCAGATCTGCTTCCAAGAAAGTTAATGCCAACACTTTTGTAAGATCTGGCTCGTCTGTTCATGAGAACATGAGCAAGGCTGTCTTGCTCCCTCTCTCTCTTTCTCTCTACCTCTCATCTCTTGAAGTTAGACAAGTTTCTGTTTTTTGCTCACACATAATATTTTGAGTTTTCAACCAGTTTCACTAGTATTACAACCCCAAGCCATTGCAGTTCCACTTGTTGTTTGTGATTATTAAATAAGGAGGCGCTGTATCCCAATGGACATCGTGACTAGCCAAAACTCCAGTTGGCCATCTCTCATTGAGTAGGAGTTGGCTTCTGCTCTTCTCATCTTTCTTGTATCTGCAGATACCACAGTTGCTAAACCTGCTCTCAATAAACCTTGGATTTTTGCTATCTAAGTGTTATTTTTTTCCTCTTGATCCTGATGAATCGGTTGGTAAGTGTTTTGACAGTTGTTTGTGCAGTGACCCCAAAATGTATTTCGAATTTTAAGTCGCAGTTGATGTATGAATGCCATTGCATTAGATAACAAAATATCAAACCAGCTGCATCTGCACCGTGCCAGCAAATTTATCTCAGAACTACTTTTCCTGTCCATTTTTTCAGTTACGTTTAGGTATTTTTTTCCCCATAAGCTCATATCAGTGGGGTCGGCAGAATGTCTTAAAGTTTTTTGGTCACACTTTATTTTCAGGTCCAATTCTTGCTATTAACAAACCAATAACTATGACTGTTGCCTCAATGAACTCCTAACTTGCTGGTTATTAATAGTTAGTAAGGTTGTTTTTAAGTTTAGATATTGGGTAGGATTAGGAATGTAGAAAATGGTCAAGTAGGATATGTGCTTTATAAGTACTAATAAACAGCCAATATGTTAATAATAGTCATGTTAATAAGCAACTAGTTAACAGTGAGAATTGGGCCCTATATTAAAGTTCTACCATTTATTATTTATGAATATATAAACCTGTTGATTAAATTCTTAAAGGTGAGAATTGGTCCCTATAATATATATTGTATACATAATTCTTTACACACACAACTTGACAAATAACACAAACCCTTCGGTAACTATTGTTTATTAAAAACATATAATCAAGGATATCCTAGAAACACAAAATGTCACAAAAAATCAACCTAATTTCTATTTATTAAAAAAATGTCCGAATTACAGCAGTAATACTGTAGGAAATATCTCAGGCTTAGTCCATGGTAGATATTCAAATAATACTGTGATGGGTATAGAGCCAGTCATCTAAGTACCAATGTCTTTAATTTCAAGAGTATATTTGCTATACTATAATTTAAAATCCATACTTATTTAGTGTGTTTGTGCTATTTTTCATTAAAATAAATGTCACTTGGTTTGATATTTTATCAAATTAGGGCTGTTAATTAAATTGATTAATTGCATACAAAAATGTGTTTGCAAAAATTAACGTAATTAATCATGCCCCTTGACCCGTATGTAAATTCCTTAGGGGATTTTCCTACTTAGGGAGCAGATGAAGCTTGAAATATCACCATCATGTTTTGCCTCAATAATGTCTTGGAATTTGTCAATATTTTCTATGAAAAGCACCCAAATAAACATATATGCTCTTAAATTGGAACCCCTATATGTAATTATAAAAGAATTAATAATATTCAGTAGGGGGTGTCAATCTCATTCAGGCCAGCCTAAGGACATCATTGTGGGTCCCTCTCAGCCTCTGGGCCCTAAGTATCTGTCTTCTTTTTCTTCCCAGGTTGTGGGGGCTGAAGCCTATATCCAACACAGTTCTTTTCATATATTGTGTCCAACTGCATTTTGTGGGCACTGGATTATAGTTTTATAGGTGAACCTTTTAATGATGGGTTTTAAAAAAAATTTTTTTTTTTGGTAATTGGATTTGTTGCCCATTTGTCTCCATCAGCACAGGAACTGTGAATTTTTTCCTCTTCACTTTTGCCTGAGGCCCTGAATTAAATGTCTTACCTTTTCCTTCTTGCCATTGCTGCTTTGTAATAGTACTTTAGAGATGCAAATAGTGCATTGTGTCTGTGTCTGCATCGGTCTTGTGGGCTATTAGTGCTTGCGCTGGCTGAACTGAAGTAAACAATCTCTAACACCTTAAGCTGCCAGGGAAAATAGTGATAGTATTTTGTGCTGTTCTGCAATTGTCCTCCGGCTTTTGGGTCTGTGGATTTAGTCCTTGGATGTCTTTTTTTAATTAGTGGGGGAATTTATTTCGGATTTTCATTTTGGCACCACCTAGTTTCCCATCACCAAATATACTCTATCATGTTGTTTTACAATGCAAGGGTTTGCTATAGCCCCCCTCAGTAGTTTTATAGCAGAAAATAAACACTAATAAAGGCTATGGGATGATGTGGTTGCCCTGAGCCCCAGTGATTGTTAAAAACTAGTTTCACAGGTGGCTAGTTAGCAGATGGAAAGCAAATGGGATTCCAATAAATGTAAATGGGGAGTTCTTCTCCATTACTTTGCTTGGAGAAAATGAAGAGATGAGACAAATCACATTTGTTAATCATATTTTTGAAGTCATTTAGTTGCAGAACATCTGCAGCATCGAACACGTATTCGTTTTAAGTGGTGAAATGAGATGTTGGGCAGGTCACTCTTGAAAGCATTTTGAATACTCATCAAGCATCTACTTTAATTATCCATAATAGTTAGCTTTTAGAAAATGCAATTAACACACATTTTTGCTAAAAATTCTTGTTGGGTGCATTGCGATGGGAGAAGCACCGGTTAGCCTTGATGACACAGTTACCATTTGTCTCTCTCATGAGTAATTTGTATGAACCTCCACTTCAAGGTTTAAAAATGTAGGAAGAGCTACTTGAAATTTCAGTAGCAGCGTGCTTGTCGGTGTTATTTATGGACATCTTCACACCATTTGTCCTGTGATTCAACAAACATTGTGATACAATCCACGTAAGTCTCTAATGATTTGGATATTCAAACTGTATCTTAACCAAAGCCAAAACGAAGAATAGGATTGTGAGAGAGACCAGCTGGTTAGTTTGTTAGGTGCCAGCGAGATGATTTTCACAGTGTCAGAAAATAACCCCAATGCACCCACATGCCACCATCTGTCAGGTGGCCATAGTATAAGTAATACGTCTCTTGCTTTAATTTGATCTGCTCTGAACTGAATTTGTTTGCATTTCACAGAATGAACCCTTGATGAGAACATCTTAGAATGGCTTAAGATGGTTTGCTGGTGTTAAGTGATCTCCAAGTCTGATCAGGCTGCAAGACCATGCAGTTTAAGACCAGCAAATCATCTTCCCTCTGATCCCTGTGCTTCAGGTTTTCTTGATCTGTTTTTTTATTTTTTTTTGGGCTAGGTGATAATCTCAGACCAGACCAACTGAAACCTTCTAAATTCTGAAAAACCTTCAAGGTTCGCACCTTCATACTAGTCAGTTGGCAGATTTTTCTTTTGGTTTTGGACACATGGGTCAGTCAGGCTGGGAGATCTTAAACCATCTTAATTTTGAAAATCAGCTTTCTTTTTATCAACTGCAGGTTAGGAAACAATCTTAATACCAACAAACCATTAAACTGTTTTTCACCAGTGTGGCCAGGTTCAGCCTCAAATGTGTTGTGGTTTTCTCTTAAAGGAAAATGTAATTCTGGAAGATACAGTGAGGTGTGATGTAAGATTGTGATTAAATATAGGAAAATAAATCATTTTTTCCCCCACTTCCACAGCTGTTCTGGATCGAAAACAAATGAGAGGTCAGTTTAGCAGGAAATCACTCTCGGTGCAGTGCAGTGTCCACCTAAAGACTCTCGAATCTTTGTGTAATCAGCGTGCTTCGAGTCCTTGAGCTCGCACCTCGTGTAATTGCGTTTGGTGCCCCTCGTGCATCCTTCTCTCTCCCTCTGCACGTGAGGAGGTTGCCGCTCGCCCCGCGGTGAGAGGTGCCGTTTTTCATCTCTGCATGCGACGGACACAGTCTTGTTATTACTGTTGCATGTCCCGTTCGCCCAATCCTCATTTCTTCTCCTTGCATTTCATAATAATGTTTCATTAATTGTGGTGTGTTGTTAATTCCAATGAAAAACGTTTTAAAATAAATGTAAAAACTATCTGTCTGTCTGTCTGTCTTTCATGTCGTTGTATAGACAAATACATATTAGGCTATTTCATGTGGGCAAAGCAGAATTTCATACCTCTAATTAACAGAGTTAGCACTGTTTTTAACCCTGGGTTATGAAACCCTGCCCTAGAGACAAGACCAATCATAACAGTCTCAGAACTTATCTTATTTAATATTCATGAAGCCTACAAGTAGCTTTCACGCTGTGTTTAGTCTCCATATCTGTGGGGAAAAGTTAAAAATGCTGTGCAGCAACACCAAACATGTTAATTGCAGCGATATAGATGATTTTTGCCTCATGTTTTATATTTAAAGAAAATTGAGTTAAACAGAACTTAAGCTTAGTTGACATGTCTTCACCCTCATTTTGAGGCAGATTTGTGGACGATTTAAATGCAGAAAAGAGCTTGTTTATTCAGATGTTAAACCATTTAGATCATCCTTTTACAATAGGCTATTATGTTGTCATATAGTTGTTGTAAAATTCACACAGAAAAGATTATTAAGCTGTTTTGCTTACAATAAAATCATGTGAACATATTGTTCACATTATGTCGCTATACCATCAAAACTGTATTTTAATGTTTATGGATTGGCCTCGTTCATTTTTACTGTAAGTGCCCCACTCAGTTTCTGACTGCTCACTGAGACTTAGATTTATTATTATTATCGTTTTTTTTTTTTTAAAGAAAATATGAGCCAAGAGGATTTGTGTTGAAATCAACATTATGCCAATCAATTGAGCTTAACTTGTTCTGAACCTGGAATAATATTTTGGTTGCACTTTATTTTACAGTAAGTGTACTAACATGTACTTATAGTGTACTTGCAGTTTATTCATCTAAGAAGGTTCTGGTAATACAGGGTAACTACATGGGGTAGGGTTAGGGGTAGGTTCAGGGTTAGTACCTAGTTATTACATAGTTATTGTAATTACTATAATAAGTACATAGTATGTACATGAGAAACAGGACTGTAAAATAAAGTGCTACCAAAGTGCTTTCTTTAGGTCTTCAAAGACGGAGCATTTTCGAGAGTGGATCTACAAAATGTTCACAGATGGACAAACAGCTATTAAAACTGTTTGCATGCTCACTCCATGCTGTGTTTGTTCAATCAGTGTTATCAACCGTATAAATATGCAAATAACAACTTTAATTCAGGGTTTATAAATGTGAAATCTTGAAAACTGACTAGATTAATTAGTTACCCAGGGTGAAATATGAACAGTGTGAAACAAGGCAACCAAGGATTGTTTATCAAAGGAAAAAATAAATGTGTGTGTGTGTCTGTGTGTGTGTGTATATATATATATATATATATATATATATATATATATATATATATATATATATATATATATATATGTATACACACACACACACATATATATATATATATATATATATATATATATATATATATATATATATATATATATATATATATATATATATATATATATGTGTGTATGTATACACACACACAGTGCTGCTTGAAAGTTGGTGAACCCTTTAGAATTACTTTATTTATTGATAAAAATTAAAATGTTAAATGTCTGTGAGTGGCATAAGTATGTGAATTGGTCTGAATTGCTGATCAGTCCTTCACAAAGGTTTGTAGAAGTTTTAGCCCATTCCTCAGTACAGAATCACTTCAACTATGTGATGTTGGTGGATTTACTCATATGAACTGTTTGCTTCTGGTCCTTCCACAAAATTTCAGTTGGATTAAGGTTCAGAATTTGACTCAGTCATTCCAAAACATTAGCTTTGTCGTCCTTAAGCCATTCTTTGGTACGACTTGTGTGCTTGGGGTCGTTGTCTTGCTGGATGACCCACTTTCTCTTGAGACTCAGTTCTCGGACAGATGTTCAATGTTCCATCAATGAAGGCAAGCCATCCTCGATCAGATGCAGCAAAACAGGCCCAAACCATGGTACTACCACCACGTTCCACTGATGGGACAAGGTTTTTATGCTGGAATGCAGTGTTTTCTGTCTCCTAACATAACGCTGCTAATTTAAACCAAAATGTTGTATTTTGGTCTCATCCATCCACAAAACATTTTTCCAGTATTCCTCTGGCTTGTCAACATGATCTTTAGCACACTACAGATGGGCAGCAATGTTCTTTTTGGAGAGCAGTGGCTTTCTTCATGCGACTCTGTCATGGACACCATTGTTGTTTCGTGTTCTCCTGAGGATGACTCTTAGACATTAACATTAGCCATTATGAGAAAGGCCTTTAGCTGCTTAGAAGTTTGCCTGCAGTCCTTTGAAACCTAGTGGACTTTTGCAGGTCTTGCTTTTAGAGTGTTCTTTGTTGGTGGACCACTCCTGAGGAAGGTAACAGTGGTCTTGAATTTCCTCCATTTGTACACAGTCAAAACTCTTTAGAGCTTTGTAAGCTTTTCTAGCCTAATGAACAACATCAACTCTTTTTCTGAGGTCCTCCGAGATCTCATTTGTTTGTGCCATGATGCATTACCACAAACATGACCAAACTTCGATAGATGCCTGTTCGTTAAATAAAACAAGGCACACACTGACACCTGATAGTCATCTGACTGATTAAAAACACCTCTGAATGGACTCTAATTCTAGAGATTCACATTTGCCTCTCACAAATATGTGATATTGGATCATTTTCCTGAATAAATAAATTACAATATATATATTTTCATCAGATTTGTTTGATTGGGTACTCTTGGTCAACTTTCAGGACTTGCATGAAAATCTGATTATTTTTGGGGGGTTCTAAAAGGTTCACAAACTTTCAAGCAGCACTATATATACACAATGATTACTGACTATAGATTCCTACAGAATTCCAAAACTACTGTTATGCAATATGTATTATAAAATGTACCACCATGCACCCAGCAGGCAGGAGCAGACACATCTGTGATTGTTGGTCAAGCCTAATGCCTGTGAAATTGTGTTCGATGATAGAGGTTTCCGATGATAATGATAAAGAAGCTGGAAAAAGATCCATCATTAGTCATCACCTGTCTTCTGAGTGGCTCAAGCGGTTCACCTGTGTTCATGACTTGACTCTTGAAATGCAGCATGTCTGTTTTATTATCAGTTTCTCTATTTCAAGTGGCAGTGCGGTGGCTCTGGGAGGGAGCTGGTGAGGCGGGCGATGCCGTTGTCAGAGGAGCGGCCTTTAAGACTGATGTTTGTGGCTGTGGTCACTTTGCTTTTGTGTATTTTTGTTACTTTGCTCTCTGTGTCCTTTTAAGCATGCCCTACGGACACGACTGGCAAAAAAGCCCTTTATAGCTTTTCACAGCGGGTCACAAGGTATGCGGCGCTGTGCATCAAGCTAAATCACAAAGGCTGGTTGGTGGGACAGGAATGGTGTGGCGTTTTGCTCTTAGCTATGGAAAGTAGCCAACTGAGCAAAACACCGCTACCATATACTTGCTATTCTACCCGTATAGGTTGAGTATATGTGATGGAAGTTATTTACATGTGTTTAGCATGCATGAAGAACTCAAATAATATTTCTTAACCTAGTTATTTTTCAGGCCCCAAACACCCTATGATACTATCATGGCAGAACATAGTTTAAAGAGAGTCTTGCTGAGTCTTGCGACTGTATACATGTATGATTTATTTTCTTCTTTTGCCTATTTGCAAAGCTATCAAAAGTATTTACCCCTTATAAGAAGTCAGTTTCTGTTTTCTCTTTCTTGAGCATTGAACATAAGCTAACAAAACTTTACAGTCATCGTGTTTAAGTGTGGCATTGTGTACAAGAAACTATGCTCTGACTCCGATGTAAGTTAGTTCACTCAATATATATGCAATTTCATTTCAACCGTAAATCAAATGACCTGCTAAAACTTGGTTTGTTTCTTTCAAATAGCTGTTACTTTTCCACAAAGGCAATAGAAGTAATTGGTGACACCTTCTTTCAAATAAATGTAATTTTTTTCTGGTGTCCTTTGAGTAATATAACATTTTATCTGATATGTAACATGAAATAAAAAAAGAACATCAGGATGGAGGCAAAGGCCCCGTTTACACTTGGTGTTAAGATTTGGTTGATCGGATCACACAAATCTCTTTTGTCCACTTTTGGCAAATTTCCAGATTTTTTGAGGGGCGGGTGAGTGAATAGGATATTTCTCTGACTTTCGATCAGAGCACTGATGCATAAATGCATAAAATAGTTCAAATAGTCACCTGAATTTTGCCACGTGGTTTAACAGACATCATACTTTTTATTAAAAGTTTCATAACAAAATGCTGACATATGCCAGACCTCAATTAATTCGGTTGACTTGATCTTGCATTCAGATCCGCTCTAATGCAATCAACAACTAGTTGATTTTTTTGAAAAATAATCGATTTCAAAATTATCTGTCGCCAGCTGTAAAACTTGAGATATTTGTCTGAATTTTTTATTTTAATTTAAATGGATCAATTTATCAATCCTTTATTCAAAATATGTATATAAAATATCCATATGTATTTTTTGGAGTATAGTATCTGAAACATTATGCTTTTATGGCCCATAGTATGATGTAAGCAAATACGGAGCTCATACTCCAGGTAAAAGGCCAAAAATGATCAAAAACGTAATTTGGTTCAATTGCTCATATTAAAATGGCCAAATAGTAAAATTAAAAATTGCTAGCTTTTTTTTCCTAAAGCTCAATTAAACAAAGATGGTTGACCATTGTGCTGAACAATATAATTTAAACCGCAGAATACATAGAAACGATTAAGACATAATAGACATAAAACTCCTGTTGGCTCATACACTAAAAGCCTTATCAAAGAGGTAGGCTTTAAGCCTGATTTTAAAAAGCGATTCAGTTGCAATTATTCTAATAGAGATTGGAAGACTATTCCACAATTTAGGGCCGGCTATGACAAAAGCTCGGTCGCCTTTTCTCTTCAACCTAGATCTAGGGACCAATAAGAGTTTCTGATTCAGTGACCTTAGACATCTCGCTGGACTGTGTAAACTCAGCAGATCAGAAAAGTACAAAGGTGCTTTTAATAGTTTTTGATGTAAATCAATGTAATCTTTAAATCATTATGGCAGAATACTTTCTTTAAATGCATATAAATTAAAAAAAAAAGTAAAGATTTCACAGTAAAAAAAAAACGTACCATTACTTGAAAATTAGAATTACTAAAAGGCCTTTTACTTGCTAAAAAACAGACAGAAGAGATTGTGTAAACAGGTTTTTCAGCAATGTTTTGATCATGGTGATAACTTAGAGGCCTTACAGTAGATGTTTGCATACCAAATATGATAGTGTGAAATACTGACGTTTTGCTACATGTACATACATACGGTACAGCATCACCATTTGTTTGGCCAAACATTCACATCTGTGTACTTGCACAGTGTGCATTTCTTCCGCCAGTTCGGATAGTTTAACATCTTTGTGGCTGCTGTGACAGGGATGTTAGATATGCAGAGCAGCATCCTGCTCACCTAAGGCCTGAGTCTCTGAGGCGTGAAGTCCTCTCCTTTCCTGTAGTTTCTTACTTAATCTCCCCCGAGCGCCCTGTCTCATCGGCCATCTCCCTTGCACTCCTGTTCAGGCTAATCAATGCCTCAACCCTCCTCATGGCAGTGGAGGACCAGCCTTAATTAAGGCCTTCCAGCTCGTTACTCAATCCATTCCCTTCTGCTGCAGGCCTCCACCATTGCTGCACTTGTAATTCTCCTGGCCCGTGACTTGAGGGTAATGAGAAAGGGATGCATTCGGTCTGCCACCACTGATGGATGTTCTAGTGGGCAGGACGTCAAGGAGGTGATTGACAGCCACTGGACAGGATTGGGTATAACTGACGGATCTAGTAGAGGATTGTGTGAAAGTTGAAGTAATGGACGGGATGGGGTGGGTGAAGGATTTGGGAAGAATGACAAGGTCGGCGGATCACGGGTGAGAAGATTAGATTCCTATCATTCTTATTCCGCAATCGGCTGGTGTGGAAATGAATAGATCATGTTATGGAAATCAACTGACTTTGTATGGGACACAATAGGCTCAGGTACGGGAATGTGTTATGCAAATTTCAGGCGTATTTTTGGCACGTCCTTTACCTTGAAAGCCCATGTTGCTGTCCTCTGCACATCCTGTTTACCTGGCTGCTCTTGTTTTCCGTTTGCTTTTCTATTCTTTTCTTTGTGCGTAACCGAGTACTAGCTCGAATATCCAGCTGTGTTAGAATATTGCCACTTGCTATCTAGCCTATAATGTCGTCTTGTCAGCGCTGAAGCAGAATCCCTGAATAGCTACATATGCCATCCTTATCTTCTGTCTTGCTTCTCCTCTATCTACCTCAGTGTTTGTCTCTATTTGGCTCCTTTTGGTTATTCTCCCTAGGATCTCTGTCTTTCATCGCGCTCTCGCTTCTCTACCCACCCTTTCTCGTTTTATGATCTCTCTCGTTCTCAGAGAGGACAGATCTCCTCTCATTATGGTGATGGTGATGATTCAGTTCACTGGTGTTCTTTCCCTAGTGCCTCTCCAAGGCCTTTTTCAGCAGTCTGCTCATGAACTGTTTGTCTGTTCAAGGGCACATTGTGGCGCCTCGGTCCGCAAATTTGCTTATATGCACACCTACACGTGCTCTTAGCTAAAGATACACTTTATTTCCGTGACCTGTGGTGTCTAGTGCCTTACTGAACGATGACATCTGACCTTGATGTGAAGTTTTGGATCATACACTTCGCACTTTACTGTGAACTTTGGTCTTAGTTTTCCCTTTTGTGTGAAATTGAGTTGCACGGAGTTGTTGGTAAGAGTATTGTTGCCATGGAAATATAGTTTTAGGTCCATCCTTCCACATTTCCAGTCACCTTGAAAGTGATTTAAAATTCTTAATGGAGCCACTTAAAGAATATTGACCTACATTTAGGTTGGGTATTTTTCACTGTGTATATGATTTCAGTGTGGTGTCATTCATTCCCACTGCAGCTGGAATGTGATTGACTGATCTAATCATCTTGTTCTTCACTGAGGGAAGCAGAGTTTCCACCTCTGACTCTATATTTCATAAGTGCTTTTGCCTTCTCTATACTCTCTGCCTTATTATTGATGCCATGTTTAAAATAGCTGGGCTGCAACTATAAAGAGTGATATTTGGTTTGTACAGAGATCAGAGGGATACATTTTACACTCTTCTTTTAAACATGCGCGTTATACTTTATAGAATGCAAATGGTCGTAACTAGAACAGTGCTGTTTTTTTCTCAGCTGACTCCATATTATCATTTATATATGCTAGCACATATCTGTAGGACAGAAAGCAGTGCTGAGGGAGGTTTACAGTTTTTCTTTGGGCTAATGAAATGGCACTATCAACCGATACGGTAATATTTTAGTATTTTTATATAAACACTATTTGTTATATAATTATGAATATATTAAAACAAATTCACATGGAAAAATATGCTTTTATTTTTTTTTAAATAGCCATACGAATAACTAAGTAAATATTTAATTATTATGATTCATTATTATTTTGTAGATGTATACATAAAACACACTACCGTTCAAAATGTTGGGGTTAGTAAGACTTTTTAAAATGTTTTTGAAGGAAGTCTCATGTTTACCAAGGCTTTTAAATAAATAATAATACAAAAAAATCTTACTGACCACAAACTTTTGAATGGTAATGCATACATTTGTATTTATTTTTGGTTTTGAAATTACTGTATAATACATATTTCTTGTAGAGATTGTTTGTTTGGTTATTATTAATTGTCCTCCTCTTTTCAGACCATTAGCCAATAAGTCCTTGGAAAACATTGCAGGTGTCATGTTGATTGGAGGCACAGAGGTGCAGCTGAGTTCTCCTTAAAACCGCCTCACTCTCAGATCATCTTTTCAAGTCATTTAACATGGCAGTATCTGAGTGGGTGAGTTGTTTACTTTAATTAGTCTGTCCATTTTCACCATCTCAGAAAAATACAAAGGCTTGAGACATTTTCCTTTTAAAATGTACCAATACATACCCAGGTGGGTCAGTATCACCATATTCATGGTCACAATTTTTTGTCTCAATTTCCCATTCGCTTTATATCATGCCATAAATAGTAGACTCCTAAATTCACAATATATAATTTTCGCCACTGGAGGGAGCGTATTAAAAATAAACAAAGAAACAAAGACATAGTTTGATGATGCAGTGTGGAATCATGGAAGTTGTGGTCTTCATCTCCACAGCCGATGCAATCCGACTGGACTCGGACAGAAATTACATTCATGGATGAGCTAATGATTTATCAACGTAGAAGAATCAAACAGGGTAAGGCTAAAAGCCGTTGAAGCAAAACAAGGCTCGAAAGCAGCGGAACTTTTACCAATATTAAAGCGTCTTTGGTGTTTCCATGTCTTCAAAACGAAACAAAACCAGAAATTGAGGGGTTCTGATGTCATTGGCAGGTGACACAATGACACTATGGACACGGTCTGCTTTTTTTCTCTGGATTTAAATATTCTTTGTAACATTTGGGATAATGCAAGTACACAAGTCAGCATAATATACAACACTGTTTTAGTGGTTTTTGGATTTTTTCATAAAAAGAAAATCTTACATACTGTGCCTTTAAGTACTATAAAAACAGCTGAGCTCCCACTGATAATTAATTTTTTTTAGATAATTAAGGGCCATTATTTAAAGCATAAACCATAAGCTATGTCCACCCTTTTTAAAGAAACTCATACAAAGTGCAAATGTATTTTTTCCTATTTAGAGAAAACTGTGATATTGGATGCAGTTTTGTTTGCATGTTATTGCCCCCACACCTAGCTATTGAACACACTGGATTACATTGATATGACTGAATTGTTATTTAAAATATTATTGTCAAATATCAAGATGGCAGGGTGGACCAGCACATGATGTGGTGGACACATAATGCAGAACACACAAAGGATGACAAAGTATGACAACTGAAAACATTTATTCAACTTTGAAAAAAATAATATAATTACATCCTTAATCAACCAGGGTAGACATTTTTGAACAATGAGAGAGTGGACATTTTGAGCTTCAATCAGCATAAAACAAACTGACTAGCTGTATAGTTAGTCTAGTTGTTGAAGAGAATTTGGTATATTTAAACATACATATTTTGAAAATCCTGTATTCTAATCACTTCTGGCATATCTTATGAAGACAGGGTGGACATGTTAAGCTTTGGCAAAGCAAGTAAGTAAGCTCTTACAAATAAAATTTGTCAGCTGAAAAGTCACCAACTTACTCACCTCAGCCATTGAAATTCCTTGCCACTGAAGAGATAAAAAAAAAAAAAAAATGCACCTTTGGGCGGATCCACAATGCCGCATTCACTTTGCTTACACAGAGGGACGTGCAGCAGCGCACAAACATTTTTAAAAATTAAACAATAAAAGATTAAAATGTAATAGATTATTACTATGTAAGCTACATGAATATAAAAATGGCTACATGTCATAATGGATAGCCATTGTATGTATCAGAATTAGGCTACCTATTTGGGTGGACAACCATTCAATGGACATGGACAAACTCTTCTTTTGTATGAAATAAAAAAAAAATGCTCAAAACACTAAAATTGAGTAATATTGTTTAACAAAATATTAATAGGAGAATAAAATTTTAAAACTTTATGATTTCAATATATTCCACTCTCATTCAAAATTAATGATCAGCATGGGACATAGCAAAATAACATGCATCCTCTTATACAAAAAAAAAATATATATATATAGAAAATGCATCTAAAGAGCCAAGTAATGCTTTTGTTATGAATATAAAAACTTAGCCTAATATAACAATCATTTTAATGTTAAGATATCATGGCAAATGAGTTATTTATGTACAGGACACCAAAAGGCACTTTTGCATTACAGCATTATTGATCAAGGTATTAATATGTACACTTCAAATAATACACACCTTTAAGGAACTAATATGCATCCTATAGAAGTGAATAAGGTACCTTTGCAAAAGGTATTGCCCCAGTGACAGATTGTTTTTCTAAAAGTGGACCAATTCAGGCCTATTTGTAGACTGAATGTCAACATGAATGTGGCCTTTATTGCACTGACAGAGTAATAAGCCAATCAGTGATGAAGAGAACATAATAGGTGCACATTATCAAAATGACAGGGTAAAAGGCCATGGATTATTATTTTCGGCCTCACAAAAACATATACCATAAATACACTTGACTTCACAGTCCAATACAACAGACAAAATACAGTATATGAACATCATGCCCCGAGGATTACAGGCACATGAGACATAAAATGAGTATATAGAAATCAGACTAATCCTATAGGATGGGTGGAGTCCTAAACTATTTGTCCTAAGAACTATCTGGTTCTTATACAATTCCACCAGCTGCCTCTGGGAGTCCAATATGATCTTACTGGCTATATTAATAATCTTTGTGAACTTAATTTTGCTTCTAGCCCCTAGATTCCCATACCAGCAGGTGATGTTATAGGAAATAATACTTTCCAGCAAACTGGTGTAAACCATCCTCAGGATTCCCTTACTAACATTAAAACTATATTTGGCTTGCCTTCTTACATATATAGTCTGTGTGCTCTGTAAAATGTGAGATACAATGTAGCATAATCCCTAGATATTTAAAACTATTTACCATCTCAACATGTCGTCCCCCAATTAAGATCGGCTGACATGTAGGTTGCCCTTCCCTAGTACTGAAAACAAGTTCCTTGGTTTTAAAAGTATTAAGTGATAGTGAGCACTCTCCCCATGCCCCCATGCCACTAGGCGGTCTATATGCTCAAAATGAGCCCTCTAAATCCCCCTTTCTTCTGGCCATAAGACCAACCATAGCCATGTCATTGGCATACTTAAACTAAAATGACTTCACAAATCTGCATTTCATTCATATACATAGAAAACAATGCAGGTGCTAATACACAGCCTTGGGGGACTCCAGTGTTCAGAATAACCTCATTAGACATGGGACCCTGTACAGAAACTCTATGAGGACAGTCAGCTAAGAAGTCCTTAGTCGTGTTTCCACTGTCAGGCCAGTGCGAGCCAGGCCTTAAAATGGGCCAGACAGGGCTAATATCCTCGGGCCAGTAGCACAGAGGCCAGAATAGTGCAGCATTTACACGGTTGGTCCTGAAGCACCGCTGCGCTTCACTAAAACATGCCCTTTACACGCCTCTCAGGAACAACGTCACGAAACCCTGTCATTTCACCAACAAAGATAAGTTATCAGAAAACTAAGAAATAGATAACTGGAACTAGCGCGATCACAAAACGAACATGATAAAAGTGGCCGTTTGTTTGCATGCTTTGTTAAATATTTAAATTTAAAAGCATCAATGTTTTACTATAGAATAAGTGATCCATTTGATCATGATGAATTAATTTATCAGGACTCAAAATTAGTCACACAGAAGTAAATTTATTTCGATTTTATTTATTTTTAACGCTTAAGCATTATGAAAATAGCCTGCTTATTCAGTCGAGTCTGTTTCTGTTTATTTGTAGCCACAGTCATAAGTCAGATTTAGAATGAATGATAATATCTCTGTTTTTATAAAAGCTCCCAAACAAAAAACATAATTATATTTTTATGACCAGCTATGTGGAGCTAAACTCTCGAGACAAAACTTATAACAGGTAATATAAGTTACAAAATAAATACACGATTGTGATAGAGAATAAGATGCTGACGTCAGATTTCTTCAAGGGGTCATATTTACCATGTTTACTATGGTAATGTTAATGTTTAGCATGCATAGTCTTTTACATCGCTTATAAATACTTCTGCTTTGTTTAGTGATTATAATCCAAATGCCTGAAAGTGAGTTTTGAGCTCAACTTATTTTAAAAAGTCTTTAATGCTGGTGTTATGCTGTTATTTTTCTGAAATGATCCACGGTGCTGACATAACCACTCTTCTAGCCCCAGCTGGCCAGCTTTGACCCAATGTTTTCATCGGGCCAAAAAAACCTGGCCGTTGGCCCCAAGAAAGCAGAGACGAGGCACGATCAAGCCCCGGAAGTGACAGTAGGAACGCGACTGGCCCTGGCACGCACTAGCACGCCCGGTTTAAGCTCGACTGTGGACTATGGCTCTTGATCCATAACACAAGGTGCCCATTGGTATCCAGTTTTAACTGCCGATCTAATAAAATGACAATCCTGACAGTATTAAAAGCTGAACTAAAATCAATAAATAAACTTCTAGCAAAAGCACCAGGATGTTGAATGTGCTTGCTAATCATATGCAGCAGAGTTATCAGAGCATCCTCAGTGCCTCACTGTGCCTTATAAGCAAACTGCAGTTGGTCAGACAAATGGGTATTTGCAAAACACCCTAACACAACCCTTTCCATGCATTTAAATAGAATGTTGGTGAAGGCAATAGGTCTGAAGTCATTAGGTGATACAGGGTTGCAGTTTTTAGGCACAGAGATAATTGTGGTTCTCTTCCAAGAAAGTGGGACATTGTGTGTGTCAAGCAAGATCTGAAATAGTCTAGTAAAAACACCTTGAAGTTGGTAAATGCACCCCACTATGGCCCTTCCTCTAAGATCCACCCGGAGCCAGGTGCTTTATGAGGATTTACCCTAGCAAGACAACTAGCTATCTCCTCGTCTGTAAGAGTGATGGTGTTCAAGATATGGCTACACACTTGGTCAGCCCTAACTGCCTGTGTGGTTTTGTCAAACCTATACTATAAAAACTGATTAAATTCATCGCAAATGAACCTATATTTGTGGGTAGGCAATGTTGCTTCTGGGTCTCTCTACACATCATATCATTTAGACTGCTCCATGCTTTATGAGCATCCCGGTGACAAATTGTTTCTCCATTCTATATTGCTGTTTGGACTTTCTAATAATCGCTCTAAGTTCTTGTATTTTGTCTTTAAAGAGCACCATATTACCTTTTACCAAAAGTAGTCCTTTTCTCACTTAGACATTTCTTCATTTCATGTGAAACTCAAACCGTTTTTGTTGGTACAACATTATTATCACAGAAAATAATGTAAGATGTTATTGTTTCTGTTAACTCATTTGTGCTTACACAGTTATCAAAGAAAATGTCCCAGTTTGTATCATCAAAGCAGTCTCTCAGTCTCTTTACAGACCTCAGACCACAGCGTCACTTCTCTTACAGCAGGCTTCTCTTGTTTGAGCTTAGCTTTGTATGTGTGCAGCAGATGAATAATGTTATAGTCTGATTTACCCAGTGTTGGGCAGGTCACTGCCTTATAAGCATTCAGTATATTACCATAACACTGATCCAGAGTCAGCAAAACTCATGTGGGACAGTTTATATATTGTTGTAGTGTTGGTAAATGACTGGAAAGTTTGCAGTTATTAAAATCCCCAAGTATGAAGACAGGCTGGTCCAAAGAGTGAGAGAGTGTATTGTTAAAACTCTCACTTATCCTACCAGAAGCTTCCAGTCGTGTTGCCCATTTACTGTGCACAAAGATACACATACCTCCCCCGATCGATTTGTTTGATTGGTGTTTGTCCCAGTCAGATCTTATCGTAATGTAACTAGGAAGTGTAACTTCAGTTTAGTCTTTGAGCCATGTCCCCGTTAGACAGATCAGGTTACTAATTTAAAAATAATTATCGACTTTTACCCTGGCCATCAGTTCATCCATTTTATTATTAAGTGACTGCACATTTGACAGCATTATCATGGGAAAAGGGAATTACGCACCTCGCTTCCGAAGCCTGGCTTGAATCCCTACTCTTGCAACCCTTTTTTCAACCTATTAACTTAAAGTTAAGTTTCCATGCGGTATTTGGGCAATCGTGCGTTAATAATTCAAGATCAAGCTGTCCTGCATGTCTTTGTAGAGACATCAGGTACTTTCTGGAGTAGGTCATATCTTGCCTAGGCCTAGACAAGGAGTTATTGATTGAAAACAATGCAAATAATGCGTTCAGAATTAGCCATGTCCTAGTTATCTCCATAATCCACAGTGCAAGAAGCTCAACCACACAATCATTACAAAACAACAGCACATAGTGAGACAAAACTATAAACTATAAACAAATCTTTGCACAGTTGCTGTATGCACTATTTCGTCTCAAGTTTTGTAATATTCACTTTGTATTATTTTTGCAGTGCCCATTATTTTCTCATCCAGATTTGTTGCTGTCTCTTTGGAAAAAATGCCTCTGGCAACGACTGTTATACAGTGCCCCTGAAAAGTATTTGGACACTTAAGCCACACTTGAAATGTATGTCATTGTGGCAAATAACAAAACATAAAGCAATGTTTTCTTAATTCAGTGTTTGTGTCCACAAAAAAAATCAGTGCCATCTGTGAATTTAGTCCATCCATCATTCACACACAGCTCATAAATACATAGTCGTACATTGCCTGTCCCTTTTGAGTATCTTTATGAAAATATATGAACTAATTGGAAAATATTTTTCAAATACTTTCAAACTTCAAAAATAGAGTTGTTGTTTCTTTTTATATACAGATGGCTTATAATGTGTATAATAATTTATGTTGTTAAAATAAAACACTTTTTTTGTAAATGCACTGTCTGCTGGTTTATTTACGGTAGCTACTTTTCAGTACACCACATTATGTACCACTTAGTACTGCAAGACTGAAGTGCAAATTAACTCCTGACCACTCATGTGGGTTTGCTACTGTTACAATTAAAAATCACAGAAGGATAAAAACATTGGTGTGATGTAAGCAACACAGCTACAACAAATAAAACTGATAATAGGTGTGTTTGATTTATAGTGTGTAAATAATCAAGCATTGACAATAATCAGTCGTATTGGCAACATCGATGGGTCCCAAATAAAATTTTACTTAGGGCCCCATAAAGGCTTGAAATGGCCCTGGTAGCTGGTTCAGAATAAGCACCAGATTGCCATAACAAAGTTGGAAATGACCCATTTTTTTTTAGAAATAGCCTTTGCACAGCCAGCCTTGTAGGCTACTCTCCAAGGTTCCCAAAACTTTTGTCCATAAAATGCATTGCACAAATCTGAACATCTGTGCTGTTTTGTTGTAAATAACTCTTAACCAATGATTCCTCATTGCATCTACTTTTGGAAAGGCAAATAAAGTGCTTTTGCTTTCACATGGAAACACATAGCATCTTCCTGACATGGCTGCATCAACACTGCTGCAGGTTCTGAATCCACTTCTTTCTTTGCATGAACACTTGGGCAGCATTATGCAAATATTTCCACATCATGACGTAGACATGTGGGGGCGTGTTTGATTTGAGGTGTTTTAGCCTGACCTGGATCAGCCTTCTCTTTTAGATAGAATAAATTATTTTGTGGGAGACTTTGAGCTTTGTAACTCTGCAGATCTTATACATGCACAAATAGATAGAAGACACACTAGAGAAAAGGAAAAATAGAAATCGCAACATATGAGCCCTTTCATTTCAAGATACTTTCTGGGATCACTTACACTAATCAGCCTCAATATTAAAACCACATGCTAAAATTATGTTGTTCCTCATCATGGCATAGACATAGAAGTAGATACTGCAATCTGCAAGGTGAGGCTGTACCATAACTGCTCAATTGGATTGAATCTGGGAAAATTTGGATGCCAAGGCAATAGATCAAGTCATAGTCCTCAAAGCACTCCTGGACAATTTTAACAGTGTGGCAGAGTGCATTATCCTTTTAAAAGAGCCCAGTAGGGAACAACATTGTCTTGAAGGGGTTTATGTACTGGCAGGGGGTACATGTCAAAGAAGCATTCAGATAAATGCCAGGACCCAAGATTTCCCAGCAGATCACTGCACAGAGCATAACACTGTCTCCACCAGCCTGCCTTCTTTACCTGAACTTCAATGACTTTTAAAAATGGTGCATTTCAAACTGCAGTCTGTTAGAAGCACCACCTACTGAAATCATAGGTTCCCTTGTTCCAGACCAGCAAGGATTCAGGGCTGGTTCAGAACCAGGATCTGGGCACCTGCCAAATATTATTTTGAATTTAAAAGTACAGCAAATTTGGCTCTGGCACCTGCTTCAGTGGAAAAGTGGTAAGGGTGTGTTCACACTTTTGTCTTTTTTGACGAGAAATACTTGATGAGCATTTTTTTTTGTAAAATAAAAAGCTGGCAGCATTTGTTTACAAATACGTCTTTTGTTGCTATGACAACAGCTGTAATGGTAGCCAAGCGATGTGTGCTGCTGAAATGCCGGTGGTAATGTCAGTTCACATGATGTTTATACCATATATATTCTTTTAAAATGTGTTTAGGACTTTTTTGAAAACACGCTTTACTCCATAGGATTATAATGTAAAACAAGTGTGAACATAGCCTTAGGTTGCCTTTTCTTGCACCAATTTTGGTAGGTACTTAACCACTGCATATGGGAAAAACCTCACAAGACTGTTTTGGAGATGCACTGACCCAGTGGTTTGGCAATCACTATTTGGCCCGTCAAAGATCTTTTTACATGCACATTTCTTTTTCTGCTTTCAGTACATGAAATTGAAGCACTGACTGTTCACATTCTGCCTAATATATCCCATGACTTGACAAGTGCCATTGTTACGATATAATCAATGTTATTCACTCCACCTGTCACTAGCTTTAATGTTGTGTGGTTGATAACTTTAAATATGTGAGGCAGAAAAGTGGTAGAAATGAGAAATAAAACTTTTAAAAATTCTACTATTCTGACCTCCTTAAAAGCGATTTGTTTGTTCTATGCCCCTTTTTACAAGATGTAATATGTCTTAGGTGTCTAAGGTGACCAGAATGTGTCTATGAAGGGTCCCCAAATACCCCAAATATCATTTATTATATAATTTGATAATATGAAAATGCCTATTTTGAGTGGAAGCAGAAACAGGTTTTAGTGCATGTCTCTTTAAATGCAAATGAGCTGCTGCTGTGCCAATATAGCTCATAGGTCTTTGCCAAAAAAAACATCTGTTTGGTTTTGATCATAATGTCTGTTGTGCTGAAAACCATATCTGTTTAAACTTCTGATATGTTTTTTAAATACACATTCGAAACATGCCCTGAGAAAGCACGGTACTAAGTGAGTACTAAAAGTTCACTTTCACACACAAGCGTGTGTGTATTTGGGTCTCTGCTCTCTCACTGGCTGTAGTTCACCTCCGATGTATTTTTCAGGCAGAATTCATTTCACAAAGCAGGATTTTGAATCACTGACAGGTCCAGATATTTAGCATGGCTAATATTTAACAGGGGTTTGCAACTTGCCCTCTGATTTCGGGCATTTGTCTGTGATTTCGCAAAACCTGTCAGCGAGAGAAAATCAGGGGTAAAATCCTGCACTGTGAACTAAGCTCTGAGACACTGCTTATGATTTATGGGGATTAAAAAAAAGGAGCCAGACAATTTTTTATCATTATATATGGTGGTTGTGTACACACACTGTTTAAACAACATGTATAAAGGAATTTTGCCTAATCAAGTAGCTGATTCAGCCTTACCTTTAGAGGATTTTATTTTAGCCAACGTTGAATTATCTGACCCAGTAAATCAGGGACAGGTTTATTACCTGTAGCGTCTTGTATGTGTGTGTCGTTGTAGCTTTGGAGAAGATCTGGACTGTTGCACCCAGTGGGCATTTGAGAGGAATCATACACGGCGTCTTCCTTCAGCTCTCAGATTTATTTACCTTATTAGTAGATATTAAGTGTCTGCTAGTGCATCTGTGCCATAATTAATTATGTTGTACAATCACTGTGTGTAGTACTTATCGGTGTGTATGTGCAGACTAGAGTGCCCCTTTCTGAGAGACAAGGTTTAATAAAGACAGAATGACTCCTAATCTTCTGTTTACCACTGCTTCTCACCCTTGCCGCTTCTGTCTTCATTCCCATTTGCAGCTTTAATTAGTTTTACTAAGTCCTGGTGTCTGCTTAAGACACGCACAATCGTTCTTTGCCTTACGACCCGCCACACATCCACTTACCGCTCGATGTCTGCTTCGTTTCTAATTTCAACGGTTTGTTTGTTTGCATCACCTGACTTTGGTAATTCTTTGCTGTGATCGTGCCCATGTAGACTTGGCTTTCATCTTATTAATTGGCAAATCTGTGCTGCGCTGGGAGCTCGCAGGAACACCATAAGGCCTGGGCTGGATACCAAGCCTCGAGCTGAATGCCTCCGGATGCCTAACTGATGCGTCAGCGTGGGAAATTAGATGAAGGGGCAGACGTCCCTTGCTTCATCATGCTCCTCATCCTCCTCCTCCCCCAATATGCTCGAGACAGCTGGAGTGACGCTCATAAGCAGAGGCAGATCCTGGAGACAGTTGCAAGGCGGTGCGCAGGTGTCTCAGACTCCATGCTGAATGCTTTGGAAATTGTGCCTCGAGGGGATAGATGTTGTCACTGTCCATCTAGTTTCATTATCACCACTGGTGTAAATGGGCTAAATTAACCTGGAAGTGGGTAATTGTTCTGACATATGACTTATGATGCAGATGTGACACGCACAGAACCTTTTTGCTCTTTACTACCCTTTAGGTGACCTTCCACCAGTCCAGAAAATATAAATTGTGGTTTATGTCTTTTATGCCTTTTTGGCTCACTGTATGGCTATATGTTCTATGCTCTTCACAAATTCCATGATTACCTTTCAGCCATTTTAAACTGGCATATCATGAACCACTTTTTTTGCCTTTAATATAAAAGGGCTTTGTGTAATATGACTTTTGAGATCTCCTTTACTGAATTTGATTTACTGAAACTGCCCTGCAAAAACAGCTTGTTCGAAACTAGTTCAGATTTCTGAGTTCAGACAGATGAATACATCAGCACTAAATGTTGACAAGGATATGGACAAGCCATAGGGAGCTTCCTGAGCTCCACAGTTTTCACTTATCTATTGCAGATTCATTGCAGTTTTACAGAATTTTGGCTGATGGTGATATGTGTTTGAACAGGCAACTTCTTCCAAGCAGGATGGAAAAAGAAGCTTAACCATTAACCATGCACATGGATGGAGCGTCAGGTCAGTAAAATCATAAGACAAACACAATTAAATAGCTAATAGAAAACAAAGTGTAATCTCACAGGATTTGAATCCTGGTCTTTGCAAGAATTGTATTCAGCAAGATCCATGATACCTCAATCATTCGTTTTAGTGGATTTTTCTTTGTAAAGCAGTCTTTGTAAGTAGAGTGTGAAAAAGTCAGTGAAAAACTAAATTATGGTTCTTGTTAGCCCATGAAACCTTTATACTTGTGCGATAAGTGGACCTAAGAGAAATAATTAGGGCACTTGTTCACCTAAAAATAATTAACCTCATGTCATTCCAGACCTGGATGACTTTCTTTCTTCCATCAAACACAGAATTGTTGAATTAGGTAGACCTACTTGTTTCCCCATGCAATTAGGCCTTATAGACACAGAGACTTCCAAGCTTTAAAAAGGAAACAAAAGCACCATAAAAGTATCATAAATAGGGTTCAAATGACTCACAGACTACATTCTAATTAATCTCAGTTCACATAATAGCTTTGTGTAAAGAACATACCAAAATTTAAGTCATCATTTACTGAAAATCTTCTCTGTCAACTTGCTGAATTATGCTTTTATGCCCTTCTTAAAATGTGAAAGTCTCAGTCTTCATTGTAACTGCATGGTTTTCATGCATTTTTAATGACATGCGTAAAATATGATCGAATTTTTGGTTGAACTGTTCCTTTAAACATGTATGACTTTTTACATCTGTAACAACTTTGGTGGATACCATATAAACCTACTTGCACAGACAGTCTTAAGTCGTATATGAAGGCAAAGACAGACATTTTGGCAGAGATGGAAAAGTCTTACTGCAATCAGATCAGCTTTAAACCAAACACGCCGCTTGAGATATGCAGCATTACCCAGCGCGAGAGACGCTTGTGATAAAGCTAAAGAGATAGGAAACACAGATTATTCTCTCAGTTTTTCTCCCATCCTTGAGGCTGTAATGTCTATGTGTAAGCTTGGGGTTAATTTGGTGTGACTTTGACATTTTTGAAATGTATGAACTACGTGGTTTGGACCTACACTCTAAAAGCCAAGGGGTATCAGGAGAGATTGAGATGGAGGTAAAGGCAGGGATAGCGAGAGAGAGGGAGCAGATGGGTCAGCCATCTGGTAGAAGGAGAAAAGGAAGGGAGATGAGAGGAGAAGGGAGCGCTGGAGAGAGACAGAGAAAGAGAGATATAGAGATCCATGGGAAATATATATGAGAAGGAATAAAAACATCAGATTGGCTTGTGTGTATGTGAGAGCTAGATGCTTGAGTTAGATATTGAGACTAAGGTGTGTGTATGGGAACCATGGTGAGTTGAGCTACATGTAGTTTGTAAAATTGCACAAAATTACAGAAATGTCTGCATTCAATCTGGCAGCCGAGCTGTCATTTAAAAACATGCAACGTCCCAAATGCACGATTGACGTCACATAACGATACTGAATGGCACAGTTGAAGAAAAAGTTCACTCAAAAATTCTGTAATCATTTACTCAACCCCATTTTGTTCCAAACCCAGTGAAAAAAATAAATAAATAAATGTATGTAAAAATTAAATTGAACAAATATCTGAATTTTTAAACACACACACACACACACAATTCAAAACAATTGAGCTTTATATTGTCACTTTACTGAAGCCAAAAATGATGAATAATTATGAAAAATGCTTACTTTATATTAAATAGACACCTTATCTTTTTCTATCCACTACTTATGTAAGAAAAAATATATTTTTTTTTATTAATGTATTTGTTTATCATAAGAAGCATACATATTTTTACTGAAAATATTACCATAAAACCTTCAGTGAGCAAACTATAAAGTTTACTGGCAAGGTGAATCTCCCTAGAAAGATACAATGATATAATCAACAATAATAAACAATCTCATGAACTGTGAGCAGTGTGACCTCAGTTTTCTGCAGGAGAAAGAAACTGAGAAATGACACAAGGGTGAGTAAACGATGTTCATTTGCGGGTGAACTATTCCTTTAATTCCCTTAGATGTATTTATTCGCAGAAAAGGTGAGAATGAGGGTTTACAAACGGAGAAGCAGTGAGAAGGGCCAGATGGAGAAAGTAGAGGAGTGAGAAGATATGTAATGCTACGGGGAATGAAACGGCAGAGTGTGAAGTAACAAGTCTCAGAAGCCACTCTTGTGGTAAAGTATAAAAAGATCAAAGTAATGATCTTTCTAAAAGACCAGATGTCAGGAAAATAGATACCAATTTATTCTAGGCAGCCAAAGTCTTGAATACACCTTAAATTGCACCCCTCTTGGCCTGCCAGCAGTGCATGATAGAGCATATTAGCAAGGCATCCCGTAAACCCAGGGGAAAATAGGCCTCTTTTAAAGACAGCTATACATTCGCGTGTCTTTAGCGTTTAATTTTTGTAGAATGTGGCAAGAACAAGAGATCAAGACTGTCTCACCACAAAGACGTGACATCTAGAGCATGTAACATTTATCACCTTTTTGATGTTTTATGGTTTCCAATTTCCATCTGTCCCCATCTCTAAATATTAAGCTAAACAACTGTATCTTCTCATCTAGATTATTCTCTTGGCTCAGTTAATGATGATTACCAGTGCTGTTTATTTCCAATAAACTGAGTCGCAGATAATATGATTTTTTTTTTTATAGTTATAAAATTGCTTGTATTACTGTACTTTAAGCGTGCTACTCTTTACAGCTTTTTTCCCTTTCCTGAAAAAAAAAAAAAGAAAAGAAGAATTTAACATCAATACAAGTGCACCACTGTATTCCAAAAGCTACTGCATTGTAAAACATTTCAGTCATGGCAACTTGAGTTTTTCCATTACTATAACTCATCAAAATAATTTAACCAATTTCAACATTACTTTTTAAGTCAGTTTAATGTAATTTAAGGTGCAAGCTACATCTACTTTATTCCATATACATTTGAAAACAGTGTTTTCATTTTAAAACGCTCTCCATCCACATTAGGGTTTTCATTTTTTCAAGTTTCCCATTCACACTGAAACTGCAATTTTTCTGGCAGGATAATTTTTTTAGCAAAATATCTCACCATTCACTGACGTGTTCATATCGCACTAATGATTGTATGATCTAAACTAGGGGTGCACCGATCGAGATTGGCCGATCGTTGAGATGCGCATAACGATCGGCCGATCTTGATCGGGGCACCCCTAATCTAAATTATCTAAAACACAACTGGCTTTATGTTTTGCCACAAACAGCAATCGGAAGTAATCTTCACAGGACTGTGATATGAAGAATGTACAAAGTAACTTATCTGTAGCAATAGTGTGAAAGTGAATAGCACACAACAGGCAAAATACCGGTATAAACATAGATATCTATTGGTACAATAGGCTATGTCACATGACTAAACGTGTGTTATCGTTTTCAAAAGACTTCATTTTCAGAGTCCACACTATAACACAAAAACTGTGTTTTCAAATTTATCCACTTAGGAGAGGGTTTTCCTTGACAAAAATACTGTCTAAGTGTGGACGGAAGGCAAAAATGGAGAGAAAAAGATGTGTCTTCAAACAAAAACATATTAGTGCAGACAAGCCCGCAATGACTTGTACAGCCAAACTTGATTATGCTTAAAAATATAAGGCTGCAACTGAACTTAAGTTTTTAAGCTGAAGTAGGTGTAATTTTATTTTACAATCTGAGGGAATTTGACCCCTTGACCTCTAGCACTGTTGCCATCGGCGGGCCCTGGTCCCATTCGGGAGCTGCAAAGGGTCAAGAGATGGGTCAGCGTGTTTAAATATGTCTGATTCGATGAGATCTCCTCCGAGCGGGTTTCCTTGCTCCTGTCTGACTGTTCAATATTAGAACAGCGGTTGGTAGCATAACAGATCCGATAAGGGCACGATAGCTGCTATAAAAGAAGGAAAACAGGTGGAAAATATTTCACAGAGGTCCGCACCAGCACATTTATTATTTATGACCCTCCACTCGAACGCAAATAATCATCCTCACCCCTCGCTAGCTTGAAACTTTTTGAATGCATCGCCCTCTCAACAACAAACCGTCCCCGGATCAGACACGTCCACACACCCACACGCCTGCACAAATGCGATGGGAGTCAGCGTGTTTGTGTTATTGTCTGCTGCTTAGGACAGCAGGAGATCAAGGCAATGGGGCCTTATGGGCGAAGCATCAGTATTGTCATTGACAGCTACAGGTAGACAGGTGCAGAGAGACAACATGCTCGTTGCAGACGGAGGATGGGAGATATCAGCAATTTTGCTGCCTGTTTTCTCGGCTGTAAGTCTGTCTGTGCTTTTTTGTGTTGTCTGAAAATTCTTGAAAATAACTGGCTCGGCTGATTTTTTCCACTGTCATTGGTTCACATACTTGAGGGGATAGTTCACCCAAAAATGAAATTGCTGTCATCATTTACTTTCCCTTATTTTGTTACACACCTGTACGACTTTCTTGTGTGGAACACAAAAGAAGTTATTAAGAAGAATGACTTAAATTTACCGGGGTTCTGCAAATTTTGCTATTTAAAATAGGAAATGCAATCGAGAATTTAGCCTCAGGCTGAATAAACTCCCTACACACTTTTCACAGCAGGTTCAGGTTGCTTATGCAAATTTGCCTCATCTACCAAGAGAAAACTCGGAAGTGACTTCTGTCTTAGCTTTAATGAATTGAGCTAAATATTGAATATAAAAATACCAGGACGGTTCACTCCTATGAGAAACAGTAACACACAATATGGCTGGATAGTCCCACCCACTTTCTAAATGAAAGAGCCAGTCGTTGAGTGGTAAAGTCACTGTGTCACTCCAGCGGTCGTTAGAAGAACCTGAGGATAGAGCAGCCAATGAACATGCACAGTTATAAGCACGTTGGGACTGTGCCAATGTCAATTGGCTGGTCCAGCCAGAAAAATAAGCTTTCTAAATGCTTATTGAGTATAAGAAACAACATTCATGCGGCGGTTCATTTCAGATTTTGTTGCTGATTTAAAATATATAGATATGTAAAAAAAAATTAAGTTTTTAAGATTTCAGGATTTCCCCCATTCATTTAGATAGGACTTGGTCTTGTTTGAGCTGCTTGGAGGCATTGCAAATATGGTGGCTGAGTGAACGGACTTTCCCTGAAAGGGACTTTGATAATGAGACTGTTGTTTTCTTATTTATAGCTGAATCAAATTTGTTCAAAATGGATGAATTTTGCAACATTGAAACTTACTGAACTGAATTTAATCCAAACTGAACTGACTTGAGTTGAATGACAACACTGGCTGAAGTAGAACTGTTTATAGTTAAATTCAACTTGTTTCATAATAAATGAACTCTAGACAGTTATTGAACTGGACTGAACCAGCACTGACATGTTACAGATGCTTTACAGAAGTTTTGAAGTTTGCATCATTGATTCTGTTACGTTCCTGTTTAATACTGTGTAAGCTTCTATGAAACAGTCTCTATTGTATAAAGCATTATAAAAATAAAGTTGACTTGATTAATGTTTCACAGTCTCCACTTTCCATCTGTCTTCATATTTATCAAAGCAATTGTAATATCTTCTCACCTAGATCATTCTTTCAGTTCTGATAATAAAGTTTTAGTCAAATAGTTTAAAATAAACTTTACATGGTTTGCTGGATAGGGAGAGAAAATGATGAAATAAAGTACTATTTATGTATTTTTTAGCAAGATGAGAAAATAGGGAGACTTTTTAATGTTTAATGTTCTATTATGTTGTTATTTCAAAAGACATACTGTTATGTGGGCGTTTTTTAGTTGCGTTACCATTGTGGTGAAATATCGAGCCTGTGCTTGGCTTGAGGACCTACTAACAACAATTCAAGTTGCTTTATTGAAAAAAAGCAACTCCAATGGGTGTGCTAGGGATGTGATACCATCTTTAGACTGCCAACAGCTAACATCATATGTGTTAGGAAGAGTCATTTTTAGCTTTATAATATGTTATAACTCTCTGGCTGAGCTTTAATCATGAGCAGTGCTTCTGCACAATGACAACATGTTACCTCTACTCAGATACTTCATACAGGGTGAATTAAAGTGAACATTAAATATGTGTAAATAACTTGATTAAGTTGGGTGGAACCGCTGTCCATGATTAACTCATGATCAGCCTAATAGTTGTTTTTTGAGTGTATTACTGTATAACCAGTCTTTCTTTCATCTGCTTCTAGTCTCAGGTCCGGCTGCCCATTGCTCTGGGTGTTTTAATGGTGTGTGTGTTCACTATTGTGTGTGTGCACATTTGGATGGGTTAAATAAAGAACAAAGTATGGCTCACCGTACTTGGCCACATCACTTCAAAAAATATATTTTTTTATGTACCACGTTTATTTAGATAGCACACTAGGACAGACAAGAAATCTTGGGACAGGAAAGAGGGGAACACTGACCCAAATCTGGTTGCCTGAAGTGTGAAGGCACCAGAGTGATACTGTGTTGTTTTGGACCACTTTGACTTTCATAACGACAAAAACAAAAGTTCCGAACCACATGAGGGAAAACGACAGAATTGTTATTTTATGCATTAAAGCAGAAGCGTCTGTTAACGCTGAAATGCATTTTCTGTGCTGTTGTGATAAGTTGTTTTTAAACGATTGTCATGCGTAAAAGAGGTGATATTGAATTTGAAGGACGACGGGGGTCAGAGACTCCATCACTTTTTAAAAACAGTGCCCTTCAAAGCCCATCACAGACACACACAAAGGAAGCCTTGGCAGCAACACCAAACAGAAAGAAAACAGTCATTCCCGGGTGGATAAATACATCCATTTATGCTTTGACTGGCTCCGTTCTGCTTCTATGATGGAGGAGGGATAGTCTTTTTAAAATTGGACTTGCATAGTGTTTCTGTTGTAGTCTCTCTTGCCTAAGAGAAATTATTGAAATGTAGGGGGAAATGCAAAGAACTGCACTCACCCGATAGACTATTACCATAATAAGGGAGTAATGATGTTGTAATTTGTGATGATTGCAAAATTATAGGAATTTATTTTCTATTATGCATGGGATTTCTTGTAAGAGATAGTTGTCATGATTGTTGTGATAGGCTGCAGACTGCTGAGAGCGAGGGAGAGTGAGTACGTGATGAGGGATTTTAAAACAGTCGTTTTTATTATGGGAGAGAGAGAGAGAGAGAGAGAGAGAGAGAGAGAGAGAGAGAGAGAGAGAGAGAGAGAGAGAGAGAGAGATGCGATAGCGTTTGCCCTGTTCATATTTGACTCAGTGCTTGTCACTGAACACCGACAGACTCACTCAGCACAGGAAAGTCCTCGCTTTTAGATCGACATTACAAGGTAAAATATTAATATTTTCTATGATTACACAGGATATGCGAGCTATCAAAGGCAGCGCTTCTGTCTCCTTCATATTTTAGAGTCTCATTTTTGAATGTTGGATTAAGGAATAAGCTCTCTCTTGCCCCGTACGAAGGATTTATTTGAAATGTGTTCATTTCAAATTGAATATATTTTGTTGTTGTGTGTGTGTGTTTTTTACTCAATTGATTGTTTTGGCTGTAAACCCATGTGAATAAGAAGAAACATCCTCGTGTTTGTTCAATTTGTGTCTGCTTGCATTTATATTACGTCCATATAAAGTCTGCTGTACGATTGTTTTTATCAGTGTATAGATAATTCAAGAGTCAACACAAAGTGCTTATGCTCCTCACTGAAAATTTCAAAGAAACTCCAGCATGTAGCCTACTTCTGTACTCTGTAACACACTCGTCCTGCCATTCCTACATAAGCGGTGGTTTTATGATATATGAGTATATGAGTTATTAAATACGGGACTCACTCTTGGGAAACGCGGACCTTAGGCTACATGACCGAGCGCGCGCAGAGTTGGAGCAGATGGCGCGCGCGCTTCAGTCTGTCGCCGTTCAGGGATTTGCGGGGCAGTACCAGACACGTTTACCGACACCCCGGGGTTCGCGGGTGAGATATTAAACGGTTAGTCTATTCGCTAACGACGGCTTCACTGATGACAATCATTTGAATCGCTAATAATGCTTTTAGGCGCAAAGTGAGTCTGGTTGCGCGTGAGCGAGCGCGCGGCGGCGACAGGGCTGGATCGTACGCTCTGTTGCTCGTGCCATGTGTTTCCCCAAAATATATTAATAGCGCGAATGCCCTTTTAGTAGGACAGGCGCTGTTTTTGCTATATTTATTTGTAATAATGATTACTGATGGCAGTAGGCAGATTTGCTGGTGCGTTCAACACCCGTTGGTTTTGAGTGAAATCATATACCTGCCTTTGATGTGTTTGGATTTGACTGAGCTTTCCAGGTCTGACTTCCCCGAAGCTTAACCCCCTCTCAAAACAGGGTAAAAATAAAAGGCTATGAGTGGTCTCGAAGGTCTACATATTCCTTTTTATATAAGTGTGTATATAGCTACAGTCCACTATATATTTCAAACATAAAAGTCAGATTGCAAGTTTGTCAGAGCTTACAATATAGATGTAATTTACGGTCTCGGCTGGGAAGGTAAGCATAGCAACAGCGTGTTGGGTCGTTTTTTGTTAGCGTATAGTTACACCGATGTTACAAATGTTACATTTTTATTTGTTTGTCTATATCTTTGACTGAAGTCATTGCATATTTTGCAGGCTAATATTACCAGTATTTGTTGAGTGTCTGTCCTATGTGCTTTTTTTAAGTACTATAATCTGTACTCATAGAAAGTCCTATATAGCCTACTTATGAGTCCTTAAAGTAAGTCATTACTGGTTGATTTACCAGAACAATGTATGGCTTTACACTGTTTGAGCATCCTAACCAGCTGAACACAAGACCATTGACCCAACCAATGGAGTGAAATGAGGGCATGACTAGACTTTTATTCCAATCGGTGGCAGTTGGAGGGGGTGTAGTTCTGTATGTTGTCGCTAGAGGCAGAAAAGACACACTTTATACATCTTTAAATGAGAGGACGAACATGGAAATTTCTAATTGCAGGGAGATGTTTTTGCATATCTGACTGATTTTTTTTGTTTGTTTGTTTGTTAAGTTCTTTTTTTAGCCTTTTGCCTATATTTAGACAGCACAGTAGAGGACATACAGTAAATCATGATAGAGAAAAGAGGGGACTGGACCAGAAAAGGACCTCGAGTCAAGACTCGAACTCAGGTCGGCCAAAGTGCAGCCTCACCATATGTTGTAAATCTTACACACATGGCTATGGCTCCAAAAGCGCAGCGGCAGCCTGTTTTTTTTTCTCTCTAAATGAAGCTGATAGCACAAGTCTTGTGTGGTTAGCTTGTGTTACATTCTGAGGGTATACTTATAGCTTGTGGCATTGGATATATGTAAGACACAGAGGTTTGGGGAGTGTTGCAATACAGGAAGGTCTCTTAAATCAACTTTCAAGATTCTTCATCATTACTTGGAACACTAGAAGAGCTGAAATGCCTTTGTCCCTTGTAACATGCTGGGCAAAGTATAAATAATAAGCAATGGATGAAATTCTTCAGAAAAACTAAAAAAAGTTTATAGAAAAGCTAAAAAAAATAAAATAAAGCACTCCAACTTTATTTCTAAATGTATTTTGTATTATGGGTTTATGATGTCCATACTCACCTTTCTTATTTTTTCCCATTCAATCTTTTCTTGTACAGTAATTGTCTGTGTGTGTCTTGAAAATGAAATGCATTTAGCTCCTTTGATGATTTTGCGCTATCAAAGGGACCCAGATACAATTTTTTTTCTTTGTGCAAGTATATGCAGAAAAATGTTTTTGTGATGCACAAAATCCCTTTCAGCTTGGCTAAGCTTCAGAAAGGGGAGGTTCACTGTTACAAAATGGGCCAGGCAGGAGGCAGCTTGCAGTTCGGGTGAACACTCCTCTGATTTTATTTAACACGACTCCAGCAATCTGTGTCAGCAATAAGCTTGTAATTGTTTACACCCAAGGAGCTCTTGCATTTACCAAGGGAGAAATCGAGAAGGAGAGATAGCAAGGAGAAAATGAGCTGGCATCCATGTTGAAATGGACACGTGGCTCACGTCTTATGTTGGACAAAGGTTTTGCTTGCAAAGAATAGAGAAATACTTGGATTGTCACTGGCAAGACTGTTTGACTTGTAGCCCTAGGCAATTCTTTAATTTACAATAGATGCAACGACGAGCACATGCAAGGAGGACAAGGAAAATTATAAGAAAAAGTGAGGAATGTAAGTAAGTGTAAAGGTGTTTGTGTTGTAGATCCAAACCTGAAACATTTGCTGCGATTTGAGAAAAAGGTCCATTATGCAACAGCAACACAGGCTTAGCAAATTAGAAAGCAAGACTTTCTGTTACCACAGAAAAGAGGGAGTTGTTCTTCTAAAGAGATGCCATCTACAGCAAGCTGTTGTGTAAAATGAAGTCGACAAGCATTATCAGATAAGAGGCCCTTAGAGACCAAGTTAAAGTGAGTATTAAAGCTAACATTGGGCCTTTTTTTGCCATGCTGAATCAGATTAGTATCATGCAATTTGTCTCTTTGGAAACTAACAGATTGCTTTGCATCTTTCTGACATGGCATTTAGTGTCAAGGATATGTAATAGCTTGTTTTTTTTGTGTTCATAAGTGGAACATAACCAGCTAACCAAACACAGAAACCTTTTAGCAGGTGTAGAAACACTGTGCCTCTGCAATTTGTTAACGTAATTCAGGAAAAGAATGTTCCTGGCTGTCGAAGAGAAAGAATCAGGTGAAGTGAGCAAATGAGGTTATACCTTCGATCTCTCTGTGTTTCGAGAGCTTGTTGAGGTGAAAAGTAAAAAACCCATGTACTAGTAGAGCGAGAATCTGTGTATTATTTTGATGAACTTCAAACAGTTTTCTTATTTTGTTATTTTAATGTTTTTCCTGAATATACTGTGGGAGGCAGTGGAGCTTTTTGTGCCAAAGGCAGGAAGTGGTCTCTACTGATAGGCAGTAAGTGGGACTTGTTATATGCTGTTAAAGTGAGAAATAAAATACTGCTTTAAGAGCTATTGGCACTGAGAGAAAACATTCACCACTAGAAATTAAACTGGAACAATTTATTCCCATGGACCTAATCACACCGGGGAATGAAATGTGTCCATTGACAAACGGAGAGGTCCATGTTTACCTCTGCCTTTGTTTACTTAAAAACTCAACAACCAAAAAGACAGTCTTTGGATTGTGCAAAATCACTCACTCACTCACTCACTCACTCACTCACTCACTCACTCACTCACTCACTCACTCAATCAATTATTCAAATAACATATCAATCAATGAAATTAATAAATCTTCAAAATTTCAAGCCAACATTCAATGTTTGTTATGAAAAAGTTTTTCAAATCAAAAATTCTTCAGTTCAAATGTAGCGATTAGAATTTAAAAATAATTCTCTATTCAGATTTGAATGGGCATAACTGTGGGGTCGGATCATGGAAGAATTTCTCTTTTTCAAATACTGGTTTTGGTTCCCATTTATCATCTTAATGTAGCCAAATTCTTTTCAGTGCAAGTCAGTTCACTCGACAGCCATCTTGGCAATGGCCCCAAGCAGCTATTTTGAGTGTGATTAATACAACTTTTGTCTGCCTAAATAGGGAAAGCCTGAAATCTCCAAAATTGTTTGTGTCTCAGTAACATAAAATCAGCAATAAAATCTGGCAACAACAGTATCATACATTTTATGTCTTTAGCTCAAATATCTGTGGGTGCTGTGGTTTCTTCTATTCATTTATCTACAAGTGGTTTCCAGCACTCCTCTCTGTGACCAACATAGGAACAAGTGTCTATGGAAGATGGATGGATTTATCTACAAGTGGGCCATCTCTTCATCCTTCCACTGTCTGTTATGTATCTTACTGGGGCTGAGAATGAGAATGATTTGGTTGATTGGTTTGTCCTATTCTAGTAGTCAGACAAACATTTGAATGACAACTATAAATCCTACACTATGATTAGTGCCACTCTGTAATACAGCTCTCAAACATCAGCTGCTCTACCAAGCGGGAAGTATAGTCTCATTTGGTAGTGTATTATAATCCAGTTGATTTTGCAATCACTTTGACACTAAGGCATCTCAGATTTCAAAGGAATATCCATAGTTCAGTACAATTTAAGATCAAGTGGCAGCATTTGTAGAAAACTGTTGATTACTAATTATTTTTCTGCTTCTCCAAAAAAAAGAAGAAGCATAAATTAGGAACACTGCACTTAAAATGTTCAATAGGACAATTTTTAAGGATTTAAAAGCTGAAATGTGTAGTTTATAGTTTTATAAAAGCACTTAAATTATTCTGTTAAAATGTTTGTTATGTAATTATCATTTTTCAGTTGTTGTAGGTTATGAGGGGTTATGACTGCATTACCATTGCAGTGAAGTTAAAGCATCACACAGAAGGTTAAGCAGTTTCTTCTAATACTATTGTTTATGTTTTGGTGCTGTACTATTTAAACTGTGAATGTTTTAACATTTACTGATTGGCGTCATTGACTTCCATCGCAAGCAACTCACTGTAATCCAGATTATGCATCTTTTAAAGTGCAGAAATTCATTTTTGTAGCGGTTAACATTGTTACACATTCTGTAAGTTGCTTTTTTAATATTGCACCGTGTTCTAAAAATTCCTTTAACGCAGAATATGGTAGAGTTTTCATGCAGAGAGCGATATAGACATCATATAAGCTCCATCACTTGCTGTCCATTTTTCCACCACCGTTTGTATAACAGTGATGTGTAATCTGGGCTAGACTATGAATGTGAGCGTGTGATGTTTGCGTTAGGCTGAAGCCTCTCTATGAGTGTGCGAAAGTGAGATTTTTTTTGTCTAGGAAAATCTGTGTGGTCATGAAAGAGACTAATGTGTTGGAGCCCAACCCTCTGACACAGATGTCCGACAGGAATTGTGAAAATCCTATTGTAAATTTGCCTACTCTTCGAAGATAATTGGCTTATTCCTGTGTTAAATTGGCCTGTTCTACAGGATGTTGAGTGGGTTTAACACACTCTTGCTGCAGACACAGTATGTCAGTTTCTGTGGGACTCAGACGGGTATTACTCGTAGAATTATTGTATGACAATGATGGACTGATAGCTGTGGAGGGCCTGAAGCAGAGGAAGAACGTGCTATGGCACATGGACTGGCAAACCGCTTTACAAGACAGATAGACAGACAGACAGACAGATGTATTCCCCCTCACAAAGTCATGCTCTGCCTCTCTGGAAGAGCACAAATCACCAGCGAGATGGCTGCCCGGCTGGCTGTGGCGAATTTTAAATGTGAGCTGTCATTTTTGGTTGCCATTTTGGCTCATATTGAAGGATGGTTGAACTTCATCTTGTTTACTTGCTGTCAGTTTCTTGCTGTCCTCCTACAGAAACCCTTGCCAGTGGTGAACACGACCGAGTTGCCACCAATTTACCTGGTCTTATTAGAAAGTAGAAAAAATGTTGGTTGTATTTTTACCCTCAGCTGTGATCATACGCTAGCTAAGGCTCAAGCTTTTCAAATCCAATGCTCCAAACAAAGCATGTAATAACCTCGACAACCAGCCTTATCTGGTGCCTGAAGTCCCAATTATGTCACATTTGACTCTAGGAGCCAAACTTCCACTGACCCTATCATCTTTCGTCACCTCGTCTTGAAATTCAGACCTCCATCTCCAACTCTTTTCAATTTGCCGGCGAATGAAAATGTTTTCTCGCTATGTACCTTAATCATTATCTCCACATCAAACGAACAGAGCAGGCCTCAGTTTATGGCTTTGAAGATTTTTTTCTCATCAGTCTTGTGCCTCAAGGAGCCGCTTGGAAAAGTGTGTGTGTTCTTGAGCACACTTTAACCCTTTAAAGGAATATTCCAGGTTCAATACTAGTAAAGCTCTATTGACAGCCCAAATAGCATGATTTTGATTCTTACAAAAATGTATCACACGTATCCCATGTCCAAATTTTAGAAAAAAAGCAAACATTTTGCAAACATTCTGAGTTACAGTGAGAACTTGAAGTGAATGGCGCCAATCTGTAAGCATTAAAATACACTCTGTTTTAAAAGTATTACACAAGTCATAAACAACATGTCAACATGATTTAGCATGAAATAATTGCTTTGTAACCTTTTCTGTGTAAAGTTATATATAATTTTACAACTTTGTTGCCACAGCAACATAACACCTAAAAACCTAAAACAACCATAGAAATGATCAGTTTAGAAAAAATTCAGGTTTTTATAGAAGAATTAATGTAAGTGATTTTCTAAAATTAAAAGCTTTGAATTCTTTTCCATTGTAAATGCCACACCATAACTTAGAAAAAGGAATAATCAACATTACTCTGCAAATACTGTCGACTGAGCTCAACTTGTACTGAACCCAGAATATTTCTTTAAAAGCGGTGAAAGCCAAATAGAAAATGCCTAAAGAGTTAACATTAAGAACCCTGAGGCACAGTGTATCCCGTGTACACACTTACACTGGCACATGACAGATGAGTTTGTCAGCAGTTGCAGCTGCTTGCAGGGATAGAACTAGACAGCAGCGTTTATGAATGCAAGAGTTGCGTTAACAAAAATAGAGAAGCTGAGTATTAAAATAAAATTCCTCAATGCAAAATTAATTTTGGCGCAAAGAAATCTGTGATGTTTGCTTTAAACGTCATGTCTGATATCCACAGACACGTAGAGGACAAGTAGGACAACTGTGAAATATTTAGCAGATAAAGGGGCGATAGATTATACAGTATTTTCTTTAGAGCTGGGGTACCCAATCCTGTTACTGAAGATATACCTGCCCGCAGAGTTCAGCGCAAACCCTGCTCCAGCAAACCTGTCTAAATGATAAATTATCAAGTGTTCATGAAGAGCTATTTAATGTGTATTTAATTAAAATTGGAGATGAACATTGCACAATGGCGGATCTCCAGGATCAGGGGGCACCCCTGCTGTAGAGAGTTGTGCCATACCAATATTGTTCCTCTGTTTAAAGTCAAAGTCTTTGGACTGTTTGGACTGTACTTGGATTGTTCAATCATAAATCCATTGTGATTGTGAAAAGTAAGAGTAAAAAGATCTTTATTCGGTTTAGTTTGACAACACTGTAAATATTTTTATGACTTAAATATACCTTTAAATTTGACGTGGGATGCAAAAATACTTATATTTATAAACATAACAAAGTGATACTGTAGTGTACTTACCTGACCAAAGTTGACATTAATTTTTTTCATGTTTATTTTTTAAAAGTATTTTTATATAATAAATGCATTTAAAATACATACGTTTTTCTTGATGTCGTTTTCTTGAGTGTTTTGGAATTCTACGTCATTGCTTTTTCTCACCGATGATCATAAATATGGCAGCAGAGAGTAAACAATCATGTGACTGAAACCGAAAAACAGATGAATATGACAGGTAGCTGCTAAGTGACATAATCTGGAAAGGAAAGTTATAACATTTTGGTAAAAGATTATGAAAACTACAGTTTTTAATAAGGTGCAATGAGGAATTGTTCACAATATGACCAGGAGCATGGATAAAGAAAATAAACGTTATGTTTTCGTGTTGACTTAAAGCAGACACATCACATTCAATTAAGTAAAGAGTTGACAAAGATCATTTAAAAGCTCAAAGATCCAAGTCAGTGATGGTTAATTTGTTTTCCAACATAAGTAGCGAGCATTAGTACAACAGCGCTTCTGTGCTATTATATGGTCTTTTGTTTGTCAATGTGTACAAAACCACGACGCATCACCCACGCTATTGTTTAACAGTGTTTTGAAGTACCAACAACCCCCTCCTTAACCACTTTTTTCAAATTGATGTAGAAAATGTGCTTCGTCAGTTGGTGTGTGCGTCTAAGGATTTATTCCTGCAGCTCTGTTTACCAGTGTGAATGATTATCCTCGTTTGTTAAAGTATGACTCTGATTGTGTGAGTCTCTAGTGAAGAGAGAGACTGAGATTCTAATAGCCAGAAGAGGAGTGTTGTGAACCTGGTTCATTGGGAGCATAATTAATGGAGTGCGGTTCAGTTGTCATGCGTGATATTTCAGCTCTGGATATACTTGAGGAAGTCTTTTGATGAATAGGCAATTAGAGAGAGCCCCCTTATGCCTGGTGCCTGGCTGCTCTCCTTTTAACAGCATTTCTGTTTCTCTGATAAAATGCAAAATGAATCATCAATACCTGTGTCCAGAGAACACGGAGCCTGTGATTTTAATTGTAATAGGGTGACCCGAACTACTGGGATGTATATGTGTGTGTATGTGTGGCCCTTGATTACATTTGCAGTGTATTTTCTAAAGCCATTAATAAATAGGCGTTTTGAATTCTTATACCTGAAAAAGTCTTGGTTTTGATTCAATGTTGATGTCTCTAGGTTGCTGTGTTTAATGCTAATGTGTTATCGTTTGCCAAAGTTTGGCAGAGTCTTAAATGAGTCTTTTTTTCCCCTTCTTTTTTCTGATGCATTAATCCTGTCTCGCGATCCCGCATTTTCCTTTTTTCTCAGATTGATTCTTATTAAAAAGGCTCATCACTCACTTCAATTAGAGAGGGGGATGTGGGTTTGATTTTCAATGGCAGGCTTAAATCTTGTTTTTTTGCTGCTGCTTCTTTTTTTTAAAGGCCTTAATCGTAAAAGTCTTATATTATACATAATTGATGATACCGCTTGGAAAAGAGGAGCACAATAAACAGCCGCCCCCTAAATTTTCAAAGAAGATCTGCTTGTGTTTCTGTATATTGAACATTCCACAGTGACAGGACTGATTCAGACAGAGCAAAAGTGTTGTTTGAACTTGAAAAAGGCATCACAATACTCAAGCCAGTCGGTCGAATGGCACGCTGACGAAGGTGTCCTCACGTACAAAGATCAGAACATTTTCCTATCTGCCATGCTCAGTAATTCACTCGGTAATGCCATTTCAGTTTACACAGACACCGAAGTTGATAGAATGATGGAGTTTGCAGACTGAAGCTCAAGGGGCAATCCCATCAGGCTTTGCTGCTGCTCCTGTGGTGATGGGGCCAGTAATAGGTGCTGGAAGGACTCACCTACAGTAATTGCAATTGTTTTATTGTGGTAAAGGCTGGAGAAATAGGCTGGAGAATTTATTTATTTTTTTGTCTGTGGACCATCTTGTCCTATAAAGTAAAAAATACAGCAACTATGCAACAGTTAGACCATTTTTGATTGAATTTAAAATTATATACATTTTTGTTTGCCTAAGCCAGGTTTGGTTAAGCCAAACCTGTCTGTCCCAGCGTCCACCTAAAGAGGTATAATCGTTATTTTAAATATGCAATAATATTTATTTTAGTAGAATATATATATATATATATATATATATATATATATATATATATATATATATATATATATATATATATATATATAAATTAAATGTAATCAGAAAATATTTTTTTCTCAGAAAATTCTTTGCAAAGATTGCAACATTTTCTTTCACAATTAGGAATTCAGGTAAAAACTCATAAAAAAAGTAATGAAGGTGAGTAAATTATGACCATTTTAATTTTTGGGTGAACTATCCCTTTTAAAGTGCAGCAGGAAACATTTCTATGATCTTCAACAAATGTTGTGTCGTGAGTAGGGATGTCAAATTTCGATTATTTCCATGATCGATCGTCGTTTAAATTAACGATCAATTAATCGATTAATCGTTAACCATAATACTGCAAAATGCGTCTATTGCAGGCACGCAGTCAGCGGTATGACAGGATGTGCAAAAGCCACACACACACACAAAACGCTTTCTCACTTGAATTAAAGAGGTTTTAGTCTGAATAAAATGCTAGTAGCAGGATTATAAAATGAATAGATGCGATTATGATCATTTGATAAAATGAAGAGAGCGCGCCATACTTTTGAGGTCATTTTACTTTGTTGACCGTTTCCAATCCCGCACGGAGAACGCTGAACGCGCCTCTTTAAATGGTTTTGTGGTGCTCGTTGTTGTATTTTAAAGCACAATTGCAATGTTTTCAACTGACATTATTGTATAAAATTATCCGAAATGTGGAGTGCGTGTGACTGCGCTGCACATTAAGTGAACTACATCGGCGCTGCTGCACCAAAACACAGTTGCTCACATTAATTTGATCCTGCTGGATTCTGTCCTAGAAAATGTCAGATTTTTAAAAATCCGTCATACAGCGCATTAGATCGTGACAGTGCATGCGTGCAGACGAGGATGAGCGAGCGCGGCTTTGGCTAGATTTATTTGGAGGTTATTGCTCATGTGTCATTCGGCACAAATCGAAATGTTTCCATATTCGCAATGTATTTGAATGTTAAACTATTATTTATAATGTAAACTAGGCTTGTACTTAACACGCATTCGCATATAGACGGAAAAGATGATCCTCTTCATATGAGCAAAAACGTCCTTGGCATAACAGCAGAGTGGACCGGTATACTACGGTCTATTTAAACTGACCAGTGTAACCTTTTAATGTTTAGTTGACATTTTATTTTGATAATGAACAGACTGCGATGTAAGTTTGAATCGCTAGAATATACGTGTGCAGCAGGCTCCGGGGCGATCGAAACAGCTGAGACATTAAAAAAAAAAGATATTTTCCGCAAAAGTGTTTACTTTCATTTGTGCACACTCACAATAAAAACAGAAGATTTGTGCTCTTGTAAAATAAAGCAAACAAACAGAATGCTTTGTCATCCTTTTTTTTTTGTGAACTTATGGAGCGCCCACACTTCTGTTTTAAATCCGTTAATCTTAATTAGCCTATTTAAGTCGGATATATTTCGCATAGCCTATTAAAAAAAAAAAAAAAAAAAAAAAAAACATGAAAACAAATTGTTATTTTTATGTTGGGCCTATTACTTAGTAGGCTATAAATTTTCCTTAAAGCATCCCATTTTGTCCCAGGGCTTAGAACCTGTGCCCTAGTCCGGTCCATGCAGAAACTTGTGAACGATGCTCGGCGTCACCGTTTAGTGACATCAGTGAATGCTCCAGGAATGTGTCGGTCACAGCGCCTATTAATCGCTGTTTTGAATTCAGCAATTATTTATTTAGAAATGATAAGATCTGATTATGACAAGTGTGGTATAAAAGCTTTGTTTATTAGAGGAATAATAGGTTAACTGGAAAATGTTAAATCGCGACTATGCTTTTGGACCCCATAGTCTTCATTTACGCGGCTTTGTTCTGGTTTGCCGGTTGGTCACGAATTTCCACAAATTCAGTATATTTAGGCATTGTTTCTTTTCATAAATCTTCATCGTCTAACCCTCTAATTTCATTATCTAATTTTATTATCTTTCGATTTTAATAACTGTTTTCGCATCTCTTACTGTGGTAAACATGGGAAGGGAAATTAAAGATTTCATGAATTAAGAATTCGTTCGATTTATTAATTTGTTCCCTTATTTCACTTAAATCATGGGTTATTTAGGGAACAAAATTAATGAAACATGGACAATTGCCACATTAATAATTCGTAGGAATGAATAGACTACCTGTCCTGTCACTGTGTCCCGCAGCCCTGCAAAGCGCACGATATAAAACAGTTATCTGATGAAATGATTAGTAACTACATTTCTATTGCATTTAATGTTGAAGAACTTTTATGTTGTTTCTATTTTAATGTACTTTAAAGTTTAAATCACATTAAAAGCTTAATTTGTACATTGTGAATGAATGATGATGCTTTTATATATCGTCACCGTCAGTCACAGCCGCTCGCACGTGTTGAGTGCGCATGAGCCGCACGCAGCCCAACATTGAATCGGTTAACCGACCATCGATAGCCTTAATCGATTGCATCTCTTATCGACAATTAATCGATCATCGATTAATCGTTGACATCCCTAGTCGTGAGAAATAAGTAAATGGTTATGCCCTCCAATGAACTTCTTAATTGAATTTGAGAACTTATATTTTTCATATTTCCCACATGAACAAACCACCCTTCTGACACTTTGTATTACCCACAATTTTAAAAGCACTGGTGTATGAGTCCCCATACAATTCAAACTCCATTTTTGTCCATTTACTGTGTTTTGTAAGGTAGATGCACAATCACAGACTCATAGAATTACAGATGATGTTCATTTATTTTTCATTTACTTGCAAATGATCTGGACTTCAAAGCTCTGATTGATCCATCTTACCTGGCAGTTTGGCGTGGCATATTTTCTTGCCTCCGGATCACATTTTTTATGACAAGTCATAAGCGTAGAGCTCGGCAGTGACCTTAATCTGGGGGAGGTCTTGAATTTTGAGTGCTTCGTTGTCCTTTTTTCACCATCATCATCTACAGTCAATTTCCTGGAAGCTGAGTGTGAATGACTTCATGTAGAGAGAAAATCTTGTGCTTGTTGACTCAAAGATCTAGTAATTGCAGAGCATTGCTTTCCTTAGTACATAGCCATCTGATTCTCCACTATTTATATGCAACCAGCACATAATATCAGAATCAGAGAACACCAGCGGTTATGTACACAGTTGCATACACAGAAAACTCTGTCCAAATCACTCAAGGGTGAAATTCGCTCTGAAGTAATACATCACAGAGAGTTTCCATATCATTTCCATCAAGTCTAATGCCACACAAACGCATGCTCATTGGAATTCTTTTCCCATTTGAGATCGGAAAAACTCTTATCGATCTCATCAGTGCAATAAAAGCTGCTAAATGCAATGCGATACACATATACTGCCACAAGCTTCATGTTGAAAGGACTATTTAAACAGCTCCCCGAGGGCCATGTATGAGCTGTTTGAATAAACAGGTATTGTAGTGAATGCTGTCGGCTCTTATAACAAATACAATACAAAGCCAAAAGTATGTTAGACGACCCCTTATAACTGATATGTGTGTTTGTGTGTATAAAAATTCATTATGTGTCACTTCTGTTCCTTATGCTTATCAAGGCTGCAACTGATCAAAAATACATGAAAAATATTTAATGTTGTAAATTATTATTTATTATTATTTTAAGCTGTTTTCTATTTGAATATATTTGGAAATATTATTTATTCCTGTGATAGAAAATTATTAGACCAGTCTTCAGTGTAACATGATAAAAAAAATAAATTAAAATATATAAATATATAAATATATATAAAATTATTAATCTAGTAATAAAGTGTAATATATCAATATAATATTATTAGTGTATCTAAATTTAATTTTCAATCCCTTTAGCAGCCAGCCAATCAGAATGGATTTCTGCCAGCTCTTGCCCTTTTTGTATGCAGTATGCATTAGCTGGGTCAAGAATGTTCAGTGGGCATTCTGTGGCCAATTGGGCATGCTGTTTCTAACCATTTTTGCTCATACTGCGCACATTTAAATCTTAAAAAGAGATTTTTATTATAATGGCACATTTCTGATTAGTATAAATATTTATGATGTTAAGATAAATCATAGTGCTGCAATACCTCTGTAATTTTCTTGACTGGCCAATACCCCCCACCATTAACAGAGTCCAGAGATCAACACTCGTCATCTAGAAAGCTATCATTTAGATGCTCTCATATTTTAAAGGCAGACAATGTAACATTTCGCCTTCTGCTGTTCTCATGTAGCCTAAAAGTATGACTCCCGACCCTGAAAATGCACCCATGGCTACATATACTAAAGTTCAAGCACTGAAGATTTGGCAATTGCAAAGCAGACCTCAGGCTCATTGTACAGTAAATGTTCCTTATTGCAAGTTTTGTAGATATTAGAGCCCGAAATAAAACCCATACCACATGTGAATCAGTTAAATTTTGTATTCACTTAATATAATTTTGGCACCAACGTAATGTGAGTATTTGTTGGCTCTTGATCGGGATGTTTCTCAGTTGTAAGTCGCTTTGGGTAAAAAGCATCTGCTGAATGTAATATGTAAATGTAATCATGATTGTGAGCAAACTGTATTTCGAACATTATAGCCTGATTTGGTTAGAAGTGCCTGTGGAGTTGGGTTAGTTTAGATCACTCTGAGTCGCAGTCACATACTTGTCCTGAAATAGAGAAATAGACCTTTCCTCCTGTCCAGTCAGACGTGAAATCACTAGTCTCCTCTTTCCAACCTCCCTCCGCCTGCCAATAACCAATATCCTAGTCAAAGCTGAGTGCCAAAACTTGGTCCTTTCACATGACAAAAAGTTTTATGTGTAACACCTGCACATGTCCATGCATTTTACATTGCACATGTGTACATCTGTGTGCATGTGGAGGAGACATCCGTGTGGCAGATGTGGGTTGGTAGGTGTGTGGTTCTGACAGATCTGGGTAGAGAGACTTGTGATGCTTTCATGTCCCGTCATCTGCTGTTTTTTGCACGTTGACTGCTGCACCTACAGCTGTACTGTTAAAAGCACGAGTGACACCAGACCATAGCTGTCATCACCAGGAAAACAGCGTGAATCAGAGCATGGAGAAAGAGAGGACGAGAGATGGAAGTGAGGGGAGGAGAAAGAGCAGCTGAGATTTTATGACACATTTTTGGGTGAGTTTTGGTTAAGAGCCAGACAGGTGTGACAATTTAAGTGTGTTTGTGTGAGACAGCTGTTTGTGAACAGACCACTTGATAATGTTTTCTACTCGAGTATATTATGACTATGCTGTGCATCAGGGGTGTAAATCAATATATATATATATATATATATATATATATATATATATATATATATATATATATATATATATATATATATATATATATATATATATATACATCAAAATAATTTTTACACTGCAGTTTATATATATATATATATGTTAATTAAATATTATACAAATTAATTAAATAAACTGCAGTGTAAAAATTATTTTGATTGTGTGAAGTTATTTTTTGGTAAAAGAATATAAAAACTTGTTCCCTTACTAGGCTAGAGTAAAAAACTGTAATAAATGGGGCATTTAATGGTATTTTATAATAAAATTCAGTTTTTCTAAAATAAAAAAAGAACAAGTAATCTTATAGTTTACAGTGAAAAGTCATAAATTGACATTTCCAGAATTGTAAAATTGGTTTTGTATATTAGGGCTTTATGTGTCATATATGTTACCTGTGTTTTTTAGTTGTTGTTTGATTAACATTATATCAGTTAATGAAATATACAGTTTTTAGATGTAAATTAAAGTTCATTCCATATGTTGCTACCACATTTTTATGCTCAGGTCTGACAACCACAGCTGCCTAGTAGTACTGTACTGTTTTCTTTTAATAGCATGTATACAATATACATTTTTGGTGATAAAAGTGATTTTTGGAAAAAAAAAAAAATCATAGAATCTTAAATTACTGCAGTGGGATTATGTGCAGTATAATGGCATATTGATTTGATCAATTTTTTTTTTTTTTACATGATTAAAACTGACCATTGTTTAAAACTGTTCTTAGAATGTTATGTTTAATGCTTTATGGATATTTTTTTTTTTAAACTTATATAACAATTAGGAGGACACTATATTTGTAAAAGGCATTCGAACAAATGAAGAGTTTTTTTTTTTAAAAGTTTAATAAAAATATACTTTTCATGAAATACATTCACAGCGCTAATAATATAAGTATTCAAATTTTTCAAGGTCTGACAGTTCCTATGTGTACAGCCCAAGGTTGTTTAAGAGGTTAGAAAGGTATGTCTGATATTCGCCCTCGAGCCTATTCATAGCCGTTATTGAGCAGCGGAGGATTGATCAAGACTAACAGCTCTTACGGTGTCCCTTTTTCCCGGTCCTACCTTTTACCTTTCATTCTTTTCTTTTTAGTTACCGATTTCTTCTTTTTTTGTCTGATTGTCACCAGCTCCTTTCATAACTGGTCTCTGGACACGCATTCACATTCATCTTATTATCCGCATCATTTCTGAATAGTCTAAAAGCCTAACTTTCCTTTTTCTGCGTAATATTCCTTTCAGTAGTTTAGTACCGGTACTCAAAGTAATTACCCAGGACCATCTTCATCTATCTTTCACTCTTTTTCATCAGGCTTCACTCTATCGTAACCTTTGATCTGCCGATTAAACTGGGTCTGTCGTTTCATCACATTGCTATCGAGTGGTTTATTTTCGTTTGCGTATCGGTTCTCACGAAAACTCCCTCCAGGCCTGTGCTGCCAACACGCCTCAAGGCCAAAGAAAAGAGAAATAAAAGCTAATTTCTGCCTGATTCATCATGTGAAGATTGCCCTGCATTTATTGATAATTGCTTTTTTCCGTTTAAAAGGATGGCGTAAAAATGTCAATCGAGTAAACTCTGAGAAATGCAGCTGTCGCTGCAATTAACTTCTCGCTTTCCTTAATGAAAGGATAAATCCACTGGCAAATCTCTCGGGTCTTTACACACATCTATTCATGTCTCTGTCAGTGGCATAAAGCCGACCCGTGTGGTGAAAAATAGGACTATCTGTAGCTCGTGCCAAAAGTAGCATTCATCTTCGCAGTTTGATGTCGCTTCAACTTTGCCCTCTCAGCTTTATGCCCATTGACTTTAAAGCATAGCCGCTCTGTCACCGCTTCCTGTCGATGTGCCTCTGCTTATCTTCCTCCCTTAAAATGTTGCTGCTTTCCCACACTTCAGCTCTGAGCTTCCTTTTTCGTCACAGAGGGACGTCTTCCTGCCCTTGTCTCTAACCTTCAACAAACATACAGCCAGGCAAACAGAAGTTCGAGTATGAATGCTTTTTGTCGTGAGTAGCCTAAAGTTCACATTTTCAGAGTTGCACGCCACACTCGATCAATTGCTAATGTCACTGGACGGAGAGCGAAAGGGTCCTTGGAGGATCGATCACCTCATTGATTGTGTTTTCTTTTCATCACGCCATGAACACACACTCACTGGTTAAACCTGATAAATCAGACACTTGGCAAATGTCGATCAGTCATAGTTTTTTAGTTAACCCATTGATCAAAGCTCAAGACTTTATGGCTCTCATTTCAGCAAAGCTGTTCTGCCTGTATCGGACAGTGTCTGTTGAGGTTCAATACTCTGTGGCCGGAGTGATTCGTTATAGACAGCGGTGTTACTCCAGAGATGTCTGCTGTACTTGAGGGCCAGGGTTGAGGTAAGCTTTTTGGTGCCTGACAGTTAATCATTTTCAGACTGGCATTCAGAATTGTTCCTGACCTAAATTTGCAGGTTTTTGGACCAAGTGGGGATCAAACCAAATTTGTATGCATTAAAATGATGTTTGTGCCCATCCTCTTACCTGGAGGAGAATATAAATCAGCTGTTATGTTGAGGTGATTGGCATTAATGCATTCTTAATATGGTCACGCTACCACAATACACTGAAAAATAGTTGGTGTAGAAACAGTTTTCAACCAATAAATGGCCAGTTATTAAAACTGGTACTATTTATACAATGTTGTCTAAATAAAAAAAAAATCTAAATTTAAGTCGTAATATGTCGAGAATAAAGTCTAAATATTATGAGACTAAAATATTATTAAATTCTCAAAATATATGACTTTAATCTCGTAATCTTCGAAAAGAAAAAAAAAATTCAACGTGGCACTAAAAAGCCGTCGTATAAATGTAATATATAGCAAATGTAAAAATGATATCAATTCAAACTGTATATTATAGTGTTATAATTCACCTGTAGGATTTCAAATGATAGGTCTCACTTTTTAGAGTTTTACTTTTCATTTATTTAGACAAAATAAGTACTACAAACAGTACTAGTTTTAATAATTTAATTTATTGGTCATAAATAATTATTGACTTATTGTATCAGATAGTATTTTAAAATCAGTGCTTCCTTCAAATCGGTTGTAAAAATATGGTATAAAAGTTTTTTTTTTCTCACTCACTAGCAATGTCATTTTTCAGCAACATTGTGAAGAAAAAACAAAACAGACACTGTCATATTAAGTATTTAGAGTAATCTTTATTTTTCTTCAAATAATATTAATATATAAAAAAATAATATTAATATATATATATATATATATATATATAAAACCCTCAGTGACATTTTCATGCTTTTCAGGTACCCCATAAGCACTTTGTTCATTCAGACTGAACAAGAAAATGACAAAAAATTGCTTTGTTTGGCATTGAAACAAAATGTTAGAGATTTGGGCTTTTTACCAGAATTTGGCATTTTGTCTGATATGCAAAGGCATTTTCATACCATTTCATTTTTCAGTTCTATTACTGGAACTGAAAGTACTTGAGATTTGACGTAAATTATGATAATTCATGGATCCTGCTCATCATGACTGTCTCTGCTCCAGTCAGACCCGATTGCCCCTCACTGCCACAGCTGATATCAGTAGATTTACATTTCTCTGAAGGATTGCACAAGCCCTGAAGTCACAAACTAAACTATAATGTTGAGTTGTGTTGCTTATATCCATCACTAAATCCCATATGCATGGTGGCTTACTATGCGGCATCATAATGTTTTGATCTAGCACAGGTGGTGACAAGTCTTGACACCTAGTGCATGTGAGTGCTTCTCCGATCATCTTTTATGCACCACTTTTCCCTAAAACAGAGTGTAACTGCCTTATCTTCTCTCTCTTTAGTGCAGCGGCCAACTCATACAGTGGGCATCTCGCCACTTTCCCTTAGACACACTGACACTGGGTAGCTGTATGTCCAGAAAGAATGGAACACTATTTTGGGAGCTTTTAGGTCACCATCTCTGGCAAAGTTGTGTGGGTTTAGGGCACCTTCTATATGGAGCACATCCCTGACTGCAGGAGTTCTGGGTTGATAACAGTTTAGCTCTTGGCCTGAACATGCTGATCTAAGCCTGATTTCTAGTATCTCCCCTAAGGAATAGGGTTGTTGTTCAGTCGAGGGAACTTTCAAAGCATCGATCAGTTTGCTTTCTGGGACCTGAGGATGTGCACCTGGAGGGAACCCAAAGCCAGTGGAGGATGTTCTCGCTTCAACTGTCACCTCTGGGGCTTCTGACTCGAGAGTCGGAGATGGAGTGAGTGAGAAAAAGTGTTTGTGTGTACATGCGCATATACATGCTGGTTAAAGGAGAGTACTTGGTTTAACAAAGTTAAGTAAAGTGTACACCACTATTAGACTTGCTGTCCTTTGATGTTTTAAGCAGAGATTATTGCCTCCACTTATTACGCCCCCCCCCCCATAAAAAATAATATTGTTATTATTATTATAAGCATGTTTCTTAAATTACTTTTGTCATTACATTAACACCAATAAAAATAATCTTTATTCAAATAGCATATAATTGTAATTATTATCATTACAATTGAAATTATCTTCATGATATCACTTTTTGTCATAATTTTACAAACAAGATGTAATAGTATTGTTATTATTAATAATTATATTTTTGGTATTAAAATAACTTATTATAATCTTTCTAAAATCACTTTTATCATAATTGATTGTCAACAAAATATAATAATATTCATAATAGTTATTATTAAAATTATAAGAAAAAAATTCACAGTACTATTATAAGCATGTTTCTAAAATTATTTTAAATGGTTGTTAAAATAATAATAAAATACTGATACTGCATGTTGTTTATTGGTAAAGGCTGTAGTTCACAGTGGTCAGTGTGTAAGTTTGTTTGAGAATTAATTTCAGGAACATAACAGTTTTTGCATTAGTAAAAAAAAAAAAAAAAATAGTTGAAACTATTTTCTATGGTAATTTGCATTTATGGCAGACATGCTGAAAGCTTATCCTGTATTGAACTTCATTTGCATTGTATTTCTACAGTACCTGGAGCATCCATGACTATGCAAAGCGAGGGCTTTAATTTATGATTGCATAACCTGCGCTGTCTTCTACACTTGTCCATGCCCCTTTGCTTCATTCAAACAGTGTTCTTCTTCCTTCAGTTTCTTTCGAACTCTTTATCTGTCTGCCCTTGCTAAAGTCATACATCCCTTCACCCGATTTAATTTCAAATCAAGTTCAGCTTTATTGGCATGATGGGAAATGAACACAGTTAGCTAAGGGGAATGAAAGAGCACGCTTTTACACACACTCGTAACTTTCATTCCATCCATCTCTCTTTCTTTTTGGTCTCTCTGTGTCCCTTCCAGACACACACACACATACTGTAGAAAACCTCACTCTCACGCCTGAATGATTTGCCTTCTTCGTTCTCTCTGCTCCGTTCCTTCTATGTGGGAAAAAATGGGCTCTGCCGGCTGCAGTAGATATAAACTAATGACCGCCTGATTAATTCATTAGCCTGGCACTCTCCTTACTCTTTCATGTGAGCAAACCCATTTACCCATCGCTAACTCAATCCCAAAAAAGAGCACAGTTTTGTTTCATTCGTTGAAGTTTTTCCTGTTGAAACTAGAAAACTAGCAAGACCAATGGAAGGGCTCTTTTAAAAACCATAAATAATCATCAACGATCTCTGATTTAGATATTTAACACAGGAAAAATCTGCCTTAAATTTTTGTAAAACTCCAAAAACTTCCCTTCTTATACACATACGTATCTATACATTGAATAAACAATGGCGTTTGTTCATTTTAATTTAAATGATGACTTATTTGCACATGGTTGTTATAACATAAAATACTTTTATTATACATTTATGCTTTTCTTAAATAAGTTAACTTGATGCAGTTCGACTGAGGAGCACATGGGTATGAAACACAATAAAAACACTGAAACGTTAAAAAGTAACTGCTTCAGTAAAATTGTTTTGGTCTTACGTTTCCTTATGTTATCACTTTCGGTTTGGTTTAGGGCAGTGTTCCTCACCTTAGGTAACCACTAGGCCATGACTCCCCACAACTAAGCAAATAAAATGTAATGATATAAATAAAAGCATTATTCTTATGCTAGACAATGTAGTTCCTCAGAAATGGTTGTGGTTGCCTATTCGACAGCTCCAGATACGTTGACGCGTACGCTTTTTAAGAACCGTCAACTTGACATCATTCACCATAATAATCAATAAGTATTCAAAGATATATATATATATATATATATGCGTATAACTTGCTGTTGTAGACGCACACAGTAAACTTGTACTCATCGACCATTCCAAAAACGAGGGATGGCTCATTTATCGAGGCCCATAGAAACATTTGCTAAATAATGCATCAAAATATACTGTATATATCTAAGGTTGCAACAAAGTGGTTGCCGAGTGGTTTTATAATAATCTTTTTTCAGCCATGAATTATTTGCTACATGCTAGTTGGCTGCAGGTCATACAAGATGACATATTTTGAGAGTAAAAAATTTGACAAAAAAATGTGTAGTGCAGGATGAATAATCAATATTTTTGGTCCATTTTCCAGGAAGTTTTAAAATTAATTTTTCTAGTTTTATAAAGGTTTTCCCTTTTCCAGTGCTTTAGCAGTACACATGCATTAGCTCTAAAGCTAACAGACATAACCTACAAAACAATCATTTTACACATAGGTATTCTTAAAAGTAAACTTTTAGAAAAAAAGTTTTTTTCCCATCACCTCTTGTATGTCAAGTTATGAATCTCGGAATCTAATATCAAGGCTCATTATGATTTCATGTGTTATTTATTTTCCAGCTGGGAAAGTTCACATAAGAGAGCTAGTTTCTCTGATACATCGTTCTAAAAAAAACATCCCTTGCTAATTTAATGAGCCTCATTTCACCTTCCCGCTGTGAGACAGAGCACCGTGATCTGATTGGCCATTTGGCTACCTGCTGACTCGTGATTGGTTGGGGGTATTAGCATGCACGAGAGTCACTTAGCTGTGTCGCCAGGGTCAGAAGTTGAGGGGTGAGGAAGTATACCAAAAGTCACTCATGCTTCCTAATGGAGGAACGACTCTTAGTGCGGGATGGTATGACGGAAACACACCACATGCCCTGAAGGAGGAAAAAAGAGGAGCTGAAGCTTGCAGAGATTAGGACAGCCTGGAAGACACAGAGCGAGAAAGCGAGACCAAGGAAGAGCGGTTTAAAGAAAACACTAGGCTCAGCAAAGCAAAGCAAAAACTTGCGGAAGCCAGAGAATGAAAAAAAAAAAAGAAAAACCAAAGGATCCCTAGAGCTGGTCTTAGTCTGGAAGAGAGAGATAGAGCGCAGCAGATGGGTGAGAGTGATAGAGGGACAGATGGATAATTAGATAGATAGATGAACGCTGAGAGATGGCAATGCCGAGATCAAGATGAAAGTTAGTCCAGCGGGGGCTCTGGTAGGGGGGTTTGTTCAAGTGGGCTATAATGCTGGCTGTCAGTGAAAGGAGGCCTGCATTGGTTTAGCAGACCGGGACGGTTCTGGTCCTGACACACGTACCGGGCTATTTTTAATAGAATTAAGCTTGTCTCGTTATCAGTGAAGCGGCGAGCAAAGAGTGAGGAGAGATTGAAACAGCGATTTCCAATTTGAGATTGTGTCCCACACATCTCCCTGCACTGAGATAACATCGACGAATCAGCCACCATCATCATCTCTCTCTCTCTCTCTCTCTCTCTGCTCTCACGCCGTAGCTCTCTCACAATCTTTTGCTCTCTTTAACTTCCCTGGCCTTAATTTGTTCCTCTTTCTAATCCCCCTCTTCTCTTCCTGGCTCGTTGCATTCAGAGTTGAACTTCCATAACTCTTTATAATTTATAATTTTCTTCGATTTTTCTCCATCTCTTGCCCCGTCAATCCTCTCGGTTCTGCTTAAGGTGTAATTCAGCCTCCGACTGTCTCTGAAATCAAACCGTTCGTGAATCAATCTGCCTGTTTGTTCTTTTCACGTTTGCTAATCTGTGGCAGTTTTCTTCTCTTTCCTTCCTACTCTCGCTCATTCTCTTTGTTCGTTTCCGTCGCCCTTACTTTCACTCGCGTCCCCTATTTATTTCCACCCCCTCCACCTCTTCCTCTCTCAGGCTCAGCTTCCCTTTATCTGTGTCTCTTATAATTTCTCTGACTGCATGCTTGTGAGAGTCGAGGCCCGACTGGTTCCTCTCTCCCCAGCATGTAAAACATTGGTTTTCTGTGTAGAATAATGGCGTGTCCTTCCATTAACGCACTTTGAAGAAGTTCCAAACATTGAGGCTTTGCCATGAGAGGCCTTTTAATAAGTGACGTTAGCTGTGCTGCTGTGGTACACCGGTGTGCTTCTTTTAAATATGATTCTTTTATTTCTCTTCTTAGCTTAGCTCTTGCTAGACTGGAATGAAACTATGATGGGAGCTGACACAAGCTGTCACAGACTAGTGGGTTATTATTGAAATTGGATTAAAAACAAACATGCATGCATATATAATACAACGCCTCTTTTTCACATTTCAGAATAAGAGTCATCAAAAGTATGACACAAAAACATAAATGTAAGTGACTTAAATAGTAATGAGATTAAGGTTATCTAAATTTAATTTTAAATGTCATTGCACACTGAGTCCAAAATTTTCACACGTAAAAAAATAAATACGACCTCGCGTTGTGTCAGTCATGTAAACTGGCTCCAAAACTTTTTTACGTCATAAAAAAGAATCAGGATCAGGTTTCAATTTCTGCGTGTTCACATCCGTAGCAAAAGCATTTTGATAGGAAAGGAGGACGAATATGGAAAAAAACTAAAACAAAAAAAGTTTAGTCTCAGATTTTTCAATCATTTTTATTTCAGTAAAAGAAGATGCATATGTTTGCATAGAACAGTAAAGTTCACATGCCAACTTGAAATAAATAAAGTAAAAAAAAATTTTTATTCTAGTCTTATACAGATATTCTTATAACTTAAATATCATCAACACTAACTTCTTAAGCCCGTAGGATAATCTAAAGGTCTTTAAAGTGAGAAACATTCATTCAGGTGTGCCCAAACTGGTACTGCACATGCTCTCTTTTCAAACAAATTGCTCTGAACAGGCCATAGCAGTCACTCTTTCCTTATTGAAAGTGACATACTGTGTGAAGCGACAAAATAACAGCCAATCAGTAAATATATGATGTACAGCTATGTGGAGCGAGACTTTAAGTCAATAGATTTCACTCGCTGTGGATGGAGCTAGTCAGCAAAAATAAAAACCAAGTGATGGACAGAATCTCTCATCGAGAGTCACATGTTGCAGTCATTGCTGGTTAGGACAAAACTGAGATTGCCATGAATGAGAAAGGATTTATCGCTTTTCACTTTATCGCGTCACCCTTTGTTAAAAATTGCTTTAAAGTTCTGTCTCTGCATGTAGTGAGTCTCTGATCCCAAATATTAGTACACGAAGATTTGGTGGCCTATTGGTTAAAGATCTTGGATTAAACGGCTTCAAGTCCGATCCCAAGGAATGAGCCATGAACCATTACCATTATGTCCTTGAGCAAGATAAGGGTTAGTATTACTTATTTATGTTTGATTTACAAATTATTTGAGTTTTTGTTAGTTTTCACACTATAATTTTTTTTATAATATAATATAATATAATATAATATAATATAATATAATATAATATAATATAATATAATATAATATAATATAATATAATATAATATAATATAATTACTTAAATTAAACTTTAAATGGGAACAAACAAAGATCCAAAGAACAAACAAACTTATTTTTAGAAAGTTGGCAACATTTCCCATTTTCATTTAGTTGTTTTGATGTAACTATAACTGAATTAAAAATGAATGAAATCTATAGGACATAAAAAAAAGAAATAAAAAAAATTCAAAATGACAAAAACTAGTCAACAACATTATTTTAACTTTAACAAAAAAAAAAGAACCTATAAAAATAAAAACTAATTCAAAATAGTAACAAAAACTATTATAAAAACTAAATAAAACAAAAACCGAAAAAGTATTTAGATGAAACTAAAATAACACTGGAATTGTCTGATTTCAGCATTTTTATAGTAAAATTTGGGTTTAATGATAGTACATTTCACACCACAAAAAAAAAAAGTTATTTGTGGACATTTTTAATTTAATTTAATTTACTTTAATTTAATTTAATAAAAACTTTGAAAACATTTTCAGAAGCATGCCTCTATCTTCAGGGTTTATTCTGCATTGTGTACTTTGTGAAAATGATGCTGCCAGATACAGTTGTATTCGTTCCCTGCCGAGTCTCTGCATGTTAGTTTTGTGTTAACCCTCTGCCTGAGGTGATCGCTGATCTATCCACACCAGCTGGATGATGCTCCAGCAGAATCTCCACACCCTCCAGCGGCCACGGCCTGGCCCTCATGCTCATCCAGCCAGCCCAAGGGGAAGCTAAGGAAGGGTGAATAATCTGCTGCTACTAAAGCCCACCTAAGGGCTCTTTGGAAAAGAAGAAGAGGGGAGGCTAATCGGGCCTGGAGGTGTGGAGGAGCATGGCCAAATCTCCTTCACTGTGTATTCACACATGTATCGTGTCAACACACACACTCTCTTAATTATGAACACTAACTGTTTGCTAATAAGACATGTGCGTGCATGCTTAGACACCATCAAAATCGGCATGATTGGAAGAAGGAAACTGCGCATAAACACACAAGCAAACATGCAAACACGTAGTGGCACTCAGAGATGTGCTCACACGTGTGCAGTCTGTCAATATCTCACCATGTTCCTGTGAGAATCATGAATATTCTAGCATCACGAGAGGTGCGAGAAACATTCAGAAGTCTTGTGGAAAGGTATGATTCATATTTTTGATTCACAGGCAGCATATGATGTTCATTTTGGTCTGCGTGTACCTGTGGAGACATCGTAAAGGGGTCCTCAGGGGGGAGATGCAACCGTTCTTAAATTAAAAATATACAGTTATTAGACAAAATGATAATTCTGTTATCATTTACTTAGTCTCAAACGCTGTGTGGCTGGTGATTTCTAATGGAAAGTTTAACGGAAAGTTTTCAAAAAGCATCGTAAAAAGTTGACCATGATTCATCATGCCCAATATTCTTATTCTTTTGAAGTCATATGATGTTATTGAGTGAATTATGCTAAAATGTTGGTCATAAGACAAACAAAAAACAATGATGTTTGGCTTCAGTACTGCTGGCTTGCCATTTTTTTAATCCATATGACTTTTATTTATTCCAGAGCTCTGCAGATAATAAGATTTATCATGTGTCCATCAAACAAAGCTATATTGTATAGCTTCAGATGACTTGGACTATAAAATATCACTTATGTGAACTTTTTTAATGATTTTTTTTGAGTTGACGTCACACTTGCATTGCAGTGCTATTTTAGGTTGTACTGTCGTATTTTTCTAATATTTAAAATCAGTTTCTATTTTCATTTAGTTTAAGTTAGTAATTTTGATGTGGTTTTGTCACTTTTATTAAGTTTTGTTTCTGTTTGATTTAAATTGAACATTAACTTTATATTTCAATTTTTTTAGTTGTAGTACTTTTACTATTTTATCTTATTTGAATTTGTTATTTTATTATAACATTTGTTATTTTTTTGTATTTAATTTTCAAGTTTTCATCTAATATTTTATTGAATTTAATATGGCTGCATATTAGCCAAAAAACAATATAGCCAAGAACTATAATCGTATTTTGTTTCATAGAATAAGAATGATGACCGGTAGGTTTTATAGTGAATCTCCTGTTCCCATGTTGACCTTATTTTGCAATGTGAAAGTAAGCTATTTACTGTGAATGTAAGAAATCTGATTCATTAGCCAGAATAACTAGAGGACTAAGAAAGATCAGTAAACAGTAAAACATTTTTGCTTTATGAACCATTGTGTTTATGATAATGAATTACCAGTTTGAAATAATAAGTTGAGTTTTTAATGCACCAAGTTCTAGAGAATTGAGCTTAAAGTAGTTTAATCTATAGCATCAGGGCTGTGAAACTTTGGTTCTAACTGTAAGCTTTATTTTTTAGAGTGTTGTGCAGAGCACAGCTCCACTCTGGCCACTTAAAGCCTGCAGGATAACTCATCAGCTTCCGCTTACATCTATTTCCCCTACTTCAATGAACACGCAGTCCTTTACATCCTACTTGACTCGCTCTCTTTCTGCTACATCTCCTTCTTTACTCCACTCCTTTGTCTCTCTCCATTCCCCTCTCTTCTTATCCATCCTTCCCTCCCTCGCTCCCTCCATCCATCTCTGTTGTGCAGAGCTGTTTAATCAGACTCAGGAATATCTAAAGCCTTTTCCAATTAATACGCCCCCTTCATTTAGAAATCTTGGCGGCACCAACTTCCTTGACTTACAAAAAGGTTTAATCCACTCGGCCTCCAAGGACCATAGGGGAAAGGGGAGAAGTTAAATGAAAAATGCTGCTTTTTTAGCTTCCTTCCTTTTTCCACTTTGAAAACCCAAGTGCCTGTGTGTATTTTTAAAGCCGGTTTCATTTCAATGCAGACAGCGAACTCTCTCCCGCACAAACCTACTCCATTACAGCAGAGGTTTCGGGGGCTCAGGTTTATATTATACGTGCACAGCTGATGATGAAGAGTGAGTAGGTGTGCATGTGGGGCAGAGAAATTGTTTTGTGTTTGCAGGGTGTGCTCGGCAGTATCATGCAATTGGTTCTCTCTTTGGCACCAAGGAAAAAGGTTTGTGTAGGCGGAGATGAATGTTTTAACTGTTTGGAAATCAGCGAGGCCCAAAACAACACTGGACGCTATTGACTTTCGTTCTATGGACTTTTCTTCAGAATTTATTCTTTTGTGTTCCACAGAATATAAAAAAATAACTCATTCAGCTTTGGAGGTCTATGGATTCTTTAGTCCTTTCTTTTCCTGTCATTGTGCTTCAAATTTAGTAGTCTAATGTATTGAGTAATCAAATAACATAGCACACAAAGACCTTCTAATTTTTGCCCATGACCTTGGTCTTGCCGAGAGCTCTGCTCTCAAATTACACACTTTCTCTCCCTTTCCTTTTTATAATTTAAGAGTTCTCACAGTTTCATGAATTAAAATTCCTTCTCAATCAATCTACTTAACCACAAACTTCCTCACAGATAGGCATTTGAGAGTAAATTACCCTCTTTTTTCCCTTGCGGTTGTGACCCTGACAGCAACTTTTTGTATGCAAGACTCACGCTTTGGATGCCACTGGCTGCAAGGCGGACGTGTTAAACAAAGGTAATTGAATGTAAAATGTGCTAATTGTTGCTAACTTCAGGCATTACCGCTTTATTTTCTTGAGTCTTGAGTTCCTTTGCTCCCTAAGGTAAGAAGAAGACCTTTGGCCAGCTATGTGCTACCAGTGCAAGGCCAAAGGTTCACACTCATGCTGACTTTGGGCCTTGGCCTCGAACTTACTCGTTAACTCTGAAAGATTTAGAAATGTTATTACCGGGTGTCAGTGAAATCCAGTTTCTTGCTGTGACCACATGGTGTGAAAGCTTTTGCTTTTGTACAGATTAATCTCAGCAGCCCTGCTGGCCATCTGTCTATCAGACATTATAAAGGCTTCACTACAATTACAGAGCTCACCACGATCATGTAACACAGAGATGTCTGAAAATGTCATATGAGGGCAAATGGAGCGGCGCGGAGGGGAAACGAATGGTCCCGTTCAGAGCAATAGTGGGTTTTTGGAAAGTTGGTTGACTGCTGTTTCCTACACTTCTAGATCACTTAGATCACCACTGGATCTCAGGCACAAGATATGATGGCTGCTGGTGATGGGTGCTGATTTCCCTCTTTGTGCATATATAACCAATCGTAAAGAAGAGGTAACCAGTCAGCTTTCAGTATTACATTAATATGTCATCAAACACGCTTGTGGCCATAAAATCAAAGATATCGCAGAAATTAAAGGGATAGGTCATCCAAAAATGAAAATTCTGTCATTAATCGCTCACCCTCACGGTATTCCAAACCCATAAGATGTTCATCTTCGGAACACAAGTTATGATATTTTTGATGGAATCTGAGAGCTTTCTGACCTTTCCAAAGACAGCAAGGATCCTTACACGATCAAGTAGCAAGGGCATAGGCATCACCAGGGCATTTTTAGGGGGGTTATAGCACTGATTTTATGATTAGCTCCATATACTGTACCCAAATTTATATGAAAACGGCGGCAGACTTTGATCGGCTCCTCCCCGTCTTTCAGCAAGTTATTCAATCTGCAGACCGAGGGACAGAGTAGGGCAAAATCCTGGAACCCCCCCAAATAACAAATTTATTAAACAAGTTTTTTTTTTTTTTAAATAAGTCTGTTATGCTCACTAAGGATGAATTTATTTAAACTATGACACAACTTAGAGCTCAGTGCAACCAGTTTGAGATGCAGTTAGTTATAGTTGTCTTAAAACTAGCCCTGGTTGAAAACATCTGTTCCATCACATCTGTCTTTTGATTTAACACTTTTTGCTATTTCGCTTTCCCCGAACAGTGTCAGCTTTTCCTCAAATCCCACTCACAAAACAGACCGATTCTAACAATTCTGTCTGCCACTCCAGCTTCACACTAAGACACACCAATCATTTTTTATTGTTTACAAGCCGGATTAATTATACACATCCTAGTTTCCTGAGCTCTTTCTCCATCGCCCCAAAAGGTCAGATCTTGTCCCCTCAAAGCCAGCATCTAGGGTTTATGTTAATTACATTTTAATGGGATTATTGTGTTGTTGTCTATAATGGCATTAAAAATATTGACCTTTTCACTCCAGAAATCTCGAAAAATCATGTAATATTGTCTTCATTAGTATTTTTTAATTAGTATTTAATTAGTATTATTTATACACCTTGATGGTGCTTGATATTAGATTAAAAAGAAAATTAGTGCTGTTGCTCATCCCTAGTTAATGGGCTGGAGTGGAGCTAAAGCATGATTACAGCAATAAACATAAAGGTCAAATGAGCAAATACAACTGGATTTGTGTTGAAAGTGAAAATATGACTGTACTTGAGAGATTAATAAAGTGAGAGAGCTGGGACTGGCAGTGATGCAATAGAGGAGCCTCTTTGGTCTTCGTTTGCGAGTGGTCGTTTCCCTTTTCTTAAGCTAGATTCCACCAATTACATCCATGTCACTGTGCGTCCTCAATTCCAAATGTAACCGGAGCCTTCGGGGCACTTCTGTCTGTCACCCCCTTATTCATCTCTGAATCTCTGTCTATGTGCCTACCCTGCTTCTTTCACTTCTCCTCCATTTCCTCTGCCTCTGTCGTCTGAGTCTCGTAAACACACACACACACAGAGTCCACAATAACACACAGAAACCAACACTCATATACGCTAGCCCACCCTTGTCTCTCTCTCCAGGACTCCAGGGTCTCCATTCATCTCTTCCCTCTCTCATTTGTGATGGTTCCGCTGTTTGCCTGTCCGTTTCCCTCCCTCCCCCTCCATCTTTCCTCCAGACTAGGGTGGCACTGCTATGGCTGTTTGCTGAGATGGAGATAAGGACTGGCACTATTGATGGCTCCTTGCGTGACAGCAAAGACAGAGGTGCTCTATTATTAGTGAGGACAATAACAACAACAGTGGAAGCCGTAATTGAATGAGAAGCGCCCACGGCAATGCGACCTGATGACAGGGACTGAGAGATCAGACGCGTGCGAAATCAAATGCTGCTTTGAGGGGACAAGATCTGACCTTTTGGGGCGATGGTGGAAGAGCTCAGGAAAATAGGACGCTTATAATTAGTCCAGCTTGTAAACATTAAAAAAATGATTGGTGTGTCTTAGTGTGAAGCTGAAGTGGCAGACAAAATTATTAGAATTGGTTTGTGAGTAGGATTTGAGGAAAAGCAGACACCATTTGAGGGAAGCAAATAGCAGAAAGTGTTAAATCAGAAGACAGATGGGATGGAACGTATGTTTTATAATATCAACCGGGGCCAGTTTTAGACAACTAAAACCTCAAACTGGTTGCACTGAGCTCTAAACTGTGTCATAGTTTAAATAAATTAATTCTTAGTGGGCATAAGAGACTTATTTAAAAAACACTAGATAGATAGATAGATAGATAGATAGATAGATAGATAGATAGATAGATAGATAGATAGATAGATAAATTAAAATGCATTAAATCAAAAAAGTTTAGAAATTCAATGAGCAAAGCGAACAGAATAGTGTTTTGGGAACCTGTTTAACTGATACTCTTTTTTTAATAAACCATAATATCAGTAATATGTGAAATATAGCCCACATACTTGTTTTTTTATTAGGGGACATCTATTGTAATAAAAACTGCATCATATTGCCAGAAATCAATATGTGCATTGAACAGATGAGAGAAAAAGGTGAGAGGAAAGCAAGGTGTTCGTGAGACGACATAAAGTTGGAAGGTAAAAGCTTTATGGAGGAGTCATACTATTATGAGGAAGATGGAGATGTTAACAGAGTTTGCGGAAGAGGTCAGGTAATACAGAAAGAGGGACAGAGTGTTGAATATTGATGGCAATGTGATAATGCGTGTTGTTTAAGTGCGGTTGAGAAAAAGAAAAGAAGAGGACTAGCCATTACTTTGGACTGGATACTGTTGGATGAAAGAATTATTGAAATGATGGTGGGAAAAAAATCCTAGGCTTTTGGCAGGTTGGCACGTAACATCTCTGTCATTAAATTATTCACAACCATGTTACGGCGAGATGGCCTTCTCTCGCTCATTTTTATAACACCCATGTTCTCTGCTAAAATGCCTTTTTTTATTAAAAGTTCCTCTTGCCTTGAGGAGAGAGAAGAAATGAAGTGCATGCAAAGGAGGAGTGGGAGAAAGAATGAGTGAGTTTATGGCTTATTTGCCAACGCAATGGCGTGTGTGTCTCAAGGCAATGTCTGTTTGTGATCTGTACTCGCTGTGATGAATCTTGGGTATTGTAGTTTTAACGGATGAGTCCCATCATTTCTTCATCAGGGTCACAACGCCACTTATAGCCAGCACTCGAAGAATCTGCTTTTCCAACAAAAACACTTATCCTTCATCCCTACATCAGGCACTTCAGAGTCAGATCTTAATTTTTGCAGAAACCTGGGCAAAATATTAGAGAGCCCAAGTGAGCAGAGAGAGGGAATAAAAGAAAACCTTTTCATGTTATTGCATCCACTCCTCCATCTTCAAAAACGGAGAAATAAAAAATGCAATTAAGTGAATAAAATGAGAGCATTTTATGCTTCGCCTTCCCTATGGTAAACATTCGGGTTTGGATCAATTAGCCACGCGTTAATTAGCAAAGAGGGTTCCGTCTCTATATCTTTCCATTGTTCGTTTACGTTTTTTAATTAATGGGTTTTGAAGTAAAAATCATAAAAGTTTTAATTGTTTTCTTGTTTTATATTTAGGAAGAGAAGATCAGAGAGTTAATTATAAAATGGCTTTAAAGTATGATGGATTTAGAGTTTTAATTAAAGATGAATTTATTAGGACTAGCCTAACTGTTGGTTCACATGTGACACAATCGTCCTTTCCTTCCACTCACTTCCTCTTACCACTTTTCCTCTTTCTCCTTCGCCTGACTGTTGTTTCTGTCATGTTTTGTAGTGTAGTGGATATAGGCGTTGGATTAGAATGCGGGAGCTGAGGAACAGGAAGGGCGGAGGGTTCAGTCACTCAACAGGATTGCAGAGATTGAATTAGTGAGCTTAGAAGCAGTGGAGTTTCACGAGACATTCTCCTTTCTGCCTCCAGCAGTCTCTCAGTACCTCCTGCGGTTCCCCCCTGTCATTTCCTTCATAGATCTCATTCTTTCCTCCTCACTTTTCACTTCTTCTCAGCCAAAAATGAAATTCTGTCTTCATTTACACACCCTCGTGAATTTAGAAACCTGGTTGACTTTTTCTTTTGTGTTGTCTCTTAACACAAAATAGTTATTTACATCAGGCTGTCAAGCTTCTCTTTACCATTTTCAATGTTTTTCTGAATAAAGTCTGTTCCTTGAATGCAACTTTCATGATGCTTTCATGATGCCTGACAACCCTGAATATATAAATACCAATATGTTAGGGGTCATATGACGTTGCTAAAAAGAACATTATTTTGTGTATTTGGTGTAATGCAATGTGTTTATGTGGTTTAAGGTAAAAACTTTATTTTCCACGTATTGTACATTATTGTTGCTCCTCTATGCCCCGCCTTTCTGAAACACGTCGATTTTTACAAAGCGAGATGTATGCTGATTGGCCAGCTATCCAGTGCATTGTGATTGGCCGTGTGATGGAAATGTTATGCGTCTTAACATACTGTTATGCCGTGTGCCAGCTCGACAAGACAAAAACAATAAAACACATTATAAACGAGGCATTTGTTGCATCCACTGGGGACATAATTACTGATTATAGTAACTTTTACTGTCTTTTTATGTGTTGCTTTTGCGTATCATGCTGCATAAACATAAAACAATGTTTGTACAGTATGTGTGATTGGAGGAATGACAAGCAACAAGCTCTACTCTACACTGCTCAAAACTCGCGTTTGAATCATCAGTGGCAAATTCTTTAAATATGAAAATGTATTTACAGTCTGTGAATCAGAAGCACCAGATTGTCCTTGCAAAGTTGGAATTGCCCCACATTATAGAAACAGACACCAGCATTGTAGGCTACTCTCACAGGAAAAAGTCCTTGTCCTCCGTCAAATGTGCAGGGCATGTTTGAACGAGCCGTTTTAGGTAGGCTTGGTTGACTAAACTTTTATAAAGAATATCTCTTTGGGTTTGAAACTGTAGTCTTTGCAACTTTACATATCTTCTTCATGCACCAAGAGCTTGTAACACTCCAAAGAGAAAGGAAAAATGTAAATAGCACCATATGCCCCAAAAGTATATGTATAAAGCTTTATGCATTTGTTTACATTTCCATAAAAGTTGTATTTTTTATTTACACATATAATCCACAAATATATATATATATATATATATATATATATATATATATATATATATATATATACATACATACATACATATATATATATATATATATATATATATATATATATATATATATATATATATATATATATATATATATATATATATATATATATATATATATATATATAACACATTTATAATTTGTTTTTATACATTTCATAATTTATATATAATACATTCTTAAATAAATAATAGAATACAATGTAAAAAAAATTGTAATAGGTATAAGATTTAAGTCAATCACATGAATTTAGAAATTCACTGAGAATTGAGATAGCAGTAATAGTATTACAAATATTACAATTATTACAAGTATTACAAAAATGTCCATTTTCATTGTAGGTCATGGAATGTAGGTCGTTCTTCTGAACATTTCCTTTTGTGCTCCACAAAAGATGGATAATCATATAATTTTGGAATGACATGACGTTGAAAAAAATGATTTCTCCCTCTTACTTTTAAACTCTAATGAATTTTCTCTACCGCACTGCTCTTTTAGTCTCTGTGATGTATCTGCTGCTTCCTAGTTTCTGCCACACTGCCTCAGTCTCTTTCTATCTTCTCCTTCTCTTCCGGAGAAGCTTTTTGTAGCTGTGGTAAATTAGGCTGAAGTGATTAGCTCATTTTGATTACAGTGCTTTGCTTATTTTGTTGGCAGATGCCCTTAACCATGGAGACACTTTGTAGGTTACATCTTTACACGTGCCCTGCTTCCACAGCTGGGGATTTCACCAGAGAAATTCAGGTTAATTGCTCAGATCACAGATCTGCGTCTTCAGCATGAGCCTAATACTTACTTCTCTACTTACACCAGCCAGAATTCTTTTTTTCATTTGCAATTAGTTTTTGTTATCTTATTTGCGTAGAGTTTTTCTTCCCTTTTTGGCTTGATTATATGTTTACATAACTTTTTAACCTTGTTTTAAACATAATGAGCTGAAAACTGCTGTTTTATCTTCTCTGAGATTAATTATGTTTTATAGTTATATTCTTAATGCTAATAGGGGTCAGTTATAATGACCTCTCAGAGTCTAATGCAGTGGATTATATAAAAGCTGACCGGGGCTAGTTGTCACACTTTTTATTCTAGATAATATTTCTCAGGATGTTTTTTTAAAGTAATTATTATTATTTTTATTTATTTTTGTGCATAAGCCTTAAAGTTTGGACTACAAAATAGCTTTTGAACATATCTACTGTTTTTTAAATATACAGTTCATTCAGTTCAAATTGACCTTTTGTGACAACATGCCCCAACAGATAAACTTGTTTTTACACTACACTGTCACAAACACTGCTAAATTTAAACAATAAAATGGAAACCTAATATACTTAATGAAACAGCAAAAATTAATATGAACCAAGAAACCCCAAAAGCCATAGCAAAAATAAAATGGTACCGAAATTAGAATAAAATTGACAAAACATTTTCTCATTGGATTTGAACAACCTTCTGGTTGTCTCTGTGATAACTTGCCTTGGTCTCCAGTACTCATATGCCACTTTTCCACCGTATGGTATGGTTTGGTTCGGGATTTTTCCACTGGGTACAGTAACTGGTACCTCGGTTGAGGTTCCAAGTGAAGTGTACCATTACCAAAACGTGTGACGTGTAAACCCAGCAGATCAGTGATTGGCTGGAGAGAGTTGTCTCTACCTGTGTCACTGAGGCCCCGCCCACACGGAGACACGTTTTGTTGTATGTGCATACCTTTTGTATCGTATAGGTGTTTCATCCACACAGATCCGGCATTTTGGGAGAGTGAAACGCTATTTTCTTCAAACCGAATCCCAGGGTGAATCTGAAATCTGAAAACGCAGTTCGTCTTAACAGCAAATCCATATGTTTTATGAAATGATGATGTCATCAGCCCACGTCTCACCCCTAGTCCTACACCGCTACGTTACGTAACAGCAACAAAAACATGAACAAACACTGAACGATTTTTATTAACTACCTGTAACATTAACATAGATTAATAAATGTATTGTTCCATGTTCATTTGTCAAATTCTTCTTCTCTGTGGCAGAGTTACAGCGTCACATACTGGTCTGCAAATATACTACATTGTTTCGTGTCGGTCGCACCTTTTTTTAACAAGACACAGACGTTCTTTTCGTTGATAGCAGAGAAGCGGATCCAGTGAGAGCTCGATGGGGCTGCGCGGAATGAAAACGTTTTTCAGAAGTCGTAACAATAATAACCTGAATAATCCCGCCCACTCTTAAGTGAAAATAAACTGCAGTGGAAACACAAACTGTGCCGAGCCTAGCCGTGCTGTACTGAGCGGTGCCGAGCCGAGTCGTACCACGCAGAGGAAAAGGGCCAACAGAGGCCCTACACAGTCTGCTAGGGCCGCTCAGAATCCATAATGTAAACCGCTCACAGTTTCAGTTACACTCTCAGTAGCATTTAAAGTGGCAGTTCAGCTCCTTCATCCTTAGTGACAAGTATTTGGGGAGCAGACTCTCTACTCGCACAACTCCCAATGCAATACGATGCAATATCTTTCTCATATTATTTCATTCCCCCCACACATCTTTGTTTTACGGTGGGAACAGAAGGCTGTGTGTGTCTGTACAAGCAGCACGGGGGAGCTTGAGAAGAGAAATTGTTCCGAATTGTAGTTCGTAGCTGCTATTTTTCTTACATTTCTTGGGTGATGGGAATCGAGTTGTGTTTAATCACCGGACCACTGAGAATGGAAAGATCGCATGAGCACCAAGGTAAATGAGGTGGCCTGACGTTTTTCTCTGTCTTTCTGCAAACGCTCTCTGTTTTCTTTGGAATGACAGTGAAAAGGGAGATTACGTCTTATCAGCTGCCAGTCTCATCTCTCTATCTTTTTTTTTTTTTACTTCGCTTCATCGCCTGGCACGTGCTTGCTCTCCTTATCTGTTTATCCTTAAACCTCTAATCTTCATTTCCTTTCTCTTGCTCATAGCATTAACGTCTTTTCTTGCTCCAATCTTGATTTCTTTTGATTTTGTCCTCTCTCTTACTTTCTCTCTGGCTTTCTCCTGCACCGTTCTGTGCATCTCATGGCTCCCATCTTTCTGTCTTTTGCTCTCTCTATCTCTTTATCTGTCTGTTTCCATCTGTGTACCTTCTGCTGAGCACATTGTGTATTCATTCAGCATAGGCATTTGTAAAAGAAATGTCTGCACACATCAAAGTCCCTGTCTGTCGCCTCTGTACCTTCAGTCCAGCTCATAATGGTAAACCCAACAAAAATTTACAGAAAGAAAAAGTATAGCGATATGATAGCTTTCCTGGGATCTAGGCCAGGTATGTTATTTATTGAAAGTCCCTTTAGAGGGATTGTGTGGATTGGATCATACAAAAAAAAAAAAAAAAAAAAAAAAAACATTTTGAGTTCTTGTCAAAATTGGTTTATCCTTCCTTTGTAGAAACATTGACCTTTTACAGATTTTCAATTAAGGAGAGAGCAGCTTCCGCAAGGTTTTGTTTCAATATTTCATTATTTGCAATTCAGTGTAATTCGTGGCAATTCTACTCTAATTTGTAAAGTCTTGCAAGTATTTTGCAATCTGATATTCAGGAAGCAGCTTTAAACTTCACTATATCTTCAACTACTTAGAGGGCAGTTTATTTTAAAAGATATTGTACTATATTGTAAAACAAGGGTTTTATGTGTCTCAAGTTACAAAATACATCTTCTAATATAAATATATATATATATATATATATATATATATATATATATATATATAGTATTAAACAGCAGTGATTAACTAAATATTTTGTCATTAAAAAGTTAAAACCCTCTCTTCTAAATTTGTGACCAGGTTTGGGTTCATATACAAAGTCTGGAAAATATTTATACTTTAGCTAGCATTTGGTGCTAGTTATGAAATCAGCTTTTATTCTATGAAAGTATACTTTACTGCAGAATTTTACTTGTCAAGTCAAGTAACATTTATTTCCCTGACAAAAATTACCCATGGTTTTAAATGAAGCCATAAAAACATGGTTACTATATTTAATTGATGGTTGTAACAATAAATTAACCATGGTTTTGCTTCACTAACCATAGTTTAACCATGGTATTTGTTGTACAATTGTGGTTATACAAGTGGTAATCAGTACGCCAAAAAACCTGGTTTCTAAACTACACACAAGAGTTTATATAGCGATTTGTACAAAACAGATTGTTTCAAAGCAGCTTTGCTAAAGCTTTTTCTGATTCTATAATAAACAAACAATGCTGTCAGTGCTGGAAAATTCTTCAATTAGGAAACTAGAAATTGAGTTATAATTACTTACATTACAGTGTCATTATTCATCTCAGTTCAATTGGCTTATTCTGTGTTTTCCTTCAATAGTGTCAAGTACAGTTAAATCCATATAATTTACTCAATATTAATTATCTTTAAATTGTCTTTCATGTATTAATCACAACACAAATTTAGAAATGAGATGAAACTGATACTGTGTTAAAAACTTTTGTGGCATTTGTTTGTTTATTTATGAGTCTACCAGGCCAAAAGTACAACATAGTTAAATAAACACTCTCATATGTCTTTGCAGTTTGATTGACAGGATAAGATTAACATACTCTGTCGAAACTTTTGTGTAGAGGTAAGGACAAAAAGAGGTAGAGTAAGAAAAAAAGTATGTTTCAAGGAGAAAAAGATCTCTGATCTGAGTGAGAACCTGAAAAGGTGGAGAAAGAGCCGAAACCAAAGGAATAAAGGTGCGAAAAAGTACAAATGAGAGAGGGAGAGTAAAGTTAGAGACAGATAAGTACAGAGTTGGATGGAAGGGAAAGGAAGGGTGTGAGAGATTGATGAGAGAGAGTGAGAAACTAATTCTCACTTCACTCTGGGCTGGAAGATTAAGGAAGATTAGAGAGATAGAGCAACGGCGGTAGAGATGGAGTGATAACTTTTACTGCGTGCCATAGAGAGAGATCTTTGAATGGCTAATACCCTGAGAGAGGGAGAGATGGAATATATGAGTGATAAAGAGATGGAGGGATGGATCTAGAGAAGTAGAGAAAAGCTGACTCCAAAGACTCTTAATGGCAGCGCTCTACTAAAAAGAAGTGATACCCTACTCGCTATAATGCCCTTATTGATATGCGCATGGAGAGAGAAGGGTCTAAACAAAGCTCTCATGTCACCCATCCAAAAGATATTGCCATAAGCCTGCAGAATACCTGTCCGAGCGGGCGAGAGCACACACACATTAAAATTAAAGGGGGGACCATCAAAAGGAACGGCAGAGTCAATGCATTATGTGGGATTATTGGGTAAGCTTCTCCGCAGTAATGGATGTGGCTTTATAAACAAGAAAAAGCGAAGGAAGGCTAAACAAAGCACAGGGATTTCAGGAAAATAGGACGTGATCTCTGTGCTCCCAAGGTGGGGAATCTCCTCATCAAAGAGCGCTTAGTTGTGTGGTTCGCGGTACACATCCTGCCATGTGACTGCCAGACAATATATCTCTTATCAACCGCGGCCCTTTGTTCTTGAACACGACCTTGATCGGTCAGAATTAGTCGCTCTACGTTGAGAGGAGATGAGAAAATGATGAGGAGGAGGAGGACACTGTCTGGACGTCTACGGCAGAGTTACTACATCTCGATGAAGCCAAGTCAGACGACGCAAAGATGACTCCTAGAAAACGACCCTGAAATACGAAATACAACTAAGCACGAAGCTGCGCTAACTAAGGCCGTTGTGGTATTGCTAAACCCCAATGCTGAATTACTGTTGCAGAAGGTTGTGGGAAAGTATATCAGCTTAACTTGCACAGCAGAGCTCGACATAAAAATTAATCTATCCTCCACAAAACTCCATACAAGCGCTGCTCGGCTCCCATATAGGTCTTTAAATCTCTATCAAAATAACTCAATAAAAACGCTACGCTAACCAAAGAAACAGAACGGCACTTTATTGAGCCGTACGCTTGGGTTGTGCAGAGCAACATCAAGCAAATGCATGTCAGCTCGACTTAAAAAAAAAAGAACAAGTCAAGCTCTGCACAATGTATTATATGTGTCCCCAAATAAAACTACTAAAGATGTAAAAGCATCCAAATAAAACCATCAGGCTATTAGAATGACTCATAACATAGTTCATTGCAAAGTACATCAGCAGTAACACACAGCACGCCCAAGCCTTCCCCGAGGCTAAGTACACGTAAATTAATACATCAAAATATAGCGACAACGAGCGAGCCGGATCATTCCACAAACTTACATCTGTGCAAACAAATCAAAAGAGCTTTTACCTTCAAAAGAGCTTTTACTTAAATGTGGGATTATTGATTGTGTGTGCAGGTTTTATTCATCAAACCCTATTATTTTTCTTTCTATTTTTTTCTGTGTCCTCATATCCTTTTGGAAATAATAATGCTCATCTTGTTGATTACAGCTGGGGTTTCACTGCAAAAAAAATATGTATCTTTGTCTACATCTTTAAAAACAAGATCAGTTTAGTTGAGAAGTGAAATTGCGTGAGAGAAGACTCTTACTTAAGAATTTTGGGCAATATATAGTTGAATATACTGTTAAATTATTAATCTACTTTCTTTCCCTGTTTAACAATTGTTTGCATAAATGAGTGAGGTTAATGCTTAGGGCAAGAAAAGCTGTTTGCCTGTGGCAAAAAGATATATTTTCTGAAAACAAGTCTTCTTATTTTATGCAGTTTTGCTTCTCAAGTACACTAGACTGGTCTAGTTTTAAGGATGTTTATATATATATATATATATATATATATATATATATATAAATATATATATATATATATATATATATATATATATATATATGTATATATATATATATATATAAAATTCTGATTAAGATAATGAATTATTTTGGAGCCTTGCCTAACATGAGGATATGTACCTCCTGAAAATGACCCATATACAGAAAACAACAAAAGAGGAAATGCGTTTGAGATTGGGGCAAAGTCATTAGAATTACAAAAATAACTGTCAACAGCTTGCTAAAACGCAAGAGGACCAATGAGAATGAAAGTCACCCGTACAGGGAGATATATGCTAATGAGGCAGGGCGCGCTGTGACTCCAGCCAGGGGGATTAAAAAGCAAAAGCAGACGAGTTTACTGCGGTCCTTTGCTGCACTGTGTACCTAGTGTTTTGTGGAATATAGAGAGTGCCACTGAAGCAATTGTGCATTTATGAATGTATAACATAATCCTAGCATCCTTTCGCTTGTCATATATCACCGCATAGCTTGTGTAAGCTTTTATGTAGGTACAAAGGCCCATGTACTGTATTTCAGCAACCACCAGTATAACACATCATGAAGCTGCACTTTCCCTTTTAACGAGTCTAATTCACTGTAGCTGTTATTGAGCGTATTGCTCTGAAATTCCACATCTTGCATAACTTGACAGTTGAATGGAGGCTTTTAAAGGAACTAAAGAGGCGTTTCGGCTCAGACTTTTAGCTTGAACATCTGATGTGAAGACAGCACTGCAGATATTCAGTAGCTTGCATTCTACTGTAGCTGACGCTGCAGGATTGTCAACACGTAAGTATGCTAACATTCCATTTCAGTGAGCGTTAGCGCTACCCTAGAGGTCTGCCTTCCCGCTCCTGCAACTCTCATTCCACACCAACCCACTCCCAATTCTTTACTCTGTGTCCATCCGTTCCGGAATTATAATGGTTTTCTTTCTATCTTCCCGCTCCTGCAGTTTAGGTGTTGTTACCTTAAACTTGCATTTATTTTTTTCCCCCAGGTATCAGAAAGCTGTATTTTCTTCTCAATAATGGCACAAAAGTATTGGCATGTAGGCATTTTACTGCTGTATTTATGTCTTTAACTACCATAAACACAATATTTCTTGGAAATTAATCTGAACAGCCATTTTGTAAACCATGTGTTGTTTACTCATGATTTTGACTTAAAACACTCTTTTGGAGGGACTGGTTTTGTTATTGTTAACTAAATCTAAAACATCATTTTTGTTAATTGAAATAAAGCTGAAATCATATCAAATTATATATTAAACGAAAACTGTACACTTAAAAAACTTCAACGAAAGGTAAGATGGTTTGAAATTTTAAGTGATTAAACTTTTAATCACTTAAAAATGTAAAATTTTAAACTTAAATTTTAAGTGTTTCTTTGACAATTAACTTAAATAAGTTTAGCTAAAACAGACAATGGGAAAAAAATATAACAAAAACACTTTACTAAGAAAAAAAAACAATTGAAAACAGAAATGAAATATCAAAGCTATTTCAATTTTTTTTAAATTACTATAAATTTGATATAAATAATAATAAAATAACACTGCACTGAAAAAAATAATAATAATTGAAAGAAATTTTCTGTATTTATTTTTTACAGGTGTTATGCCTGTATTTTGTACTTGACTGTTGTAGGGACAATAGAAATGTCCATAAAATAAATTGCAGGAAAATAACAGTATATATTCTGTTTTCTTCTCTATGAATACTTGCCATGATCATTCATGCTAAGGGTCCCTGAGTCATTTTTATCCCATCTTACTGTGAGTTCAAATCTGATTTGATCAGATGTGTTGGACTTCCCAACACTGCATAGCTGAGAAACTGTTTTTCATATTCATTACTAAAAAAAGAAACTTTCTTCTCTTTCAAACTCCCAATTTATTCATAGACTTCTGTTCAGACAGCCTGCTCCAGCCACAACTCGAACAACAAATATAATCATCCAATCTGCCACACAGGAGCTGGTGGTCTGTGGGGCCAAGGTGGGTTAGCAATATAGTCCCAGAAATGCTTCAGGCATCTCACAAAACCCCAAAACAAACTTAAACCCATATTTTTTTTAGCACCCCACAACACTAGCATTCATCTATAGCACTGCTCTGAGTTTGTTAGCTTGATCAGTACCTCCAGCTATTGCAAATCCCTTAAGCCTAGAACTAAGCAATGGTAGTTCTAATGACATACCAAAAAAACTCTCTAGGCTACAGAACCCTTCAGAAGTAAATTGAGATATAGTAAGAAAGCGTGTGATTCAGTTATATTTGGGTTCACATAAGATGTCAGTTCTGAGCTTTGATAGTAAGGCTATCCAGCAGATGGCTTGAACAAAGCCAATCGATCTGTGTTTGCTGAAGAAGTTCACTTTATCGCTATTCAGCTAGAGGATGTGCCCTGTGTAGCTACTGTACTGCTCCATGTTTCTCTTTCCATAGACATTTCAGAGATTAGAATGTAACTATAGGCATCAGTGGAAGTGTTTGTTGGGTGGTGAACTTACTCGAGCATTTTCTAAATAGGCTTGAGGTTAAAGATCTTGGCTTCTAATCAAAAACTGTAGGTTCAAACCTCATAAGGACTGATCAGTGGATTGTGCCCTTGAGCAAGACTTCCACCACTGTGGCCCTTCCATAATAAGTGTATTGTAAATTGCTCTGGATGAAACCATCAGCTTAATGACAAATGAGAAGTAATTAGTAAAATGAGCTATTAAGGGTCATTATTCTCGTTCAGTCTTTAAGACAAAGGCATTGCCTGCATCCCGATGTGCATGGTATCCATCCTAAAATCAATGTGATTTTAGTAATTTTCAGTACTATTTAGGAGCAGATAGGGTGGATAGTATGCACATTGGGATGCAGGGATTGTCTTTTTTTATGGATTGTAGTGTTTAAAATGTTAAAATTTCTTTGTTAACCTGAGGCTATTTGGATGTTTTCAACTTCAGATGTCTTTTTCCTGTCCAGCTGAGCTTCTACAGGAACATTTACCGTTTGTAGTCTCTTAGAAAGTACTTGAGTGTGGAGAAAATAAACAGAACGAAGACACTTTAATCTTTTGAAGCAGTTTTATATCCTTTTGAGAGGCTTTGTCAAGTATTTTATAAGAGACAGGTGTGTTCATATTTAAATTTGTTTGCCATCCCTCCGCATCCTCTCTCAATTTGAGCCCTGGTTTCACCTGATCTTCACCGGTCTCCAAGTTGGTTGGTCAAAATGATCTATAAGATGTTTTTTTTTTTTTAGCAGTCAGGCTGGGACCTAACACAGAGGTTCTAAAAGTGCCATAGAGAACCACTTTTGGTTCCTCACAGAACCTTTTAGTAAACAGTTCTTAGAATAATTTTTTTTCCAGTGAAGAACATTTTGTGCAATGCAAAGGTTCTATGAATATGTATGAATTCAATTAATTAAGTGTAATTGTTTCTAAATTCTAAAGATGATCACCTGAAAGATTGATAAATATGCTTTCCGTTGATGTATGGTTTATTAAGATCACACAATATTTGGCCAAGATACAACTATTTGAAAATCTGGAATCTGAGGGAGCAAAAAACTCTAAATACTGAGGAAATCGCAATGAATTTGTCCAAATGAATTCTTAATAATGCATATTACTAATCAAAAATTAAGGTTTGAAATATTTACGGTGGGAAATGGATAAAATATCTTCATGGAACATGATCTTCACTTAATATCCTAATGATTTTTGGCATAAAAGAAAAATCGATAATTTTGACGCATGCAATGTTTTTTTTTTAACCTAAAAAGTTGTTTTGGTCCAGGGTCACATTTGATATCTTGACATATTTGTCTTATTAACCTTGTGTAGTGAATCCACACACACAAACATACATACACTTACATAGAGCTTTTGATGAGTGGAGAGAGGCAAAGATCGCAGAGGCCATTCAGTAAAATGTCAGGTGCTGTTCTGAAGGGATCAGATAGCTTTTTGATGTCAAGAGCCACGGAGGCAGAAGAAGAAGAAAGACTCTTGATGGACATCAGGTGTAATTTCAGCAAATGTTTCCGCACTTTCTGACTCACCAGCAAATCTCCTCTGTCTGTGAAACACTGGCATACACGAGTTGCTAAAACCGATGATTGAGCAGAAGTTATCATTATAAGAAGTAACTAGACAGCTTGAAAGTCCATTTTCCAGTATACTGTAGCGCAGCGTAAAAATTTAATTGCAGCCCTCCTCATCATCATTCATCACGAATGACTCAGAATCATTAAATCATAAGACAAACACAGAGGTGAATGGAAATGTGTTGTGGTGAGTAAATAAAGCAGTTATTTGCCAGTTTACTGGAACTGCAATATAATGCGTAGTTAAATCTCAATGTAAGTGACCAGAAATTCAAATCAGTGGTTCCTAAAGGAGATTCAAACAGCTTTTTCATAATGGTTTACTTTTGGAGATGTTAACGGATATGAAAGTATTGCACTTGTTGCAAGACGATATATTAATTTGTTATTTAATGCTAAGAATAAAAATAATTGAGTTGGTTTTAGGCCTTTGGTGCAGTTTTAAGTGAGAGTTAATGGACGTGATCTGGGGCTCATTGCATAATGACACTTTTATGATAAAAACAATGCCAGATATGTTTTTTGGTTTCATTAATATTTAGCCTATTAGATTTCCGAAGGACTGTTTAAAACTGAAAAACGGAGTAATGGCCGCTGAAAATTCTTGAATCACATGAATAAATTACACTTTTAAATATATTTCAATTGAAAACCATTATTTTCAATTGTAATATCACTTCTCGTTTAATTATTCCAAACCTCTGATCAGTAGTGTATATATGTCTCACCATTGGCAAAAGGTTCATTTTAGACGGCAAACACATCAAATACCAAAAGGTTTCTTATCTTACCTCTTGTTCTGTTAGCTAACCCTTTTGCATCTCTTGTAGTCATTTATGAATTATTAAAACCTCAGTAATGTGTGTGAATACTGATTATGCTATTAATGAGGTGCTTATGACAGTGGGGTCAGAGGGAGGCCATGTTTGCCATTTTCCCACTGTACTTTTAGTGCCCAAGAACCGTCAGCCATAATCAGATTACCGATGGCAAGATTTCTCAGTTGGCTTGTGGTGTGGGAGGCAGATTGATTGTCTCTTATAGGCTGTTTTGTAACAGAGGGCTCAGAGATTGTTTATCTCTCTCGCGCTTGTCCCGTTTCATCTGCCGATTGCTGAGTTTTCATTTCCTCTCCTCCGCTCGCCCCGGCGGAAGCGCTCTCAGCGTGCCGAGGCCCAGGACGGTTTTAAGCCCCTTCTTGTCTTTTGTGTTAAAATGATCCTTTTATATTAATCCTCCAGACGGGAACCACCCTGAAGTGGACTTATCCTTGCCACGTATCAGAACGTGGAAACCATCTCGATTATGCTCCCTCTGTCCTTTTCAGTCAACGATGGTGTTGTTTTTCACCCCTTCCAGCTTGTTTCTTGAGTGTCCCGAGAGAGCCGACATTTTAAAAAACACAGCCCCCCTGTCGACACCCCATGCTGGCGTAGTCACGGCATACTGATCAGCAGTTTAGTAATTTCACCTCAGGTAAAATACAATTGTAGGACGATGGATTTTATCCATTTAGATGTAGATACATCTTCCTTTTGGAAACAGAATGCCTCGTGCACTATCCCTCGGCACTTTGGCAGATTTCCCTGTTGCTGTGGCTCTCAGATCTCTTGTTTCACACTCAAGCTTTAATGAGGGAGGGAAGACTGACTCTCTCAAAGTCATTTTGTACTTCTGTGCTGCTGAAGGTCTCGCAGCGGGGAGCGCCTGCAGTCACTATACACTCCGCACAGCATTAGTTTGCCTATATTTGTAGGCGGAGCTTTGTTTTGTTCGGTTTTTTTTTTGACCAGGGCAAAAAAAGAGGCAAATGCTGGGCTTTTTCTTTCCTTTTTCCCTTTTGGTCCAGAAGGTTGTTCCCTGAAGCAAGAGAGGCGAAAAAACATAACAAAGCTATCTTTATTTATTTTCTCTGCCATGTGTGGGATAATGTTTCTTAGAGTATGAGTGCGCTTCTGATCTGAAATCAACTGCAGTATGTTATGTAGTGTATGTAATTTTGAGAATATTATAGTAGCTCTGTACCAAAACTGGAACAGCCTTACTGCCTACATACTAACTGAAATACAACTTCAGAGGGGACTGATTTGGAATGATTTACGTAGGCAGAAACTCAGCTGTGAATCATACACACAGCACTCTGCAATGCTATAATAAACATGCAATGAACACATCATTTTCTGGGTAAAATGTAGTTTATTTATGGTTTTCAAAGAAGTGTAAATTTTGCATATTTTTCTTATAATGTAATTAATAAAATAATTTCTAATAGTAATGCACAGTACTGTATATCGGTACATATCGGTTACTGTCCAGTTTTAGAATTAGAATGTATTGTTATTTTTTCATTTATTTTTTTTAGTGATAAGACATTTTTTCTGTATTATTTTCCTACTGTGTTTATTTATGCATGTTCATTTGTCTGATATTTACATTGAGATTATCTTGGCCGATATCTAATGCTTACTTAAAGTTAATCTTTCAAAATTCTAATAATTTAATAACACTGTAATCTTTAGTATATCTCAAAATTGATATCCATTTTTCATAATTTATTTATTTAGGCAAAATAGTGTTATATGTCTAAAAATGGGCTGAAACATGAAAATCATTTTCTGCTTATTCTTATTGGCCATAATAATATTAAAGCATCCCTAGTTCTGTCTTTTTTTTGCACTGAACTTTCATAGTGCACTGGGGTTGTCTTATTGTGAAAGATATGTTTAAAATAAGATGCTTAAAATCTGGTTAAACCAAGTTGTTAGGAAACAGTGTAATTAAGTTGCCTACTTTTTGGAACAGCCTTGACGTTGAGAGCCTATTTATGATGTCTTACACATCCAAAATGCACTAGGCTTTGGAACGGGAGCATATCTGTGGCATTTGTTTGCGTGAATGTGCTTCTGGCTTTCTGATTGAGAACAGTGTTTTGTGGGTAGGTGTTATATGTGTGAGAGTGAGAAATAAATGGCAAGTAAGGAGTATGGAGGAGAATCGTAATTAAAATTTTCAGTCTCGTTAAGTTGGTGACAGCCTTCACTGCACCATGGGTTCCGGCGATCGATGGAAAAGATCTGCCTCCAATGCTAACGAACCAAGAGATTTCGAAGCCCTGGGGAGAAGAAAAATTAATTACAAATATTTATGGCCTCAATTAATCAGTTCAGTGAGATACTCTGATTGTCCGTGGGGCGTATGGATGCATGTTGCATGAAGCGAAAGGCAAGTCTGAAAAAGATCTGATGCTGTCATGTTCTGCTGTTCAACACACACACACACACACACACACACACACTCCAGTTTATAGAGCGAGTGTTCGTGACACCTTCTGCCGTACACTTTTACCCTGCATTGATTCTCCTAACAGAGTCAGAGAGACCACATAGTGACAGAGGCATTATGCTCAGTCTCTCACTCGCATATGTCGTTCATGTCGAGCAAGTGTACTCCCACCACAGATGTGACAATACGCTGGTTTACGCTATGCTCTCAGCTGTTACTCCAGTGTCAATAGAGCAATCCAGCCTCCTGCCATTATTGGATGGACATAAGCATTGGCATTACACATTCACATCACTTTTGGATATAGATTGCAGCAGGATTTAATTCAGTTGCAAGCAGAGCAGCAATTTTGTCACATAATTACACTTAATTGCTTATTTATTGCTTCATTGTTGATTTTCTGCGACGGTGTATTATATTATATTGTATTGTATGCTGATTAATTAATCGGTTAAGTGTGTCAATATATAGGCTACCTGTTCGCTTTCTGTAAATATGGTTTGGTGTTTCATTGTGTCTGTTGTAGCAAAAACATGATACTTCAAGCATGAATGGCTCTAATGGAATTTTTTTAATGAAATTTACATACAGGTCAGGGGGCATGATTAATTGCATAATTTTTTTCACATTACGTTCTTTATGATTAATAACACTCGCTTAATGCATTAAATTGAAAGCAATAAAATAAATGTGTTCCTGTGTCAGATACTGAATGTGTATAAATTATGTATTAAAAGAAGCAGATAGGGCAGATCAGAACCCTAAATCCCTGTATGCAAATGGAAATGTTACCATGGTGTACATATAAAATATATACCACAAGTTCATGTAAGCACTTGAATTGGTCAAAAAAATTAATTGCATTTCCAAATCATTGTGTGAATTTAGTTTTATGTTGAAACGCCACTTACTATGCTACTGAATTGTTTAAATACTTGAGATTACAATATCAATGTTACAATACGCTCCTGGAAGGAAAGAAGGAGCCGCGGCTAAACGAAACTATCATTTATTAAATCCAACACAAAGGGGAAATCCGCACTTGGAAGGGAAGGAAGACACATGTACATAACTGGTAGACATGACAATGGAGAAACGCACCGACTGGAACTAACTACATGACTTAACGAGGCAATTGGGAGGAACATAGGTGAACAGACTGCCTAATTAAAAGACACAGAGGACAGGAACAGGAACGACCAAATAAGGACACATGAGGGAGAAACTGGGTCACAGGGAGCACATAGGAAGCAAAACACAACAAAGGCAGTCCAGTCATGACAGTCAATGTCAGTGTGTTCAAATAACTTTCGTTAAAGCAAGATGGCAATGTACTTTTTTTGCAGTTCTACAAGAATGATTACAATCTACAAAATGATTAGTAAAGACTAAGCAGTTTGTTTTTTTATTTTTATGTTTTTATTCAATTAATGAAGCAGCTATAAATTCAGAATCATATTCTATATTCTATATGAATATATTATATATTCTAACGTAATTGTACAAAACTATCTATGAAAACTGTATAATACTGTGGTATTTTGTACATCCACTCAGTTTTATTTTAAATGGATATGATTTTTCTAACATGACTTTAATGGACCATTATTAATATTAATGAGTCATCTCCATGACCTCACAACCAGCATGGCTTCTTGTTCAGGTAAACCGCCCCATCCACTTTTAATGCAAAGTGTGATTAACGTTTAGCACATCTATTACTTTGCTGACTTTGCTTACTTTACTGCTTAAATCTTCTTCATTCTTCAAGTTGGCAACAGTTTTATTGATTTCTGTCTTAGAAAAGGCTCTTTGTAGCTTTTTGTAGCTTTGAGAAATTCCTCTTTTTAGTAATTTGGCTCCATCAGTGGAGCACAGGCAGAGCTGCATCAAAACACGTAATGAAACAAAAAATCCTGCAAAGTATTGTAATGTATAACCTTTTTTTGCTGAATTAAGAAGTGTAGTTGTAGTTGAACTATGCAGGTTATTTCAGGGCAGATGGGTGAGTAAATACGCTGAGCGAAATATCCAAAGACAATTTGTGCCACTTGTAATTCTCGGTGCGTATTTTGGGGACTGGAGCATGAAAACGGTTTTATTAAGATACAAAGCTTTTAAATATATCCAGCATGGTTACTTGTCATTTTTCAGACACTTTATTTAAAGTAAAACTATAATTGGAGGGACAGTCTGCCTGGAGCAGAGGCACTTAAACAAGCTGGTGTTAAGAGCCTTAGTCAGGGGCAGAGCGAGGTTAAGTGTCTCACTCAGGAGCACAACAGTGGTAGAGCAAGAGTGCTGTCACAGAACCTCTCCAGTGGGACACTCCTTTCTGGAAATAAACCAGTGACATTTGTTAGCAACCTGGATCTTGGTAGCATTAGACTGCAACTTCTTTCCCCATCTATTGTTAAATTATACCAATCCTATATTAATGGGCCATCATCTGAGGTAGCTCAAGACATCAAATTAAAAACCTTATTCATTTGATATCTGGAGCTAATTAAAATGATGACTCAATTACGTTGGTTTGGTTATAACATTGACTTGTTAAACTGTACAAATGTACAGGGAGATACACAGAAATCTCTAACTATTCCATTTGAAATGTGGGTTATAACTGTATCTAACAGCTGAAATTTCTGAGTCAAAAAGTTTTCATTGAGGAAAAAATATTTGAATGAGGCTTGAGTATTGTCCATTGGGAATTGATTGGATTGAGAAAATCAAATGTTATGTTACAGAACGGAGTCAAACCATGTATATGTTAGCAAAAGCAGTATTGGTTAATATTTAATAATAATATTTAAGACCGATGTCTGTGGAAAACAAAACATTTTTTTGGAGGGGCGGCGGGGGAGAATTATTAAAAATTATGTCCTCAAACTATTTTGTTTTTTAGAAAGACATATGCAGTCATTCACAATAAGACAAAGAGCTAGGGGTAAAAAATATGGCTGATCTGGATTTGTCCATTCTTTTTAATATCCCCCAAAAACAATTTATTCTCTCTCTTCTCCTCTCCACAAGCACCCCCCCCCCCCACGTTCTTGTTGTTTATTCTTTAACTTTGTTATTTAAAGGCAGTTTGATTTAATACAATTACTTTAAATGTGAAACATCTGCACTGTAGCGGTAAAAAACATGGTTTATAAAAAGAAACAGCTTTTGTGTTATGAAAACATGACACACTACATTTTTATTGTACTCAGTACAAATTCACTGCAAATAATCTTACACCCTATTCAGCAGTCTATTAACTAGAAACTCGTCTCTACTGTCCAAATCCAAATCTGCTCCCAAGTTATGACCATCTAGCCATCAATAATAAGTCAGCCAGTGTGGAAAAAAGTTCCTATCTAATGAATCTAATCTAAAGAAACTGTCACTGCCGGCAGGAAGATTTCACTGCCTCTGCAATTTTGCCTCTTCGTAGTTTTCAAGCTTGTTAAATTGAGAGCACAACAATCTATCAGCAGTTTCCTATCAACCCTATCTGCATGAATGATTTGTTTGGGGCATATTCATCTGTTGTTTAAGCAAAAACAAATCCATTTTTGAATGAACCTGCTATGCACTGGCGAACAGCTGTTTAGTTTGTTTATTGTATAAATCTGTTGCTGGGCAGACATGGATCCCTTTGTAGCACCCTTTCTTTTTTTTATTAGTATAATCTGTAAGAATCACCAGTAAGACTCTCGGCTTCAGGTTCATTTAGTTTAGCATCGGTGCAGGTGCCAGACAGCCGTCAATCCCAATGTCACTGTGGAGATTGGCTGATTGATCGAAGCGAGTCAAAGCGCAGAAGGTGAGAGAGGTTAAAGCACAATCATGATTGACGTGGAGGCAGCCGAAGAAAAGGAGATAGAAGCAGAGGATAACATATTAAAACAATGCTGTGAAATGGAAAGGGACAGGCAAACAGAGAAAGAGAGAGAGAGAGAGACAGGTGGTGAGTGGGAGGAGGTGACAAAAGAGAAAATATATCATGAACAGAAGAGCTTTTAGGAGACAGTAGGAATATTTGTTAAGGAATGAAGGCTTGTGTGAATAATCAAGAGGGAGAGGGAAGCAAGTTTGGGGGATGCTGCGAGGATACGAAACATTCAGTTATACTTCAGTAGGTGTGTTGACAAGACCCAGAGCGCCACTAATGTACTTGCATGTCACAGCATTTTTAGCGGACATAACACTCACAACGCATTACTCAGCAATTATCACAGTTGGGCTTCTATCACTTGGTTAATGTAATCCTCAGTTATCTTATCCATGTTTCACACAGTTCATACTTTATTCATGGTTAGTAATTCATAGATTTCACACTGTGCGTTTGTTAATGTTGGGTTAAAGTTCTTATTTGCATATTCATGAGGTGATTAGCATTGATTGACAGGATGTGACCTGTTTTAATAACAGCCCGACTGTCTGTGGGAAGGTCATTGTGTCATCGCTGTTGTCTTGTGTCTGCTGAAAATATACTAAAAGTTGGAAACTGAAGCAGTGACAATATTTTCACCTGCAGATTGAGTTATGACATTTGGATAAAAAATAAAAAAGACTATGTATGTATGAATCATGAATGAATCACAGTGAGATCATTAACATGAATTCAGAAAGTAGTGTGAATTTTCACTTCATGTGGACTTTAACACATTTGTCATCACTGTTTCCCTTAAATATGGATGCATGGATATTTTCTGCAGCTGTACATATCACATGCATATTTAATAGGGCAAATACTGAAGCTGTTTATGATGGGTTGCCTGTTGATAAACAACTCACCATGGCATCCTAGAATCACATTTGGCAACTCTTTGGGTTTAAACTTTGCAAATCAGTCCTTAACCCCTTTCAAAATGACAAATGTTGCTTAACCCAGGGTACAACTGGCCTTTACCTGCTGTTTAAAAATACATCAACCAATAGTTACATGTAGTGAAGAAGCCTAGAGTGCATCCTTCTGTAGTTAAATCAACAGCATTTTTTATTCGCTGAATATCTAAAGCGTATTGCTCATAAAAATGGTTAATATAACCGGGTATGGTCTGATTGGATGGCTTTATGCATTTTCCATGGCTCTAACTCATAACACACTGCTTTTCAAGTCAAAATAGTTCTGTAGTCCACAATTCTTTGTTTTGCAATTATATATCCCACAGGGCATCTCTGTGCACATACACAACCCATCATGCAGTGTTATGCAGCTTCGCCATTACCATCATTCAACTTACTGTTCATTATTCTTCATAAACACAACTCACAGTGCAGTGCCTCATTGTTCATGTCTAAAGAAATCAGACAGCCTCATTCAACATCACACTTAAACTGTAAAATTGCACAGGTCCTAATGTATTGTGGTAGAAACAGCTTCATTTCCAGGTAATTGCAAAAATCAACCTGTGAAATGATGTGTCACCAACTTGGAAGGAGCTTCTATCAAAGAAGTAGACAGCATGCTTGAACGCTTGAGAAGTCTGTCATTCATTTCAGCAAAAAATATACTTAAATGGTTTGTTTTTTCCCCCCTCAGTCCTCAGTAGGACATGCTTGAATAGTTTTTTACCAAAATCAATTTTAACGGATATTTGTCTTGTTTGCTCAAAAACAAACAGACACTTGAACTGGAACACTTGAACTAGGTTTTGAAGTGTTGACACAGAAGGGAGGCTCAGAATGACGTGCTACAATTTAAAAACCACTAGTGATTTCAATAAAATGCATAGGTCATCCCAAAAACTGATACAAAATAAATTACTGGTTCTCAACCTTTTTGATTCCCAGGCTCCCCGTCGTCAAAGACAATATTTAAAATGAACTTTGTTTGGTAATTTTACTGTAATGAAAATGTTGCACTTTTATTTATTTACAGAATCTTACTGTAACATACCTTACAGTTAAAACCTTCACTGTAACTTTTCAAATAGGCTTTTATTGGACCGGAGAGTGAGATATAAGACAGAAAACAACATGATTCGGATCCAGAGCACCACTGTGTGCACTAACCAACCGGGCCTCTGTCCTCAATGAGCACAAATGAAATGCCATAACACAATTTTCCTATAAGCCTTCTGATGATACAGTACTTGCAACATCTGACAGAACAAGGAAATATCAGCCACCTTGGCTCATATTGAATTCTAATGATGCTGCTGATGCTACTGTCTTACGATTACTCATACGTTAATGAATCAGTGTGGCTGTGTGTTCTGCTACCTTGCCTTGTCGTTCCACTTTTAATTAACATACTGCAATGATTAAAGTTTTAACTTAATTATCTTTATCTTTTCTCCTAGGGCATCCAACCCTCTGTGGGAAACTGAGTGAAACGTTTTGCCAGCACCAAAACACAGAAGCCCTGTGAGAAACATAAAGTGAACACAAGTGACTTAATGCATGCTCTGCGTAAACTGGATGAAGGCAGTGCAATGGAGGAATAAGTGAGGAAGACTGAACAGAGAAGAACGAAAGAATGAAGACAACTGGAAAGCGAGCACGCCTTTTCATCAGTTGTTGTTCAAATTAATATATCACAAACGTACGACATGATTGACAGGAGGCTGCTCCTATTGGTGTCCCTGTGTTTTGTAGGCGGAGCCTGTGTCACTAAGATTGTTCGGAGAAGGGGAGTGAGCTCACTTCGCGCCCAGCATACAGGAAATGGAGCAACTGACCAATGGGATGCAAGTTTGGAGAGGAATGGCAATACAATGACAAGAATCAAAGAACTGATTGGTCCTGAGGAAGTTGAAGAGCAGATTACAGCTCACCAGAGCCATGGAGCTTCTCCTGTCTTCACCAAGGAAAACTTTGTTGGGTTTAATGCCAAACCACCTGTACAAATAAACGAAGACACTGACCACCAAGATTTAAAGGTACGAGCCCCAATTGATGACTCTAGAGACATTTTAGAGTTTAAAAGGGGCAGAAATAACACAAAGAAAGGAGGAAGAGTTGACAAATGGATCCCGATGCACCACAGAATAACTTCTGGCATGCACTTCAACAGAACCAGATTCAAAATCCCTTCAAGATCCAGAGCAAGTTTAAATTCTGCTGTTCACACTACGGTGGGTACAAAAGTAGCTACTTCAGATTCGCCTCGGAAATTGAACCTGACTGGAAGCTTATTAAAACTGATATCCAAAGAAAACCTTGTACGAATTGTGAATTCCCAGCTTCAGAGTGTTCCAGGTCTAAATATTCCAGGTAAAATGAGTCACAGCAGGAAAAGGGATTTGATCAACATGGATCACCGTCAAGTGGAAGCATTTAAAATGAAAAAACAAGACCGAATTGGCACTCCTGAACTTTATAACTCAGATAACATGACTGCTGAGCTACATTCAAGTACTTTAACAAATACAAGCCTAAATCCGGATCAGACTGTTCACACTCTCTTTAAACAGTTTAGTGGATTCACTATGGATCTAGGTGAGGGGGACAGAAAAATGGAGGTGAGAGGTGCACCTGGCACTGCTTCATGGAAGTACAAACACTTCACTACTCACTTAGCATCAACTCCCCAAAGTGAGATCATGCCTGTCACAGAGACGAACCCCTTCGCTGGTCAGAGCGATATGGGCATATCACACACTCCGTCTCAGATTGACTGGGGACATCGGCCTGGGGCTTTCAGCTCACTGACTGAGAAGAGTCTTGACGTTAAAAGAGAATCAGATCAGAGTGTTCGTATGCCATTTGGTGCCACTCAGAATCCATTGATTAAAATTTCAGAACCCATTGACAGCAGTCACATCCTAAAACTCCCGCCAGATCCAGAATGGGGAAGGAAGGAGGTGGAGGAGAGCAGAGAGATGACTGTGGACTCGCGCCCTGGCAGAGATGGACGAGGTCTTGTTTTCCAGGAAATGGATGAGGATGGAGATGAGGGACGGAATCAACAAAAAGAGGAAATCTCTCGCTCCAGAAAACGACGAAGCTGGATCTGGAACCAGTTCTTTGTCATTGAGGAGTATGCTGGTCCAGAACCAGTGCTCATTGGAAGGGTAAGAACTCCTTATGATCCCCTTTAAAAAATAGTTCAATCCAAAAATTCCTGAAAAAAAACTGACTTTCACTGTAAGGGAAAAACTCATGGCTATCAACATTTAACTGACATTAATTGACATTTGCATTTATCTAAATAACCAGTTATTTCTATTTGAATAATGAGTTGGCAGAGGAAAATCAAAGATCACTAACCAATATGACCCTCAACATAGTGAATTTGGGGGGGCTCACACTGAGACTGAAAGACATCTCCCACAGACCATTGTGCCTGGATGTTTATCACATCAATGATCTTAATGGCATTAGTCACATTATCCCAGTCTTCTTTTCCTTGCTGTCTTTGTCTTTTTGAATCCTGAGGAAGCCGAGCTCTGCAGGTCACAGAATAATGTTTCAATCAGCCTCTTAATCAACCATTGATTCTACTCTGTTAAAGCTACAGTATGTGCTGTGATGAACAATTGCTCTTCTCATCAGAAAATTAAGAGCCTGGTTGTGGAGGGGGAAAAAATAACTCTTCTGTGAGTCATACTCCATTTCTGACCCTGTTTGGAGGGTCAAAGTGTTTAATTGTGCCCATGACTTACAGTTCCAGTCAAAATTTAGACATACCTAAAATTTTTTTAAGCCTACGTATAAGATTATGAAATGTTAAACAGAACTACTGTATTTTATATTTTAGTTTTTGTCATCGTTTACATTGATAACAACTTTGTGAACCTCTTAAATGTCACATTTATTTGTTTATTAATGTATTTAACAGAAGTTCAGTGTAAAAGTATTTTCTACCCATCAATTTAATTATTTTTTACAAATATTTTTATTTTAGATATTATTATAATATGTTTTAAATGAACATTTTAATTGAATACTTGTTTTTTTTAAATACTGAATTAAGAATATTAAAGAATTAATAAAAATTGTAATGTATACTACAGTGAGAATTAAGACAGATATGGTTAAATAATTTAATATTATCTAGTAAAACTATTTAAATGTCTTCCAAAAGTACATTTACTTTTGTGTTAGGTTTTAAATTAGGTTAATTATGCATAATAAAAAAATTTGTAAAATTATTTTCTTTTGTCTCCCAATTGTTTAACTGCACACCATTAGTTGAAAAAAACAACAACAAAAAAATCTTTAAAATCATGTTCAATATCATAATCAAAGTTTTCAAAACTTTGACTGGCGCTGTACAGTATATCTGGCATTGTTTTGCTATTTCACAGTTCCCACCTCTCTTTTTCTGTCTTTTTCTCATCTTTTTTCTTTTGCCATCTCCCTAAGCTGCAGTTTGAGTGGCTGGGGAAGGCAGTGGGGTAATACATTGAGTAAATGAATGATGATGATTCTGCGTGTCTGCCTGAGGCAGTCAGACGCACTGTGGAATAGAAAAAACCCTCTTGCGTTCTCTTCGGGGATTCTCTTCTGTCTATGTGTTTGCTCCTGCAGCATTTAATGGAAATCCCACCCCCCCCAACCCAGATCCAGACACATCCACCCAATAGTTTTAGACACATTTGATCACTGAGCTCAAACGGGATGTCTGTTTAGAGTTGGTAAGAAGACAAGCATTGATCTTCATTAGAGCCATGAAGTAAACAGCAGAATGAATAAGAGGGAGGGAGAGAAAGCGGCATAGTAAAGGAATAGGCACTTGAGTCTAAAAATGCCTTAGGTGCTGTTGACCATTGCTACAGATGGACAGTCCTGTATGTCATTAGAGCCAATATCATGATATGCTTAACAGGTGGCAATGCTGTTACTTATACTTCCCTGCTCACCAAGCATCCTTCATGGATTTATCTAACACCACGGCTGAAGCCATTTGGAGCCTGAGCATGTGTTGTGTATGTATGTACACACCTAATGCTCTTATGTGTCCTAATGCTCTTACGGATGTTTAATCTAGCTGCTTCGACGCTATGAGGAGCCGCCTGCACTGCTGTCTGTTGAATCAATTGGGACGTGTTTTGCTGCGCCTTATAACCGAGATGATTATGATTTAATAAAGGGCTGAAGTGAACTATGTAGCCCCGCGGCAGACGTGCCAAGTGGCACAGCGCTCTCAGTCTACAGCGAGAAACTAATCACAGATTCAGCATTTGGAGCGTGCATTCATATACTCATTACAGAGTATAAATACCGTACTGGGGCATTATGCATTTTAACATATTTTATGGTAGGTAACATCAATTGTACGCAATTATAGTTATGTTAAATGATAATCAAATTGAGAGGTTGGCATAACAAGCATCCATATGTTTATGTCAGAGGACTCATTGTTGGAAAGCATATGCAGGGATTTTATGATAACAATATATGCTCCTCTGTATTCCGTAATGAATGTAGTTTCTCTTGATCTTAATGTAGGGACATAAATTAGCACATCTTTTGTATCCGAAAGCAATGCTGGAATGTGAGGCATAGGAAAAACAAATCTGCACTCTACCGCACCAACTTAGCGCAATTGTGGTCTCATAAAACTGTCATAAAACCTCCCTATAGGCTGTTCCTAACAGGCATAATTTGGATGTACAAAATAAAAGTGGCATAACTGAGATTTGGTACTTGAAGTGCTTGAAAACACCAATGTTCCTCTGTGTTTTTTTTGTTTGTGGAAGTGCTTGGGTTCTCTTGATTTATCTCTTTAAGTGCCCCAGCCCTTTACCCTCCTCTGGCTTTTGTTTGATTGGCTTTGATTGGAAATTTTGTGGTTTACAAATCCGATTCATAATTCCACAGCTGTTTTGTCAGCAACATGTTTGGCAGGCATTTTCACTATCTTGTGTTGCAGGGGAATCTGTGCTCAAAGTAGGTTAGTACACACTGCTAGAGAGTACTGGCAATTCTGTTCTACTCTACTAGGAATTATTTTCAACACTGATAGTTTAGCAATCCCAAATTCTGACTTGACATTAACTAAATGTTGTTCTGTCTGTCTTTCGTACTATCCACCTGCCTGACATTCTTTCATTCATTCTGTCTGTCAGTCTTTTGCTCTGTCATTTTTAATTCTGTCCATTATTCTTTTGTTCTGTCTGTTGTTCTTTCATTTGGTCTGTCCTTCATTCTTTTGTTTTGTCTGTTGTTCTGTCTGTATTTCTTTCATTCTGGCCATTGTTCTTTTGTTTTGTCCATATTTCTTTTGTTTTGCCTGTCTGCCCTTCAATTTTTCTTTCTGTCCACTATTTTTCATTCTGTCTGTCATTCTTTTGCTCTCTGTCATTCTTTTTTTTCTGTCAGTCGTTCTTTCATTCTGCTTGTCGTTCTTTTGCACTATCATTCTTTTGTTGTTCTTTTGTTCTGTCTGTTGTTAATATGTTCTACTGTATTTTGATCTTTCATTTTTTCCATCGATCTTTCATTCTCTCCGTATTTCTTTTGTTTTGTCTGACATTCTTTCATTCTGTCTGTCGTTCTGTCATTCTGTATGTATTTCTTTCGTGGTCTCTGTTGTTCTTTCATTCTGTCTGTCGTTCTTTAATTTTGTCCATATTTTTATCGTTTTGTCTGTTTGTCCTTTCTTTCTGTCGAAAAAGAATACGAAAGAATAACATACAGAAGAACAACAGACCAAACAACAGAGACACTGTTGTTTGGTCTGTTGTTCTTCTGTCTGTTATTCTTTCGTTCTATATGTCTTTCGTTCTGTCTGTCGTTCTTTCATTCATTCTGTATTTCTTTCATTCTCTCTGTCAGTCTTGTGTACTGTCTGTCGTTCTATCATTTTGTCCAACATTCTTTTATTCTGTCTGTCGTTCTTTCATTCTTTCATTTTTTCCCATTGATCTTATATTTTTTCCATCTGCCTTTCATTCTTTTGTTCTGTCCGCATTCCTTTAGTTTTGTCAGTCACTCTTTCATTCTGTCTGTCATTCTGTCTGATATTTTTATCATTTTTTCTCTCCGTCCTTCATTTCTTTCTGTCTGTCTCTGTTGTTTGGTCGGTTGTTCTTTTTTTCTGTCTTTTCTTTCATTCTCTCCATCAATCTTTTGTTCTGTCTGTAGTTCATTCTCTATATCAATCTTTTGTTCTGTCTGTAGTTCTATCATTTTGTCCATCATTCTTTCTCTCATTCTGTCTGCATTTCTTTCATTCCATCTGTCATTCTTTCATTTTGACTGTCTTTCATTTTGTTTGTCTGTCCTTTATTCTGTCTGTCTCTGTCCTTCTGTCTGTCCTATCTATCTAGAGCACAGTATCTCTCTTTATCTGTATATTTATCTCCTTTATCTGAATCTGTTGATCAGTCTGTTGATACATCTTACAGTCTTTATAGCGTTCTGTCTTAGTTGTTCTGTCTGTATGTCTGTCTTCTTTATCTGTCGTTCATTCGATCTATTTGTCATTCTGTTATCTTTCTGTCTAATTATCTGATGTTCTATCTTTTTCACTCAGGACAAATTCATAAATAGACTTTGAATTTAAAAGACATTTTTAATTCAGTTCTGAATGGTATAGACAGGTTGGTAGATGTATATCTAGGGGGCATTACCAATTTTTAAAAGCACTTTTAAATCAGATTTTCTCATTTCGTACTGATATGACTGGAAATATTAACTGAGGAAGACTGGAAACAGTCGGTGTAAGTTAAATAGACAAGCTGCCGTGATGTTTTGTAGTTTCTCCAGCTGAATTAACTAAAATGAGAGGAAGCACCATTAATCCTAAATAATGATTTGTTAAATAGAAACAAATTCAGTTATGTCTTCAGAAATCTTCTCCTCACAAGAAACAGTTCTGTCCAGGAGAATCTCCCGACAGCATTCTGAGCTTTGATCTCTCACTTTCTTCAGTTCATATTTTCAAATCCTTTTAGTGAATCAAAACAACATTAAATGTGTTGCAAATACTTTATGAAATCCATTAAAAAACACGCACAAACACTTGATTTCTGTAATTTCACAGTAGCTCAGTTATCTCCAGTCGGGTGGCTTTTGAAACCTTTTCCACCAATAGTAATTTGATATTTCAGATCCGGGTCTCACTGAGTGAGACCTTAGTTTAGACTGGGGTTGTCCACAACTACTCTTTCATGCATTCACTCAGTTAAGTGCAGTTTGTTTACCGATTTCATTTTAGGATTGCCATGGATCTTGGATAAGGGTTAGTAGTTTGTTTCACCATCGAAGGACTGCAAGTGTTAAGGTTTTTAAAAAATAATCTTGTAGCAGACTGTGGTGATGCCACCAGGCAGCGTTCATTGACTGACCACAGTGGCTATACTTCCTTTCCTGCCACTGGCTACCCCATTGCTCTTCTGCTGCTGTTTGTCTACTCCATGAGTCTCCTCACCTGCTAGAGGCCAGATATGGAGAGATGGTGTTATATTAATAGCACTGTACAAGTACAGTACAGTTCAGCCTAATAAAATCAGTAAAAGCATATAATGAAAGTAAATCAGATGCACCCATTACTAGTTTATGAAGTCTCACTCTGCATTGTCAGGGATGCTAAAATCATTGTGTATCTTATTAGTGCTGCTTTTGCAATGTAAAAGGCAACATATGCTCTGGAAATCATTTTATAAATGGGGTTTAAAAGTCTACATTGAATATCTGGAAAGGTAGTTTGGTAATACATCAAGCAAGTTTGTGTTACAGTATTTGCATGTGATTTGTGAAGCTGCATTCTACTGTGTAACATGAAAGGAAATTCTGACTTATCCCACAATTGTGAGTTATATCACATCTCAAAATATGAATTTGTGTCTTGGTAAACTATAAAAAATTAGTATATAGATAGATAGTTAGATATAAGTCTGTGGCTATTTACTGACTGTATTTTGCACAGTGATGCTTTAGATCTCACAATATGACTTTTTATCACATAACATGACTTTGCCTAATATTTCTCAAAGTTGTGAGATTATATCTTAATATGACTTTCCACAATCTAACTTTATATCTCACAATGTGACTTTATATATCCCAATTGTTTCTAATAAAATTCAGTTCATATCTAACAAAAGAAGTTTATATCGCATAAATGTGACAATATCTGAAAATGTGCCATCATATCTGAATTTATAATTCATAATGACTCACAATGTGACTTTATATCTCTCAGTTGCAACGTTATTACCCAAGTTTGTGAATTTATACCTTATAGTCTGACTTTATATCACCTAATGTGACTTTAAATCTGAAATTGTGTTATTTCGCTCAGTTGTGACCTCTTAATGACTTTTTGAATTGTGACTTTATATCTCACATTTGTCTTTTATGCCTTTTCAAACTTTATCTCAGTTACCATTTTACTTTTAGCTTGAAGTGGAAATGGGTTAATATAGTGGAAAATGATCCATGATGGGTTGTGATGGTCCTGTGTCGGCTTTCAAATCCCAATCCATCCCGAACTGAAGCACCCTGTTTGTCAAGAATTAATGTTACGTAAGTATGTTGTGTGAGGGTACTAGTGTGTTGATGCCCTTGTGCTCCTACCATATGCTTGGGTGCTGGAGGATACTACAGGCAACCTGTAACGTGATGTGCCCACCTATCAAGCTGTTCCTTGGAGGAATGACACACTGAAGCAGCAACCAGCTGCCTGAACCCCTGCACTCTTTCCATCATGAGCGATCCTCAGCGATGATCAGCGAGACCACCTGTGCCGCTTCTCACAAAACACACCGAGATCTAAGACAATCTGTTGATAAAACCTATAACCGAATACAACAGGAGCATGTTTGTAGGCACGTAGCGTATTTTCGGGATGAAAAAGACGAGGTTGGGATGCCACCGTGGAGCTCCAAGCTGGCGAAATTGAGTAACCTTGGAGCATGTGGAAATTTCGTGCTGTGTACGCGTTTGCAGCGATGGCAAGCTGGGTTATTATATTTCTCATTTCTCGAGCACTCTGGGAAATTTTGAATATGTTAGGTGTTGGCAGGGGTAGATGGTGGCTGTCACTGGCATTTTAATGGGGTGTGTCTCTTGGGGGGCCAATATGGTGTAGCATGCACGATCTGGCCACACACACACACACACACACACACACAGCTTGTCTACTTTCATTCCTAAAAGCATGGCCAACAATCTGTTCTAAAACACTGCACATCCAAATAGAATTAAATATCACTACAAAGCAAGGGAGTGGGGATGAGTAAAAATGAGAATAAAGTGAGAATCAGACACAGAGGGTGAGCGACGGAAAGAGAGCAACACAAGGGCAACAGTTACAGCACACACATGCTGCGTGAGAGATCATCAGTAATAATTGCGGAATGTCTCTTTCGGAACAGCTTTGTGTTTTCTTTCACTCTGTCTCTTGCAGTGAAAATCATTTAGCCTCTGGGCTGGTGCTCAGCAGGAGAGAAAGAGAGCAATTAGAGAGAGAACGAGTCTGGCAAGGAGAGAGAGAGAGAGAAGAAATGGAGGGGTGCACAGGTAAATGATAAAGGAAGTTGCGGGAATGATGCTGAGATGTTGAGATGAGCGACGGGGTGGGCGGCGGAGATGACGGATGAACAGAGAGATGGGCTAGGAATGAGAAAATGTCGGAAGGTTAATGCCGCAGAGCAAATGAGCTGGAAATGCACGTGAGAAGGGAGGAGAGGGTCAACGAGGAGAACACAAACAGTGGGGTCCAGTCTGAGACCATTAGTGAGAATGATTCTAACATTCTTTGTTACAAATTGTGTTTTTAGCATAACCATTTGAGTGATAAGTGTTCAGTCTGTCCGCTTATTGTTTTAATGACAGCAAACTGCATACAGTATAGGTCTGTGTCTTATCATGGTCAGTGTCACAAGTTTATTTGATTAGTGTCCTATAAATAGTGAAGAACCTTAAATATAAATTTTATATTAGTTAATTTCACACCATTATATTTGTCAAATACTGGGTCATGGGTTATTCACAAAGAATGTGTTTTGGTATTGAAAAACACAAGGGTCAAAAAGTGGGTGAAAGATTTTCAATACTTTTATTGTTACGAGTTGAAATCTTTAACATTGCATTTTAGAATAAACTGTCAGATGTGAGATTTTGCAAAAGATGCGAGACACAAGTGCAATCTACTTTTTTTAGTATAGAAAAAACAGTTTAAAGGTAAATCAGATATATCAGAAAATATTTTGTGTACTGCAGAAGAGAGAAAGTTATTCGGATTTGGAATGACATGAAGGTGAGAAAGGGTACATGATTTATTTATTTTGGGTGAACTGCTCCTTTAAATTAGATTTTGAATCCCGGTGTAACTTCAGACCTGGCCTCCACTGTATATATGCAAACTCAAGACCCTGGAACCCGGTGAGAGGGAGAAGCACAGTGAGAAAGCACAGCAAACAAGGAGAGAGACGGATGCAGGAGAAGACAGGGCTAAGAGAGAGAGAGAGAGAGAGAGAGAGAGAGCATGGTTAAATACCATTTTATTATAAACCCCCGTGGATAAGAAATTCAAACGTGTCTCTGTTCTGAGAGTGGGAGCTGAAAGAGAGAAGTAGAGGAGAGGGGGAAGGGTGAGGATCTGGAGAGTCTATTATGAGTGAAATTCAAAGAGAACATGTATAAGCCATTCTCTTCTCCCCCCTCTCTTTATTCTATTCCCTGCCTCTCCCCGTGTATCTTTCAAATCAAGATAATGCCACACACGCAAGTGCTTTTTTCTTCCTTTACCCACACTTTCATCTAAACGTGAACTTATTTTCATTTCACTAGCAAGTGGTGCTATCACATGGCATTCTGGTATTGTTTGATTCCTTACTTTGACTGTTATTCTCTCTCTCACAACAGAGAAACAGACTGCATAACGTGATGCAATAACGTGACAAGCGATAAAACCGTTTCTTGCATGTAAATCTTTGTGAAGATTTTCAAAATCCCAATCCTGTATACTACTGTTCAAAAGTTTAAGGTCAGGGAGATTTTTAATTTTAAATTAGTACTTTTATTTTGAAAAGATGCATTAAAACCACCTAAAGTGACCGTAAATACATCTATAATGTTTTTATGTGTTCATCAAATAATTCTGAAATAAAAACGCAGAATTGCTCAAAAATATTAAGCAGTATGACTGTTTTCAACATTGATAATAATACATATTTTTTATCACTAAATCAGCATATACGAATTATTTATAACGGATCATGTGACACTGAAGACAAGGGCTGCTAAAAAATCAGCTTTGACATCACAGGAATAAATTATATTTTAAATTATATTAAAATAAAAAGCAGTTATTTTAATTTGTTACAATATTTTACAATATTGCTGTCTTTACTGTATATTTGATCAAACAAATGCAGTGTTGGTGAGCATAAGAGACATCTTTCAAAAAATATTAAAAAAAATCTTACAGACCCCAAACTTTTAAATTGTAGTGTAATGGTTTATTAAACATCCAATGTGTCCTGAAAGGCTGATTTATGGAGAACCAAGTGTAAACTAATTTCATGAACCAAATTAATTATGTTACATGAAAATGCAATATTACACGACAAAATGCACTTAACTGCATTTCATGCACAGAAGGACGAAAGTCAGCTTTTCAATAAATTTGAAATTCGCAAATCATTTCAGAAACAGAATATTAAGCAGACACTTGTTTCTTGCACAAAATTCACACAAGTTCTTTCTATTTGCACACACAAGAGTAACTTAACTTTTCAGTTTATCAATAACACCTTTTGCAGTCAAAATGGAAAGGTTCTGGTGAGAAAATACAGCTAGCTTTTGTCGATCTATATATGAAACACATTAAAGTATAACTGCACTTTGTTATGAAATACAGCATTTTGTGCCACCCATTTCATACGGTGCATGAAATTAGTCGGGTCACACTTGGTGCTCCATAGTGATTGTCACATCGGGCAGCAGTTTGGTTTTCACTTTTATTTTTTACAAATTACATGCATCACAAGCTTCTTTCCTCCATGCATCTGTGAACAGTTAATATAAACTGTCTGAATTACCTGCCATTTCATCTTCGTATACATTTCTTCAGATATATGAAGAGTGATGTTAGTGATTTGCCTTATGAATATCACTGCACACTTTCAGTTTGTTGCATGCCTTTTTTTGATGGCAAGTCTTTCACTGAATGCTGAGAATTTTCACAAGAAACAAGGATTTTTTTTCTTGGCCCAAACTATTCCGTCTGGTATTTACCCATGGCTTTTTAATTAACAGCCAGTTCACACAGAACATACTCTTGCATCTACAGTACAAAAGAGCTAGCCGGAAAGAATGCAGGGGTTTATACACAGTCTCACAGACTAAAAATAGTGCAGCAGTGTTATTCTAGTATTATTAAACTCCTTATTAATATTTTAAGTTATCTTTTAATTTTAATATTGTCAGTTTTTGATTTTAGAAGCCATTTTGTAATGTTAATTTTGTTATATTTTTTATATTTAAATTTAGCTTTAATATATTAGCTAATTTAGTAATTTCTCTCAAACTTTTATTTCAGTATTTAAAGATATAGTTCATCCAAAAATTCGAAGTCTGTCATCATTTACTCACCCATGTTGTTCCAAATCGACACAAAAGAAGATATTTTGAAGAATGTTGGGAGCCAAACAGTGGCTAAGGCGGTAGCCATTGACTTTTCTCCGTACTGTGGAAGTAAACGGCTATAGTACCTGCAAAATGCTTGATTACCAACATTCTTCAAAATATCTTCTTTTATCTTCAACAGAAGAAAGGTTGGAACATTTAGAGGGTTATTATATGGCAGCAAAATTTTCATTTCAGGTGAACTATCCCTTTAAGTTTTCTAAGATCAAGTCAAACTATTTATATTTTATTTTAGATTTATGTCACTTTTAATACTGGTGCAGACAGCTGAGTGAATCCTAGAACAGAAAATAGCTTTATTATGGCTCTGAGTAAAATCATAATAATTTCCACTAAAATCAAGCCGACATGGTGGCCCCCAGGCTGGGATACCCTGGTGAAGCCAAGTTTCAACATTAAAGAAATTATGTTACTCACAGATTCTTTAATAAAAGCTTTTAGAGGTAGTTCACTGTCAGTGATTTGCAGCTGGAGGACTATAAGTGTCGTAACCAAACACAGCTTTGGACCCAAAAGCAGAAGACAGACTAAAAATGATGCACATAAAATTAATGTATTGCCAAAAGTCAAGCAACACAATCCACCTGGGATTGCCGCCATGCCCCGGGATACAACAACTCTCAAATGCACAAGCACAGACATACAGAAAGGAAAAACATAGCTGACCAAAAATCCAAATTCCTTACAGTATGACTTAGCTGTTGCTCAGAAAGGGGATGCTCAAGCAGAGGGTTAACTCATGATTATGTATAGTCCAGTGTGAATACAGTGCATGACCTTGAGCTAATATTTATTCTGAATCCTCTCAGCTGAGGCTGGCCATGCGCTCTACTTAACCATGCCTACTGCCCCCGATTGAGGGCAATGCCACAGGGAGAGAGAGAGATGAAGAGAGATTGTTGAATAGGGTGATGCTTTGAGGGAGGCAAACTGACCTGTGGCTTTTACTGTGAAAACATGAATATGCAGATGCTGATTTTTGCAGGTATGAATGACTACATGCGTATTTTTCGGATATGCATCTAACAACCTTTGAACTGTTAAAGGCACAGCATCAATATTATAGTGCGAAGCCGGAGGCTACAGTCCGAACAGATCTTTGAACTGCTTGAGCTGAGCAACAAAATCCCTATATTAAGGCTGTCAATCAATTCAACATCATATGAATTACATGATAAACTTAATTTATTGCATCAGTATTTTCTGAGAAAATGAAGCTAATTAAAAGAGATTATTGTAGCAGGTGCATAAAACATTGACTATTGGCTTTGGAAGTCAATATATTTTTGAAACTGAATGTAAACCATGCTGATATTCAGATTGTGAATGCGATATTAGTTTCATCCCTTACGAAGATTAACCAAGGTTTTATTATAGTAAAAGTATAGTAACCATGTTTTTTTTTGTTGTTGTTTTGTTTTTTGGAATAATGATTGCCAAATTATTATATTTAATTTATAGAATTTGTTTGTGTTTAGGGTGAATGAACATCGTGACAGTACAGTGCCTCCCTCCATCCGCTGAGCTCTAGAGACGTATATTCCAGACCACTGCGATTTGGGAACCCTGTTCTTGGCAAACCTCTTAAAGAGTTACCATTTTTTTCTCCTTTACGGAGAATAAGGCATAGAGATGACCACTTTCAAATGGGCTGTGCCCTAATGGTTAATAAACATGCTTAACGCTTCTCCAGGGACATGGCGTTTGCTATTTTTGAACTGCACAGCACTTTGTATGCAAAGTGTTTGGAAAAGCACCAAGTTACTATTGTTTGTACATTTATTCATACAGCCTACTCAAAGTCATGCTCCAAACAATTAAAATAAGAAGCTCCGTCTTTTGCAGTTAAGTGATGTATAGTTTTTGGCACAGGGTCGCTTGTCTTGGCACTGTCAGGAAGTGGCATAGAAGTGAGCAAGCTGCCCTTTAAATGCCCAGAAAAGATTTGCATCAAGATTGGTGCTCTTTCCCTGCCTACAAGCTCCTCTGTTAAAATTATTAAAGTAAATAAAGCTAAAGTATATAGCATTGGCTTCAAAGCCAACCCATTAAAGTTAAACACATTCATAAAACAACCACGCGCTCTTTCGTCATATTTCAGCTGATTATGACCACTGGTATTTGCATAAACTTGTGCCAAATAAAGATGGGTTTGATCTTAAATGATGCATGAAGGAGGCTGAACAACAGCAGCAAATTGGAAAAAATTCTTGCTGATGATGTGAAACGACTACTCATGTGACCGGCAAACGTGGGCATAAGTGACACGCGGGTGATGGACGTTGTTGGGTGTTGGGCCAAGCTGAGTCAGATGGCATTACATCAGTTTCGGCTCAGCCTGACAAAAACAACATGGACAAAAACAACACCTCGATTATCAGACTCAGCACCAGCAACTAACCACAGCACCCCTACTAGCTTGCTAGGAGCATGAGTGTAAGAGTGTGGGTGAAACCAGGCTGCGCTGTGACTCCACTGACCTGTAACCGCAGCTCAACCCCACTTGTGAAATCAACTGTAACACACCATTCTCACCTAGTTCTCATAGAGCTTACGTTTTGAATCAAATTGGTCCTCCCACAGATTTGAACATAGATAAACTGAACCTTCCTGTTCTGTAGTTCTCGGCACTGCACTTCAAATGGGTATGTATGACCCTAAATGCATTTTATTTTCCCCAAATTCTTTATTATTTTTTCAGCATTCCATTTAAAAAGTTTATTTACCATTGCAATAAAAAAGGATGTATTGAAATCATGAAGCTTTTAGCATACACTTAAATGTCAATTTACTAAAAGTTTAGCAAAAATAGCATTTTCAAACATGGAAGTAAAATTGTGTAATATTCATTAAAGAACAAAGAATACAAATGTTATTGCTATTATTACTTTAAGAAGTACATTCTACTGTACATAAGTAATATATTTTTTACAGTTTCTTGACACACATAAAAAACCTTTTATTTTGATGAGTTGTTTTGAAATTTAAGTTTAAGTGTTCCTTTGATATGATGATAGTTTTTAGCAAATTAAATGGTGAAAAGCTCATAATATGAGATGAAATCAGCTTTGAAGTTCATGTGTTCATATGATGAGTCAGCATACACTGAACACAGAATATACTTTATTTTAAATAGTCTTTTTACACTTTAATATTTAGAGACAGTAGGCCACATAACAATATGATTAAGTGTAGAGCCATACGTTTGATTTATTAGTCCAAAATCTGCAGTGTTTTACTGTAAATTAATTTTTTCTGACTGATTTCCATTATTCTTACAATCCCAAGTCTGGTGCTTGGGTGTTATGGTGTCAGGCTATGCCAGGGTAAACAGCTTTAATAATGCAGTCTGTGCATCTGGGCTGGCAGGGCTGATGTTAATTATGTGTCAGTGGATAGATAAGGGCGCTGCTAAAGCTCTGTGTTGGCCCCACAGTCGTGGACTCTCAGCTGGGCCTTGGGGCTGCAGGTGCGGAGCCGCCTGGCAGAGGAGATCCAGTGAGGGATGCGAGGTTGGTTCTAGCTGGGGGCCAGACAGATGGAAGGTCAGTCTGGGTGAGAAGACACAGTCACGCCTGCTCTTAGTCATGCAGCAGGGCCAAAAGTGGAGAGTTAGCCAAGCAAGGTCACCCCGATTTAGAATTCTCCCACACTGCACCTGCGAAAGAGACCTGTCACTGTGCCAGAACAGAAATAACATAGATGTGTAATAGATTGTCTGGTTTTGTCATTTGACATGTTTTGCAAGATATGCCCTGAAGCCTAAGCGAAAGTTGTGATGAAGCTACTCTAGTGAATCTTTCGAAACTGATACGCTTTCTGGCAGCCTTCATTTTCATGGGCACACTGAATGTTTTTTTGTGTTTAAACAGTTTTCACTCAGAAATTGCTAGGAAATTCTATGAACGATTACAAAGAAGCAGCAAGGAACAAATTTGAAATTAAGCATGACATTTTTTCATTAGAAAACTGAAATAGTATTTTCTTCTCAAACATTCTCCCATAATCTATTATTTACAATTTGAAAAATATCTATAGTTTTTTCTATTGGTTGGTCTATATATTTAATTACTTTTTTTAGATTAAAATATTGTCATTGTTACATTTTCATTTGTAATTTGTACTAAATTAAAATATTTTATAAAATATTTAATAATTATAAAATATTAATAATTATAATTATAATGTAATTTATTCAGAAATGATTTAAAAATGAAATAGGTATTCTATGTTTTTTATTTAATCTTGAACTTATATTTATTATATAATATTATACTTACTATTATTATTATTATTACTAATAATAATATTATTATTATATTACAACAATTTATATTATCATTATAAATTAAATATTATCAATAAATATTTATTTCTACTATTGATTTATTGGCTTTTTAATAACATGAAAATAGAGACTGGGACATAACTGTTTTAATTCACAAGATGTTTAGTGTGATAAAGTATCAAAAAAGTGATTTGGTGGTAAAGTACCAAAGCAAAAGTACTACCTTAATACTAATAATGCTACTACTAACAATGAATAAGAAAAGCGCATCACTTTTAAAGTAACACATCTCAATGCCACTAGTGAGTCATGTGTTGCTGAGCTCCTCTGAGGAGAAGTGCATGAGCTTCCTCTTCCTCACTCAGACGTGAAGGAGCCCAGGATTCTCGCCCATCAGCCTTAAAGCCTTTGATAAGATTCCCTGGTGGCAAAGGGGGATTGAAACTCATAACACGCTGAGATCTGTGTGTATCGGAGTGTGTGTTTCTGTAATGGTTATGTGTGTAGATGGCCTCGGTATCCAGGCCACCGCATTGCTGTTTAGAGCAGTCAAAACCCATTTCACATGATGGCTGAAGTGCCATTTTCTCAAACACTGTTTCTCCCAACTCGCGGGCCGCTAAATAAATCTGCCCAGGAAAACACATTCATTAGGTTAATGCACAGATGCGAAATACATTTTTTTCCCCCTCTCCCAATGTTTTATGATTTATTGTGCTGCAGGAATGTGAAATTGAGTATACCCGAATAAGTTATTTAAGTGATTTAGAGGTTGACACTGAATATTTTTTCCCCCCACAGTTCATGATTTATGGTTATTGCAAAAATATGAAATTGACTATATGAGTATAAGAACATTACTTTATAATACAAGTAATTTAGTTGATTTAGAGGCCTAATGATAATGCCCATGTATACAAAAGAAGCCGAGAATCTGTCCTTGAAACAGGATGTCTGCCAAGAATTTACATGGCTAATTTGAAAGCATATTATGGTCAGCTGGATGTCGCTGCATAAATGAGACCTTTCTGATGCGGTTTCATGTTTAATTCAGTTGCTTTTCAGAATGTCTGGTTTTTGAATGCACTGCCTCTTTGATAAGTCCTTTATTAAGTTGTCGACCTGGTTAGCTGTGTAGATATTAGACCTCATTTATAGTCCCGATAGTCTAATCTTGCTAGGGCCAATAATGGTGCGACTGTTTAAATTCATGCTTGTTTTTTCTCTCTCTAATGTGGTCAGGCATCTGGCTGGAAGAGTGTGTGCGGTTGTGCGTCACGCTGTGTGTCTGTCCTTGAGTCTGTGTGTGTGTTTGAGTGTTTGCTTTGAGCTGTGTAACTACGTCGGTGTTATTGGACGTGTAAATCACAAGGAGTGTCGGTGGAGGTCGCGTCAATCAGGTCAGAGCCAGGGACAAAAGGACACGCTCCTCTTATTCTCCATGACTACACAGAGGGGATTCTCTGTGTCTTTCATCATCCCGCCATCGCCAGCGTTAACGATAGCGGCAGCTTCATTAAGGGCCTCGTTAAGTCCTGTCGTTAAGGCGGGTCATTAAGGCCCTTCGTTAAGAACCCCGGGCGTGGAACAGCAAACCGCTGGCAGACTTGACTGACCGAGAGCTCAAGGCGGAAATAATGGATGGAATCAGGAATTCCAGAGCCACAACACAGCAACGGCTCAATGGCTGCCGCTCTCACTAGCAACGACATGCGACACCTGGACTGGCAGTCACGTAGATTTCCCGACTGATTACCAAATGAAGCTGAGGAACTGACTAACACCTGGTATTAACAACCATTTCGGGCAATCCGATCACAAGTGGTCAGCATTAAATGGTGTGGGGTCCAAAACGTTTTGTGACTAAATAGCACATATTTACCAGCCTGATCTCATTCGTTTTCACAGAGAGTGACAACGAACATTGTATACTACCATTCAAAAAAAACAAAAATTTAATTCACTAAGGATGCATTAAATTGATAGCAATGAAAAGTGAGATTGAAGACATAATGTCAGAAAACATTTCTGTTTCAAATAAATCATCACAGGAATAAAGTATAATTTAAAATATATTTTGTTATTTTATATATACACTATATATTTAGTTAAATCAGTTATTTAAAATTGTATTAATATATGTACTTTTATGTCTACATAATATTGAAGAGAAACATAAAATAAATTAAAATAAAATAAAAGCATTTAAATTAACTGTTTTAACTGAAGGCAGACAGGCAGATAGACAGATAGATAGTGTGGCATCTTCTTCTGATAAGGTAGCATATGAACATTTATATATAATATTTAAACACACTTATATGCATGATGACATAACGTTGCATGCATATACATGCACAAGACTGTGTGGAATGTTGGATTTACATCAGCATTAAATTATATAGATCATGTGAAGTTCATCCAAAAACTAGTTTATATACGAGCTGAAATAACAATGAGCATTTTATTCAAAACAGCATGTCTGCAGTAGATTTGGTATACTAGAGTATATTTTAGTATAATGTGCAATAAGCAATAACATAATGACTTGTTTTGCCTTTTTGCACTTGCAAACATGTAGTGTTATCCTGACTTAATAACTGGTATATGTAGCCCTGGAATCAAAGATCCTGCAGTGGCTTGTGACAGTGACTTGTCTCAGCTGACCAGTTGTCATCAGATAAGCCAGAACGGATTTAATACCAGGCATATAAGCAGAGACTAAGCTGAGGCTTCGACTGTTGGTGGTCATTAAAAATCCCAGGGTGCTTTTTGAAGAGTAGCTATGTAACCAGTGTGCTCTGGTCAAATTGGCCTCACTCCATCATGGCCTCCTAATCATCCATATCATTTGCTTCTTCACACTGTTGCCTCTCCGCTGATAACTGGAGTGTGGGGGGAGTTCTGACACAATAAGGCTGCTGTCACATTATCCAGGTAGAGGCTGACCGTGGAAACCCCCACCACCATCACTCGTTCAATATGCTTTGAGCAAATTTGTTTAGTATAAAGCTATATTTAAAAAATAATAATATTTATAGTTTTTTTATGTATAAATATTTAATAAAATAGATGCTGGATCTTGAGCTTTCAGTCCAACTTTGCAATAATCTGCCTAGTACAATTTCAGTCTGTGTAAAGCATTTACATGTTAGTTGAACTTTTAAACTAAATATGAACATACTGAGAAAAGCTCAGTGATGCAAATAGTGGAGTAGAAATGCCTACTAGCAACCAACAGTACAGCGACCTGGAAACCTCAGTGTGAGCACCCTTTGACATGGAAAACAGTTTTATCACTTGCCAACTTGTTGCATTTGGCCTGGCTATCGTACAAAGGAATGTGTGTATCACTGAGCAGAAAGTGCCTTCTTACAGTTTTCCTCATCACTCCCCAAGTGTCAGGCCATTCTTGGGGGATTTAAATCTACACAACCACATGTTTTGTCTCAAAATTCAATCTAGAAAAGCCAATGAATATTCTGATTCCAAAAAATCTCCATTTTGATTCCACTGAGGGCACACACTCAGCTCTTTCCACACTTGAATGCCTGCAAACATAGGACACACTCCCATTTGTCTTCCAAACTTGCTGTGTGGCACTTTTTGTTGAAGTTGTGCTGTTATGGGGTCTTTTTAAGCAGCCGTATTCTGGCCACGTAGAAGCGGTAATGAGGATGAATGCTGATGCTTTCTCCACACTCTTCCCTCTGAGCATCACGCGCTCCCTATGCAGCCCAGGCTTTGCTCGCTGCATGAAGGCTCCTTAGCCGTAGACTGCCGCTGATCCGGTAACCAGACTCCACCCGCAATCAATGCCCAGAGTACGAGAGCTTCATGCAAGGCTGTGTGATTATTACCGCCCATCTGTACTGTCTGAGAATGAGCCCCTGAAGTCCTCATCTGTCAAAGTGGAGTCTATATTTCAAGATTATTTTTTGTTTTATGCCGTTTTCGTTTTAGGCTCGTCTGTATACTAAGTGCTGCATAGTCACTGATTACATGTAATCTGGATTTCTGAATTACATTACAAAAATAAAGTACTTGTCATTTTATTATATTACATTTTAAAATGTTCATAATCAGACTAGAGTTACTTTTTTTAAGGAAATAAGTTTGAGAGATTTTAAGGAAATAAATTTGCATGTTCATAGTTCTCTAGCTTTGGTTATTGTTCAAATCACATGCAAGTATATTAATATAATTTTTTAAGTAAGTTTTCTCCTTAAAAATGATTTAACTTAATTTAAAATGGTAATGATTTCTTTAATTGTTAGCTTTGCATTAAATTCACAACCCCCCTGCAGTTCATGAACCACATAATAAACCACAGTTTAAGAAACATTGACGTAATGTTTAATGGACTTCATGTTTTTAATAAAAACAAACGGAATATATTGTCATTCTCTTTTATTTTTGTATCAATATGGTTCAATATTATCCTATTTAAAGAGACCTGTTATGCCCCTTTTTTCAATATGTAATTTACGTTTCAGGTGTCCCCAGAATGCGTCTGTGAAGTTTTAGCTCAAAATACCCCCAAGATCATTGATTATATCATTTTTATGAAAATGCCTATTTTAAGTGGAAGCAGAAGCAAAAATAAGCTGTTTTCGTGCATGTGTCTTTAAATGCAAATGAGCTGCTGCTCCTCACCCCCTTTTCCAGAGTATGGCTGTGCCTTTTGTGATGCAATCATGCGTTTTGAACTATATAGTTTAAACTTCTGATAAACTAAGCAAAGTACTCTTTTATGTCTTATTGCACTTCAACTGTCAAATACAGACAAGTTTATGTTAAAAAAACACATGAGTTACAAAAAAAGTATGTTTTGTCTGTGAAGGTAAATGGATGGGAAATATGTGTTTTATATATTTATATGTGTGTATTTATCTGTGTGGCAGCAGCATAATATACAGTAAATAAATCAATAAATCCACTGCTCACTTGTCTCCTCCGAGGTTGGGACTCTAAGTAGTGTTCTGTGCTCATCGGTGCAGCCAAAGACATAACAGTTAAGATGCTTTGCTCAAACCTTTCTCCATGGTACTGGTTCACCATTGTTGCTAGCAAATTACGAAAATCTGAACGGCTGTGTTTTCGGTCAACTGGCAACCCTGGGTGCCGAAATACAATTGGGTAAACTGGCAGTGGCCGGGTTTCACAAACCAAAACATAGACCAACATTCCGGCCCGGAACGAACATTTTCAAAGGAAGATAACTGACTGTAGCATTGTTTTTCAGGTAAACAATTATGTTAATTTAGCATGTTTCTTAAATATCTAGAAACATATTATGGTATTTTTATGCTTTAGTAGAGTCAAAAACTTTTAAATCAATGTGACAGATGAGTTGGCATACAAGAAATCTAAAAATAATCAAAAAGTTATGTAACCTAAAATGTGTAATTTAATGGATTACGTTACTAACTTCAATTTCTGTTATGTAATTTGGAATCACTAATGGACTACACTGTGTATATAATATATTAGTCCTTCTGAACCCTTCAGTCACTTGTAATCTCAATCTTTCCCTCTCTTTTTTCCCTCATCAGCTTCACACTGACATGGACAGAGGTGATGGACGCACTAGGTACGTGCTGCGGGGTGAGGGGGCGGGGTCAGTGTTTGTGATTGACGAGAAGACGGGTAACATCCACGTAACCAAGCCCTTGGACCGGGAGGAGAAGGACGAATACCGGCTGATTGCCACAGCAACAGACAGTCAGACAGAGCGTGCCCTGGAGCCCTCCTCCCAGTTCATCATCAGAGTGCAGGATATCAACGACAACCCACCTGTCTTCGAGGAAGGACCCTACAGCGCCACAGTACCCGAGATGGCAAACATAGGTAGCGGAAGACAACATACGCTCATCCCCCCTAGCACGTCTTCTTGGTGAATGTCAATGATTTTTGAATAATGCAGGATTCATGCTGTCCCAAAAATCATCGGATGAAAAGCCGAGGCAAATGCTCCCTATAATTTGCGCCATTTAAATGTTAATGACGCTCATTCGGTGAAATAACCTCTCACGTTTATCGATTTTACGTGGGCTCAAAATATTACCCCTAGACAGTCGTGCTTGTTTTGTTTTGCCTGAAATGGCTTTAATTAATATCAAAGGATCGTAAGCACGAACAAGAAATACTCTGCACTGCATCTGAATACTCCAACCCTTGCTGAGGTAAACGAAACCAGAGCGCCATTCAGATCTAATATTCCATCAGTGTGAATGTGTTATCAGTCTAAATTGTGGCGTGTTTCTTCAGTTCCACTCAGAATGAATATGAATAGATTTCTCTGAGCCGGTGCATGTTGCGTCAACCCGGCAGTCACGTCTGTATTTTGATCTGCCTATCTGATCGTTCGTTTACAGTGACAATCTCTCTCTCTCTCTCTAGCTCTCGTTCTCCTACCGTCTTCTATTTGCCGCTTCTTAACTACCTGCGAAAGATCTGTAATCAGACGACACCCTCCCCTCAACCCACAAGCTCTCATGGTGACACTGTCAGGCCTTTGATGTCTGAAAACAGCAACAGCTGCTCCCACAAATTCCCCCCCGTCCCTCCGAGCTTGTCAGCAGTTGCCCCATGGGAAACGAAGTTCTCTTTCCATTGTACATATATATGTTCGTTTCAAACTCTTTGATTCATTTGGTTGGAAAAAAGTCCATATCTGTCAGGAGCGAAAGAAAGATTTGAGACGTGTGGGAGTTGAGGGAACGGGGGAGTGTGGCCGCAAAAACAGGCATAGAGATTGAGAGAGGGAGCAAATGGGGAATTGGAGAAGGAGATGAAGAGAAATGAAGTGAGACAGACAAGAGGCGTGAATGAAAGAAGGTGTGCGGCTGGGGAGAAGAGAAAGTGAATACTGTATTTGTCACACTGCAGCAGGAGGGAGAGAGAGGAGAGAAGGGGAGAATCTGTCAGTCTTTATACGGCTCTCTTCATGTAATGTGCTTGTCCTGTGATGACCTGTGTTCATATGTGCCATATTGATCATCTCTTATTGTCTTTTTTGCCCTCTCACTTACTGTCTCTCTCTCGCTTCCTGAAACTCTTCCTCAGGGACCTCCATCATTCAGGTGACCGCTTCAGACGCAGATGATCCCACCTATGGGAACAGTGCACGGCTGGTGTACACACTTGTTCAGGGGCAGCCACACTTCTCAGTGGACGCTCAGACAGGTGGGTTTTTCTTATCCCAGGAACTGTTTTATTATTAAAATGACATCTGTTTAACCCTATTGCCCAAGACTGGTCGCCCACTGAAGCTAAGCAGGGTTGAGCCTGGTTAGCACCTGGATGGGAGACCTCCTGGGAAAACTAGGTTGTTGCTGGTAGAGGAGTAAGTAAGTCCAGCGGAGGGTGCTCACCCTGTGGTCTATGTAGGTCCTAGTGCACCAGTATAGTGATGGGGACACTACTGTCAGCAAGCACTGTCCTTCAAATGAAATGTTAATCCGAGGTCCTGACTCTCTGTGGTCATTGAAAATCTCAGGATGTCTTTTGAAAAGAGTAAAGGTGTGACCTCGGCATCCTGGACAAATTTGCCCATTGGCCTCTGACCACAATGGCCTCCTAATCATCCCATATCTGCTGATTGGCTTCATCAATAAACTGATGTGTGGTGGGCATTCTGGCAGATGCTGGTGGACGAGGAGCTGCCCCCTCACAATGTAAAGTGCTTTGAGTGCTTAGAAAAGCGCTATATAAATGTAATGAATAATTTATGAAAAGTAACAATTTTTCAGCTTTCTCATTACTTTTAATACAGTGAATATTAAGTTTTACTTACTTGTTCAGGCTTTCTTAAATCGTTAGTTCACTCAAAAATGTTATAAATTATTCACCTTTGTGCCATTCCAGTCCCATAAGACTTTTGTTCTTCTTCAAAATACAGATTAAGATATTTTTATAAATGAATCAGATTTTTTATTTATTTATTTTTTTACTGAAATTTGCTCCTAATTATATACACTGATTTATATCCGTGCTCATTGAGAGTGGTATGTGTGCCCGATTTTATTTGTATAGGGTTTTTTCCCACACACTGTTAGCTTTAGTTTCATTTCAAATAATTTAATTTAGGCTAGGTGTTTATCATGAATGTTATTTATAGTGAATGGCACAATAATTTGTTTTTGTTTTATACTAACATTTTACAGACCTGTTGTGTTCTGGATACCATTAAATGTAAAAGATTTTTGAAGGGAACAAAATAGATTTTTATAGTGCTTGTAAACATTTCATTTTATTTACTTGTGTTTTACTGCATATTATTTTGGCATGATTTAACTGTATATTATCTCGGCATGTATTTGTGTTTTTTCTCTTTCGCTCGTGAGACATTTTTTGATCAGGTACAACCTATTTTCTGGAAAATACAGCAATCTAAGTCTTCTGAAGAGATATGTAGACACATTCATTGTGTGTCATTTCAGTTTCGACCAGTAAATTTGTCAAGTTATGCAAAAATAGTATTCATGTTATTTAACTCTATTTAGCAAAACATAGAACACTTCAAACCAGCACTAACCACCATAAACGAATGATCTTTTTAGAACTGCCATGATGCTGATGTATAGCCAGTGTGAGTTTGATCTGATTCCCTCCTCTTTTCTCCATCATTTCTTCTCTACTGTACTGTCAATAAAAGTGTCAAAAAGGCTCCTGACTGCAAAGTCTGCAATAACAGCAACACATTAACAGTATAGATACCACTAACATGATGATATCTAAAACATTTATGAGTATCTGTTTGAAGAAGCACTTCAAGTGTTTGTCTCAGGGACAACATGGAGAACATCACTTGAAGCTCTTGACTTGTCCATCAAGTCTGAAGGACTGGGTCTGAATCAAGTGCAGTCAGTGAAAAATACATCACTGTGCTTCTGTGAAATATAGAGCCTGCAGTTTCATGTTATACTTTCTTTAGGCCAGTCTCAGTCCCTGGTCAGCCATTAGCGCCACAATCTCTCTCTTCAAAGCCCTGATCCTTTCCGTAAGTTCCCCCTTACTCTGACATCCCTCTGGTTCTTTCCTCCTTCCTATTTTCCTGGTTCATCCCTCCCTCTCTTCAACGCTCGTTAATCCAGACTGACTTGGCAGAAATGTATTCTAACGCTTGAGCTGCACTTCTAACAAATGCTGCAAACACGAACTCAAATCACACTTCTGAAGGCTGTGGAAAACAGAAAAATGCTTCAAAGTGGAGCGCCACCGCAGGTTTGTGAACTGTTCAAGGAATAGTTCAGTTCTGTCATCTTTTACTCATCATCTTGTCATTCCAAACCTGTATGCTGTTATATTTTCATTGGAAAACACAATCGAATATATTAAAGAATATCTGTTCAGTTTTTTGCCATACAATAACAATTCAGGTGAGCAAACTCTAAAAACAGCACCATAAAAGCAGCATCAAAAGTAGTTCACATGACTTGTGCATCATATTCTGAGTCTTCTGAAGTCATATTGACAAGAGTTTTGCAAGTCATTATTCACTGATACCAATAAAACTTACATATAACCTAGCCTACAGTACATCTGCTTCCAAATTCAATGATGATTTAAAAAATATTTAATGGATGATAAATAGTACTGTATAAACAGCATTAAGTGAATAAGCTGAAAATGGTTTTCCTCTTTAAGAACAAATTATGTTTTTTGTTTGATTGTGTGAAGCAACATTCTTACAATGTGTTGATTTAAAGCTGCGGTAGGTAACTTTTGACGCTCTAGCGGTTAATAAACAGAACTGCTTGCGTCTTGTGGAAGAACATCGTAGCCGGAACTACTTATCTCTGTTTATGTCTATGAAGAATCACAAAGGTACTGGGTTTCTCATCCGCGATACCCCCGAAGCAATCTAGAATAGTCCGAATATAAACACTTATTAAAGGTGTACCCTAGTGATTCAGGACAAGCTAAAAACACGGTTTGGAAAATTGATTCATGGTGTACTCGCTTATTATATACATTTTTCTACATTTTGAACACAAACAAAGTTACGGACCGCAGCTCTGATTGGTTGCTTCTTACCGGGAGCGATGGAGTTTCTGCAAATGGCAATAGGACCACTGAGAGAAGCCAGAGGAGCTTGATTTTTTCACAGATTATCTGTCTCATATTCTACTGTCAGGACATAATGACAGGTTTAACAAATATGTAAAAAATATATTTTTACAAAAGTTACCTACTGCAGCTTTAAATGTCTGTTTCACATAAATATATTGTTATATGGGTTAGTTTTATGATACTTTTAGGGCTGTTTTTGGTGCCATTACTATTCAAAAGTTTAGCGTTAGTGACAAGTAATCATTTTATTCAGCATGGTGGTATTAAATTGATTACAAGTGACAGTAAAAAGACATTTATATACAGTAGTAATGCCACACACCGTATATTTCAAATAAATGCTGTCCTTTTTTGACTTTCTTTTCATCAAAGAATCCTATATCACAGTTTCCACATAAATCTTAAGCAACACAGATGCCTTTTCTGTATTTGATAATGATAAATGCTTCTTAAGTGGGAATTCAGCATAGGAGAATGATTTCACGTGACACTGGACTGGAATAATGGCTGCAGAAATTGTGGGTTTGCCACCACTGGAAGGTTTTACATTTTGAAGGATTTTAAAATCGAAAGGTTATTTTAAATTGCAATAATATTTCACATTATTGAATGTGTTTTCTCTAAAATAAATGCAGTCTTGCTGACCACAAGAGTACTTCTTTCGAAATCCCTTCTTAGTACTTATTTCTTTCCGACCCCAAACTTTGGAGCGGTAGTGTTGGTGTATAAAGAGTCTTAAAATATCTCCACAAAATAAAATAACAGCATATGGGCTCAGAACGACATGAGGTTGAGTAAACGATGACAGCATTTCTGGCTGAACTTTTCCTTTAAATGGCAAGCTTAAATGACACAACGGCCCAGCCTCTGTGCTCTGCCTCTGTGCCTGTCGGTGGGTCTGGTTTGTGACCCAGAGGCTTGCGAGAGGCTTTTATTCAGGGTTACGGGGGGCTGTAATCATTTGAAAAGTCACTCCTGCTTCTTTGTGCTGCAGAGTGGAATTGGCAGAAGTGAAGTGAGCACGGTGCGGTTCTACACACAGTGGGACTGTGTGGCCAATGTGTGAGCGTAAGAGTCGCGAGGAGAATGATGGGTATTTGTGTGTATGACAGGCTAGAAAGAATGAGGCAGAGAAAAGGAGTGAGAGAGTAAAAGATGGATTTCACTGCTCGCACGGATCTATTGTGCGAATGTTTGTGTAGAAGTATATGCATTGTGTCTCTGTCTATGTGGATAATGGACTTCCTTCGTATTTTGATTCCATTTGGCCGTCTAATGAAACCTAATTAATTTTGTTGACATTTGTGGACCCCACGCTGATATGAATGAGAGGGCTTTTTCTCCTGGAGGTTTGTGAATGCTAATCAAGGATATTAACCTAATTCTGTCCTATGCATTGCAAGGCATTCTTTTTTACTCATTAGTGGGAATTAGCATTCTGAGCTGTAGCACTCTGAAAGGTCTCTTCCAATCTACAGCTTGTATTCACAGTTAAACTTCCCTGTGACATTTTAATAAACCTTCCTCGTAGACTGTTGTCCTATGGTAGGAGTACCACGCGGGTGACCTTGTCTGCTGGGATGCGTTTCTACAAGTTTACGGTCAGGGAACACATGGAAATGATTTGATTCAAGGAGATGATTGAATTTATGATGTGCTTCTCTCTTTGTCGCTCTTTCTCCCTCAGGCATCCTGCGTACCGCTGTTCCAGATCTAGATAGAGAAGCGCAGGATCAGTATCTAGTGGTGCTGCAAGCTAAAGACATGGGCGGCCACCTTGGCGGCCTGTCAGGAACAACAACCATTACTGTAAGATTGACGGATGTCAATGACAACCCTCCGCACTTCATACAAAGTGAGTAACTTTCCACATCATGCCTATGCATATGCCTTTCAGAAGTTTGCTAATTAATTTTTGGGTTTGAAATTAACACCCCACCAAATGCAGGTAATATTCAGCTATGGCGGATAACACTTTCAAACCGCTAGCCAATTTGGCGGGTTACTTTTCCTCAATTATGTTCACTCATTAATTTCTTGGGGAAGTTCATGTAAGCCTAATCTGCACAGATTTAGCGCAAATGCTGAACTAGTCAGGCATCATGATATATTAAGTAGATTTAAATAAACCCTAATTGCACAGCATCTGAACATATCTATCTTACTTGAACATACCCATCCTAATGGCACTGGTTTCCTTTGCGTTGAAGCAATAGCAAGAAGTCAAAAGATGATTGAAGTCTCAAACCGTGTGAACACAAAATACAATAGAACCCATTATAATCAGTGATGCTGTCTACACTGGATGTAGCACAGCATGACAAAGCCTAATTGCAAACTGATGACTCGTTCTATTTATGATGGACTGACACAAAGTAGAAAAATATTATAGTTGCTTTGTTGTGTGCAGTGTGGACAGGTTTAGGTGCTTTTTCTGTCAAGTAGAAGTTAAGAAGGGCGGTAGAGTGAAAAAGTTCATTTCAAACCCTGGTTAAATTTCTATAGTTTTCATTAAAGTACATCCCATAAACCCCACTAGATAATTACTTTTCTTTATTTAAGCCATGGTTCCCCACAAGAAATGTTTCCCACAGAAAGAGTTTTTAGAATAATAGATTTTGTTTTGGGAGTGACATAAGGTCTAAACTAACTTTTACATTTTGTGCTACAACATAAATTACACAAAAGTATGCACATTTAAAAAAAAAAATATGTTTCTTGATCACCAAATCCACATTTTAAAATGATTTCTGAAGGATAATGTGACATGAAGACTAATAAGTAATGCCTGCTAAAAATACTGCTGAAAAAGTGCTGTTCTAAAAACACATTAGAAATTCCAGATGAAACTGATGAATCAACAAATCATATCACACTTTCAAGAAAACTTTTAATAATTCATAAGAGATGGTGAAAGCTTACAATATGAATATTCTTTATGTTTTTTAATTGGGTTTATTTTTTTTAGGTGTAGAGGTTTGGATTTATAGTTAGGGTTAGGTTTTCATTATTTGTGTGTGTATGTGTCCGTGAATTCTTCCAAATCTTGTGTGGATACAGCTTTTCATGAATAAATACTATTAAAATATGAGAAGAAACTTGCTCTGATCTACAGATAATGGCACAGTGGTTAACTGGAAAAAACTCTGGTTTAGAGTTTAATGCTTGTTTAGCTTATGTAGAGGGCACAGTTTGAAACACTTTTCCATTTCCCCATCCCCTCCCTACTGTTTCCATCAATAAAATTGGCATAATTTATATTATTTTGTTTTCCTAAATGAGTTTGAGAATTGAGTATACAACCTGGTTGGTGGATATAAACCAACTCTATCCAAGAATGGGAGACAGGAGAGTTTGAGTTAGAGGTTGGTTATAGAAAAGAGCCTTATTTAGTGCTCACCATCAGCTGTTTAACTGTCCCTGCACAAGGGCCGTAACACTATCAAAATTCTGCTCAATTACATACCAGCCCTTTATTAGGGCAGTCAAAACAGAGCCCATTCTCTCCCAGCCTCAGCTCTGCCCTTCATATTCTCATGTTTTTTTTACCGGGGTGAGCCAAGGTGAGATTATCTGAAGACGTGTGGGGAAAATATATCAAAGTCTCACACAGGTAGACGTTCAGGTTCACTGAGCAGGCCTGGGCAAATCTCCTCGTATTTGGAAGCCGATTTAGAAATCTCTCAAAGAGTTTGCCTCAGATAAAAGCAAACAAATTACTGGCGTTTTGGGAGCTGTTTTGACCATTGCAATTACGTTTGAAGAATGTTGTGGGGAGCGCCGAGGCTGATGCATCCCTCGGTATAATAGATGCAGACTCAGGTGCAGGGGGAGTTGAGCTGGTTTATGTAGTTTTAACATCCTCGGCCGCCGTGTTGGGCATCCGAGAGGAGCAGAGCAGTGCACTGTGCCCGTGATGGATGGCTGGGTAGATTGTTTGACGGATGACTACATAGGTACGCCGGTTAAGATCAGTGTCTTTTTTATGAGGCGACGAGATAAGAAGCAACGATACTGAGAAGGTTTCATCATAAATATTACTAATTTATTTCCCTGGAGTGTCTGCTGGTTACAGATGAAGAGCGAAAGTACAAGAGAGAAGGAGAAGGGAAATGAGAAGATTGAGGGAAGACGAAATAAGCTATGATAACAAAAGAAGCAAGGGAGTTTAAGAATAGAGGAACTAAATGATAATCACCATAATTTGTCCACAGACAGAGCAAGAAAGAAAAAAGGCTGACAGGGAGACGGAGATGGGAAGTAGAGGAGAGGTGATGGTGACACAAGAAAAGGGACAGCTTAACTCTGCGCTGAGAATGGAATCAATTTTATTTGTGTGTGTGTGTGTGTGTGTGTGTGTGCTCCCACTCACACCTTTAAATTCATCTGTTACATCCTGTCTGCACTGGAAGCCGTGAAGCTGCACTTCAACAGTGTTCAGTACTAATCACCTGTGAGCTTAATTTAAGCAACAATGAAGTCCTTAAACAGATGAATTAATTATTCTATCACATTATTGATTTGTTTTGTTTGTATTTGGCAATCTAACTGACCCCTAAACTTTTAAACGGCAGTGTAGCTAAGGAATAAATAGTAATAATAATTTTTGTTGTTGTTGTTGAAGAAATAATGAACATTATTATTATTTTTATTTAAATGTGATGTATTAAATTGATAGTTAAGACGTTTATATTGTAGCTGTATAATTATTGTAATTATATTTCAGGATATTACTGTTTTACTGTATTTTTTTCAAATAAATGCAGCCTTGGTGCATTAGAGACTTCTTGAAAAATATTTAAAACAATCTTTCCTACCATAAACGTTTTGATGGTAGTATATATGGTTAGGACAAAATATGATTTAAATCTCACCCTTTTTAATTTAAAAATCACATGTCAAAATGTCAATGATCACAATTAATGATCAGAAGTTATTTAAATGATCAAATAATATTCATAGAATGAAAAAAGCATTTTATTTCAGGCAGACAGGGAAAATAAAGTGACTGGAGCATCTGTGCAGTGTAGTCAACTTCATTCATTATAATAGGGAATGATTTCATTTTGATGCGTCACAGTGTCTGCTGCATGTCATGAATGAATGTTCACTAAAGGATGTTACAGTGATTCAATGTATAAAAGATGTTCAGTTTATTCTGATCACTCTTTTGCATGAATTGGCTTGGGAATTTGTATAATTTAGAAAATTTATATTAGAATATTGTTATGTTTTGTTAAAATTAAAAAATTCCAGAAAATGTGTAGTCTGTTTACACACATCAAACGTGTGTGAGTTATATATATAATTATATATATAATTTTCTTTATATATATAATTTTCAGATTAGAGCAGGAAAAATGGGATTAGAGTAGCCCTGCAGTGCGTCAAAAGGGCGATCTACAACTTGCGGGGCGATGCAACCTACGCTGTCATTGATTATGATGGGAGCGATTATGTTTTGCCGCTCGTGTGCAGTGTAGACACTGTGTTATTCCATCTGTCTGTTCTCATATGTCTTCCCTCCCTCTCTCTCTCCATCTCTCACACATGCCATTTACACACTCATCGACCGGCTCAAGAGAGGAAACTCACGTGCGCGCTCACAGGAATACACATCAGCTTCTGTGTCACACGCACATACACATTCATGTCACATACCCGCCGCGTTCGACAGTTCATCAGGCTGAGGGAGGAGAGAGGACGGCTGGAGATGGAGAAACTCGGAGGTGACAGGCGTTGTCATCAACCCCTAAGGGCTAATTTTCATTCAGCATCCTTCCCTCTCACTCTTTGGCTTTCCAAGCGTCTCCTTGATAAGTGAGTTTCTTTTCTTGACCCTCTCCAGCCCTCCTCACCCTTCTGCCCTCAGCTGGCGTTGCTTTTAAAGGCTCTTGCAGTGGACGACGCAGACCGATGAAAAAATACTGTTCATCAAAACACTAACTGTGTGCTCTCAGCGGATCATAAAGCCTATTTATTTACACTCTCATCAAAGCATAAAGCTCATTTAGCCTTCTAGCTATGCATTATGGAATCATGCAGTGTCAAGTTCAACAGGCGATTAGAACTGATGCATATATTCTCTTGAGTATAATGGCAATAAAACACCACAGTTTGGATGTAACTAAGATGCATCCTGTAAACTCATCTCAGCCTCTGCTGGAACCCATTTTAAAAGTAAAGGAAGCGTAAAATGTACAGAATTAGTTGCTTGGCGTCTCAGCAACGTGTCTGATGTTGAAAGCAAGAGGTTTGATGCACATCCCTTGAGGCTTTTATCAATCAATTCACATGTGTAGGAGTGCTCTAAGCGTTTTCTCTCTTGGTAGTCAGATATGGGCTTTCAGGGTCCTGAACACTCAATTAAAATGAAAGTACCATCACAATTAATTCTTTTCAGTGTGGCTTCCCACTAGCAGCGAGAGTCTCCGGCTATTTGTATTTGTAGGCTTCATCCGATCCCATAAGGTTATGTATCTGTGTTTTCGCCGCGCATGAAGCGATAAAGACATGGAATGCGTGTCTGAATCCGTAAAGATGCGTCCCTGGGGTGACTTCTCCGAGTGTGAAGGAGAGATGAAGGAAGGAAGGGATGAGAAGAGCACTAAAAGCCTCATCTTGGCCGTAGCAGCCCGCTGTAATCACACAGACTCGTTTTCATCTCAAGCTGTGCTCAGGAACACAGAAGATGTGCTTTCTTGGTACGCCGGCGATCTCGCGGGTTCTTATCTGTGACGCGTGGCCTGGTCTTCGTCCATTTCCTCCAGTCAGTTTGCCAGAGAGGTGCTCAGCCATGTGTTCTGATCGGATAATTTGTTGACTGATTCGGCTGATTGGGTTTGGTATGAATAGGGCAAGCAGGCAAATCGCTTCTAACTCGCTGGCTGCCTGTGGGGTCTCCTAGGGGGCTATAGATAGCAGTGGGGCATGAAAACGTCTCTGAAATCGCTCCGTCGTATCACAACGCCCAATTAGAGCTGGGATTGGATAGTCCCTGGTTCCACATGAGGCACTGGTGGCACTGCGGTCATTTGTGGTTATGACTGCATCGGCTCCTACTTACACTTTACGTGCAGGTCTGAGGAGAGGGTATTCATGGTGAAAGTCACTGTACACTGTTTGAATGTCATTAATGAGTAAAATAAAGTAGAGTAGCATTGCAAATCCTTTTTGAGGTTTCAATCACTAGCTATACGTCAGATCAAAAAGACCTGCTGACTATCCTGTCTTTTCTCAAGAGGACAAATTATCTGTGAAAGAACCTTTGCTTTTTTTTTTTTTGTGCAATACTAAGTTTTCTACATCAGTAGTTCTCAGCTGGTTTTGCTGCGGGACGCTGATTTTCAAGTTTAGTTTGGGTTAGACTGTTTCGTTTTTTTTTTTTTGTTTTTTTTTTTGAGGAAGAGCATAATGTCTGCTACATTTCATGTCATGCAACTGCCAAAATATCTTTTATCTCTTAATAAAGGATATAAGAAGCATTTTTAAAAGCTGATAAGCCTATTAATTTCACTGTCTTGATTATGCATGTTTGTGTGATGATTTGCATTTTATTATTTGCATTTGTCATTGTTCCAACACTTTGAACCTGAAACAAGGGTGGCAAAACTCTGTTATTCTCTGACTTCAGAGCCGGTGGTTAGCGATACGAGCCGTAGGGAAACTTTTTAGGTGAGTGTTGGTCCATTGTGTGAGTTTTTGAGGAATAACCCAGAGCCAAACGTCAGCGATGGAATCAATCCGGAGGTTGGCTGTTGTTCTATCGGCGACAGTGAGAGTGGAGTGCGGGAAAAATGGTCAACGATTTCGCTTTTCTTGTCATCTACTCTGGCAGTGTGCCTTCACGCAGAATAATAGGAGTTAGAGCCATTCTTCTTGCATGGAGAGAGAATACGACAGAGAACGAGCGATGTGGAGGGGGTAGGTAAGAGGGAAGTGATTTCCATGCTAATGGGAATGTTCCCGGCAGGGCTTTCTGTCTGCGCCTATGTCTCTATGATGAATGCAGCCGTCGGACTGCCAGCGCGACGGGGGTCTCGCACCAAACCACGAACTCGCAACTTCCTCTCTCACGCACGACGAGGAAAGGAAAGTGAAGTGGGCACTCACATAGAACTGAAAGACGGACTCTAAGCTCTGGCTGCATAAACTAGCGAATTTAGGGTTTATTTCTTTGAAGTTTTGCCATTCACGTTTTGGACACTGGCCTGTGCATTGACGTCTTTTATTATTTAACTTGCCATATATACATGATGGTGAGTAATTGGAGAGGGAAGTATTTGAACAAGCGGTGCTCTGGGCAAGGTCTATTTTAGATTACGGGCACGTTGAATCACAGGACGGATTTAGTTATACGCCACAGTGTGCCAGGGCTCTTTGAGGGCATTGTTGACGGAGGTCAGCATACGGCGATCTAATTCCAGCAGTTAGTACAGAAGCATTGCAGCAAGGAGTGAGCGTTCGTCCAGCCTGGGCGATTTAAATGCTGCCTTGGCCAATCAGATGACCCGAGGTGTCCTGGGAGAGCCAGACACAGGTTGACAATATACACCAGGAGGCCTGGACACAATTCCTTGCTGTTATTAAAGTGGAATTACAGAGGGGCGGATTTGATATTAAAGTCATTTTGAGCTGAGGGTGTGGATGTGTTTTGATTACCCCACAGCCCCAGTGGTCTTTATGAGAGAAATAGACTGAGAGTCCTCTGGAGGTATTAACCCCCCGAAGCAAGCGCACAACACTGATTTCACCACCTGCATTTCTCCTCAGAAACAGTGCAGTCTTGACATAAACACAATCTCTGTCCCTTCTCCTCATTTTCTGTCCCCGCTCCCCCCCCATTCTCTTTCTCAAGCAATATCTGTCACCATTCCCAGCCTGTTTTCTCATTTTGTGTCCTTTTTCTCTTCTCCTCAAAAACTTGTTGGCCACATATATAGGAGTCTGAAAAGACTTTATTTTAATAAACATTAAAACCAACCAAGGTTTGAAATTAACCAGACATTGATGCAAAACTGCAAAAAGCTGTAAAAAAAAGAAATAAATTATATTATATTTTTGCTTAAATGTACTGCACAGTAAAGGAAAACAATTTAACAGAACCATTTTCTGTTTAAATTAATTTGAATATGTATTGTATTCCTATTTTGAATATGTATTTTATTCCTGTGAATGTGATTGAATATTTCAATCCTTTATTTGATTAATTCTTAAAAGAAGTCTTTAGTGTAACACGATCCTTCAGAAATCCTTCTAATATGGTGATTTAGTGCTCAAGTAACATTTCAATGTTAACAAAAATGCCCCAGTGAATGTTTTTGTGGAAACCATGCCACATTTTATTTTCACAGTTCTTCAATGAATAGGAAGTTCAAACATTTAACATTTATTGAAAGCCGCAGTCTGTTACTTTTGGCGCTCTAGCAGTTAATAAACAGAACTGTGTGTGTCTTGTGGAAGAACATTCTAGCCAGAGCTTCTTCTTTTCTGTTTATGTCTATGACGGATCACGCAGGTAATGGCCCTCTCTGCAGTGGGTCCACCGGTACCAGTCTGAAATAGTCTGAATATAAAAACGTATTATAGATGTACCATAGTGATTCAGAATAAGCCAAAAAACACAGTTTGGAAAATGGATTCATGATGTACTCGCTTATTATATTAATTTAGTAAATTTTGAACTCAAAAAAATTACAGACTGCAGCTTTAAATAAGAAATCTTTTGTGACTGTAAATTTCAATTTAATAAATCCTTGCTGAATAAAAATATGAATTTCTTTTAGCTTATATTACTTATATTACTATATATTTTTATTTTTATTTTATTTATATATATAGTATATTACTATATATATAAATAAAAACTTACTGAACCCAGACTTTTGAACTGTAGTGTGGAAACATTTTAGTTTCCTGTTTGGTTTTGTTCAATATTATAATGATCAACTTGCCTTCTCTGACAACCGTGTATAGCTGAAGTGTGACTGTAGCTTATAGCCAATGAGAATTAAAACGTGTTTCAGGGTTATAGCAGGCAAAGTTTAGACAAAGCAAATCTGCGATTGTAGAGCCATCCAGTGTTAATTAAGTTGATCTAGACCATTCTGGCCCAGTCTGCTGCATGCTGTGTAAATGGAGGTTTCAAGCCAAGTCATCCTAATTTAGCGCAGATTAAACTCCCTGGCAGAATGGCAGAAAAATAGTGATGCAAATAATATTGGACGAGTCTGATAATAGAAATAATTCCAATAATTGCCTTCTCTAATTAAGCTCCACATCCTTGAAGAGTGTAATTAAAATAGTAGTAGTTAATATTAGCCTCCTTTTAATCCTTTTCATTTTCTTTGCCTACTTATTTTTTGCTGTTTGTTAATATTTCATCTAAAGTTCAATGCTTTAACTGATGGCATAATCATTGCCCACAGATACATCTCCCGCCCCCCTTTGCACCTCAGCTTTCTCCATCTTGTGCAACAGTACATACTCATGGAAGTCAGATGCACATCCACACACAAGCGTTTGGCCTCACATTATCTCCCTCGTGCCGGTCTTCACCTTTTTCTCGTTCTTTAATTCACCTCGGCTGACTTCTCTTTCCTTCCCGTTAGCTTTTGAACCCCTGCGTTTTCAGTCCTTTCATTCTGAGGAGTGGGATAACTGCCCATCTCCCACGCATCTCTCTCTTTGAATCCTCACTCACTCAATTTCTTAATCTCTGCCTCTCCTTTCTCACTTTCAGTGTTTCTCCAGTTAGTCTTTTGATGTATTCATATACAGTTAGCTAACTCCCCCTGTGCTGAATCCTTGCTGTTCTGAATCTATCCTTTTGGCACGAGTGAGTGGTGTTTACCCTCTTTCAATCCCATGATGCAGTGCGCACATTCACATGATGTGAGCTCAAGCACTTCAATGCAATAAGCCTCACAGCAGGACCTGGATCCTGATATCATGTAAAAAAAACAACAACAACTGTATATTCATATCTCCTCAGTGCGTCTTTATTAATTGTTTTGCTCTTTTGATGAATAGTGCATTATATTTCATTTTTCCAGGTCTTCTTCCCTCTTCATAGGTTTATAGTATGACTAAAGACTGTATGGCTTCTTTTGAAATATATATTCATAACATTACATTTTAATTTTATATTTTATTTTAATGTTTATTTTAAGGCTGGGATACAATACCCCTATCAAACCTACTCAGATTTTAAAAGTTGTGTTGTGTAAGTCTTAAGATAAGTGTATATTTTATCTCTTGGCTGATTTTCGAAAATTGAAAAAAATTTGAACTTTGTGTTTGGCTGCAAACTTATATTTTGGCATCTATAGTAGTTTTTGTCAAGACCAAATAATTTTCTAAATTGTATTAATTCTGAATAAATTGTTTTCAAATAATTTAGTAAATGGAATGTAAAACACGTTTTATAAATATATATATTTTTAGCAAATAGTTTTTCAAATTGATTAATTAAAAAAAAAATAATTATTACAAATAATTAACATCAAAATAAGTAAATATTATGTAAAAAAAAAAAAAAATGTAATACATATTATGCATGTTATTTATATTTCTGCTTTATATTGGCCACCGGTTATACTAATACTATGCAGCTGCCCACTGTTAATCATTTCTCTCAGGATTCAGATTGTGTTATTAGAATATTTACCAGCAGAGGCTAACTAGTTGATTCACAAGTCGGTAAAGAGACAGGGCATGAGAAGTAGGGTGCTCCGCGACAATTCTCTCTCTCCACATCCTTCATTTTACTCCCTGCCCCTCCATAAGTGCCACAGTGATGGACGTCCTAAAAGGATGCAGATTTTATTCGATCTAATTTTCAACCAGCGCTTGAGCTTTAGCCAGCTTGACACTTTTTTAATGACTCTCCCATCTCAGAGGTCTCATTTCTACAGCAACATAAAGCCTCATCCATGGATAAGGCTTCTTATTTTCTCTTTTCCTTCTCATACTCTTTCTTATTTTCTTTTTTTTTCTTCTCCCGACTGTTCTCTCTTATAGTGTTGCCTTTCCATTTCTATTCGTCTGTGTTATATAATCACTACATCTTTGAATCAAGCTGCTCTCCCCTCATTTACAAACAATACAGCCCTCTCCATCTATTCATCCATCGAGAACTCTTTGTATGATTTAAATGCATTTCTTTTCAAAATCCATATTTTGCTTGCCCACATGCAGTCTCACTCATCTGGCTCGGTGGACCTGAGGTAATTGTGCTCCATGTTATTTACTGAGCTGAACCTGTATTCATCCACAGACCTGCTAATTAACTCCATCTGCCTATCACTGAAAAGCTCTAAATACCCTGCTCCTAATCTCCCATTGGGCACTGACTCATACCGGCCAATCCCTGCTCCTTCCCTGGGAAGCCCAGCCCCAGTAGAGTGGCTTTTAATGAATTAAAAGAATAAAACAAGCAGGGTTTCTCATTGCAAAGGTGAGGACGAGAGTAGAGGTGGTGTTTTAAAGGGAGTCCATGCAGGCTCTGTGGTACTACTTTCGTTTGTCCCTTCTGAACACAATTACAGTGTCCCAGTGGGGAGTGCTATACAGTATGTCTAAGTCACAGAACATTGATCTTGTCCCTTCATGCTGTTTGATTGGCCAGCTAAAGCTGCTTTGGAAAAAGATGATCATCCCTTCCCTTTTCTGTTCTTCTTTGGTCCCGCTTCGTGATTTATGAGGTGACGGGTGGCTGTCATTGTGTGTGTGCGTGTCTGAAGTGAGTTTGCTCAGTCTTAAGTCATGGAAAATGACAAATGATTTTGTGGCTAGATGTAGGAGAGGATAGCTTCAGATCAGATGCATCATGTCCTTTTAAACTGTAACTAAAAGATACAAATACATAAACTATTATGTTGTGCGATTATTGTATCTAAAATAATGTTTGTCTAAAAGGAAATGGCAGAAATCAAACATTTACATCTCAGACCAATCAAGTCACAAGGCTATTTATTTCATTTTTTTTTTTTTTTTTTTTGATTTAGAAATGTATGTTAAGTATTTTTCTGTTGCAGTTCATCTACTTCAATTTGAAAGTAAAAAAAAAAAAAATTTGGATTTTAACCATGCACATATGTTTTATATTAACCTGTTTGACCTTTTATTTGTATCAATTTCTATTCAATTGAAATTGAAAAAAGTGGTTAAAAACTTGAAAAATCAAAGTGAATAGCTTTCTAATCTTAACTTAAAAGTGCCTAATTTTGTATTATATACTGTACACATATTTCATATTATACTGAAACTAAAGCTTTTATTTAATGATTTTGCTTTTATTTAGCAAGGGTGAATTGAATTTCATCAAAAGTGACAGTAAGGACTTTTACAATGATACAAGAAATATATATATATATATATATATATATATATATATATATATATATATATATATATATATATATATATATATATATATATATATATATATATATATATATTTCTTGTATATATATATATATTTCAAATAATTGCTATTCTTTGAACTTTCAATTCAACAAGGGATCCTAAAATATATAGTTCAATAATATTAGGCATTTCAACATTGATATGTTTCTAAAACACCAAATTAGCATATAAAATGATTTCTGAAGAATGATGTGACACTGAAGAATTGAATACTTTTTTCTGAAAATGCATCTTTGCCATCACAGGAATAATTTAAAATGTAAATTAAAAATACAACATAAAAAACACAATAAAAAAGATTTATTATTTTATTATTATTATTATTACTTTTGAATACATAATAGTTTGAAAAATAGCACTTTTCTCTTTTCAATGTATTTTAAAATGTAATTTATTCCAGCCCAGTGGGCGTCTCGTCTTTTACTGAGGTGCGTGACCTTGAGCATGCTGTAATGTGTGTGTCTGTGTTTGACTTCCTGTTGTGCGAAATCCTTAAATCCCATTGCCAACAGCTCTCCTCGATTTTGCCTCAAGTGTGCCGAATCGCAAGCGACATCTTTTAAGTGGAAGTGCGTGCATTTGCTTGACAGAAGTGACAGAGCGTTTTAAAGTCCGAGCAATGACACGGCGGCCACCTCTGAAGTTGAATCCTCAATCACTTGTTGTGCTAGAGACTTTTTCCCCATCAGCCACCTCTTCCTCATCAAAGAACAGCAGGACATCAACTGTGCCTGTCTGAACTGAAAGTCTTTCAGATGCAGAACCGATGCACTCTTCTGAGGGAGTGATTTAAGAAGGTATATTTCTGTAAACTTGGGTGCAGTTTGTTGATATAGGGAGATGGTGATGAGCTTTGACTTTCATCTCAGGCTGTTGATTTGTTTTGTCAGAGAAATTTAAGGTGTCTAATGGAGATGTACTGTGTAATGTCCCTGGCTGTGACGTGTGGAACAAATGATCACTATATATACAACTCTGATGGAGGCAGATATGTTTTGGACCATTACTCTTTATCCTTCCTACCTTCTTGACTTCCCTTAGTTTATAAGTGTCACAATACAATCCTACTATTGTTTATTAATATGTTCTGCCTTTGCCTGTGAAATGTTGCCATTTGTCTGCGCCATTCTTTTGCATTCGCTGTTTTTGTCATGTCAAATTCATTGATTTTAATCAGTTTTACTCTGACTAAACTGGCATCTACTTTTAGGTTTATGAAATTAATGTTTTAGTTGACAATAAAGAGAAAAATCAAATCAGATAAACAAGTTTACATTTTTTCTTTTACATTATATTGTGTATTTATCTGTGTTTGGATTATTTCGTTTTAGACTTCTTCAAAAACATTGTTAGAGCATAAAATCTTGCAGTATAATTTTTATGTTAACACATTTAAAAAGTCAAATGGAGAAACTTGTAATAAATATAACATGAAATGCAAGATGCTTCAGTTGAAAGCTTTCCGAAAATCAAATTGGCATGATGTATGAGCATGCAAAATGATTGATTTTCTGTCCCTGTGTCTCTCTTCCCATCCCGTCTTCCAAATCTTTTTCCTTTCTCAGGTTCCTGGCTATTCTCTGTGTCAGAGTTGGCGGTGCCAGGGGCGGAGGTGGGACGGATCTCGGCAACAGATGCCGACTTGGGAGACAATGCCAAGCTGGAGTACACCATCCTGGACGGAGAGTCAGGGGACACTTTTAACATCACCGGAGCCAACCAAGAGGCCGTGATCATTCTGAACAAGGTGGGAAGAATGTCCACAAGACATATGGGGAGATGAAACCCTGCTTAGAAGTCCATCTGAAGCCACATTTTATTTTTTACACTGTCATCTAAATATGGCTACAATAGCGATGGTTGTCAACCAGCTTGGTCTTTCTGTTTGAATCAGGCTGACCGAGAACATCTTGCCGGCTAAGCTAGTTAAGAAGCCTGGTGGGAACGGCAGCACAATAGTGGTGACCTGCATCCAAAACACAATGCATGCTGGTAACCATCTACACAGGGCTATTCAGCAGGGAAATGTGTGCGTGTGGGCATGGGTTCAAAGAAGGTGGGAAGAGATCAGAAGACGCCTCATAGAGCAGATGAGGATCCTGGTGTAGGAGGGGCAGTTTACTCATTCTGTCAGGTGTCGTGAGGAGATCTGCGCCAGTGGGAGAAATAAACCTCCACAAAAGGCCAAAAACCAGTGTCTGTGCTGTATAGGCGAAGTGAGTCAATCTTGAATCAGCCCAGCAAAGTCTGTGTGTGAGACGCTGATCAGAAAGGCTGCGAGAGAAAAGAGCGTGTGATGCATGCCACACGCAGAAGCCCCATGAGACAGCACTCGTCTCTGAGAGCCCGGTTCTTCACTGAGAAAGATTCTGACTGTCATTGTTCGCTTGAGGGCATCTTCACATCACCTGAAACAGCACATGATGCATTAGTAAATTGAAGGAATAGTTCATTCAAAAATGTAAATTCTGTCAGTTTACTTACCATCATATCATTCCAGACCCATATGCTGCTCTTTTTTTCTGTAGGACTCAAAACCAGAGGTGTATTAAGAAGCTGTTGTCATATAGTGACAGTTCATAGTCCCCAGGGGCTGTCGAGCTCCAAACAAGACCAAAAACACCATAAAAGTGGTCCGTAGGACTTGTGCATTATATTCCAAAACTTCTAAAGCTGTGTGTTGGGTTTGTGTGATGAACAGAATCAAATTTAAGTCCTTTTCACTGATAATCTTGGTGCCGGGCTCCATATATCTGCTTATGCTGAATGTGAGGTTAGACACTTGTGAGTTGGGTTATTTATAAGAAAGCTGTCACTTCTTGTTCGTCCATTCCTAGCATGTGGCTTCCACCTCCTACATGCACAAACAGTCAAAACGGGTCATTGCTTATGCAAAAACACTATTTCTATCACCTTAATGCTATCTATCAAGTATACATATGTATATGGTATGCATACATTTTCTTCATTGCATATCAAATATTTTATAAACTGTCATTGTTGACTGACATTTTTTAATCTCACATTTGATGCTGCTCATAAATAACCCATGGGTTAACAATTAATCCTGTGCATTCATGAACGGATGTTTCATACTCTAAATTCCTAAACCCTGCGCTAATTCTCATTTACATATTTAGGTGTCAATGTCACTGATTGTACGAATCCAGCATGTGACCTGTTTACATAACAGCTCTAGCGTTGCAGTCTTGTATTAATGCAGACTGTGATATCAAAAAGCTAAATAAGAAATGGTTATACAACTCGCTGTTTCCATAACTGTTCAAAGCACGTGAATATGAGGCATGCGATTGGTCATGCGTTTCTGACATGCGTTTACAGGTTTGGAACAACATAAGGCTGAGGAAAGGTTGACAGAATATTTATTTCTGTGTGAACTGTCCCTGTAATGGAAACATCAGGCTCATTTCGTATGGAATAATCTCAACTAATCAGGTTTTGAGGTGATGCTCCATGAGATAACGACATTCGTTTTGAACTTCATGTTGCCTGTTATAGTTAAAAGGCTTGAAGCCCCATTTCCGAGCGGGATGTCAGTTGATTGTGTGTGTGCTCTGTTCAGATCTGGATCTGTGATCAAACACTGGGAAAAGCCGGCACAGTTTTATTGATGCCAATCCAGCTTCCTGGACTCATTTGTGTGTATGCAACTGTACTGGGCCCCTGCGATCGTACAAGTTTGTGCGAATGTGTGCCTGTGTGTGTGTGTGTATAAATAAAGTAAGGGGGTTTGTAGCTGTGACAGGCCTGGCGGGTGTGGGGAAGTCAGTAAAAAAAAAAAGCTTTGGCTGCAGGTGAGCCTGGGAGGGAGTTTAGGCCAGGGATGTGTTACTGTGATAAGGGAAAACTGGAAAGGGGAAACAAACAGAAAGGAGCAAGGAGATTAAACGAGTGGCTAGAGAGAGGAGACAGTATATAGAGACATACTGAGATGTGGAAGTAAGACATACACTTGGAGAGACCACATAAAAGATAAAAAACATTAAGGGAAAACTAAAGAGAAAGAAAAAAAAACTAAGAAAGAAACTATAATAGTTATGCAGAATTTGCAGAGATGAACTGGCATGGGTGTTGTTATCAGGCATACTGAAGATGTGAAGTCTAACACATTCAGTGTTTTAATCAGCCGTTTTTTTTTAAGCCACACATACAGTAACTGTAAAAAATGTAAAGGCTGTGTCTATTTAAACAAAGTATAAATGGATCCTTTTCAGATTGTGGGTTTCAGTAATGAAACTACAGTATAGCAGGTTAAACTGCTGTAGGGGTGTGTGGGAGACCATAGCAAATGTTCGTTTTGTGCGCCTATTCTTTTTTTTTCTTTTTTTTTTAACAAAACAAAGACAATATTCACTATTGTATCTCAATGTTTAGTGCAGTACGGTATATAAACATTCCTGTTGAAAAGTTTGAGGTCTGTAAGATGTCCTTCAAGACTTTTATGCTCACCAAGGCTGCAGTCAATACACCAGTCCAGTGCTTTAGAAATCATTACAATATGCTGATTTGGTGCTCAAGATTTTGTATTATTATTAATACCGAAAGCAGTTGTGCTGCTTAATATTTTTGTGAAAAATTATGATATATATGTTTGTAACATTATACGTTTCTTTTCTGTCACTTTGGATAAAAAAATAATAATTCTGGTGAACACAAAATAAGATATTTTGACTGTGAAGCCCCTTGACTTTGTATGGACAAGAAACACTGAGTCATTTCTCAAACATCTTCTTTTATGTTCCACAGAAGAAGAAGAATGTGAGCAAATTATGACAATTAAATTTTTTGAGTCTTATGAGCCTATGAAAATCCCAGCTCTGAGCAATAAAGTGTTAATCTGGGAAATAAAGTGGAAGAGTACTAGAAAAGAAAAAGGGAACGCTTTAGTCGTCTAATGCTTAGTGAAGGAGGAAATGAAAAGGGGGAATTATGGGTAAACAAATGAACTCCTCCCATGTCTCTCCTTGAATTCCTACTTCATCCTCCACTGCACTGGTGCTTTATTCGCCCAATCATATTTTCTAAAATTGCTCCCGTTCTACGGTTCTCTCTAATATTCCTGTCAAAAGCACACAGAGACAGTTCCATTGTCCGTCAGGACTCGGAATTCTGGCCAGGACTCCTGCCTGCGCTGTAAGACACAATGACGGAGATAAAGAACAAGACAAAGACAGAGAAAGTGAACAATGAGTAAAGATATGCAGGTGGGAGTATCAGAAAACAGTGATTGAAGAGGTTAACAGGGATTTAGCCAGAGAACCCACGCGCAACTAATAGAAAACATGAAAGATACCACTCTAATAGAATTAGAATAAACAAAGCGTTAAATTAGCACTAAGCTCCCCTTTGGTTTCCGGCCCATTAAACAAATATAAAAAACTGCCGAACATTATTTGTCGTGTTTGTGTTTGTGTTTACAGGACCCCGCTCTAGTTTGGCCACCTGCCTATCTCATTCAGAACAGCCGAGCGTCACGCCTGCCTCTAGTTTGTGTCGCTCCATATCAGAAAGACTGAAGTTGAAGATTTCCTTGAAACAGAAAGAGAGTGAAAGATAGAAAGAAAAGAAAGGGTCACAGAGTGGGGAAGAGCTCGCCCCAGGGAGGAAAGTGTTTCCAAAAGGAGCAATTTCTGTCTTCACAATGCCACTATGACCTCTCAGGAGCCCACAGAGTTTACAGCACAATGCTTTTTGCTTAGAGGAGACATGCATAACTTTCCTGAACAGACAAACAACCTTATATAATACGTCTGTTGAAAAGACTGATGACTATATGTAGCATATGTTTTAGACTCTTGGATGCTTAAAGGCATAGTTTAACTCAAAATTAAAGTTCTGTCATCATTTATTTACCCCTCTTTTACTTTCTTTTGTCCATAATACATGAAGATATTTCGTTGAATGTCTAAGCTGCTTTTTGCTCAAAAATGAATGAGCAATGAATGAGTGCTCTAAAAAATACAAAATGATTTAATTCCAATTGAAACAAAAAAGTGTTAATCATATAGAAAAACAGCTTTGATATCTTTATATGCATACAGAAGGAAATAAGTCATACACATTTCGAACAGTATATATATTCATCAATGCTAAAGCTTAAACAACTAGATCAACCAACTCAGGCCACTGTAGCAGGAATACTTGCCTAAGCTGATCATTTTGACAGAGACAGGTACAAACTCTTTCTTTTTTACACACACACTGACCACCCTCATTTACACATGACCTCTGCTCCTTCTGTGCTAATATTGCCCTGAATTACAAACCATGTGATGCCAAAAAAGGAGCACATTATAAAAATGAAAGGTAGTGAAGAAAGAAGCCTTTTGCAGATAAGAGACCTTTGATGTGCGGATAAAGAGGACAAAGCCCAAGGCTGAGTGTGTGAATGGGTCAGTCAGGCCCTTTTTGGTAAGCTAGGTCATGCCTGCCTGTCTGAAGAGAAACTGTTTCCATGTAAAGCTGCACTGCGACCTCTCTCCCTCCCTTGCTCACTCATTTCATCTCAGCGGTGCTGGGTTTCTCTCTGCAGAGTCTCCCTTGCACCCTCTCTCCCCTGGGGGATGTTAGTTATGTGCTGCGGTCATTTCTGCGCTTTGAAACCATAGGGTGGAGCGGCGTTTTAGAAATTCATTGATTCTCAAACAGTGCAAAAACTCTTTGTCCTTGAGAAAAAAATGCCTTGAGCTGGGGATTAAGGACAGGAACAAAGTGTAAATCTGTAGGTTTCATTTTGGGGAGGAGCTATTCTATGTGCCTGAGTATAGTGAGTATTTAAATGTTTAGTTCACAACTCTGCCATCATTTATTCACCTTCAAGTCATTCCAAATCCTGTTTGACTCTCTTTCTTTTCTTTTTTTCGTAGAACATAAAAGGGGAAATTTTGAATTATTTACCAGCCACTCATTTTGCATGAAATTACAATGAATTGGAGATTTAAAACTTGAAAAATGACACAAATCAGAATAAAAATAAATCTATAAAGACTTATGTTTTGCTTTGCTTAATGAGTAGATCGACATTCATATAATTATTCACTCTTAATCTTACTCTCCAGAGAGCTGTTGACTGATGTGATCATTTGAGTCTGTGAGTTGAACTGGATAATCGCACCAATGCTTGAATGAATCATTCAGGCACGTTTTGTGCTTTGGATGAACTGATTCCTTGAAAAGATCAGATCCGGAAGTGTCATTTATTCAAATCAGACTTGTTAGGGCTTTTCTCAGTACATTTAAGGAAAGTCAATATACAATGATGGAACAAATCATCTTCTGAAATTAGACCCGGTTGTATTTATGCAGGAATTGTACTACTCGCACGCATACGCTCGAGCATCCGTTACGAAAATTAACCATGGTTTTACCACAAATAAAGCCAAAAACATGGTTATTACTAGTAACTTACTAGTTAAACCATGATAACCACAAATGAACCATGGTTTTGCTACACTAATCATAGATTTGCCATTACAAATGACAATATGTCAAAAAAACAATTTAAAATTTTGACCTGTTTCTCACATAAGGCTATTGTTTGGCTTCAGAAAAGTTATATAATAGGCTAAACGGTATGGATAACTTTGAGCGTTTTTGTCATTTTAGAACTTTTCAGCCCACCATAGTTACATTCATTTTATTCCCTTTCATTGCAGCGCTCAGGACATTCTTCAGAAATTTCATTTTGTGTATTGCACGGAAGAAAGTAAGTCATACACAGTTGGAAACAACGTGAGGATGAGTAGATGATGACAGAATTTTAATCTTTGGGTGAACTATTCGTTTAATATTTTGTCCCCACGCTGGCATTACACAGCATTATTCACTGTTCTTAGACTAATCAACACAAAGTGAATTTTCACAGGCATAATTATACAGACAGAACGGCGCGTGTGTGTTTGTGTGGGCTGTTGGATTGCATGCTGCTCTGATTAAGTGTATGCAGATTGTTGGAAGTCTGTGTTTATGTGTTTGAGTTTGTGTGTGTGTGTGAGAGAGAGAGAGCTGCATTACACAGGGTTATGATGGAAGAGGCCTGTGTACATTTGAATATTTAATATGCCGATCCACATCTGTGATCTCTTGTGGCAGTGTTGAACAACCAACTGTCCTTACAGTGACTGACTGATGATAAAGTAGCATTAAACACCTTTTTGTAACGGTAGTCCTATAGTCCTATGCAGCTTTCCAACAGTGCCACCTAGCGGTGCAACAATCTGAAGGTTTGGTGATTGACATTTTCCTTCCTTTGCAAATGAATAGGATGCTATGAATTAAACATAGGCCGGTGGACATGAATTTCCTCTTGTAAATATCTGCGGTGCAGAATTGAAGATTGCAGGTTCAAATCTTGCTTTATATTTATATTTATGCAGTGCATGCATCACTTAGGCAAAAGTTGTATCCGGATGTGAGTTTCCTGATAATCAGACTCATGACCTTGCTGTTGTTTGTGTCATTCATTGTGTCAGTTTTAGAAACAGCTCAGAATGCTGCACACCTGCCTTCACTTAGTTATTTCCCTCAGTTGTTCTCACTTTAACGGTGTAATTACTCCACGGTCATCAACCGGTGGTGCTGTCTGGATTATCGGTTTGTTTTCTCTCTGAGACAAAGAGGTAGAGATCAAAAGAAATCGTGATTGAAGGAGCAATGAAGGACTGTGGGAAAAGAGTAAGAATTATATTGAGAAGGAAAAGATTCTGAGGGATGGTAGGCCTACTGTATGTTTTGAACCAGTATTGATGTCAGGGTGGAATACTGAATCCAACCCTGGTTTTTGGACTTGAAGATACAGTATGGGCTTGTAAGGTTTAAGAATGCAAGGAATGAAGGGGAGACTGAGGAGGGAGTTCAGGGAAGCAGTACGTTGTTAGAATGTAGTGTGTGAATTGCTTCAATGCTAATCTGGGCTTAACGTCCCAGAGTCGTATTAAAACACAAGGGAGAGGGAAAGAAAGAGAGCAGCTGTGAATCAGGTGTAAGGAAGACAACCTGATTCAAGACTGCCTGTCACCTTTGAATGAATGCAGTTGCGTACATACATTTACATAGGAAAAATCTGAGGATTTCGCACACAGAGCCAACATGTGTGCGCACAGAAAGAAAAACAGGGCGAAGTCAGAAATTCACAAGGAGAATAGATCCAAATATCTGCACGAGCACATACACACATATGTTCAGTGGCATACCGCCAGTCTTGAGGACAAACCATGAATTTGTGACTGTATTTGTGAGCATTTGCGTTGGGGTAAAATAGTATGGAAACAGATGACGATATAGTTATTTTGAGCACTTTAGCCCTCTGTTGAATTGACTTTTTGTCTCAGTGATTAAATGTATTCTTTTGTGAGACAGATTTATTATTTTTGTGTTGTAGTGCTTTGGGAATGAGAGACATATTTTAAATAAAGTTATATATATATTTCCATGGTCCATCTGAATACTGGATTCTGATTGGCTGGCAGGTATGCAGTCAAACCATTTAATGCACAGGTAGTTACAAATCAGTTTGATCGCCGTTCCATATTAATGCCATGCTTTAATTGATGCACACAAACCCACACACACAAAAAGAGAGAGCGAGAGGGAAAGAGAGAGAGTTGGAGATCGTAACACTTCCCCGCGATTTTTATTAATAAAATCGCCTAGATACTAGATCGCTACATTATATTCCTCAGCAAAGAGGGGTAAAATCACTGTTTTTGAAGAAATTGTTTGTAAGACGTGCAAAAGCAACACGCAGGTAAAGCAAACACAACTGTCATCTCTCTCTTTCCCTCTTTCTTGCCGTGCATTAAATTATTTTAAATGAACTTCGCGAGGCAACCACCATCTGCTTTGCGTCGTGCATTATGAAAGAATTCAATGGCCTGTCGTCAACTATTCCTTACATATATGTTTTAATAGCACAAGGAATATTTGTAGCAATGGCCAACAATGTATTGTAAGTGTAAAAATTATATTGTTTTATGCCAAAAAATCATTAGTATATTTATTTATTTATTTTTGCACCCTCAGATTCTTGATTTTCAAATAGTATCTCAGCCAAATATTGTCCTATCCTAACGAACCATACATCAATGGAAAACTTATTTAGCTTACATCAGCTTTCAGATGATGTTTAAATATCAATTTCAAACAATTGAGTTAAATGTTTTTTTTCTAAGAAATTAAAAATTTTTGTTCAGCAAGGATGCATTTAATTGTTTAAAAGTGACAGTAAATACATAAAGATAAAGTTACTAATGATTTCTCTATCAAATAAATACGGTTCTTTTCTGTTCACCAAAGAATCTCAGAGAAGGATCACAAATATTGAGTCCTGGCATGAAACTTCAATAGTGCAGTCTGATAGGGCTAACTAAATCTGATGTAATGACATCATTATCACATGGCACAGCTGATAGGTCCTCTCCTGTATTGGTAGCCAATGAGCTCACTGCTCAGCATTCAAACATATGATTAGAGCTTGCCATAGCAGTTGCAGCTTTGCCTCAGAAACCCTTCACCTTCCCCAGCTCCACCTGTGTACATCTGCTATGAGGTGATTCATGTATGCTAAATTTGCAGCAGCAATATTCTTACATGTCCACAGCAGCATGTTGATGTACTTAACTAAAACCAAAATGATGATTCATTAAAACGAATAGATAGATAGATAGATAGATAGATAGATAGATAGATAGATAGATAGATAGATAGATAGATAGATAGATATAATGAAAATAAACAACAAAAATGACCAAAACACAGCTTTGCCATCACAGGAATAAATTTGATTCGAAAATAAAATAAATTGTAATATTTCACAATATTGCTGATTTTAATGTATTTTTGATCAAATAAAGGCAGCCTTGTTGAGCATTAAAGACAATTAAATATATAAAATAAACTTTTGAATGGTAGTGTACATATTTTCTTCGAAGCTGTATCTATCTCATTTCAGATCTCTCCAAAGATCAAATGCTTGAAAAGTTATATGATCTGCCATATGGCGCTATGGAATAGAGCGTAATATAGCCGAATAGTGGACCGTATAGAGAGACTAATTAATTTCCCATAATTGCTATTCCACTGGAGAGTCACTTAAAAGAGAAATTGGAAAGTGAAACTGGAGAGAGAAGGAGAATTTACTGATTTCACCTTCAACTAAACTTTGGATAAAAGCATCTTACAAATAATAAAGATTAAAATAGTCCCCTAGCCAGACCAGCATGAAACTGGTTTAAACCAGCCTGTGGATTCAATTCAGGCTGGTCTTAAGAGCCAGGTTTATCATAAACAGGCGTGAGAGAGAGATGAGTGTGTATTCTAGATGTCAGGATCAGACCGCCGCTCACTAGGAGGGGCGTAGAGCATGTGATGGAGTGATGAGAAAGGGAAGGAGGGACACGGAGTGATTGAGTATGTGAGAGAAGAAGGGATGGGGTGATGAGTGTGTGCTCACAGTGTAAGTGACATCTCTCCTCCTCAGACAGATTGTCTCTCTCTGCCACTAATGGGATCCTGTTAGGAACCTTTTCTCTCCATTTATCCCTCCTCCTCTCTTTTGGCTTGACTCTCTGTCCCCATTTTTTATTCTCTTTTTCTCTTTCTCACCTTCATTTCAGTTTTTTTTGTGTTCAGTTGTCCTTCAACTGTCCCCTACCCACTGAGTCATTTTAAATCTTGAATCTTTCTTTCTTGTTGCAGGTTATAGATTCATAGCTGACTGTGTATTGGTCTATGTGAGTAGGTACACTATTGTTCGAATGATTGAGGTTGGAAGGGTTGTTTAAAATGTTTTTAAAGAAGTCTCATTATCCTCACCAAGGCTGCATCTATTTAAATATATTTCTGCAATTTAAAATAGCTTTCTTATTTTAATATATTTTAAAATGTAATTTATTCCTGTGATGACAAAGCTGATTTTTCAGCAGCCATTACTTTAGTCTTCATTATCACATGATCCTTCATAAGTCATTTAAATACGGTGATTAGGTGCTTAAGAAGCATATTCTTATTGTTATCAATATTAAAAATAATCGTGCTGCCTAATAATTGTTGTGGAAACCATAATACTTTTTTCACAACTTTGATGAATACAGAGTTAAAAATAATCTATTTGAAGTAGTTTTTTGCAACATTATAAATGTCTTTACCGACACTTTGGTTCAATTTAATACATCTTTTACAATATTTACATAAAAGTAAATATATATATATATATATATATATAAAGTAAATATATATATATATATATATATATATATATATATATATATATATGTGTGTGTGTGTGTGTGTGTGTGTGTGTATAGCTGTGTGCTTCCAACTTTGTGGCAACAGTTTTGGGAAGGCCTTTTTGGTTCCAGAATGACAATGTCACTGTGCACAAAGTGCATAAAGAATGATGCGTCTGGTGTGGATGAACCTGACTGACTTGCACAAAGCCAAGGCCTGAACCTGACTGAACAGCTTTGAGGTGAATTGAAACACAGACTGTGTGCCAGTGCTCATAGCCCTGTATCACTGGCTGACCTCACTGACAATGGGAGCAAATCCCTGCAGCCATGTTACGTCTAATAAAAAGCCTTCACAAAAGCTGTTCTTAAAGAAAAGTGAAGGATTAATGGCTATGTTTCAAACTAATTTAGAGTAATGTATAATTTATTAACAACATTTAACAATATACATTATCATACTTGGTATGTATTTTAATATTTTTCCTCCTCTATTATGAGCGCTACATGAGCAAAAAAAGCCTGATGTACTAAATATGATACTCTTAAAAATGAAATTATGTCATTGTTTATTAGCCAGTAGGCAACTTTAAACATGACTTTCTTTTTTTCTGCTAATTCTTTGTAGACTTCAGTGAAGTACAGTTGAGTTTATCTCAGAATGACTTCTTGAGGTCTCTTGACCATAATCCAAAATCATTGCCTGCAGTTTTGAGACCCAGACCAAGATACCAAGTAATGAATCCCAGACGATGTTTATGAGAGTCCAACCCTGGTGTGATAGAAAGTGGCAGAGATTTGTAGTGACCGCAGTGACCTGATGTCCTCCAGTCAGCACAGTTTAATTCAGCTCATTTCAGTCTGTCCTTCAGCCTGTCAGAGCAAACCGAGGCCAAACACATTGTGTGCCCCACTGCCTCCTTCCATCCTCAACTTGGTCTTCCATTAGGAGAGAGTGGTCAATTGTGTGTGAATGTGTGTGTGTGCAGATGAATAGAGGATAATAAAAGTGACCGTCATAATGAGCCAGTCATTTCTGACTTCCTCCAGCCCCAATCCAGCCGCTCTTGCCAAAACCAGCCCATTACCCATTCCCGGTGTGCCAGCTTCACACACAACCCTCCCAGTGCCAGATCCAGATCCCATGACTCGTCACAATACAATAAATGCTGGGCCCTGATCCTTCTAATATCATGGCCAACCTCATCAGAGAGCGTGATTGCATTTCAAGAGACTCTGATAATCAAAAACCCCTGTAATTAAAGTCTGTCAAATTGTGCTATTCTTGGAATAGCATACAGTGGCTTGTAGTTCAGAAGCAAAGCCATTGTCGACAGTGCTGGAGTGTTCACATGCCCTGGCCATGGATTATTGCTGAAAGCAACTCAACAAAACTAGCTTGAGGTTTAGACAGCTTCATTGATTATAGTCAGAGCGATTCACTTTTATTTACTGCTCACTTCAAGTTTAAACTGCATGTCAAAGATCAATCGGCACCACATTTTCCACAGCATTTTCCACTCGCATTGCAAACTGGCTGCTTTATTTACTATCCCATCAGTTTCTATCCACTGTGATTCAACAGCCTTTTCAGGTCATGCAGTTGCTATAGTAGAAACATATATTACAAACACAAGCAACATCACCAAAAGCATATTAATTTGATAAGATATATATATATGTATATATGCATACACTGAGTGAAATATGAAATATTAGCATAGAAATATTAATGTTGATATATATATATATATATATATATATATATATATATATATATATATATATATATATATATATATATATATATATATATATATAGCAAATATCCAATAGAGCCATTTAATAATCCATCAGTGATTATTTAATGTGTGTGTTAACAGCAGTGACGTGGTGAGTGAGATATGTTCAGTTGTGGTGCTGATGTGGACAGTATGAGCATATTAGTCTTGTCATGACATTTATTTCATACTCATGTTTTTGTTGGGTTTGCAGGCAGTGGACTATGAGAGCCGCAGCTCTTACTCTTTCTCAGTGGAGGTTCTGAACCCCATCGTGGACCCCCGGTTCCTTCGGCGTGGGCCCTTTAAAGACCGTGCTTCGATCAGAGTGGCCGTGCTGGATGCAGATGAGCCCCCTCGTTTCTCACGGGCACGCTACCGAATGGATGTGTCTGAGAACTGCCCACCGGCCTGCACAGTGGGACGGGTCAGCGCCGTGGACCCAGATACGGGGCTCACAAACAACATCAGGTACAGGCTGAATGTAGTGTTTGTAGCATGTATTAAATGTAGTATATGAAGTTCTGTATAAAATGACTTCATGCACCATGTTGGATGAAAATATTGACTGAGCTCATGGACCCTTTTCACATTTCCGTGGTTCTCAAAAGCAGAAGTCATCATAATTGACTAACTTCTATAGTGTCATTTTATTTTAGTATCACTAATCTATCTATCTATTCGTTTTTATGAATCATCATTTTGGTTTTAGTTAAGTACATCAAATTAAACTAAATATAAAATTAGAAATATTTTTTAATTGGCTACTAACAGAAACAATACTTAAAAAATATATATATTTTATTGACCAACGGACTTTCATAATAATAATAATACACTTTTTATTAACGCATGATAAAATTATTGTTGGTGTTAATTAATTAATGCATTAAAAAGATAACACATAAACTTGCCCAGCCCTAATATATATATATATGTGTGTGTGTGTGTGTGCTCTTGTTTTTGTGACATATCAGGACACAACTCTGTATAATGACATGGGTATGACACAAGTATTACAAGGAGAGGGTGACTTATGAGGACATAACCCATATCCCCATTTTTCAAAAAGCTTATAAATCATACAGAATTCGTTTTTTTTTTTTTTTGAGAAAGTTAAAATGCACAAATTTTCCTGTGAGGGTCAGGGTTAGGTGTAGGGTTGGTGTAGGGGCATAGAATATACAATTTGTACAGTATAAAAACCATTACGCCTATGGGATGTCCCCACTTTTCACAAAAACAAACGTGTGTGTAATTAATTAATTAATTAATGCTAATATTATAATACACAAAGTATTGTGTCATAAACATTATATCTTTTAAAAATGTAAATATAAAAAAAATGCTAAATTCATTAAGTTATTTACCGTGGAAACACACACTGCTTCAGAATTTGGCTCTAGTGAGGAATCTAAAAAGGCAGCATAATTTAGCTGCCTGTTTTTTGGAACAGCATTTCGCATCAGGAACGTGCCTGGGATGCTTAAAGCAGCCGCCTGGGTAGAGAGCTTATTAGGCTTTGGAACAGAGCCATGATGTCATTAATTAATTATGGTTGTGTGCTATTTTGTGTCCTGTGTTAAAACACTTCAAAACAGTATCACAGAGCTCAGGGTATTCATGTTACAAGATGTGTTTGCTTGTCTCCACATGGTAAAAGCCCAATGATCAATATTCATCTCAGTGAACTACAGATATTTTAACCGTGCCTTGTTAGGGATCGGAGGATTCTTACTTTGCCAATCACGGCTCTTTTGTTTTCCGCTGCTGGGCTTAAAGTAGCTCCTGAATGACAGATTTTCTGATGAGCCGGGGCTTCATGCATCTGCTCTCTTCTTTTGTATGCCACACACTTCTCCCTCTCCATTTGTCTTTTTTATCTTCTATCTCCCTCAGGTTCTCCATCGATCCTCAATCTGACCCAGAAGCTCTGTTCCGCATCACTCCAGACGCTGGGCTCATCACTACAGTGACCGAGCTGGACCGTGAGCACGAGCAGTGGCATAATATCACCATCATTGCCACACAGAGAGGTACATACAGTACACACATTCACAGCTTTAAGGAAGTAGTGAGCTACAGTAAGCTGCAATTAAAAGGCTAGTTTATTAGTTATACAGTTATAGAATTTATAGAATTGAAGAATATCCATATATAGTTGTCCTAATATAATCAGAGCTCAGAAGTTTCTGAATCATTGAATGAGTTTATCTTGATTAGGGTGACACCATTACATTTACACGTAACATAGTTTAATACAACAACGGCAAATATATACATACATTTAGAATTATCTTTTATTCTTAGATTTTTAGTTTGACTTTTATATGCATTTTTTTTTATCTAGCTTTAATTTGCTTTCATTTATTTATTTTTTTTTTTCATCATTTCAAATCATGTCTTTGTGCAGAAAAAAATAATCAAAACATGTCTTTGTGCAGAAATCACTGCCTCTTTTTATATTAATTTTTTTTTTTAATTAATTTTAGCAATTATTTTTAATATGTTTAAGTTTAGTTTACTAAAAAGACTCCCAAGGTTGGTATATTGAGGATAGAATACAGTTCAGAAGAGCACATAAGATTAATGCCTCAGTTTGCTCGGCTGTAAAGCTGTGTGCACAATATAATGTGACATTAAAAACAGTGATTTGTCACGCTACACCACCACGTGTTTCAAAAGTAGCTTGTTACTGGAAAAGCTGCACTGTTTGGAAAACAGCCGAGCTTCTGTCACTACTGGAAAATGTTAGCTTTGCTATTTATAGTTTATAACTTCCTAAGGTACACTGACATGAATATCGTCCAAGTATGGCATGCTGATCATTAGGTCAAGAGTGCTTAATATGGTTGGAAAATGTCCATGCCACCATGTCTACTAGTGAAAACAGTGATAAGTTCAAATCTGGTTTCCGACATTCCTGATAACACCCTTTCCATCATGTCCTGTTCTTTCAAAACTGTCAGTTAGTTTATAATGCTACTAAAATTTAATGGATTTGTGTTGTTATCATTAACTTTTATGCATGCATTGATTAAACCATTTAAACATACATCGAATTTGTACTGCTCAGGGAAATGCCAAGGTAGTAGAGGATCTATGATGCTGTGTTATAGTATGGAAAGTAGGTCTAAGCAGCTTCAGGGAGGCCTGATGGCTATTGTAGGCGAAGCTTCTTCCCAGTAATGTGAAGCAGTGGGCACTAATCCACAACATCATGTCACAGCTCGATGTGTGTGTGTGGATCCAATCCAAGACATTTGTGTGAAAGCAGTCCAAACCAGAGGCAAGTGTGTAGGACTGATTTATAACGAGAGAGACAGAATGCTTCAATTTCTCTTTAGGCTCACACCAATCCATTAAGTTTGTTTTCTGGTGCAACCTAAACTGCACCAATATGCCAAATGAAAACTATTCTGAATTAAAAGCTACTGAAAGCAGTTTGTTTTTCATGACAAGCAATTCGTCTAGAATATTGCTGAAACTCTGTTACAAAATGCAGAGAAGTGCCCTGGTGCTGTCTTCTGCCTACCTAGCATGCTAACCATTTGCCCATCATTGGGCAAACTACTCAAACAACTCTACAATGTATAACCTACTCTTTGGCAAAAATAGCCAAGCTAAGCTGACAACTACCACTTAGAGGAAGTTGCTAGCTGCACAACAGTCTACATGGAAAAAGTACATTACTATACTGAAGCTACTGTACTTAACAATTTTGTGTGAATGGAAGACTACAGTCAACTGTTTGGTTACCAACATACTTCTAAATATCTTATGTTATGTTTACCAAAAGAAAGAACTCCTTCAGTAACAGTTTTTGGGTAAACTGTTCCATCAACATTTCTCATTTCATCTGATGTCTTGGATTCGTTTAAAATGTTTAAATCTTTTTTTTTTTTTTTTTCAGCATTTGTCGTGATCAGCGTTTTCATTTTCTGCAAATTATACATGTGATGCTGCAACTTTTTGCAGTAGCCTTCACATCAGGAGTGTGCACACAATGACTTAAAATGCTGCCTCCATAGGCAGCTCCCTAGGTTTTGGAAAAGAGCATGAGTCTGTGAAAAATGTTACTATTCAGTGTATGATTTCTAATAAAAGCTTGCACATGGACGTGTGTGATGAACTTTAAAAGAGGAGAGTTTACCTTCTGTGGCCGAGACTCAAGATGAGCACGCCTAAAAAAAATGTCTCAAGCTGTGTTAGGTGTGTATATTTTTGGCAACTTCCTTTATCTGCTCTCTCAATTACCTCAGATAACCCCAGCCAGGTGTCCAGGGTGGTGGTTGCTGTAGAAACGTTGGATTTAAACGACAATGCACCCGAGCTGGACAGGCAGTACAACACAGCCATGTGTGACTCTGCCTCCACGGGACAGGTGAGAGAACAAGCCACTTTTTATTATGGGCGCAAAGAAGGTCATGCTCGTCTCCATTGACTAGTTCATTTGTTACTCCACCAAAATGTAAAAGTGCAGGAAGTGCTCTAATGAGAGTCCTTCAACATAAGCTCTGCAATTAGGTAATTGTCGCAGATGAATTATGGGTGATTAATTACCTTTTCTCCCAACTTTAGCCCTTTAGACTCACTGACTCACACTCTTTGTGTTCATATGGATTTGGTGGTGCATAAAGGTTTTTTTTTTTCTTAGTCATTTTTTGTGCACATCTGTTAATGTGTCCATTTATACAGCCTGCATGCTGATTGATTAGTTCTGTCGTTACCCTGCAGCTGAATCACTGCTGTTCACATTTACAGGATGCTTCACGCATACATAGATATACATTATAATCTGCTCATCTTTTGGTCTGTTGGCTTTCATCCATTTTGCCTTTCATTCCGGTTCTCTCATTTGTTTCGATTGCCTGTCTTTCCATAATTCTGTAGTGTTTTTTCCTTGTCTGACTCATGTCTTTTCTTTAACTCTTAATTGGTTGGCATGCAGCTGTTGAGCTGTCATAGCTTATGTCCTTTCTCCTTTCTTCGTCATTCTGCTGTCTTCACAGCTTGTGGTCAAATGAAAGCTTATTGTTATTTCACCAATTAGGATAAGTAGGTCCTGGATCAACGTTATTATGAACTTTGTTGGTCCTGGAACAATATTGAATGGGTTTACATGCACATTAAGTTTGATATAAGTCCGATTTTTCTATTCATATTGAATGCAAAAAAGGATGTGGCTTGACACAAATAAACAAACAACAAAGTACAGTCAATCAGAATGATGCGTCAATTTCCAAAATCTCTTTCACTTGCAATGTGCTGCAGCTGAAGATCATAAAACTAGCAACACATAGCTGTTTTAATTATTTAGAAGATGTTTTATTAGTGGGATTTTTGTGGGATGTTTTCTATTTTAATATAGTTTAAAATGTCATTTATTTCTGTGATAGCTGTATTTATATATACAGGTGCTGGTCATATAATTAGAATATCATAAAAAAAGTTGTGGTCAAATATTTTTGGAAACCATGATACTTATGGAATCCTTGATGAATACAAAGTTCAAAAGAACAGCGTTTATTTGAGATAGAAATATTTAACTTTTTTACGGTCATTTTTGTCAGTGTATGTTGGCGAAAATTTCAGTATGAGCAGGGAAACTAGATGCAGTGCAGCAGACCTATCAACCTAATGACCATCAAAATGAGGTCTTGCTTGTTGCTCGTGATTGCATCTGGTTATGACCAAAAGTGATAGAAGACATTTATTTGATTTATCTTGTTAGGGCATAGTGTAATTTACTTTTGATAAAAGCTCTTACTAAATGTCTGCTTGCTTGCTTAACTGGAAGCTTGCATAACTTCTTACCGTCACATTATGGCAAGAAAGTTTGGTGACCATTAAGACTATGGAAAATATTAATGTGACTTGACATTATCTCAGAGCAGAACTGAAATCACAGAATTTTTTTTTTTCATGCCTCAGCACAACCGCATTAACCCACAGCTCTGATCCGCATCACATGGCTTGTTTTTGTTCAAAAGTTGTCCTTATTGTGTGGGGGGAGCATTGCAAAAACAGGCTCATTGAGTGATTATTTGTAGTTTAGGTGGATCTCTGGTGTTAGCGCCTACTTTTTAGAGCACCTGCTAAAGCTGTGTCTATGTTTTGGTGTTCCCCAAGGCTCGCTACTCGGTCAGAGTTAATTATTGTTTGACGGTGCGGTGTGGGCTAATCAGTCTCTGGTCACCTATTTGCAAAGGTGCTAGCGGGGTTAATGCTGATATCTTAGATTAAAATGTGGATCAGTTTTTTTTTTTTTTTAATGAACCTCTCTCCTCACATTATTCTTTGCTCTCCTCCTCTTTCTCTCCTTCCTCCCTTTTGGCTCTTGGTTTCTTTCTCTCTCCATCTTTCTCCTATCTCATTTTCTCAGGTGGTGCAAGTGTTACGGGCGATTGATAGAGACGAGGGAGGAAATGACAGCGCCGTCCATTTTAACATCCCTCCAGACTCCAACGTTGCCCTCAACTTCAGCATCAGGGAGAGTGGAGGTTTGCAGTCTCTTCCAAAAAAAAATTCTCCCACCCAGCCTTGTGTATCGGCGTCTCTCTTGATCCGTTAGTCTGTGTCTGGAACCACATTGTGTGGCTGCTTTGTGCCCTGCTCCTTTGTTTTCCCCATTGTTTGCTTTTGCTTCTCTGCCACATCTATCTTCTCCCGGCACACACAGATGAAATGTGCTCTGGCATTCATGCTGCATTTCGACTCACTGGTCTGTACAAATGTTATACAAGTAGCAATGGAATTAAACTGCACTCGATTGAGTTCAATTAAATTAAAGTTCCATCGAGCTCAATTTGATCTAAAAGCCCCCTTTTTTCCCTGTTGTCTTCATTTCTTTCATTATTCTCGTTTTCTAGGCCCCACTGCTAGTTTGGTGCTGGCGTCACCTTTGCAGACACTGTCTCGTTCTACTTCTCCCTCCATCACACTCTATGTCCCGCTGGTTCTGAGGGATGGGGTCTCCGGTTTGACCAGCACAGGGACAGTCACGGTGTCCGTATGTCCCTGTCTGAGGGGTGGAGCCCGGGCCGGAGAGAAAGAAAAGCAAAGTGAGGCAGAGTGGGACAGAGAGACGGTTTGTTTGCCCCAGCACTCCTCTTTGCCCTCCCCTGGACTCAGCACTGCCGCCCTGCTGGCAATTTTAGCCTGTGTGGCCACTCTGCTGGGTAAGTTTAGTGTAACTTAAAAATGGCAGTGGTAATGTACAGTCAGATATCTGTTAACGCAAAATAAACACAGACAGGTTGATCAGCACCAAGACTCAAAGAACATTTGAGTGGAAATTATTTGAGTTATCTATTTAGCTGTGTTTGAAACTAAAGGTAGTAAAATATTTTTGTTAATTGAGATAAAACCTGCAACGAAATTAGAAATGTTGCATTGACAACTAACTGAAATAAAAGTTACTTAATAAGTTTTATTTAAATAATAAATAATAAAAAAGTATAAGTTAAAGATCTAAAATGACTAAAATGAAAAAATGGTGCAGTGGATAAGACACGTGCCTTTGTTGTGTGAGACCCAGGTTCGAATACACTGTGAGACACCAATGTGTCCCTGAGCAAGACCCTTAACCCCTAGTTGCTTCAGATGAATAATGTAATGTAGTAAAACAGCAGAAAAAATTAAAGTGAAAAAAGCACATAACAAAATAACTAAAACTTAAAATGCATTTGCTTGTTTGTTGACGAACAGCGAATCGAATTCACGGCTTTTAAGGATGATAATTTGTTATATAGGGAGGTGATTTAGTTCCCTGTCCTTCCATTTAGTTTCTGTTTTTCTTATTTGGTCTTTCCTGTTCCTGTACTATTTATGTGAATATGTGTTCCAGCTGTGTTTGATTAATTAGTTGTCTGTGTATCTATAGTGAGTTCTGCCCCTTGTTTCCCGTCTGGTGTCAAACGTCATTCCTGCGTTCCAGTGGTGTATCCCTTTGTGTGCTGAATTCAATTCTCGTTAAAGTATTCTCCAGCGTCTCCTCATTCCATCCTCCGCCAGACACCATAAAAAATAATGGAAGAACGAGTGATGTTCATTGGCGTGGCTCAGGCAAACCCCGACCCTTTAAGTTAAGTGAGTACATCCGTGCCACTCGCCCATGCCAGCTCCATCGAGGAGGAAACCCCTGTGACTTTTCTCCGGCTAGGGATAACTTAATCACCCCGTGGAGCTCTCAGACACCACCTACCTCAACTGGAAGGAGGCAGTCATCCGGTGTCTGGAGAGCCTCTGATCCTGAGCTGGGACCCCTCCACCGGCCGTTCCAAAGTCCAGCGCACCAACTGCAGTGAAGTGAACCCTGCTGGTCGTGTCTCCTTCCTGCCCACCAGCTGTTCCGAACATAGGCCCGCCGGCCATGCTAAAGTCAAGCCCATCGGTCGTTCATGGGGCAAGCCTGCAGGCCATTCCTGTGGCAGGTCTGCCGGTCACTCCAAAGTCAAGCCCATCAGTTGTGGCTCACTCTCGCTCAGGGCTTGCTCAATGTCATCTCCAGCACCAGAGCTCGTTCCAGTGTCATCTCCAGCACTAGAGTTTGCTCTAGTTTGCTCAGAGCTCCTTCCAGTGCCAGCACCTCGTAAATGCTTCCCTGATCCCCAGTTACGCCCAGGGAGGGCTCCTGATTCCTCATCTAGCCCAGAGAGGGTTACTGATTCTTCGTTTAGTCTTGGAAGGGCTCCTGATCCCCAGTTAAGCCCAGGTATGGTTCGTAATTCCTTGTTTAGTCCAGGAAGGGCTCCTGATCCCGAGTTAAGCCCAGGGAGGGCTCTTTATTCCTCATTTAGCCAAGTGAGGACTACTGATTCCTCGTTTAGCCCAGAAAGGGCTCCTGATCCCCAGTTCAGCCCAAGAAGGGCTGATCACCCTCAAGTGCCTGCTCCTCCAGAGCACCTCCGCCCCATTCCCAGGATTCCTAGTTTTCCGCAAGAACATTATTTTTAGGGGGCCATGGCTGAGTCCCCTGATCCAGCATGGCCTCCTGAGTCCCCTGATCGGCCATGGAAACCTGAACTGCCAGAACCGCCATGCCCTCCTGAAATGACCTGGAGGCTTCCCTCGTCTCCACTCTTTTCCAGTCCTGCACCAGCCTCAATGGCACCCTCTCTACCTCCCTGTTACGGAGGAGGGGGTGATCTGTCATGTGTTTAGTTCCTGTTTTCCTTATTTGTTTTTCCTGTTCCTTTCCTTGTTGTGTGAATATGTGCTCCAGCTGTCTTTGATTTAGTAAATTTGCTCCCAGGTTTGTCCCATGTGTGTATTTATTGTATAGTGAGATGTGCCCCTTCTTTCCTGTCTGCTGTCAAACGTCATTCCTGAGTTCCAGTGATTGTATCCCTTTTTAAATTAAGTTCACATAAAAATGTATTCTCCAGCGTCTCCTCATTCCTTCCTCTCTGAGTGACCATGACAATACTATAGTAGTATAGAAATAATAATAAAATAACACTGACCAGTAAGAAAAAAATTAATATACCCCAACAATGTACAAAACAAAACTACAAAAAGAACTTTAACAGCATTATCATAAGTAGTTTTTATATTTAAGTCCTCTGAGATCATTGACATTAGGGTAAATAACACTAGATGGCGGCAGTTGTGTTTATATATTAAATGAGAAAGTCCATGAAAGTATCACCCATTTCAGTAATTTGGATGAACGGTCTTGTTTAAAGTGTTTTCATGGATGCCAGTGAATACTATAAAACAATCAGACCGCTGGATGCTACGATTGACCAATCAGAATCAAGGATTTCCTAGAGCTGTGTCATAAATGTAATTATGGGGCATCATTCTGTGTAAGTGTTAGTTTGCCAGCTGCTCTAATGTGTCTATTGAGTATCTGTCTTTCTGTAGCACCCTGCAATTTTATTGCAAAAATTTGTCAGCCAGCACAAACATACACGTCCTCCCTTTTTATAAATGGCATCATAAAATGCTTACACTTTTTCTGTTCATCTTTCACTGTTTTCTTTCCCTCTGTTTCTCTTCTCTCTCTCTAGCTGTCAGTGCTTTGTCTCTGTCCCTGCGCAGGCAGAAAAGAGACTCTCTCTCACCTTTAGAGGAGGATGATGTAAGAGAGAACATCATCACGTATGATGATGAAGGAGGTGGTGAGGCTGACACGGCTGCGTTCGACATCACAGCACTACAGAGTGCCCCACACAACGCACGCAGGGGGTACCGCACCCTGGACAGCAGGAACATGTGAGTGGGGCTCAGCAGGGCACATATGATGAAAGATTACGTTGGCTACATCTGTTACATCAACTCGCTCTTCCTGCACATTTATAAAGCGCTTCCTCAGTGCACTTAAAGGGACAATTCACCCCAAAATTACAATTATGGCATAAGTGTTTTTTTTTTACATTGAACTCAAATGGAGAAGTTTAACTGAATATCCTTACTGTTCTTTTCCATGCTTCACATTTTTAGTTTTAACATAAACATAAAATATTAAGAGGGCTGTAAATGTTGAAATTGTAATATTACAGTTATACTGTAAATATTTGTTCTTAAATTATTATTATTTTTATTCTTACTCCTACTGTGATTATTATTATTAACATAGTTTATAGCCATATTGATGTACAATAACAATATTTCTGGACAAATGTCACCCAAAAAAATCATATTTTTTATTCTGCCTTAAATCTTCTGAAACCCCTTTAAAACCATGCATATTTTATTTATACTCACTATTTAAATAAATCACAGTCCTTTTAGCCATCAGTGTACATCTTTGGGTTGTAATAATTCCATAGTCCATTATGAATGAGATCTAAGTTGATCATTGTTTATTTTATGTTGAATTGTTACAAAGAACAGGGAATTTTAACTTTTCTTCCACATTTGGTTTTATTTTTAAAGAACTACAAATTAGTTTAAACTGAAATCAAAGGTGTGACAACAGCAGAAGAAGGCCTGAAGAGTGTGAGCTCCCAGCAGACCACACCATCTGAAACACCTGTGGTGTTATAGCATTTATCACATTACCTCTCCTGAGGCTACATACAGTTATATTCTGTTCTGTTTCATTTTATCTGCATAAAACTTACTTTCATGATCTATTCTGTGTTCCCTCAGACGTTATTCACAACACAGTCAGGATAAGGCTCGAGCTTACAGCAGCTGGGTTCAGGCCGGAACACTGGACCCTGGGCAGTACAACAGTCATGGAGCCACTCTATATGGGCGGTTTTGCTATAGCAGTCACACCCTCCCAGTGCTACGTCGCTCACAGGGCCCCTATGAGCCCGGCATATCTGAGTTGGCTTACCGCTTACCTGGGAATCAACCAGACCACTCTCTAGTCATTCAAAACCAGGGAGCTGTGGTTGGCCCTCTGGATCCCGGGGCTATTTACGTGCCAACAGCAGAGGCCGGTCATGGCTCTAAAGAAGGGACAGCATCTCAAGACGGAACTACCACATCTGAGGGAGGAACGCCAAGGAAAAACGACTCAAAGGATGATGCAAGTAGCGATGCCCAGCAGAGTCAAAGTCAAAGCCAGGATCTGGATTGGGTAAAACAACATATGTCTTCATTATTTATTTAAGAAGCTTGGAATAACCATGTTCAGAATCACAAAGTTACAGTATTTGGGGTAAAACCAAGGGGAGCAAAATTAATTTGTTTAATTCTCCGGAAGCCTGTAAATTAGTTGTTAAATAACTGATGCACTTTCAAATAAACAGCAATACTTACAAGACAACTAGAAGACCACTCTTTTGGCTTGAATAGTTAAATAGCTTAGGTAAACTGAAAATGAAGACAGGGCCTAGTAAAAAACTAAGTATATGGCTAATTTGAATTCACAGACTCGCTTCTCAGTCACACCCCAACAGCATCGAATCAGTATTAATGTATTATGTCTAATAAAGATTCATTGAACTGGAGATTGGGAAACAACTGCGTAGTTGAAATTAATATTCTTTTCACAATGTGTGTTTCACTGTGAAAGTTGTCACACACAGATCCTGAAAAAGCATGAATTCAAAACTGCAGAAAGCTGCAAGTAATTGTTATTATTATTTTTTTTACAATTTTGATGTGCAACAAAATATGTTGTGCATTATTTGCTGTCATGGAAATTTATGCATACCGTCGTGCATCTTAAGAGCTCATCTATTTAATTTCGATATCTGATTTTACACATACACACATTTAAAGGCACAATGCAGATATATTTTCTCACTGGAAGTTTTATTAGAAGTGTGGAGAACACGTCCCGTGTGTGAAAACATGTTGTTTTGCACATCTCTAGATAGCCGACAGGCTAGTTTTTTTTTTGTTTTTTTTTTGTATGTGCCGAACAGGTTGACGATGAAGGTGTATTTTCACATGTTGTCTCTCGCTGTCTCTCTTTCTCCTCATCCTCATCTCACAGTGCAGCGTTAGTTCTTTTTAGAGCTCGATTAACCTGGTTCAGCTATTGTCAACTGTTTCTCCCTCCATCTGTCCGACTTTTCACTTACTTCCACTACTGTAACACTGTACTGTCTCACTTCATTGTTATCACGTTTTTCTGTGTTTTCACCTGCTCATTGTGAAATATCTTCTGCTTTCTCTTCCCTTTCTTAACAATCCTCTCTATCACATGCATCCCTCTGCTGAATAACAGAAGAATAAACTCATCCTTACCTCCCGCTCTAACCCTCCTGCTCCTCCCCGTCCCCTACAGGTCCAACCAGACACGGCCCCCCGCGAACGAGAGCTGGTGTTGACCCGTTCCGGTTCGGTTGCTGGGCCAGGCCCAACGGGTAGTTGGATGTGCGACTCCACCACGCTCCCCAGAGCTGCTCGGCACTCCTCGCGGAGCAGTCTTTCCCTAAGTAGAAGTGGTGCTGGGCCTGCTGAGTCCAACCATGTTGGGGTGGCTGATGCGCCCAGTGGTGGTACAGAAATGCAGTCAGTCAGCAGCAATTACGCCACTATCCTGCAGGGGGAGCAGCAGAGGGACTACAAGGGGACTCTGAGACGGGGTGGGCTGGAGATGGGCAGCGGATTTGTGGTGGGAAGGCCTGAGAGAGAGGGCAGCATTCCACTGAGCACCGGGATGTATCCGGAAGGTGGCGGGTTCATAGGAGACTGGCACGAACGGGTGGGGATAACTGGGTACCCACTGGGCAGGAGGGATATGACGCCTCAGCTGCTTCCATATCCCGGCCAGGGCCGGGGGGCTTTTGGGGGAATCATAGGTTATGGCGGAGCGTGGCCCTCAGCACCTGAGGGGTCAGGAAGGGGAGCACCTGCCGGCAGTGCTCACTCTCTCGCCCTAAGGGTTGGCGAGTTCCTGCGTTTGCGCCTTGCGCAGGTGACCTTCGACCCTTCACAGCCGCCGTATGACTCGGTGCAGGTGTACGGGATGGAAGGCACAGGCTCCCGCGCCGGGTCCCTCAGCTCCCTGGACAGCGAGGGAGGCAAAGACGCCGAGAAGGAGGTGTGGGGATCAGGTCTGGAGGATTGGGGCCCACAATTCCAAAAATTAGCTCAGCTTTTTAGGGAAAGGGAGAAGGAGAGCGGAGAAGATAAAGAAGGAGACGCAGAAGCCAGCAAAAAGCACAAGGACAGGGAATGGGAAGAAAAGGAGGAGCAGTCTGGAGATGAGGAGCATGCGAATGTCTGAAAGAGCGAGAAGGAGAGGGGTTGGGTGGGACAGTGATTAAAAGGCAACAAGAGCCGGAATAATGAAAAGTGAAGGGTAAGGAGGGAGAGATGAAGAGGAAAGGTAATAAGGGAAGACAGGGAAAAATGAACAGAGAGAGCAAAGGCAGTGAAGAGAGTGATTGATGCAATTTGAAGCAATAAGTGCTGAAAAGCGGATGTGTGAGCACAGAGCGGTGTTTCTTTAGCCAGCATTTAACATTCCTTAAGTGTGTTTGGCAGTAAGCGAAAAGCAAAGTTCACTGTATTCCAGATCACATTTAATTACGACAGAGAAAGAACAAGATTTCAACTCGGATTTCCGCAGCAGCGAGCAAGACAGTGGCACCACGTGGGAATGAGAAACACATGGCCGGAATAACACACGATGAAAAACTACGGCAACACACGATGGAGTAGGAAAATTAATATTTGTACAGAAATTGTTTATACATTCACAAAAGCAAGAGGACTGAATTATTCAAAAGAAAGCACTGAATATTACAGTAAAGTCCTGAATAAGTGTCTGCACAAAGATTCTTGGTGTTCACACATACACACAGACTAAAACAAACACGCATCCATTTTAAACCCTGCTTGGAAATTCTTCTTTGCGGATGTCACATTGTCGGGGTTAAAAAATGACTCACGTTTTTGCCAAGAACAGATTGCATACAAAGTTGCTAAAAAAAAAATGATACAATTAAAATGTAGTGATGCTAAAATTGTGCAAAACATATGCACAAACAACCATTACTAAAAAAAAATCAAACATCCCACATTTAAAAAGTCATGATGATTTATGAGAGCTGACAGGTCTGCTTCAGCTAGAATGCACTTTTATACATGATGTTCGAAAATAGATTACAAATGTTGTTGTTGTTTTGTTTTTTTTATCGGAGGAAAAAAACATGAAAAAAATGTTCTATGTAAATGCATTTAAATGTAAATATCACTGAATGCCATTGTGAAAAGTGACAACAGTGCTGTAGTCTTCAAGTAACAAAAAAACATTAATAAAATGAAAACTGAGGAGAAGATTACATATAATCCCACATCGAAATCCACTGGATATAACTGGAAGATACTGGATTGACTGAAGCAGAGTAAACCCTTCCACAGTACGATATCGAATGTGTTGCTCTTCCCAAACGGAACATTTATTTTTACTTGAATTGAATGCAAAGGCTCCAAATAAATATATGTGAAGTCCTTTTTCTGGGTTGAGCTCCCACTCTGCATTGATATCCTGATTAATCACACTGTTTGTGGCTACAAGGACTCACTGTGACTGGACTGAACCAGAACCACTGTATCACTGCACAATCATGCGCACCAATACCAGTGCGCTTCATGCAGTACAAACACACACCTTGCCAAACAACCCAACAAATGTCATTCTTTGTCAATAATGTGAGCCTAAAAAGGTTATATGAAATATTAATGTCTATATTATTGTACAGTAAGAAGAATGATTAAAGCAAGACAGATCTCCTGGAGCCCATTTACACCAAGAATAATAGCTATAAGGATAAATAGATAATTTGCACCCACACCAATGCATTTTCTGTAAACCGAGCTGCAGCCATTTGCTGCATTTCAACTGGCTGTCACTGTTTTGGGAAAACAAAATGTTTTGAAAGAAATTCCAGCGATATCGTTCCTCTGTGTCGCTATCGTTATAGTGGTGGAATGGACATCCCTGTTCTTATAGAATTACAATGATTAAAGTTATTGTAATAGTCTTGATGTAAACGGGCTTTAACAAAGAACTGAATCCTTCACGTGTCTTTGCCTATCTTTATTTTTTCAGGTAGATTAGGTCAATTGTAAACTGGGTGTGGAGTTACTGCATTCATCCTGGTTTCTGCCTTTTTATTGGACTGCATTGATGTGGCCCTAAGTGGGCACTGTTGGTACTGAGATCTCACGATGGTGTGTACTAAAAATGTATTTATTCTGTTGTATTTTTTCCTTTTCATTTTTGTAAATTTGAATAAAGACAGTATGTTTTGAGGTGATGTGTGCGCGGCCTGATGTATATATGCTCTTTTTTGTAAAGAAAACTCTTAACTGGATTGACTTTTGGTTTTCACGTGTGTCTTCTAGTCTTTGTTTGTCACCACTGAGTAAATGTAAGTGCTGGCTTTAGAGATGTCCACAGAGGCTCTTCAAACAGGGCCAGAGTTGGCAGGGAGTAAACACAATGTCTAGTCTACTTACTCCCAGGCTGTTTGACAGGCTTACAGCTCAAGGTCAATAATGGAAACTGAGAGTTCAAATCACACTTGAAGACAGACAAAAGTTTACCGTGAGGTTCACCTTGAAATTCGCTCTATCTGAAGTCTGGATTACATAAAATGCATGGGATTGGTTAGTGGGCCTGACAAGACTTAGTTCATCTGATGAAAGTGGGGAAAATAAGGTCGTTTCAAACCACTGCACCTGCTAGTCAACACTGCTTATCGTTCACTTCAATCCTGCAATATGTGTGTGTGTGTGTGTGTGTGTGTGTGTGATTGTGTTTCAGCAAGCTTATACCCACAAGTGCCAGCAAATAAACAAGCCACTGCCACCTTTTTGATTCGAGGCTGGTTAATTATTCATGAGCTCCTGCACATTTCCTGTAAGATTAAATTTGGTTTAATTACGTTTGCGAAGCTTGACGTAGGAAATAGTAGACTTGAATGAGAGAGACAAAGAGAGAGTGTGATTGCTTCAAAATTCACTTAGAGCAGGAAAGGGATTCAAAATGATTCACAGAAAGTGAGATTATGAATGCATGCTCTGTCCTTGAGTTACATAATGAATTGATGCACAGGTTATTACGCAATGCGCTGTATATTTAAATAGGCAGGGTGTGAGAACTTAACACACATGCACATACAGAAAAAAAGGGTTGAGCTTTTTAGCTAAAACTAATAATTTTCTCACTTTTCTTATGCAAACAAATAAAATAGCTTCTGGGCATGTTTTGTGAAGCAGTGATACCACAGATGGGTTATTTCTAAAAGTAGTGTCTGAAGATTTCTTTTTTTTTTTTTTTTCATAGAAAGGACAACATTTCTCACAGAACACTTGGAGCACAGAAGTATGCCATTAACGATAAGAATAAAAATAACTCACCATTAATACATTAATTCACTACAAAATGTCCTCATTAAAGATTCATTTGGTGAATTGCCCTACAATCCTCCATGACTCAGAATGGAGCTATAGATCATTAGCGTGCAGCTCAACCACAAGACATCTGGAAGAGGTATACTAACTTGAAGTGTTTCTCAGCTTTTTTTTTTTCCTTTTGCTTCCTCAGGGACAGCAAGGTGAAAATGACCACCAACCTCGATAATTAGACCACTTAATTAATATCTGGCCCACTGAGTCAGTGGGTTGAAAGGGACAGCAAGACTGTGCTTTCTGTAGGTCCCAGGAAGACTGGAGGTGTACATACCATATTTAGCCACATTACAGTAAAAAATCTTGAATATGTTGGGGTCAGGTGGCTTTAAATGTGCCATAGAATGCAAAGATCACTTTTATAAGTGTAGCATGCTGTATGTGAAAAAACATCCAGCCTATAATAGTAAAAATCCACCCACTCATTGTTTTATAATCCCAATAATTAATAAACCGTCTCTTTACTTTAGCGTTCCAGATTTCAAACTGCTATGACGACATAGTCTGGGAAAGTCCAGCTCATTTGTGATGCTCTCTGCCCTATTAACATGTACACAGCCCTGAGTGAGAAGCTGCGGTCCGCCATTACTGTTCTCTTGATGTAACTGCTGGAGCTACAATGTCAGCGCCTTTAAAAGTGTTTGTGAAAAAATTGCTTCTGAAAGAGGGATCTAGGGGTGTCTCCAACTAAGGATTTTCATAGTCTAATTGGATTTTTTGGATCTTACTGATACTCGAATCATATGTTTGGGGGCGGGGCAAAATACATCGAGTCATGTGAGACATTCGACAGCCATAATTACTGATGTTAACCCTCAGGGTAAATGTGTAACAAATACCTCGCAGATACAAACAGGGAAAATAATGTTTTGATTAAAAGATCTCAGCGAAACCCTAACAATTCACCATTTTTACAATAGTGCTCTCCTTATAAAGTTAGCATATATGATAGTAGTTATTAATGTTCTGCATTTCTGTTTTGAGCTGCACGCGCTGAAGATGACCAGTAGAGTGAGCATTTGATAGCAAGTTTTTAATCAATGGGATTAAACTCATAATTTATGTAGAATACCCTTCGTTATTTATACAACACAGCGTTAATATTAGGAATTATAGGCTATTTGTAAAAAGAGCCCGAATGCAAATGAATGTATCTGCGCAGCTCTGAATGCAAACTCCTTCTGTGGACACGTTCTTCACAAAAAAATGTGCAAAAACACAGCACCTAAACTCTAAATATTCACAGCATTTTATTATAATGGTGTTCTCATTATAATGGTATGGGTGTGACAGTCCAGTCCAGTCATAGTTATTATAATTCTGCATTGTAGTTTGACCTGCTCGCGCTGTGCGCTGAAGAGATATCACTGTAGTACTACAATGAAGCGCTTGACTCAAAACCAAATGCATCTTATATCAGGTAAATAATATATCCACAATATATATAAACCGGCTGAAATGTTTTGAAATCACTTGTACCCTACCTGATCGAAAAAATCCAGTCTCTGCCTGTGTCAGTTTGAGTCTTGTAAATTTTTAAATGCCTGCCGACAAGATGCTACTCCATCTGGCACAGATTATGGAAAGTGAAACATAAATCTATAGGGGTGGTAGGATTTAAAATATTTATTTGAAGCTTCTTTCTTTTCAGATTCTTATTCACGCCTTTATCTTAATAGGTAGCATATTAACTTATTGGGAGAAAACCGCAAGTTCTATGTGACATTTGGCTCCTCCATATAGTCAGAATGGCATAATCATAACAGCTCGTGAATATTAGACTATGAGATTGGTAGTTGAATCAGGCTCCTAGAATCGAAGCATCGAATCGTTGACTATTTGGGGTCACCCCTAGAGGGATCGATACCAACGGTTCGTGCTCCAACATCCAGACTACAGACAAGGTAAGCATCACACATCATATTTTGTTTTCACTAATGCTGCTTTCACATGCTACCAGAATGAAGGTAAAAAGGAATTTGGTAGGTAAAAACACGGTCACAACCAATTAAACCATAATACTGGTATTCCTGCAAACATGAGCACTTGAAGCTCCACCAGGGTTGCCAGGTTTTCACAACAAAACCTACCGAATTGCTACTCAAAACTAGCCAAATTTCGTATGGAGGGGATCCACTGATAAAATTAGCATTCTGGTGAGGTAAAATCGAGCTGCAACCTTCCGGTCTTTCTCGTAAAGCCTACACGGAAGTGACTAAAACTGCAATTCTTCAATTGGCCGCTAGAGGCTGGTTCCAAAAGGGAGTCATTCCCATAGACTCCCATGGGCCAACTTTACAGCAGATAAAAAAATAAAATAAAAACATGTTCACAGCCTGGTAAAAAAGTTGTTTTGGTCTGTATAGCTATATAGCTGTACAGTCTGTATTTTACCCATCATGACAACTGTGAGGGTTTTTTTTTATTATAATTTTTTTATAACTCTGTTTAAATTATATCAAGCCTTAACATTTTTCATAATTAAAGGCGTTGCCACTTGAGTGACAGGTGGATTGCCTGCTGTCCCACCGTCAAGCAATGTGGATGTGGTCTCAGCAACCAGCTTCTGCCTTTTTGCCCATATTTGATTATCTGGGAGTGACGCGAGATGACATGCTGCCAAGATGGCGACAGCCTGCTCCGCCCACTTTGAGCTCCAAAAACATTCTTCAGGAATCTACAGATGACGTCATGGACATCACGTCCATGTTTTTATAGTCTAAGGGTAAAATATTTTGATGGGATTCCTGTATAAAGTAGTGCCTATAATGTAACTTACTCAGTAAATAACTTATTTATTGAGTTTTATATAAAAGCCCCACCACACTCACAGCCACACTGAGTAGAATTGGTTGGCTGTGCTTACTGCTCCATAAACATTCTTGCTGGAGATATTGCTTTTTATAAGATCTTGTTTGTAAACCATAATATAAAACAATATAAGTATGTAATGTGAAATGTCTCAATTTATTTCGCAAAAGAAAGTGCACGTTTTTTTTAGCAGCCTGTAGCAAATCTACAGCATCTGTTCCCTAATTCTCTTTGATGTTCTCCACTGCTCTCCTGGCTTCCTCCTGTGTGAGAGTGTTTGTGTGTGTTGTCTGTAGACACTGGATTGGCAGATTATATTGTGTTATGTGTTCAAGTTTGAATTGGTAAATGAAATCTTCATATTTATAAGAGAAAGATAGTCTGTACCGTTTTTTCCCGGAAAAACACGAGCGCCTGGAGGCGTGACGTGTGGGAGGAGCTAAAGAATCCCGAGCGCCAGTAGGCTTTTGCGTTGAGAGCGTTTGGAAGCCGTGACATTACCGTGAGGAAAAAAAACATCATCCAAAACAAACCATGGCTAACAGTCAGATTCAGCCGTTTATTTATGATCCAGAATCAGATCCAGAGGCTGAAATTTAACAAGAGCAGCAGCAGCAACGACGTCTCTATGTGGTATGTATTGAAACTGTATATATTTGCTTAGCGGTTTTGGAAAATGACTAAGTTCCACTTTATGTCGGCTTTTTTTTTTTTTTTTTTTTTTTTTTTTTTTTTTCTAAGGTGTACATGTGGAAAGTGCAGTTTGATGAAAACATCGCATGTTGTTTACTTGATGTGCTTACGCACTGATAGCTAAGTTAAGAACACAGAGATATTTGAAGCAGTTTTACTCACCGCCTGCGGTTCCAACACATGATCGTGACCCTTTTTCTTTGGGATTGCATCATCCTTAAGAAATAAACGATATGCAAATCCGGCGTCAAACTGGGCCTTGTTTGTAAAACAAGCATCTTCGAAATGCAGGGAACAAACAAAAACACGTGCACAACTCCGTTGATGCTCTGTAAAAATAAACTCCATCCACTGGTCCCTTAATGCTGTTTTTTTTTTTGGTAATCTGTGCAGGGTTGTCTTGCCCTGGCAACCAAAAACACACTCCTTTTGTGACATTTCGGTCTCTCGCTCTGATCAGTGAATGTCTCTGCTCTGCTCTATGGGAGCGCACGCTCTTCCGGCAGACGTGCCCTTAGAACCCATATAAGGAAATTCCGCTCCATCTAACGTCACACAGAGCCATACTCGAAAAAAACTTTCCGAAACTTGAGACAAACCGGAAGGTTTCAAACGTACAACTTAATTTTTGAAACGTTATCCATGTTTAGCATGGGAATCCAATTCTTTAACAGTGTAAAAAACGCAGTATTCATGAAATAGCACCCCCCCCCCCCCCCTTAACAGTCTTATTTAGTGTTCGATCTCCCAAACAGTAAGCTTGCAGAAAATCCATTTAGCAGTAGTGAAGGCTCTCTGGGTTGAAGAATGGTAAGAATAACAGAAAACATGACACAGAGATATCCAGATACAATTCACCCAATATTCAGACATTGACAAAATGTAGCTTTATCAAAGTTTTCCAGAGGACAATCCTTGTTGATTCATTTTAGATGCTGCTGCCATCTTGTGGCCAGAACAGGAATAAACAGTCCAAGATTTTGTGTTTTTGATGCTGCTGCATTCACATCCTTAGTTAGACCATATATGAGTTTAGATTAAACATGAATTAGCCTGATACAAGCCTTAAAGGAATAGTTCACCCAAAAATGAAAATTAGCCCAAGATTTACTCACCCTCAAGCCATCCAATGTGTATTTGACTTTCTTCTTTCAGACAAATAGAATCTGAGTTTTTACATTTCTTGGCTCTTCCGAGCTTTATAATGGCAGTGAATATTGATCAAAATTTTAAAGCAAAATAACATGCATAAATCCATCATAGAAATTGCTCTATGTGGCTCTGGAGGTGGATTAATGCCTTCTGAGCAGAACTGATGCATTTGTGTAAGAATAATATCGATATAAGTTTTACAAACTTTAAATAATATTTGTGCAAGGCAGAAAGAGATGCCATAGGCTGAACATGTGTGTCACACTGACAGAGAGCCTGTATACTGTTTGAAAGAAAAAAACATTCTTTATTTCATTTTTCCTTAGGGATGGCTTCTCTTTATTGGTTTTCATGTGACAGTACTGATATACGTAGTAGTTACAAGGAAATTCAGCTAGATAAAAATACAAAACATGCTGTATGAAAACGTAGGCTAGAAATACAGTAAGTATAAAGCTAATAAGTAGGTTCATATATAGCTATCTGTTAATATATAGCTAATATAGCTAGTAGTAGGTTCAGTTGTAGTATAGTTCACAGTAGATTGTGTACTAAATGTAAAAGATGTGTACTTTATTAATTTCACAGTTTTCTATAATGTTTCAATAATAACCACTACAAGTAAGCTCTTATGAGGAACTCCTCCCTAAGGTTTCACATTGGTCACATAAGTGTTAAGTCTTTTCTATAAGGAGACACCTAAAGCTGCCACATCTTCCCTGAAATCAGTGTGACTTACATTTGGATTGTGCAGTTTCTCATGCAGTAGCGTTTTACAATTTAATTTAAAAGACTGATTTATTTATTCATTTATTTATGATGAGTACATGTACAAAGTGTACAGTGTATAGTATAGTCAGTGAACTACTATACCAAAGACAATAATTTGAATAATGTATGTACATGAATCATCCTACATCCTTTCCTTACTGCAGGATTTTAAAATCTTAAATAGCTCTATTTATTTGATCTCAAATGAATAAAATTCATTTAATTTTAATGGGACTTACCCACTCAATAGTCTTTCGGTGCCCAAAAGAACCTAAAGAGTAAGTCTTCATATATAACAATAAAGGATGGGGAGGAGGTGTTTTAAGGATGTGCTCACCTGTAATGAAAGAAGCTCAGTTTATCTGTATAAGCAACAGCACATGTACATTTTTAATTTTTAAACAACTAATCCTACACTAACTCCAGAGATTGTGTTAGATTCTGTTTTTTTATGAAAGATTTCAAAACAGCAGTCGCTCAAACCGCTGTAAGATGTGCACATTTGGAAACATTAAAACTGAAACGTTTTTTTTTTCCTTTGGAAGAATAAAAGCATGTTCCCTACTAAAAAGGTGAAATCCAAATGCAATTAAATTCAAAGTATGTTATGCAAAATTGAGCCCAGTCACAACAAATCAAAGTATTCAATCCAGGAAAAAAAAAAAAAATACTAATCTGGCAAGTCGAGGTTGAATCTTCTTTTTTTAACTCTCATTCTTGCTGATGAAGCAGGATGCTTAGAACCGCAAAGACACATATTTGATTGGCCTTCTCAATCACAATTTTGACACTGACAAATGCAGTAAGAGCAGGCAGCCTAAAATTCAATATATTATTTTTAAACTCTTTGTCATCTGAACAATAAACAGAGAAGTGCATAATGGAGTGCAGCAGAGGAGCGTTTCAATATCTCAAATAACTTGACAATTTGTAATTATTGGGGGAAATTTGTTCCCCACAATGTCAAAAGTGGTTACAGTCCTACCACAATAGAATTTCCACCAGATTTCAAATGACATACTGTATTGTGTTTGATAGCATTTTGTGGTGATGAAATGAAATGTACATATTTCAGTGTAAAATTTTAAACGTAAGATGTAAAACTCCTTTGTGTTTCAAAGGCTAATTTCATAAGTTTTACAAGTTTTCACGTTTTGCATAATTTAACTAAATCAAATCATGAAACTACACAGTTAAAAAATTATATTACTGTCTTATTTAATGGACTAATATTCTTATATTTGGGTCATGAAGTCACATTGACATCATGATGAGCCCATCATTCACAGAACACTATTGGACCTATTTTAACGATCTAAACGCAAAGTGTAAGGCGCACGGCGCAGGTGCACTCAGGGCTTGCCCAAACCCACTTTTGCTATTTTAACGACAGAAAATGGGTTGGTCTAAATGGGTTGTCCCTATTCTCTTAATGAACAATGGGTGTTTTTTTTTGGGCGTAACGTACAATAAACCAATCAGAGTCTCATCTTCCATTCCCTTTAAGAGCCAGTTGCGCTTGTACCATGACTGATTTGCTATTTACATGGCAGAATTTGGCAAGCGCATCAAAGAATTTGATCAACTAATTACTGACATCCTGAAAACTTCATTTCTGTGCAATGCATAATTAGCCTATTATTTTTTTTATTTCGTTTTAGAAGGTACTGCCATCTCGTGGACAAAGGTATACGGATGAAGATGATACTGATGCGCATCTATTTTTTTAAGATCAACTTTACCTTTAATAACAGGAGGCATGTTGTTAACGTGTTCTGTTTTTCGTTTCAGATACACTATAATGTTTTAACCTATTAATTATCCATGGAATTAATTCAGATAGCCTAACCTTAATTTGAATAACGTCTGAGTAGGCCTGCAAAAAGATAATTTTTTTTTTTATTATATAAAATTAATAATAATAATAATAGGCTCAATAAAACAAATGTTAAGTTAGAAATCGATAGTAAGTTTCACAATTAATTCCAAAGAAATGGCAAGTAATTTTGAAGTAGAAAAACTGAAATTGTATTTTTTTTTGTTTTTAAATCAATCTTATTATTCATTTTTAATTAATTTAATTAATTATTATTATTAATATTATAATCTTATTTACAATTTAGATTTTCTCTCTTTCTGTCTTTCTTTCAGTCTTTCTCTCTCTCTATCTCTCTCTCTCTCTCACTCTGTGTGTGTGTATCAGAAAAATATTTTTTTGTTTCGAAGTGATGAATTAGTAACCTTCCCATGAACCATCATTTAAATTGTGAAAGACTGAAATGACCAATGTAATTCAATTTAATGAGGCTTTATGTATGATGTTTCATCCTTTACTCTGGATTCTTCTTGAGAATCGTCTTGCTGCTTACATCAGATTGTAGTTCTTTTAAGCTATTCAGGGATCACATGTTTTCATATAGGAGCTTGAGTCATAAAAATGTAAAGAATGTGTCAGTAAACTGTGAGTACTTTCAGTTTCAACTTTTTGAGATGGCTGGTGCTACTCTTTTAAAACTATTTAACTATTTTATCAAAAATTAACTTTGGATCTTCAGTGCTTTTTTCCTTGTAGTACCATGGTACATGATGTATAATCGCCGTCCAGCATAACGCTGTATTCATCGCCATAACCGTTGTCCCCCATAGCATTCACAGTAACCAAAGCACTTAAAAAATGTTTCATTTATCTGATAATTTGTGAATAAGCCATGAGACATCTAAAATCTTAAGGAGCTTTATTTGATTTACAGTATCTGAAAATAATAAAATGTATTTAATTTTAATATAACTTGCTTATTTACCTTACCAAGAGTAACTCTTCTTTAGACTACTTTTGTTACTTTTTGTTTTGTTTACTACCAAGACACCAGATTTCTTATCAGTGCAGTTTAGTTTATTGTACATATGAGCAATCACACCTGTATGTAATCATTTAATGACCAATGCACACTAACGGAATAGACTTTCAGGTTGGTTTAGATGATATTTTTGACAAAATAAGTCAAACCAGCAGTTGCTGAACCTGCAGTGTTGAAGGAAACTGTAAGATGTGCACAAATTCTTGTTAACATAGCAACTGAAGCACTTTTTTTTAAATGCTAAATATTAATAGTAATCAATTGCATAACCTAAAACTTAATATTCAAATTAAAACTAGTCAGAGACTGATTTAAAAGCAAATCTGTTTACTGACCTGAGAAAAATGTGTCAAGACCAGATTGTCTCTCATTCTTGTTGACAAAGCAGAATGCCTGCATTTGCAATGACACACAAACAAAAGACCTTACCAGTTCAACTTTACAAGATACACCAGGGTTGGCTGGCACTTTTTTATTGTATATTCAAATAAATATAATGTATATTCAGAAATGTGTTAATTCAAGACTCAATTATGTGGACAAATATCTTGGGTGAATGAGCACGATGCTGAGAGACTCCTTCCAAATCTATTGTGGACCTGGCACCTGAACTGTCTTATCAGTTTTGTCAGTGGGAAGGCACACAATCTGCTAGAATCTGAGATTAGGAATGACATCTAGCACCGTGATTCGTCTCGGATCATACACACAGTTCTCCTCTAGGCCACTGTTCACCATGCCACAGTTAGGAGGAACCCACGCTGTGTCATATCCATGTTCATACCAGGTCTTCTGTAAAGGATGCCCTTAGTAGTCGATTTTCTTCACCCTTCCCACTTTAACGCTGAGTCTGAGCACAGCAAGCATGTCCCCGTCTGAATGCAGAGGGTAACGGGAGGCTTTTTCAAAACTTCTAGTGACATAGACTCCCGGTCCCAGCATGCCATCAAAGGAAGAAGAGAAGCCCTCGCTCAGGATCCTCATCGCATTCAACATCGTAGTGCCATGATACATTATGTAGGACTGTCTGCCTCTGTGCCAGTTTGGTTGAATATCATCAGAGAAACACTCAGGGCAACAAGAACAAGAAGAGGTCACAATTACAGAAGTCCAAAACATCTTGCTGCTGTATTCCCACAAGAGTTCTCACATCTGGGAACCAAAACTTCAGATAAATGTTGCAATACATGAGTTAGTTTCATGGTTTGCTTAAAAAAAAATGAAAATTATGTTATTTTATGTCATTTCAAACCTGTATGACTTTTTTTTTTGTTTTTTTTTAAAAATATATTCTGTTTTTACTGTTTTTGTGAAAGGAGTATAAAAGTCATTGAGGTCCACAACATGCCATTATATAGACTGAAAACATGAACATTTTGGAATTTTGGAATGAATATGAGTATAAATGATGACAGAATATTCATCAACTATTCTTTTAAACAGTCTATACTTCTAACACATTGATCAGTTTATCTGCATAGCAAATATCTGTGTATTTAAATTAGACATAACTTAAAGGCATGTAAAGGCAGCTTCTCTGAACTGAAACTAAAAGAGGAAAAAAAGTTTGATTTTAGTGAATTTTATATGGGTAGATTACTTACAAATTGTAGTCTGTTACTGATTCCTAAAGGCATGTCAAAAACTGTCATGATCCATTAAATTACACATTTTATGTAACATAATCAGAGTACTTTTAGAGTACTTTTGTAAGCAAGCAGTTTTGTTCCATATTGTTATCAAAATACACAGAGAAAGAAAATATACTTCATTTGTAGTTATTAACACCGAGAAGTGCATTAAATGTTACATAAGATCATAATTTCGCAAACTGGGTTTTGTGAGTTTTATGAAAAAGAATGAGGGAGGATCAATAAATGTAATCATGTAATTGATAAAAAAGTACTGTAACTATAGTCTTATTATGAGTATTTGAAAATGTGAAATTGAAAGTGTTTATAATTTGTTTTTCTAGAGTGAACCAATTCTCTTTAGAACAAGTTTTTCTATATGCCACTGCAAATTTTATTAATTTAATTACAGTTTCAATAATAATGCATATTAAAGCATAAAACATTTTACACAACGTTTCACTTTTATTCCACAACGTCAAAGGGGGAGGACCAGAACTGTAGAATTTTTGAAGTACAATTCAAATATTGGAAACAAAGAAAAAAACTAGCATATAAGTGAGAATTACATTTTAATTGGCTGATTTCTTATTTCATTTCACTTACTGTTATTTGTATGCGGTGAGGAAGACTGGGCTTATGTTAGTTCAACACTACTGAATAATGACAGCTATTTCAGAAACACAAGGGAGTTATTCTTGGTATGTTAACAGTAAATATGCAAGGCAACAGGCGTGAAGTAATCCACCATATGATATCTAACTTGAACTTCTCAAACTTGCTTATTCTGCACAGTACAGTGGCTCCAGACAGACTTACAAATATGAATGTTGTTGCATTAGCTAAAAGCACAATGAGAGTGAAGGGACATCCAGTCAAGTATGATGACCCATACTCAGAATTCGTGCTCTGCATTTAACCCATCCAAAGTGCACACACACAGCAGTGAACAGCCAACTGCGGGGAGCAGTTGGGAGTTTGGTGCTTTGCTCAAGAGCACTTAAGTTATGGTATTGCCAGCCTGAGACTCAAACCCACGTCCCTATAGGGTAAGGACTCAAACTCCCTAACCACTAGGCCACTTATGACTTATTAACCAGGTGTCAATTTGATTTTTGTTAGATGTCTATAGCTCCAGGGGTTTCACATTCCCTATAGAATCTATGTAGAATGAAAATGCTTAAAAACGAGTTTTTATTCGGATGGATGAAGACAAGAACATTACAACTACACATTCACCAAGAAAACAATGATTCAAAACAGGCCATTTGAGTTTATGGAATTCAGCAGAAATCGAGAAAAATTATAAGCCATATGAAAATGAAACCGAGGATAAGAGAACCCTGAAGAAAGATTAATGGATAGTAATGGGGCAGACATATTAAACAGAATTAAAACGTGAAGGGATATGAGAAAACAATTTATTTTGACTTATAGGCCTATACATTTTCAAGTTTTACTAAAAAGATTAAATGTAATAATTTATTAATTATTACTGTATTACTGGTTTCATTCGGTTGTTTCTACCTTTGGATTAATTTGTGTTTATTTGAAATTAGCTCTTCAAATTCCGTCGATAAGATCTGGCAAAAGATACAAGAAAGATCTGACAGGAGAAGACTGCTTGGAATTGCAGTGAAACTCAAGCATGCTTTGCAAAGATCGTGAAAAATAAAGACTGAGATAATGAGCCATTACAATCCCAGGTTGAAAAAGACCAGTCTCTTAAAGGGATACTCCACCCCAAAATGAAAATTTTGTAGTTAATAGCTTGCCCCCATGTCGTTCCAAACCTGTAAAAGCTTCATTCATCTTCAGAACACAATTTAAGATATTTTGGATGAAAACCAGGAGGCTTGTGACTGTCCCATAGACTACCAAGTAAGTTGCACTGTCAAGGTCCAGAATAGTATGAAAGACATCATCAGACTAGTCCAGGGGTCATTAAACTCAGTCCTGGAGGTCCGGTGTCCTGCAGAGTTTAGCTTCAACCCTAATCGATCCAGCTTATCAAGTCTATTTGCTATACTTGAAACTTCTAGGCTAGTGTGTTGAGGCAAGTTGGAGCTATTGTGTGCACTTTTGGCACTTGGCTGTATGTCACATCTGAGTGAACCATAACTGCACAAGTAATTAAGCAAGATGATAATGTACTGTATAAAGTAAGCTGCGAGGGACATAAGCCTACTCTTTCTCTAAAAATGTGCGCAGCTGTAAAATAAGCGGGAGATGTTTATGCATTCCCGCCGTGATATCACCACAACAAGACCTTTTATTAGGCTACAACGAAATGACAACTTTGCTCTACAACTTGAAATGCTAAATTTGTATTAGCTGTATTCTTCCCTGTGAACTGTTTAGAAAAGTAGTACAAATCCAGCTTTGCAAAAGATCTGACATGTCCCACATGGCCGAATGTAATCGACAACCACGATGTACAGCAAACTGCAAGGTAGCAAGGTCACGTGAGAATAATGTACTTTCATATTTGCATATTTTCGATACTGTTTAAAATTCAGTATACATTATATACTGAAGTCAAACTATGTTAGAATTCGATTTTGCTCATGAGAAGAATATTTGTCCTTGTGTTTCAACAACCAAAAACACAACCCTGTTTGAAGTCCTGTAACCAAATGTCGTTTGGCCTAAGGGCAGTTCAGCTAAAGCAAATAACAAACTAAATTAATTCATAAGCAAATACATTACATACTGAACATTCATTATTATAAAACTGAAGCTCGTCTTGTTGCCTTCATTCTCTGAGCATAGGGGAAATAGGAGTACATGAGAGTTTTTGGTGTGTGTGTTTCTTTTAGTGTTAGATTAGATTTATTCATAGTTAAAGGATGGTGTTTGGCTTCTTTCTGTGGTCTTGTCAATAGCAGTCCTGTGAGTCATTGCTCTGGCTCCCGGAACCACACCCTTATCCTTAACATTTGAATTCCGCATTGCCAGTGCTATAATCATACTTACAAAGAAACGAAACTCAGTCAAGTACTGCCATCGCCAGCAGATCCACAGTCATGGAGGAAACAGCTTCAGCTCTTCATTCAAGTGGATCCACAGATGTCGAGTGTCATGCATGTGTTGGAAAGAAGCGCAAAGCTGAACAGACTTGTGTTGAGTGTGCATCATCATACTGTGAGCATCATCTTGTCATGCATAACTCTTTGCATGTGGGAAAGAGGCACAGGCTTGTGGAGCCGAACGCAGTGTTGCAGGAGAACATCTGCCCTGATCATGGCAAAATGCTTTTTGTGTACTGCCGCACAGACCAGCTGTGCATCTGTCACCTGTGCATTACTGATAAACACAGAGGTCATGATGTCATCCCAGTGGAAGAGGAAGTGGCCAAAAAACAGGTCAGAAATGTGATTTGGAATGCAAAATATCTGGACCAGGACTCTGTGTTTAGTAGTGGTAGCCTGGTGTTGGTTTTGTAGTGACCGTAACTGCAGAGTGATATGGCTAATGGGTGCTATACTGAAATATTTTTGTGATGAGTGTTTCAGAGTTGGTCGCCCTATAGCTAAAAAAATATCTTATCTTTATCTTAAATTTCCCCTTAGAAATCCAAAGTATATGTTAGCACTGTTATTTTCCGTGGATTCCAAGGATTAAACCACACCCAGATTATTTTAATGAATTCACAAAGGTTTACATTTAACTGTGTAATACATTAAGAACAGTAATATTGTAAAATATTATATATATATATATATATATATAATTTTTTGTTGTTGTTGTTGCAAACTCGTGTGATTTAGGCTAATGCAATTGAATTTTGGCTACGGTGATAAACACACTCATAAACACACACACACACACACACACGCACACACACACACACACACACACACACACACACACACACACACACACACACACACACACACACACACACACACACACACACACACACACACACACATTTATATATAGTACAGACCAAAAGTTTGGACACACCTTCTCATTCAAAGAGTTTTCTTTATTTTCATGACTATGAAGATTTGTAGATTCACACTGAAGGCATTAAAACTATGAATTACCACATGTGGAATTATATATGGAATTATATACATAACAAAAAAGTGTGAGAAAACTGAAAAAATATTCATATTGTAAGTTCTTCAAAGTAGCCACCTTTTGCTTTGATTACTGCTTTGCACACTCTTGGCATTCTCTTGATGAGCTTCAAGAGGTATTCACCTGAAATGGTCTTCCAACAGTCTTGAAGGAGTTCCCCGAGAGATGCTTAGCACTTGTTGGCCCTTTTGCCTTCTGTCTGCGGTCCAGCTCACCCCTAAACCATCTCGATTGGGTTCAGGTCCGGTGACTGTGGAGGCCAGGTCATCTGGCGCAGCACCCCATCACTCTCCTTCTTGCTCAAATAGCCCTTGATGCCTTCAATGTGACTCTACAATCTTCATAGTCATGAAAATAAAGAAAACTCTTTGAATGAGAAGGTGTGTCCAAACTTTTGGTCTGTACTGTATATATATATATATATATATATATATATATATATATATATATATATATATATATATTCAATATTTTCTTGAAGATTTCTGTTAGATTTTAGAAGTTGACAGTCAGACATTTTTAATGACTGAGGCTGATCATCCAAAAATGGCCAGATACCAGCCAATTACCAGTGGCTAGCATGACACGTTGCTTATGTGGCTGAAATTAATCTAAATCTGTCTCATAAAAGGCTTAAAAACACTAGAATTGTACTACTGAGTTGAGCTGCCACTGAACTAATCTTTTTAAGATTAAGTTGGAGGAGTTGCAGAAGCAGACCAATGACATTATTGAAGCTAAGGAGAAAGATGTGCAAGAGCTGAAGCAAGCTGTAGAGCTTTTCAAGGTTAGAGGGCATTTATCTTTGCTTTGAAACTGTAACTGTCTTCATTGTCGATGGTATTGTATTGCTTGCATAGCTAAAGACATCCACTCTGCACTCTGTTCATTCTTAGGCTTCAGCATTTGAAGCACTGGAGAAGAATGAGAAGAACTTCACTGAGCTGATCCAGTCTATCAAGGACAATCAAAGCAAAGTAACAGAGCTGATTCAAGGACAGACACAGTCTGCAGTGAAAGAAGCAGAGGGATTTATAAAGACTCTACAGCAGGAGATCAGTAATATGAGGAACTTAGATGCAGATTTACAACGCCTGCAGCTGCTCTCTCATACTAACACTGATGTTCAATTTCTAGAGGTACAGTGATTAAAAATGGCTGTGAAACAGAAAAGAGTGACTGTTGAATTGTCTTGTAAAATCTTCAGGTAAAAGTTCAAGTCACATCTATGGTGTGTTTTCTCTCTCTCTTTCTCCAGAGCGCTGAGTCTATGCCCTCACTGACTGAGTATAAAAAACCATTCGTCTTCCTCGTGCATCCGTACAATTCTTTTGAGCGTGATTCCTTGGCGGTTAATGAACTAATAGAAAAGCTAAACACGACCAGCAAGTTGAGTTTATTCATGATTTCCAAAAAAGGTTAATAGAAGTTTACATTTAAATATATTTAATGTTAATATTATGGGTACTTTTCCGTTTGAAAGGCTGCATTCTAGTGTTGAGAAGGACTCGATCTTGAAAGCCTCAGAAGGAGACAGCCTTACTAGTAATCAGCCTTACAATTAAAGGATTAGTTCACGTCCAGAATAAACATTTCCTGATAATTTACTCACACCCATGTCACCCAAGATGTTCATGTCTTTCCTTCTTCAGTCGCAAAAAAATTAAGTTTTTTGAGGAAAACATTCCAGGATTTTTCTCCATACAGTGGACTTCAGTGGCAGCCAATGTGCTTACGAATAACGGTCTTATCTAGGGAAATGATCAGTCATTTTCTACATTTTTTTAAATAAAAATTAATAAACTTTCTATTGTTTTTAAACAAAAATGTTCATCTTGCAATAGCTCCACAATGCATGCGCAACTTCATGCATTATGTAATCAAGTTAGAAAGGTCATGTTTGGTCTTCGTCCGTGCTCTTCAGTTTAAAAAGGGAGGGTAGGCAGAAAAACTCCATCTTGTTTTCTCCCCCGAATTCAAAATCATCCGACATTGTTCTTTTACCTTTTTTTCACGCTTACATATGATTAGCTGAGGTATGGAATGCATATTTGGCGTGCTGTCCAGGGATGGGCTCCGAGCTCGGGAATGGCCCAAACCTAGAGTACCCCCCCCCCTCCCCGTATAGTTGTAAAGTGAACCTCGAAGTGAGGAGATGGGGTGGAGGAGGGATGCTGATAAACCGTCAATGGATAGAGGTAAGTCAGCGGTATTTATACTGTGGTATTGATTACTTGATTGTGGTCCACCGGTGTTGATTAGGCTAAGTATCTGACGCGCTCCTCCCTAACCTTGTAAATATAACATCATTTGTATTAGGCATTTGACTTTCTTTGCACATTTGCTTTGTAAACACTGGGTCGGTACTTTCGCCTTCATCACACATGAACTTCCCAACGTGACTATGTAATTTGTGAAGTGAATCTAGTGCAAGATGAGCATTTGTGGTTAAAGAGGGTGAATAAATTATCAGGAATTTATTTTATGGAAGTGAACTAATCCTTTAAGAAGCACCCTATGTCTGCAAATCACCTTATCTATTTTTCTTTGCAGTGAAAAACACTAGAATCGTAAGATCACCACCACCACAGACACGAGAGGAGCTTCTACAGTGTAAGTTTCCGATATAGAACTGAACACGCAGAAGCATTTATTTTCTGATTGTGAGGTAATGCAACATAGTCCTTTATGTTTGGTGTACTAATATTGCATCATGTCCATCTATCTTTCTAAGATGCATCAAAACTCACTTTTAATACCAACTCAGCACATGAAAGTCTCATCTTGAGGAATGAGAACAAGGAGGTGAAGGCCTCGCACCTGCTTCAGGACTATCCTGAAAACACTCAGAGATTTAACTGCAGGGTACAGATCCTGTGCAACGAAGGTCTGAGAGGCTCCCCTAAATATTGGGAAGTAGAGATTGGCGGGGGCACTTGGGTCTGCATTGCTGTGTCCTACCAAGGGATCCGTAGAAAAGGCAAGCAGCGTACACTCTTTGGGAGAAATGCCCAGTCATGGGGATTACGCTGTAAACGTGTCCATATAGAATTTTGGCATGACAATAAGACAACATTTTCGACGTTTCAATCACATGGCTCAAAAATAGGAGTGTATTTGGACTACAGGGCTGGAATCTTGGCATTTTACAACGTGTCTGACAACATGAGTCTCATTTATAAGCACCAAACTGTTTTTAAAGAGCCTGTTTATCCTGGGTTCGGACTTGCTGGGAATGGTTCCTACGTGAGACTTTGCGATCCAGTGAAAAATGAGACCAAAACATCCCTTTCTTCTCCATTTAAGTTTGGTAGTTTGTAAGTTGTAGTGTTTACACATGCAGCTGACATGAAGTTCACTGACTGAATTCTCAAACTAGTATGCAATCATTCATTAGGATTTGGAGGAAAGATGTGGGTTTTGCATGTAGACACTTGGTGGCAGCACTGGATAAGTTTTAAATTCAGCCTTTTTATAGCAGCATCTGTAATTATGAACAGCTCAAATTTAGCCAAGAGTAACCAAAGAGAAAAAAATCCATGTTTTGTATTTTATAAATCTTTGCATGTTTATTAAATGATTGATTTTATATACTGCTTTATAAACGATAGCAATATGCACAATCTCTATTTTTAACATCTTCTGAATATTTATGAAATTATCTCCTTATACTAATGTTGCAAGTGCATATCCATTTCACATCTGCTGATCTGTCGTCTATCTAATCCTTCCTCCACATCCACAAACTATGTCTGTTCCTGTTCCCACTATCTGTCTATATTTTATTTTTCCGTTATGCATTAGTCCATCTCTCCTGTCATGCTCCCTTCAGGCTGCAATCTTTTACTGTTCCAACAGTTAGACCTATATGCCCCCCCCCCCCTTTAACCACACAAATGCACATACTCACACACACACAATATCTCATTGAGCAGATACTGATGCCCAGAGGGTTGGTATAAGGGACAAAACCAAAGCCAGTCGCCTCCTGCACTCCCCCCTGCTACCCACCCTTCCAAACACAAAATCAGCCTAGGGGTAAGTGTAGGGCAGACACGGTTTCAACAGAGCAAGCAATGCCCGAGCAACAGAGAAACGCAGGAAATGTGTGTAGAGGGAAGGATAGGCACTAATAGCGAACATCATAGAGAGAGAAAGTGTGCCATGGTCCTCAGGGAGCCCATTTACAGTTCTGTCCAATCACAGACATCATTTTCTGCCTGTATTATCCTTTTATGAGTGACGGGGATTTTAAAATACTCTATTATGAAAGAAACCATTTCTCTCACTGCCAAGGACACTGACACTAGTCTCTATAAATACCCGTTTTTATACACTGAGTCACTGTATAGACTCGAAATGCTGGGCACAAACACCTCCTAGCAATTACCCAGCAGGCAGATGCTGAGGTCTGTCACTTACTGCTAACAAGGTGCATGACTCTCTTGATGCTGTTGGAGTAAGTTGTTGTATAATACACAGTTTTCTTTCTCACACTGATGTATTTCCTGTTGAATAGAGAGGTTTGCCTGAGACAGGCAGCCTGTCAGTGTTTATTATTATTTTTATTATTATTTTTAATTTATAGCCCTATAGGCTAGTCAGGTGCAAGTGGTCTTGGGTGGCTTATTCTAAAGATCATTTGATTGGACAAAAATGTGTAAAGTGCAAGATGAGTCATCAATATTTATGGCCTGTTTTCCCAAGCTAAAAGTGCTATTTTGCTAAGAGAACACTAGCATATTTATTATCCTCAAAGCTAACAGTAATCCACAGAACATTTCCTGCTTGTTTTACTACCTGTTATTATGGACCTATCTGGTGAAATGTTAATATTAGTTCAACAACCAGAGTGCTTCTACACCATTGTTATTCAACTAACATTTTCCTCTGATTTTATAGGGATAAATTATGGCAAAATCCTACCGAGCAACCCTATCTAGCTAGATATCTATACACTAGTATACTTTTAAATGGATACTTATGGAAATAATTAACTTAATTATTAGTAATTAAACATTTGTATTGAATTGCAATTTAATACATTTCAATTGTATTATGTTTAAATGTAATATGACAAACATAAAATTATAATCATTCAATCACTTAACGTACTTTAGCACTTTAGCACTTAAGCTTACCTCTTTAAAGCATGACAAAATATTATTAAAACATGGTGATTTATATTGTACTTTAAAAGTAAAACTTTTAATTTGACATTATTACAAAGTGCACTGTGTCAAAGAGTGTCAATAACAGTCTTTAAGTAGCCTACACTTAAGTTGCTTTTTATTTCATATATTCATCATCATTCACGTCTATATATTTGGTCAAAAGATGAAAGGACTTCAGTCATGTTCCCATCCAGGCACAGACCTTGCCTGTACATTATTAAATTATTACTTTACATACAGTATATACACGCACACTTGTGTGTGAACTCTCTCATGCCCTCCTCCTCCTCCTCTCGCTGGCTCTCTTCTCTTCAGTATGATATGTTTATAGGCATTGGCTGAGTGAGAGCGTGCATTATAGCTGCTCCTGCTTGATAAGGAAAGGAAGAGGAGAGGGCGCTGGACGTCATGGCATCCAAAGACACCGTCGCGACTGCTTTTCTCCCCGTGAGTCGGGAAATGACAGGTGATTAAATCCAATCGCTCTTTTTCTTCTTCCTATCCGACATTCGACACGCGCACCGTGGGATTTGTTAAGCGCGTCCCCGCTCGCGCCCGGTGCTTTGTGTTTTAGTGGTTTGAAATCTTCACAGCCTTGAATGTTTGATAAGGCGGCAGATTTGTGAAGATGTAATGATTTCTCATACAGATTGCATGTGATTAACGGTAGAATCATTCATTTAGCGGGTGAGCATGTGTGCATATCGTCGCTTTAATGACGGTCACTTCGTGTCCATCTTCAAAAGGCTAAATTTGTGCAAATCGATCAGTTGGATTTTTGTATGTGTGTGTGTCTGTTGCGTTCGCCTGCAGTGTGTAGGTAGTTGTGTGTGCCCGAGCGCACATATAATGCTGTTCTCTCTTTGATGTGTCTCAGATATGAGTTAGCCTACTTTCAGTTCTTTACACATTTGTGTATAGCTGCTGACGCAAGTTCACGGAGAAGCTGATACACTTCAGTCACATCCATCATGTGTGTCTTCAGGGCTGATGGAACACACTCATCATAGAGGTCGTCATCTTTGCGCACGGTGATGCGTCCTCACACTTACTGACACATACAATGACACACGGAACACACACTAGCAGTTTGTCATTTGGAGCGCTCTCACTGTTAATTACCTTCACACATTATTATCTTCCTTCGGTTATTAATCACTATTACTAACCCAGTATTTACTGTCCTGCTCCCAGGCGTTTGCGCTCTCTATTTCAATTTATTGCACTGGGGGAAAGCACAAAACAAGTCATAAGAGTCACTTTTTCAAAACTGAGATTTATTCATCATCTGAAAGCTGAATAAATAAGCTTTCCATTGATGTATGGTTTGTTAGGAAAGGACAATATTTGAATATCTGGAATCCGAGGGTTTAAAGTATATAATATCTTCATGGAACATTATATTTACAAATTATCCTAATGATTTTTGGCATAAAAGAAAAATCGATAATTTATTTATTGTTGTTGGCTATTGCTACAAATATGCTCGTGCAATTTATGACTGGTTTTGTGGTCCAGAATCACAACTATAGACATATATAGTATGAGACAACACATTATCTTACCATAAAGCGTTTTTATTGTCTTATAATTTACAGTGATATTGAGTATTTAACATGGCAATACATATACTTTTATGGTAATGTCAGGGTTGTCACTTTAATTTACAGGGCACAGGACCAAATTATTGGGACCAGTAAGCTAGGTGACCTTAATATGCCCCATTGCTTTGGGCCCGGGACAGTGTTCCCATTTGTCTTTCCCTGACGATGGCTCTGGGTAAAATATTTTGGGTAAAATATTCTGGGTTAGATAAGTTTATAGCTTTTATAAGTATAATGAACTTAGAATTTATGGGGAAAGTGCAATTCCCATTATTATTTGTGTGAAATTGTTTTAATGTATATATATATATATATATATATATATATATATATATATATATATATATATATATATATATATATATATATAAAATCTGGTATTAATTAGGCTATGCACATTACATTGGAGTGTTTAAGTTATTTAGTTCATGTCAATTGCATTATTCTGCCATTTGCGGTGCTTGTGATGATGTTGGTGTGGGTGACACTGTTCATTCTATTACTGGTCACTTGAGATGCGAATTTTGATGAATTGTGAGTCATCATGTGGCCTTCCATTGTACCATCTGTATCATTATCAGCACTTTTGCAGTAATCTACAGATTCTAATAGCTCAGATACGATGGTGTATTAATATTATTTTTCTTTTGGAAAAGCTGAAAAGTCAAAAATGGTGAACAGTCCCGACTTAAAACCTAAACTTTCTCATACACACTGTAGAGTAAATTCAAATCAATTATGCCGCTTTAGACAATAAACATATCAATAGCAATACGCCTGAATTCATGCTATCTAAATTTTAACCGAATATCTTTGATGTTTTAAAAGGATAAAATTACTAATAAAATAAAACAATAAACTGGGGAAAATGCAGAATCAGTCATCATTTAAATAAACCCACCTCAACACCAAGCTTAATTCATGGCTACCTGCTAAATAAATATATAAATGCATGTAGATTACTGAGCTCCAGCTGCGATTATTGGATTATGTGAGAAGGAAGAGACAATAGAGTCATGTGAGAAACATGAAACTGTATTTAGTGTAGGACAAATATACATTTAAGTTATTACATGATAAATATTTGACCGGTCAGTATCTAGCATTTCAGAATGGCATGTAATCAGTTAAAGTTAACAGTGCAGAGTAAAATAAAAAAGGAACAATAAGCACATAAAAAAAAATGAAACATTAAAATGGTAACATTAATTGAAGATGAAAAATAAGACTAGATATAAAAATAATAGTTAGCAAAGGTTTAGTAATGGGGGAATAGTGGGCAAGACAGATCACCTACCACAATATGAAGGACAGTGATTGAATACGTTCTGTGCTGCTAGAAAACATCAGCCTTTTAGATTCCCCTATTAAAAAGGGAGCAAAATCACAAATATGTGATCTCTCTCTCCATCTTTCTCTCAGTCACCACTTCTTCCATCTGATCTAAATCCCACTCCATCACTTATTCCATTTGTTCCATTTTCTTTTGCTCTTTCTCTTTCTTTTTACATATCCCTACCCCATTTATTTATCCCCCTGTTTCTTGCTGTAATGGAAACATGTGGTCTAGTTTGGCCCTTTGCTGTTCTTAGTCTGTCAGAAAGCCTAGGATCCCGTGATTGGGTCTTACACAGATTAAAGTTGATTGCGACTGCATTAACTGTTTGTCTTGCTCTGATCCTTCTCTCCCTCTCTCTCTTTCCTCTGTTATTTCTTCTTCTGCTCGCTCTGGCTTTCTATTCCTTCTCTGAGTCTTTCCTCTTGGTAAAAGTGTAAAATGCATATTCCAGGAATTAGATCACAGGTGTCATATACAGTATGTGCGAAGCCAGATGAAAAGTATGACTTTTCTCATTTATTTTCTGCTTTTCGCTTTTTTATTTTATTTGTGTTGCTATGTACAGTATGCATGCAGAAGGACCACCTACACAAGTGGACAAGGTGTAAAAATAAAGCATATAAAGCAGTCATTTTCTAACCCTGTGTGCAGTGAAAATATGTCTGAGATAGACAGAGGGCTTCTCCAGCCATTAATGCATCGCCTTTCTATTTTGCAGAGAGCATCAGACGAGTTATCGACAAGGCATCAATCAAGTTGGTGAGAGCTATCAAAGTAGAAAACAAGAGTGGCAAATCAGAAGATCGGATTCTGGTAAGGCACTGCGTTTAACTTCCATATTTAACTAGCCATATGTCCATAAAAGTACAGTTGACAAAAATTAAATGGTGTCGTCGTTTATCATCAGGTTGTTCAAAATTTTCTTTCAACATATTTGATTATGTATGTGTGATACATTTTTGGACATGTGTCATGTACATATATATCCATCATAAAATATATATGTTCTAAATATAAATAACAGCATGTATCCTCATATAGGTTTTATTAAGGTCTACATATAAACATTTATCAGGTATCATATATGGCAATATTTTTATTTGACATATAATTACAAAAGAGCCCTGAAGCTTTCGGGGCTCAAAAAAAAAAAGAAAGAAAAAATTGCCAAAGCACCATAAAAAATTTTCTTAACTTTTTCCAAAGTAAACAGACTGAAATGCAAGGCAGTTTAAGAAATTTAAAAAGTCCTTCACTGATGATGTTCACTTCTAGTTAGCTTTGACTAGATCATTGAGTCATTGTCTTGAATTCAAAAACTGAATTAATTTTATTCGTGAATGACTCATTCAGATCATTCAGCTCTTGACTGAAGCAGCCTTGTGTTCACTGCAAGCTGAAAGCTTCAGTCCCTGTTCTGAAACAGTGCTCCACTAAAGAAAGTCATCCAGGTTTGGAACAAACAAGAAGATGTGTTTTGAAATGGTCAAAATTTCATTTTCATTTTTTTTTGGAGTGAAGTAGTCCTTTAAAACCCATCAGCACTGGCTAAACATGTGCATCCACTCTGTGCCTTTATTTTGTGCTTCTATTATCCAGCAGCAACAAAAACAATGAGCCTGAGACTTTACCCTTTCCTCCTCTGTAATGGTGTGTGCAGTGTTTACTGCCTGCTGGTTGGGTTGTTTTTGCCAAGTCCATTTGGAGAATGGGCAGTGGAATCAATGATAAAAGCAATGTACGTGTGATTGTGCGCGCACACAAACAGAAATAGTTGGAGACTGGACCCCTGCTGAGCTGTGAGCATTACTGCGGCCATTGAGTCTTGTTGGGTCTGAGGGACCGACCGACTCTAGAAGGAGTGTGTGCGGGATATAGGATGGGGAGAGAAGAGGTGGCACACGAATGCCAGTGTGTGTGTTTGTGTGTGTGTGATAGTCACTTCAAGACCACTGAAAGCAGCTGGAGACTTGAAATGCCAGGGTTTGGAGCCACAAAAGCTAAATTAATCATCCAGATTGGTTTCAAACACACACACACATACAGAGTGAAGGAGGTGACTGAGGTGAGGAATCAAACTCATTTCCTGCTGAGTGTCAATGGACTGTCGTTGACACAAACCCTGAGAGATCTTCCTTTTCTACGCTTGATATAGAAACAATTGTGACTCAGATAAATTTCACAAATAATTACAAGGAATTGGAAACTAACAGTGAATTAATGGTAACATTTTCAAGTGGAATAACTGAAATAGTATTTTCCTGTAAAATGTATTCAGATTATCTTGTTTTATTTTGTTTTATTAAATACCCCCTGTGGTGAAAATCTCATTTTAACACTGTTTGTCTGGTGTTATTAATATGCTTCAAGACAAAATTGGTTAACACCACTGCTCAGCGAGTTCCCTTTAAAGCTGCAGTGTAGCAAAACAGTCTCTGAAACATGTGGTTTGAATCCAACCCTGTTTCTACTGTCGTCAACTGGGATGGGATTTTTCATATCATTAGCAAAGCATTTCTACCGAAGGTTGCCGATTTCAGAAGTTAACTCTCTTAGATGGCGAACAGGAACGTGGTTTGTGTTACATTAGTTACACAACGATATTAGTTACTGTTATGTGTCCGATGATGTAGAGAGCGATTTATAAAAAGCATTGCTATTCTGCTACATTGACTTGTATATGACGTATTCAACGGAATTTGTTTGTGGTTCAAAAATAACTGGCTACTTTAATCCATTATAGCCGCACTTGTCATTGTGTAGTGTTTATTGCTTCTATTAGCCAAGTGAGAGTGGAGCAGTTTTTCTGAGCTGGTGTGATTGAGTGGAGGCGGGGGCTAATTTGCATGTTCATGGTTGTGTGTATAATAAATGAGTTCAGGGTGTAGAGTTATATATTTAAACCGTTATAAGGCATGAAAAAATTATTTTCAGAGTTAAAATGTTTAAGTAAATCATTTTCATTTTCAAATATAAGTTTGAAGTGATTCAATTAGTGACTGCAGGGAGACTTTAAAAGAAAAAAATTAAAGGAAAGTTCACCCAAATGAAAGTTCAGCCAGTACTCAGCCACATATAATTTGGAATCTATGGAACACAGTAAGAAAAGTTTAGCAGAATGTTCTTGCAGCTCTTTTCCATTCATTAAAAGTGAATACTGTCTACAGTAAAAACAAATAAACTGAATTTTCATTTTGTGGTGAACTATTCCTTTAACCTCACACCCCCTGCCAATCTGCCTTTGTTTCTCTTCCTCTTTCTGACTCTGTCTATTTATATTTTCATCTTCTATCCCCTTCCCCCTCTCCACTGTGTCTTAGACGGCTCTTTTTTCATTCTCTGTCATTGTTCTGTTCTTCACATTATATGCTTTACTCAGGCTCGCTTCTCTGTTCTGTCAGATTGATGTCAAGTGTGTTTTTTCGGTAGTTTAATGTGCTTATGACTGTGGTGTGGATGGTAAGAAATTGTGCCCAAAGAGCAAAGCAAATTTAAATGTAGGTCCGACACTATGACAAGCGCTTGGGGGTACACACACACACACACACACCCAATGTAGAGATATTTGCTTGTGGTCTGTCACTCGCTGCTCCTTTACCCCAGGGGTTTTGTGTGTGTATGTGTATGTAGTAGAATGCCAACTGTACCAGCTTACAAAACACACCCTCATCTGCACATCCATCAATACACACACACATAAACACACACGCACATCTCTGGCCCCGATACAGCTGTATAGAGCACTCAGCAAGACATCAGCTCAAGCCTTTAGGCACGGACCTAAAAAAATCTCTCAAACACACTTTTTCGTACACATTCACTTGGAGATCACACAGTCTTGTGTGCGCACACACATACAGACTATATATTTTGTAGACCCACAGCAGAGAGTGATTGTGTGATGTTGGAAGAGGGGATGGGATAAGAGCTGGTCTTGGAGAACAAGAACACACCAGGGAGAGGATCACGAGAGGGGGCAATAGAGAGAGAGCTAGCGAGGGGGTGGGCGGCAGAGGAGATTGCTTGTTTTGAAGCCCCAAATGTCCCCTTTTCTTCCCCTTCAATTATTAATCTCGGTCTGTCGCTTCAGTTTTTCCTCTCCTGTGGAATAATAGGCCAATTAAAGGCTGTGATCGCCACAGTGAGTGATATGAAGTCTTCCTCAGATCCAGGCTGTCCGCACCACCACCCTGTCTGCTGGAGCGTTCTCATGGGGAACGGTTCCTAGCTGCGATGACTGGCTTAGTGGCATGCTTAAATTCAGACGCAGTGATTTTATTTGGATATTTCTCTCAAGATTTTGTTGTTTTGAAATATATGTGACTATTTTGGGGCAGTTGACAGCACTGGTGGTGCAATAAATCTAAAACTACTTATATTCATTCTTATACAATTCCGTTTTTAATTTTAGTTATAGAATTTCTATCATTATTATGGGTGCAGTTTTATGACCTAATTTTAATTATATTTGATGGAATTTACTTACTCTAATCCATTTACTTGACAAAGTGCATTTGTCACTCTGCAGGACCAATTGCAAAAAGTTTTTAAAATGGCATTTAAAAGGGTAAAACTATAAACTATGAAATAGTGAACAGTCACAGCACCTAGCCTAAATATTACAACATTTTAGTGCCTCGTTAAAATAATATTAATAATAAAGAAAATTATGATTTTGAGAATAAAGTTGTCATGTTTCAATAATCATGCCTTTAATGAAGAAAGTCACTATAAAATATTTTACAAAAATGCCCCTTTTATATTTTTTCCTTATGGGTTTAATGTCATAATGCTACTTTATTAACTTCAAAATATTACTACTTTAATCTTGTAGTATTATGACTTCACAGCTTTATGGCCTTTACTGTCTTTACGCTTTATGTTCTTTTTTTTTTTTAGTTTAAACATGGTATTGCAAACTGTTGTAAAATATAAATTTTTGACTAAAAAAATTAAATACATGTCATGATTTGTAAACTTACCTTTAACATACATGATCTTTATTAAATCAGCACTCTGGAATAAATACCAATTAAACTTCATTAACATTATATTTACAGAAATACACATACAGTACAGTGGAAGTCTATGGTGCAGCTGTTGTTTGTTGTCCCATATACCTCCACTATAACTGCATAAGTGTCAATATATTGTTTACAGCAAGTAGCTTAGCTTGTATTTTAACCCAGAATAATCCTTTAAAGTGCTGATAAATTCACATTAGATCTTTATATATAAAAACTAACAAGGATTATGGGTGTACCGCTCAGGGTAATGCGCTTTCTCTGGTCTAAGAAGTATCTTATAGTTGCACAACTGCTGCATTATGATAGTAGAGACAGGGTAAAGACGAGTAATGTGATACAAGGCGCTTAAGGAGAAGTCTGCGGTCCAAGGATAACCTGTGGAGATGTTGAGAGGCAGTGACTATGGGGGATTGCACTGCAGTCTGGATGGATGTGATGAGACAAGCCGATCCACTTCCGAAGAGGAAGAGAAATGGAATAAGATATACAGTATAAAGAGTATATGGTGTAAAAAGTATCACTTTTGGATGGTTTATCTGCAAGACAGAGTATGACCTAAAGCTGAGAGTATATTTCAAAATACCTAAAATGTATCTTTTAGCAGATAAATATTCTTGAGATATACAATAGTGTGATATTGAGTGGATTCCATTCAAAAGTGTGCATCATTGTGGCATACTCTGAAAGACAGCACTTGAATCAAGCACTCAGAATAGAGGGCAAAGGCCATTACTGTTACACAGGAACATTTGAATTAGAATTTTGAACGCTGCCTTGAAATTCAGGCTTAAATAGATCTTGTAAAAACCTCTGTGTCAATTTTGTCTTTAATACTTATTTATTTTTGTACTGCAGCAAATAAATGAATATATAATAACAAAATAAATTAATAAATATATCCAGCTAATGGAATCTGTTCCACCACCCCATGCTATGAGATGTTTTTGTAGTGGCTTGAAAGTATGCGGATGAATCTTAACCAGCATCAGTTTGATAAATATTAGAACCTGCTCGGATAAGAAACATGGGAGGAACAAAATTCAGTGGCAAGCAATTCAATGCCAAAATCTGTTCCCCCACCCCATGTGGAGATATGTTGATATAGTGGCTCAGAAGTGGTTGATTTTATTTTATATGAGGATGAATCCTGACCAGTATCAGTTTTATTAAATATTAGAGCCTCCTTTTACAAGAAACATATAGGAAATAATGAAATCTGATGATGAAAAATTAATTTAGACTCAATTCAAGTTTATCTGTATAGCGCTTTTTACGATACAAATCATTGCAAAGCAACTTTACAGAAAATTAAGTTTCTACAATATTTAGTAGTAGCTTATAAGTGGTGACTGTCAGTTTATGCGCATATGACAGGAATTTTCTGAAAAATTAATACAAGACATAATCAACCAGACGATGAACACTATTAACAGCAATTAAAAGTGAAAGTGAAGTGAAGTGACATTCAGCCAAGTATGGTGACCCATACTCAGAATTTGTGCTCTGCATTTACCCCATCCGAAATGCACACACACAGAGCAGTGAACACACACACACTGTGAGCACACACCCAGAGCAGTGGGCAGCCATTTATGCTGCGGCGCCCGGGGAGCAGTTGGGGGTTCGATGCCTTGCTCAAGGGCACGCAAGTCATGGTATTGAAGGTGGAGAGAGAACTGTACATGCACTCCCCCCACCCACAATTCCATCCACAGAGCTTATTCAGTGATACTTTTTTAAACTTGACGTTGGTCACTATTCACTGCCATTATAAGTGCAAAACATTTTTTTTTTTTTAATTCTCCTTTTGTGTTCCAAAATAAGTATGTAAAGGTCAGGACACACACACCAAGCCGACGGTCAGCTGTTGGCCGATGGTGAGCAATGGTCGGGCTAGTTTGTTTGGTGTGCTCACTTTTCGGCTTTTGTCAGGCTTACGTCAGGCTTACGTCAGTGGCAGTTTGCCAGATTCAACATATTGAACTGGCGACATGGCTGTCGGGACCACATGCTTGAAGGTGAGCTCTGATTGGATGTTCAGTTTGGCGAACGAGTCAGTACCCGAGAATTAAAGTGAATCTGATGAAAACAAACACGTACTGTAAATGAAGGCGGTACAGACAATGTTACATGATCTTTCCCAATCATTCTAATACGTGAATGTTTTCATAACAAAATGAGCCACTTAAAATTATTAAAGTTATCAGCGTTACTGATATTCAAAATGCTAAGCAAGCACTGCTTTGTTTATATTTCGTAGATCTGCGTTTATCTCATATATCTTTGTTTCGGTTTCTCCTTTTGAATGACGAATAAATACTATTCATAGCTGCTGGTATAGAAAGTTAATTCCTCTCACGCATTCGCAGAACGCATGTGTTTGCTTTTAGCTGTATTCTGTGCGGTGTGTTCAAGCGGAGCTTCTTGGTCCAATGCTGCCGACTCGAGTCGACAACACCATCTGCTTTCGTCGCCACTAGTTTTTTGATGTTGGCTTACATTATAACAATTCCAGGGTGAATAAATAATAAATGAATGGGTGAACTTACTATTTAACTAAAAATGAGACAAAAATACTTATTAAGAACAGGCTTGCAATGCTGAAAACTACTTAAGTAACATACTTCCTCCAGTCTCAAGCTTTAGCTCCTCCTCTCTGTCTTTGTCCTTTTATCTTTCTTTTATTTCCTCTCTTGTTCTCTCACTCTGGGCTTTAGTTACAGAGCTGCTTTGATTCCAATACTTTTAATCATCAGTGAATCTGGAGCACATGGCATTTCAGCCCTGATACATCCTTCCTTGTATCCTTCTTTCTCACTCTTTATTCCTCTCATCTCTTCGCTTCTTAAGTACAGTTAAGACTCAGACCTGCTGCGGGAGTAGATCCATACTCTTCCTCTCACCTACAAAGGCTGACAGCTGAAATGGGTCCGTCTTAGGCAATGATACCTGCGTCCAAGCAAGTCGGTGTGATGTGTCTGAGAAGAGATGTACAGGGGCACGTTTGGAGCAATCTGCAGCTCTTTTAGAGTCTCCTGGGCACAGCGCTGACTTGTCCCCAACAGCCTTTGAATTATGGGTCGTGTTTGAAGTGTCAAGCCAGATTCCTGACATCGTATGATTAATATAAACCCTCTCCCTTCTGCACACACAAACCCCACCTCCCTCACACACACACACACATCCTCATATCTCTCATTCTTTGAAGTCGGTACTGAGAGGTGGTGGATGATTTATAGGGCAAGTGTTGTACCAGTCTGATCTCCTCAGGCTCGAATGGCCTATGAAAGCCACGGACTCCACATCTGCGATCGCTGGATGAAAGTGTTTTTTTCGCACCTTAACGAGTGGATGCGGTGATTGACTGTCTCAGTCAAACCGCCTGACCTCTGACACCCTACTCGGAGGACGAGTAGTTGCAGACAAATCCGACCTTGTTTGGGCCCGTCCTCCACAGTTTTCCCCGCAAAAATGCTTGCACAACAGGTCTCGGTTCCAATAATGAATACTAATGTTGATATCATTATATGGGTGTCGTATTCTGTCTGCATTCAACAGCAGGGTGAGTAATGCGCGTCGTAGCTTAACTGCTGCATTCATTACCATGCGATCAGCCGCGGTCCCCACCCATGCAATGTGTTAGGCAGTCTTTGATGTATTCCGATCCGTTCCTTAATTGGGGGTCCCCCCTCTTCCATCCATCCATGCAAACTCGGTCAAGTCCAGACACCCCAGTGGCCTTTTAATAATTAATGTGGCTGTTTATGTGCCGATCTTTTGTGTCTGCTTCCTTTGATAGTAAAGCCTTTGATGAGTAGACAACACTTTCTGGTTGCCAATCTGACTTTTCCTTCCTCTGTCTGTCTCTCTTGCATCATATCTCTCTCTTGTGGAGCGTATTTATATAACTAAGTTTTCCTGACCATTATAGAGTTTTGAGGTGGGGTACACTCTAAAAATGTCATCTTGCAATCAATGGTTGTGTCTCTGTTAACTCTGACAAAGCATCAAGAACTTCCTTTACACAAACCACCCAAACATCCAACCCAAGCCTCCATCAAAGCCTATAGGAATACCAGCCATCAAAGCCTATACAAAGTCTTTATTAAGGAGAAACCTGGGATCTCCATCTCTCTGTTTCTTCTTCTTGGTGGGGTGCCATTAGTAATACATTGGAGGGAGGACTTGAAGAATCGAAATCGACAGGGTGGAAACAGAATAGATGAGTGAAGGAGGATGAAGAAACCAGGGGGCCTAGGTTGTGGGGGCTGCACTGAATCAGAGGAAACAGGATTTTTTGAGTCGAATTGAAGCGAGGATTTGAGAATATACAAAGTAGATCAGACAAAGAACATCTCAAGATGAGTGGAAGAAAGTTGGAGAGGGAAAAAGGGCAGTAAGATGTAAACTGGTTGATGTTTAGATCCGTAGTTCTCAAACTTTTTGACTCAAAGGCCCCACTGTTTACTGAGCATTCAAATGACCCCTGTATAATATATCATTAATATAAATGATTTGTTATTGATTTAAATCATTTTAAGTCATCCTGCAGTCCCTGTGAGCATGGGCCTGCTTTGCTAAAGTCTACTGGTTTAGATCATGAGAAAGGGAGTGATTGGTGTGTGGGGTGTGACAAAGGCCTAAATGAAGTGTGCTAATGAAGAATTTAAATTATCAATGAGATTTCGAGGTTCCTCCAGACCTTTCCATGCTATTTCACACACACATTTACACTCACTCTCAAAATATAGTACAATCCTTCTTTTTATGTTTCTGTAATCCCCAGACATCACACAAATCCTTATTCCTTCCTCTCTGCGCCTACTCATCTGTCTGTAATGCAGATTGCCTCACTTCAGTACACATTTGAAATCCATAAACAACAGCACCCATAGAAGTGCCCATGTGTAAATGGTTTCTCTATAATTTTGTTATAGAACTGTAAGACTAGAACAACCTCAGACACTTTGATCTTCCGAGATACAGACAATACAACACAGTGTATTAAAATGCAGGCATCTGTTTCCACATCTCACTGAGAGAAGATGCAGGAAAGCATTTGTTCTTTTTCTTCCATTTTCTTCCATTCGCTCAGTTTACTCAGGATGGTCAATAGCAAAATATAATGTTTTCTTTTTAGAGCAACAGTGTTTAAATATGGTTCAGCCTCAACCTCTGATTATTGTAAAATTATTCTTAAAAAGTGTACTTAGTTAGTAACGTCTCAGGTTACGCATATAACCATGGTTCCCCGAAGGGAAGGAGACACTGTGTCGAAACGCTTGAAGTGCCACATGAGATGGCGTCCCATTCACGGACTGCAGGCAGAGCAGCCACTCGTGACCACTCCTCAACTGGTGAGGGTTGCGTCCGTCACTATCATACACGCGACAAAGAGCTCCCAGCACTAGGCCCTGAGTCAAGAACCAAGGTTTCTTCGACATGTCTAAGGCACCTCTGCGTGACCTTGTACATGCGAAGCGGGTTTCCCCTCGGGGAGAACCCCTTTGTTTTAAGCCACCCCTTTAGAGGTCTCATGTACAGCAGACATTGGTATCACATTGGACGCAGCTGCCATCAGACCCAGCAGTCTCTGAAACTGCTTGACAGTGAATGACTGGCTTTATTTCATTCTCATGACTGCCTTGAGGATCGACTCGATCCGAGCAGGGGACAGCTGAACCTGCATCGTACTTGCACAAGTGGTTCTCTGGTCGTTACTCATGGCTCCCAAGATACCAACCAGGGTACGGTAGTCAATTATTTCATCTTAAAATATTACAAATAATATAAAAGTTATTATTATGTTTACTTTATACAAATCAGTAAAACTTGAAAAGCAAAAATGTGTACAGTGACCTAAAATTGTCTTTTTATTTGTTTAAAAAATTATAAACTATCAATCAGATAGAAGGCATGTTTTCATCATGGTATATCTTTCATACCTTAAAAATGTGTGTTTCAAATATGATACGGTGGGTTTTATAGGATACAAATACACTTGTGCTGCATAATTCACATTTCAACAAACATGAGCCCATTTGTACTGTAATATTATCTTTATGAGTAGAGAGGTCAGAAGACAAAATGCTGTAATGTAAAGTTCCCCAGAAACTGCTTCATGACTTATATAATGTCTGCTGTCCATTAGATTCAGTTGAACAGGCTGTTCTCCAGAGAAACCTAAACCATAATTCCTTTGAACATTGTCTTGGACTTTTTACTTAATCTTACACTTTATTTATTGAGCTTTCATCCGCTCTTTTGTCTCTCAGGTCTTGGCAACATGGCGGCTGTACCTCATGGCCCCCAAGATACCAACCAAGGTACGGTAGGCAATTACGCACCACCTGTCTGCTCCGTCTCAAAGCACTGCAGTAATCTGGTTTAGCATGACTTATGTAGGAAGATGCTCATTTTCACCTCAGGTGGAACAAACGTTCAACTTCCTGGAGATTCGGGCAATGAACACCCACCCGGATAATCAAGTAGGAAAAGCGTTTCAGCTTTTGCGGTCAGATTTTCCTCTCACTTGTTCGCTCCATCGTTTTGCTTCTCTAAAGCATGTTCTTCCCTTCACAGGTTGTCATAGAAACAGACAAGTCCACATATTCCCTGAGGCTGCAGTCTAATGACCACCTGGATCAGCTGATTAGCCACATCAACTTTGCTCTCTCTCGGATCTTCAACAACTCCATCTACACGTAGGTGTCCCAAGAAACCCACAGGTTTACCGTGGTCCTGCATAGCCACATTTTGACAGAACCGCATAATGGTGACGTCTGAGGCAGAGACTAGCCCAGTTGTGGCCTATATTTGCTCACGCCATCCGAACAGAGACGCAAATCTAATTTCTGTGGCCTTTGCAAAGTATTTCGTAGTGATAATGTAGTTTTGTGGAGAATCCATAATGCTGCCTATAGGAGTCAGTATCTGTTAGAGCAGCAGGGGTGTAAGGTACTGCTGAGCAGTTAATTGAGAGATTTTCTCATATTCAGACTGGAGGAGATTAGTGCAATGCATAATAGTGCTCTTTTTCTGTCTCTGTGTTCAGCTCTCTCGCTCTCTTTCCCGTTTCAGCTCTTTGGCCAGGTGTTCACATGCTGGGTCAGAATAACTGAGATTCTGATGCATTGTGAATCCCCCTCTCCCCCTCCCTCTTCTTTTTTAGCCCCTCCATCTTTCACGCAGATGGAGATGTTACTGACGGAAATCGGAAATTTTCTCCCAGCTCTGAGAGTTCGGTGGAGACGCAAAGGGCATGTGGTGAGAGAAATAGAAGTACATATACCGTAGTTCATGCATCCACACAGTCTCATAAATATTTTTATTATACACCAGATATTAATCTTTCTAATCTCTTTTCTTCCACTGCCGTCATCTTACAGAATATTTTGAATGCATGCACTTCATTTATGCCATCAACTTTGGTGCGCTTTGCTGTTCATGCCAAATTATATAACAGTGTTTGTTTTGCTAGCTGCAGTGCTAGACGGTGAAGGACAGAATAAAAATACTGTGCCAAATGCATAAATTAAGAAAACAACAAAAAGAATAATACAAAAGATCAAGTAAGAATGATAAAAGTAAAAAATAAAATAAAATACAATTCATAATAGTAACCAGTGATAGTGAGTATAAGAAAGCCTATGCAAATTACTCAGTGCCCTTCATACGGTGACAGGGAGAGATGCAGTGTGCTAATGCACAGTAGTCCTTGTGTTGGACTTGTTTTATATGCTTGATGCAATAAGAGAACACTTTAAATCTCTTTTTGTTTTTGGAAGACAGCACATACTGTAAACACCCCCTACTTCCTGGCAGATATTATTAAAATAGATTGTCATATTGTCTGTGTAAATGGTGTAAAGGATCTGACTGTGGTCCACCTGTGTTATGCAATCAGTCTAATTACAAACATCTGTCTCTCTCCTAACTAGCTGATGATGTGAATCAGATGTGTTAAATAAAGAAGAAATACAAAATGTGACAAAAGCAGTGGGTCCTAAGGATTAGAATTTTTTACTGAAACAAGTTTTAAAGGAATAGTTCACACAAAAATGATAATTTGATGACAGTTTACTCACCCTAAGCCTATCCAAGATGTAGATGAGTTTGTTTCTTCACCGGAGCAGATTTGGAGAAATGTAGCACTTGCTCACGAATGGATCCTCTGCAGTGAATGGGTGCCGTCAGAGTTCAAACATCTGATAAAAACATTACAAAAACCCATATAATTGACACTGCTCCAGTTCATAAATTAAATTTAATAAACAAATCCACAGAAACACTCCGAAACACATTTTGATTTGAGAAGAGAACAGCGGATTAACTTTTTCCACTGGTGGATGTATAGATTATTGACTGGTATTTTTGCCAAAAGTTAAAAGGTCTGACTAACAGTTTTGTTTATTACAAACACTTTTCACTTCATAATATATTAATTGATGGACTGGATTTTTGTGTTGTTTTTTATAAGCTGTTTGGACTCTAATTCTAGCGGCACCCATTCACTGCAAAGCATACATTGGTGAGCAAGTGAAGAAATGCTTCATTTCTCCCAAATGGTTGAGATGAAGAAACAAACTCATTCACATCATTGACGGCTTGAGGGTGACTCAATTTTAAGCAATTTTTGGGAGACTATTCCTTTAAGATCCAATAGAAACTTTTTATTCTTTAATATTAAGAAAGAAATGTATTTACTGATTTTTTTAAAGAATCCAGAAATCAATGAAGAACCTATAATGTGACATTAAAAATATATTTATATGAGAGTTCTTGGCTTGAAGTACTCTAGCAATCATTGAAAAACCTTTATGTGCATGAGTGTAGGTAGGACAGTTTTTCATTGATAGGCACATTATTTCTCTTTTTCCCATTTCAGGGGGCTTTTCTGAGACATATGCAGCTCTGTGCGATTACAATGGCATTACCTGTAAAGAGGAAGTGCAGTGGGTAAGCGCTTCCTGTTGACCACAAAAATATCCTCTGCTTTTATTGCACTCTAAATATGTTTTCTTCCTTTTTGAGTCTATCTCTTTTGCCCTTTCAGGATGTGGATACCATCTATCATTCGCAGGATAACAGGGAGTTTAACTTGTTGGACTTCAGTCACCTGGAAAGCGGGTAGCCACACGTTTACATCCCATCTTAATATTCATGTTCTGTATTTGCAACCTCTAATTGCTAGCCATCACTTCCGTTGCTATCTCTATTCCCAAAAGATTGGTGGTTTAAAATCTTCTTTATTTTGGAAGGAATAATCTAATGATAAGTCTTTGCTTCATTAATTGCTTCGTATTGACAGGGATTTCAATGTAACTGACACTGGCAATCTGACGTCAGCCACTGCTTTGAATGTGTGCTGAATTGCCACAGTAATAATATATTGTGCCTCTTTCCTGTGGCGTCCCTGCTGACTTCCTGCCCGGTTTGAGTCATGCTGTGTCTTTTTACATCCGTCCAATGGGTGTCAGGTTCCTTAACTGATTCCAGATCAGATTCTGTATTTTCTGCTGATGTTGGTCTGTGTTTGAAGTCTGAAGGCTGGTTCTCGGCTCTCTTCCTGTTGAAACAAACACACACACACACACACACACACACACACACTGTGTATATATATGACCTGTGAAAATTGACGTTAACTCTGCATGCTCAGCTGCATGACCATGCCACCTTTAACACATAAAGAAGAAAATGCACTTAAAATTTATACTCTGACTCTGAGAAATGATACGGTTCACTGAGCACTTTGCTCAAGGGCAGTTCCGGTTATCTGCAGAAAAAGGCAGTCACATGATGAAACTCTAATGGGAGTGCGGCCACTTAAAGATCATTTTTGAATATTTAAAAAAGCTTTTGCTTGACAAGACAAAGTACTTGTCATTTCAGATATACAGTTTTGAGTGGTTTTACTGAGTCTCTTTCAGATGATCGGTGTAATTTAGCAAAGGCTTTGGAGTTTCATTATAGACCACATTTACATATATATATATATATATATATATATATATATATATATATATATATATATATATAGTGAAAAATAAATTATTTATCAATTATAAATTATATAATGAATGATTTATGAATTCTTTCAGATTGATTTACATATTATTTTGTGTATTCTGCAGTTCAAAGCACTTTTGTATGCTAATGAGGATTAATGATGTGATTAAAATACTGTTTACTAAATAATCCAATAAAATATAATATAATATAATATAATATAATATAATATAATATAATATAATATAATATAATATAATATAATATAATATAATATAATATAATATAATATAATATAATATAATATAATAAGCAGGTTCTTAGTTGTATCACCAACTACAATGTTCTGAAAAGCATTGTGTCCACATTAAACTGGCATGAACAGCTGGTAGTGGTTTGTTGCTGTTCCAAGATATTCTACCAGTTTGCAGCTTCCAGCAAATGACCATCTTGGATTAGTTAATGACCAGCTCAGAGTAGTCCAGCAACCATATTCCATATGCCATATTCAGTTGGATTTTCTACAGAAAATAATGTTCATGTAATTGTGGCAACTGGCATGATAAGGGAAGGGAAGAGTTTATTTGTATTGCCTTGTGAGTTGAAGATCAAGCATTTGAGAGAAAAAAGAACATTTTAGACATTAAATCAGTAAATCAGCAAACAGGCATTGATACTGCAGAGCAATCCAACTGCCGTTCTTTTGTTTCTCGCTATTTCACCAACAGGCACACTCAGACTACTATCTCGATGCTGCATCTGACTTGAGGATGTTATGTCATTGATTTATGACATAACATCCTCAAAGTTTGTTCCATTAGAACATCTAGAGGGGAAGAGATGAGCAGGTGTGGTAGAGAACCTCTCGTTTAGAAGAAGAGAACAGCTGAGTACACACTGCCTACAGTCTCACTACAGCGTCCAAACAGAGAAATGACAGAGCTGCAACTGAGAACACAGCCATCAGCCGTACTCAACAGGAGAAACCCTTTTGCATTTCTTTCCCTCGTCGTCTATTTCCACGTTTTCCATCTCAATGCAGTCTGGCTATAGGTAAAAAGGTTTTAGGCTCAGGGCCAACTTTAAAAGCTGTATCATAGACACATTGCAGTAATTCACTGACCTGGCATCAGTTTTCTCATTGATCCACACTGTCCCCTTCCCTTCCTCTCCTGGCTTTCCTCTCAGGGAGCATGTACTGCTGAATCTATCATTTTTCTTGAATAATAACATCTCTATTTTAGTCTTGAGGAGAGCTTGCATGTGGAAAGTGAGAACGTCTCTGGTTGTTGCATCACTCTCACTGAAACCATTTGTTTAGATTTTTCTCATCTGTGTCTATTTTTGTCGCAGGGACCTTGCGGTGATTGTGGCGGCCATGGCGTATAACTCATGGTTCACCAAACTTTATTGCAAAGACTTGCGCATTGTAAATATATTTTTATGACCTTCTCAATCTCCACTGTGTCAGAGTCCTGTTTTGTTTTTTCTTCTGTTTTTGTTTGTTTTGTGTACAAAATAGTATTGTGGTATTATCATATCATCAGTTATTATGTTATCATACCTTGGTATATGAATATGGCATTCATTCGATACACTACCATTCAAATGTTTGGAGTAAGTAAGATTAAAAAAAATAAAAAAAATAATGCTTTTATTCAGCAATGATGCATTAAATTACTCAAAACTGAGTGTAAAGTCATTTAGAAAGTACATTTAGAAAAAAATATTTGTATGACAGTTGTATGGCACAAAATATTGAACAGCAAAAACAGTTATTAATATATGGCACAAAATAATCAGCAATAACTGTAGCAAATCAGCATATTAGAATGATTCCTGAAGAATTGTGTGACACTGAAGACTGGAGTAATGGCAGGGGAAATGCAGTTTCACCATCACAGGAATTAATTACATGTTAAATGTATTAAAATATAAAACAGTTATTTCAAATTGTACTGTTTTTACTGTATTTTTGAACACATTAATTCAGCCTATTATAAACCTTCTGGTAGTGTACGTATATAAATAGATCTTCCTGCCTAAAATCTGTGTCCGTATGCATGAGATTACAGTCATTATGGTGGGTCTTCCTAAGAATTTAATTCTAACGCTTTTTTTCTTTCCCCCTTGTTTCTTTCTCACACACACACAGAGTTCAGAGGTCGTAGAACAGATTCTGCACACTGTCAGTAAATCCAGCAGTCTGGAGGAGCTCACGCTGGAAAATGTGGGCCTTAAAGCGTAAGTTATAAATCTCTCTATTGCGCTCTTCCTGTTATTCATCACTCATTTTACTCTCTTTTACATCTAAAAGTTAGTTTCTTGTTCTGTCACTGTCATTTTTCCCTTTATGTCATTCCCAGTCTTATTCCCCTGCCGCATCCTTGCCTCTGTATTTAATCTCTGTCCCAGAGTGCAGTACTTTGTATTGCGGTTTCGTTTCTACTCACTCTCTTTCTGTCATTTAGAGATTTCCCACAGAAAATGGCCACTGCCCTGTCAGAAAACCCGGCATCAGTCATACACTCCATTAACTTGGCCCACAATACACTGGACAACCAAGGTACATGCATCAAAGTCTCTGTATTTCTGCTATACCCCCCTCTCCCCTCTAGTCTGTCTGTTTACCTGCCTTTGTCTGTTTTTACACTCTCTGTATCAGCATGTGCATCTGCTATTTCTGTCTCTGAGTGTTTTTTTTTTTTTTTTGTCCGTCTTGTCTCTGCTTTGCTGACTTACTGTGATGTATCTGTTGTTGATTTGGAAATAGATTCTTTGAGATGTGCTTGTGCTCTGCTTTTTCTAATGTGTGTGTTTTTGTGTAGTTTTGATTGTACTGTACAGCAAAAGTAAAGTCCCCGATATGCTTCAAACAGAGTTCGTTTTCGCTCTAAGTTTGGGGGCAAAAAGAAGTTTGAAAAGGCTGAGCGACGGTATACTGTTTTCGCTGCCGGTGGCAGGGTGTAGATTACTGTAAACGTGACACGCGTCTGCCCTAAACACAACAACATTGAAATGATGCAACATTGGTCAGAATATTATAGACAAAAGAAGAATGATTAGAAGCAGTTCAGAGTCAAGTATCATGTTTGCAATACAAAAGAACAAAGGTTTATTATTGTATGTTTGTTTGGCATTTCATTTATTGCATTCCCTTTAAATTCAGTTATTGAAAGAACAAGAGCAGCAGCAGTATGGTGTAACATTTATTTGAAACACGTTTGGTACCTGCTACCTTATATTTTAACTCTTTTTCATGGCTTTGGAAATCTTGTCTCGGATGTTTGTCTGCGTCGATTTTTGCATAACTCTGGGTCGTCGACCCCAAGCTTCATTGCAATTTCTTTCTAAGAATTAAATGCTTTCTCTGAATTTTTTAAGTATATAAATCATACTTCCCCTTTTATGTAGCCTAGCTTCAGTATAAATAGTATTTCTTGTCAATAGCTTGTGGTGTCACTAACTACAAGTTCAAAGCAGCTTCCCCAAAAAGGATATGTCCTCTATATGCATCAGTGTCAGATTTTCAGACTGCTATCATGCCTGACACATGTCACTGTTGATCACATCACAAGTGTGCATGTGTGAACGTAACTGCAACAATGTCAGTGTTTGCCTGAAGGTTAGTGGTGTGTAAATTGGTCTGTGACTGATCTAATGTTTGTGAAATGTATATTTCCTCACAGGGGTGTCTAACCTTATCCAGCAGGTGTGTCGGCTCAGTAAAGGCTTGCGTCTACTGAACCTCTCCAAGACGTCGCTCTCTTCTAAGGGTGTGTGCAGAAGCTATGTGTCCCTAGATGTTTAGCGCCATCTGCTGGTTAAGTCTATAACAACTATCCCACAATTACCATTCACCAGACTAGAGGTCTGTACAAGCATTAAATAAAGAAATAGATCATGTCTCCAATTAGCCCTTGCTGGTAGATACCATAACTACACTAACTTTCTAAAAAAGCTAAAATTTAAATTATGATTTTTAAATATACATATATGTGTGTGTATATTTTTTTGTAGGCATAATTAACCAAATAATATATTTATTTCATATGTCTGTGTGTATACACATAAAATTATTCAAAAGTATAATTATATAAGTAACTTATATGATTATGTTACAATATAATTATATAATGTTCTAGCAATATTTACATTTTAAATATTTAATTATATACAGTGGGTACGGAAAGTATTCAGACCCCCTTAAATTTTTCACTCTTTGTTATATTGCAGCCATTTGCTAAAATCATTTGTTCATTTTTTTCCTCATTACTGTACACACAGCACCCCATATTGACAGAAAAAAACAGAATTGTAGTCATTTTTGCACATTTATTGATGAAAAAATGTCAACAATTCTGTGTTTTATCGTGAATATGAGGTCCTGTGTGTACAGTAATGAGGAAAAAAATGAACTTAAATGATTTTAGCAAATGCCTACAATATAACAAGGAGTGAAAAATTTAAGGGGGTCTGAATATTTTCTGTACCCACTGTATAATATGAACAATAATATTTGTAGTTACAATTAAACAAATCTTGACTATAAATGTATATGTAATATTTAACAAATTTTAATATTTATACATTTTATATAAAATAATAAAATAGCATATGTGTGTGTGTACAGTTGTGCTCAAAATTATTTATTTTATTAAAAAAAATTATATATATATATATATATATATATATATATATATATATATATATTATTTTTTTATTTTTTTATTTATTATTATTATTTTTTATTAGGGCTGTGGAAATATGTCTGCATTGTTTATCCAATTGATCTTTCATAAAAAAAATTATTATAAAAATAAAAAATAATAAAAAATTGAAAGTAAAAAAAAAGTAGGGGGCATCACATTAGGAAATAAATATTTTTCTCTAGGACACAATGGCCACAATTATTGGTACCCCTAGAAATCATTATGATTAAAGTATATTATATTATAGTATATTCCCATGCATATTTGCATTTTTTTTATTATTATTATTATTATTATTTTAACACCAGGGTGACTATGAAAAGGAAATTGTCCAGCCTTGGCTTCCTGTTTCACAGGATTATACATTTCAGGAAGTCAAAGGCCAAACTCCCTTAATCATTTATCATAAGGTGTAAAATCAAAGAATATATTTCTGATGTGCGACAAAAGATTGCTAAACTTCACAAATTTAGAAAGTGGCTGTAAGAAAAGAGCTGAACATTTTTAAGAGCTTTAAAATCCCCATTTCCACCATCAGGACAGTACCTAAGGGGTTCCAGTCAACTAAAGATATTAGAAATCTGTCTGGAAGATGGTGTGTGTGTTTATCGTCCTAATGCACCATGAGGAGGACAGTCTGAGTGGCCAAAGACTCTCCAAGGATCACAGCTGGAGAACTGCAGACATTAGTTGAGTTTTGGGGTCAGAAAGCCTAAAACAAAACAAGACAAATATCAAACAATCCCATGTTGTGAGGGTTTCAAGAAAAATTCTCTTCACTCATCCTAAAACAAACCACAGCCTATTCAGTTGTCAGACACGACTGGAACTTCAAATGGGACTGGCTTCTATGGTCAGATGAAACTAAAAAAGGAGCTTTTTAGCGGCAAATACTCAAGATGGGTTTGGTGCACACAGGGATAAAAAAAGTACCCCATGTGTAGAATGAAATACACTGCAGTGTCTTTAATGTTGTGGGCATGTTTTTCTGCTGAAGGTCCTGGAAATAGACATAGTAAAGTATCTTATTAGATACATGGCATCATGGATTCAATTAGATACCAACATTTATTATTATTATTTTTTAACTGGCTGTCTATGCTAGAAATCTTATAATGGGCTGTGGCTGGATCTTCCAGCAAGACAATAATCCACAAACAAACATCAAAACCAAAACAAAAATTGGTGACTGAGAACAAAACCAAGCTTCTGCCCTGGCCAGCCCAGTTCCCTGACCAGATCCCTGTAGAAAATGAGTGGGCTGAACTAAAGTGAAGAAGCACCAACATAGAGCTGTGAATCTGAAGGGTCTGGAGTGATTCTGGATGAAGGAATGGTCCCTGCTCTCTTGGCAGATGTTCTCTTGGCAAAAGGAGGTTGCAAAAAAGTATTGAATAAAAGGTTATGATTAATTGTGGCCAATGTGTAAAAAAAAAAAAATCATAATGAGATTTCTCTCCCATTTGAAATTCTTATTCTCCAATGAAAAGTTAGATTTTTGTAAATGTTTAAAATAAAAGATCAAAGGGATTAATGATACAGATTTATTTTCACAGCCGTCTTTAATCACGTTTACTAACGGTATGAATAATTTTGTGTGTGCATATGTAAGAAACAAAGCTTAACTAAAAATTTAAAACATTTTTTTTTATTATTATTTTTTATTCCATTAATTACACACCCATGAACTTGATTCAAGAACAAAACAAAACAGTGAAACCACACTCTATCCACACACAGGCCATAGCAGATCTATCCAGATCTATCTATCTCTGTCAGGCTGTAAAATGACGATTCTCACTCCACTGATCTAGAATCAGCTTCTTGTTCTATGCTAAACCAGTAAGATCATCAATGGATTAGTTGCATCTGACTTTAGAGCTACAGAGTCTCGACCGAAGAGCCAGTCTTCTCTTAGAGAGCCCGGACTCAATTACCAGCATCCTTGGCTGCTTCCAGGGTCTTCTAAATCTCTGGTTTACTCTTTCAATCAATACAGTTTTAAACCGAGTGGATAGATGGATAGCCTTCTAACATGCGCCATAAATCAACATCCACTCAAATAGCTCCCATCATTAATCTATATTTGTAATCTGATTTGTGACAACTTCATTGCAGAAGTTTTAACTTTGAATACAGAACTTAGATGAACTTGTGCCATGAGAGAATACAACTCATTTCAAACCGAGATGTTTCATGTTGGCATCTGTCACATCCGGTTGGGGTTTATAGTGAACTTTGAAGTAAAATCAGCATCCTATCAGCAGTAAAAACTGAATTTACACATCAAAAAAATGAACTATAGCAACCATAAAAGCCAACCAAAGACTACTGGATCATGAAAGGTTGCGGTGGTTAAGATTTTGATGAGTAAATTCCTCCTTTTAGAGAGTGCAATGGGATGTTTTTCTTACTCCTTGGAGAGAAAGCATACTGGCTGAGTTCACTGGCAAGCTGCCACCTAACAAGAGTTAGTTGAGCTGTCTTTTTGTCTCACTCTGCAAAAGGCAATCAGCAGCATTTTCTTCATGTATTCAGAAACAAAATGAAAATGCACTCTGCTTACAGAGCATTGTGTGTTGTTGTGTTTTAGTGGTCAAAAACAGTGGAGTCCAAAAGTCTGAGGCCACATAGAAAATTTGGGATTTGAAATCTAATTTAATCCTGGAAATACAAAGAAATGTTAGGGATTTGAAGAAATGTCGACACTAACCAAATATGTATATTTATGACATTGATCATGCAAACTACTTTGTACAAACATTTAGATGTTTTGCTTCCATTAAAGCTCAAGATGCTTGTTTTATCATTCTGAAATCGTTCTGAATATGATTATCTGTTTTTGAAACCTATGAGGTCATTAAAGCAAATGGATATATACTTAAAACATGCAAAATAGAAGCATTTTCTCCAGTGGACTTTAGATTTCAGCCTTTCTTTGTCTTTCTTCACAGGTGTCACATCTCTCTCTCAGGCCCTGTGCTCCAGTGATGACTACTCCAACTCTCTTCTTCATCTGGACCTTAGTAAGAACCCAGGGATTCTGTCTGGAGAAGATGCAACGGTACCTGTTTTTCAAGAACCTTTTTTTTAATCTCACTTTTACTTCTAGTATTCTATATATATATATAAGCTATACAAAAAAATTGTCACAAAATGTGTATAATTTTTAATAAAATACATGCATTTAGATTATCTAGATTATGTATTCAGATTATAAAGCTTTGCCTTCATCATTAGGACCTTTAGGCAGCTTCTCACAAAGTTTTTTATTTAGGTTTTTCTGTCTTTGTGAGGACCAACACGCAAATGCTGAAAATAACTCACACATACAGAGACAGGTACACAGTACACACACACACACACTGCTATTAACAGCCTCAATACTTCTCTTCATTGTAGAACCTGTACCTGTTCCTGGCCCAGCCGAACTGCCTGGTGCATTTGGACCTGTCAGGCACCGACTGTACAGTAGACTCTGTGAGTTGACAGTGTGTCTCATCCTTCTGAATTTGTTATTGCAAAACTGTTTTTTACTCGCCAAGATTTATGGCATTGCACCCAGGATGCGAGACTACAATTTGTCAATTTGACAACGATTTGATACAGATATTTCTGTCACATTTAATGGTCCTAAATTGCAGAATTATACTAATGTTAGTCATTCTTTTGCTGCCACTCTCCTTCCCTGTTTTTCTGTGTCCTCTTTCCATTTCCTCTCAGTTATTTGGAGCTCTGCTGCGGGGCTGCTGTGCCGATCTCTCCTACTTGAACCTGTCCAAAAACTCCTTCTCTCACAGGTGAGCTAAACTGCCACCCACCAGCCCTCGCATGATAATCTGTCACGTTTGAGTCAGCCTCACAGGTGAGCTAAACTTGCCTGCTTCAACCACGCACATCATCATCTCAGTCAGTTCCTCAGGAAGCACTTCTCTACTGCTTTTAAATGAGTTTAAGGTTAAAAACTAGATCCCTGCTGGAAAGTGCCCATTTTATTCACACAGAAAAATCATTATTTTGTCTTATTTTTCAGTAAAACTCTCAAAATATCATTAAAACAATTTTTTTTAATTATTTTTTAATAATGTTTAGATATATTTTTTTGTTATCGGAAACAAAAAAAGCACAGAACCAGGATTATTATAGTAAGCTTAACCCAAAATCATCAAAACATTTTCGTTATTTAAAATAATTAAATAAAATACATTTTAGCTGAAATAAAATACAATATTTTATTTCAGTAATTTGCTAAGGCAGTATTTCTCATTTTCATTGAGTTTAACTTGATGTACTTAAATAACTGATTTAAATTAAATAACAAACATTTATATAACCTACTTAGAATACTAATGAAACAAAAAACTAATATATTCAATAAAATCACAAAAACGTACTAAAATTAAAATGAAAACATAAAATTTAAATATTAAAACTAATTCAAAATATTATTAAAAACTGTAATATTTTTTCTGATACTAAAAAAAGCTCCTACCAGCTTAGACTAGATCCTCATACTACTCATACTTTTTCTGGTCAGCCATCTAGACCAGCTTGGACTTGTTAGTAACCATAAAAGATCAGCTTTCCAGCTGGATTCAGCCATCATCAGAGGCTGGTTTTAAATGGGTTTCCCAGCAGGGAAGAGTGCCTGCAGAGATGCAATATGAGTTAAACTGGGACATGAGTGATCAAATAGAGCTGATGGACCGGCATGCTGCACAGATGGTAATACAGCCACTGTAACAGCATCAGAAGAAAACATGTTTTTGTGTGACAAAATTATTTCTAAAAGTGAGCTAAATAAAACACATTTGGAAAAACAGCTCGTAAATTAAGTAAACATTTTTTTTTTTTTTACATTCTAACAATAATCTAGTAGTTATAATTAGCTTTACAGCAGAAGTCTGTGATATTGCAAGTAAACGTGCATGTGCCTGCATGCAAGAAGAAGCTGTAGGCTGAAGAGAAACAGAAATACAATGATCCATCTTCCTGTCTGACTCCCTCTGAACCCGTACAGCAATTCCATCTCCCCTTTGGCACGTTAATGGCATTATGAGAAACTCTCTGAAAAATGAGGCTAATTTTAGCTGGACTTATTGTTCAAACTGGAAGGTTTCTTCATCCGTTGCACCTCTTGCAAATGTGTTTGTTCTTAATTGGGTTTGAATTTGCAGAGGGATACGTTTTTGAAGATGATTGGGTGTTTGAAGATTGAAATAGTCTCACGTTGGGATTAAAGTACTAGATTACTACGTCCTAAATGCTGTGCAGTAGTGCAATATTGCTTATGCAATATTTGTTGAAAATAGCTAGTGTAACAGAACGCCTTGTGCAGTATGCTGCATTGTTACATGACCTCATAACTTTCTGATTAATCCAGTTTTGTGTTAAAATGTAGGATTCAAATAGTGAGTCAAGAACAGATAAAAATTACATGTTTTTATAACTTCCAGTTCAATCATATAACAGAAAATGGAAGTTAAAGTCAAATGCATTGGATTGTGGGACACAGTATTCTATACCGTGGCTACATCCGAAATTGCATACTCTTGAGTGGTTGCTTTTTTTGAATAAGTAATTACCTCACGTCCACAAAATTGTATATTATATAGTTTGAATCTAATCTGAATGTTTTTGTTTACAAGCTGTTTTATTGACATAAAAAATGAAGTTGAAGTTGTTGTAATTGAAACACAGACTGAACGATTACGAGGCATGAGTTAATTCATGTTTATTAAAACTATTAGTAAAGCAGAAGGCATGATCGCTCTCACTCGTGCTCTGCACTGCTGTTTGAACTGAGGCATTTATACAGGGACCTGTCTTGCCACATCAAAGAACATCAAAACATCATTTATTTTTTGCATTGCCTGAAAAATCAAAAAAACAAAACATCATTTAATAATGAGACTTTGTTGCTTATCAATAGTAGCAATATATAAAACTGGCAGCTTCCAGTGAAGTTCCACTCATATAGTGGTTAAACATGCGTACCGAACCAAAAGGCCTGTATTGAAAATTTTCGGTATGAATACTTGTATTGTTACACCCCAGAATTCGGAGTCGGACACACTTCTCTTGTCACATACTGTTTTTCGCCTACTGTATGTGACCCTGGATCACAACTAAGATCCTGCACCCTAAGATTCCAGATTTTCAAGTAGTTGTATTTCGGCCTAATATTGTGCTATCCTAACATCCCAACCCTACATCAATGGAAAGCTTATTTATTCAGCTTTCAGATCATGTATAAATCTCAGTTTTGAAAAATGTCCCCTTATGACTGGTTTTGTGGTCCTGGTTCTCCTAGTTGAGAAGTCTGTGATTTCGGATGCCACCAGTGTGCTGTGTTGTATAAAGGGCCATTAGCAAGACACAGAAACAATATTACTGGAATCGTTTGGCATCATTCATGTCACACAGGAACAATATTGTTGGAATCACTTCCAGAAATTTTTTTCTCTAGCTGATTAATGATAAAAACATTGATAGCCAATCAGAATCCACCCCACTTTAAACAGATTGAGCACTTAAAGCAATAGAGGACAAAACAGTAGCACTTGTATAAACAACACAATGTTATCATGCATTGGTATGAATATAGATATAGAATATAGTATAGATTCTCCTTATAGTTATCACTCTGGGTCTTCAATATTTGGCAAATGTAGTGGGTCATTGCATATTGTGCTCAGTATACATAGTATACACTGCAGCAATACTATAGATTACGGTGTTAGTATGCTAAAGTGAGCATGGCCTCTTTTTCCTAGTGCTAATTTCATCCTTTCACAAACTCCCACCTAAACTCCCACACTTGTTAACGTAAGCACTCAGAAACATGCGCACCCAAACACAAAACCACTGCACACATGGGCACCTCCTTGAGAGTGAGGCAGCAATGTAAATCTGTTCCAGCTGATAAGACAGAGAGCTCATGAATATTAAATAGGAATGTTCCCCTTAACACTCTCTGCTCTTGTTAACACATTTACACCACACATTCTTCCCCCTCTCTCTCTTAAATGATAATGTCACTGTCTAACGCAAAAAGTGTTATCACGAACTGTCATGTTTTTAGCCCCCCGGTATCCCTCACTGACTGTCTCTCTCTCTCTCTTTCTCTCTCTCTTTCTCATTTTCCCCATCTAGTTCTATCCCACCCAAATAATGTTGTTTGGTCCAATGACAGCTTGTTAAAATGTTGAACGCTGTTAAAATGTTTAACACGTAATAGAGTTACAAGCCAGTTCTTTTCTAATAAGCCAGAGGGTATTCTTTTGAGGCGTATTGCTCAAGGTTTTGTGAAGTGTGGTATGATGTGTTATGGATAAAAGTCTCCCCTTCTTTTCTGTCACAATTTTAGGAAAGTGAGAGAGACACTTCCTTCATTCCGTCAGTTCTTCAGTTCAGCTTTCAGCCTCACTCACATCAGTCTGGCGTCTATGAAGATGCCTCCCGACGTGCTGAGGTGAGTCCAGTCACCATTTTGGCTTTTTGTGCTGTGCTTTACCCTGGCTTAGCTAATTTAATCTGGTTTAGTTGGTTTCCCAGCACGACCTAGCTGGTTAGCCAGCTGGTCTCCTAGTCTGACCAATTCACAATTTCCCAAAACCTCTCTAAATCCAACAACAGTTAAGCTAACTACGTTTGGCTGGTTTAAGCTGTTTTTAGAATTTAGATTAACCCAGGTCACGCTAACCCAGGATTTGGCAGAGCATATTATGCTATCCTGTTGGAAAGAAATGACTGTACTGAACTGAAGTATCTCTACTATTCAAGTGCTACATACTCTAAAGCCAAACCATTTGGTGACCACTGACTTTCACTGTACGGCCAAATAAATGGAATCAAATTATCTTCTGAGTGTAGATGTTGACAGAAAATTATTAGTTATCACTGCAAGTTTCAAAAATACTGAGATTTCATCTCAACATGTAGGCAGCATTGAAATCAATCTGAACACATGGATTCATTTTTGTACATTTTTAAAGTCAAGCATAGTTTTTAAATGTAATATAGATTTGAAGGGCTTGCTGAACCGAGTCAACCACCTTCCCCCCAAAAGTGTAATGCTTAAAGGGTTAGTTCACCCAAAAATGGAAATTAGGGTGTTTTACCCACCACCAAGCCATCATAGGTATAAATGACTTTCTTCTTTCAGATGAATCCAATCAGAATTATATAAAAAATGATCCTGACTATTCCAAGCTCTATCATTGCAGTGGGTGGGTGCTTCTCTTTAACAGTCAAAAACACGTTAAATAAAGCACGCGCATCCATCATAAAACATGCACATTTTATTACAGATGCACAAGCTTTATTTAAAGTGTTTTTGGACTGTTGAACAGAAATACCAACCCACTGCAATGATAGAGCTTAGAAGTGGCAGGACAGGTTTTTTTTATATAACTCTGATTGGATTCGTCTGAAAGAAGAAAGTCATATAAACCTAGGATGGCTTGAGGGTGGGTAAATAACAGGCTAATTTTCATTTTTGGGTGAACTAACTAAGTAATCATTTTTGGAAAACATGTTCAGCTAAAAGGTCCATTTGTATTATTACCAATGTTAAAACATTTGTTTTCATGATTCTTTGATAAATAGAACGTTTAAAAATAACAGCATTTTCTTGAAATCTTTTGTGCCATTAAACTTGTCTTTACTGTTAAGTGTGATGGATTTAATGTGTCTTAGATGAATAAAAAAAGTAATACTAACCCTAATCTTCTGATTGGGATTATATAACACACACAAAAATACATTCACGCGGAGATTTCTAAAAAATAAACTTGTACTATTAATGGACATCTCATAATAAATAAACTGTTGGGTCCATAAAAGAAAACTATTGTGCACTACAAAGGAAACTGCAAATCATTTTCCATTTTTTCCCTCTCTGGATGAACTATGTATTGAAGGGTTAACAATTTCAAGTGTGAAAAGCCTGCTAGAAGAACTCTCTGGGGAATCATTTCTAGTTTTACAGCCCTGCACCCCTAACTGAGGTCAGAATCGAGATGTTCAGGCAGCAGCTGCTATTTTGGGAAAGCCAGAATGTTTTCAAACGAAGCATTTCAAACAGGGTCATACCTCCTCCCGGCTCACAAACGCAAACCGAGCGCAAGACGGGCTGTCGCACCCAGCTGAACACCTGATTTGAGCTCTCTTCTGTCAACAGAAGAGTCAAACTAATCTCTAAGCTCTTTTCCTCTTAATCCTTTAAGACCTGCATAACGCTTTGACGGTGTCCACATAGACCTTTTCTGATTTGATTTATTATGGAGATCAAGCATGGAAGCACATAATAGAATGCTAAGTCTCTTCAATGAGGCATGTAATGCTGTCAGTAATGACAACGTCCCTGTGTTTGTTCACTATCACTTCCACAGGGCTCTGTTTCTTGGGCTTTCATCCAATCCTCACATCACTGACCTACACCTGGACATCAGCGGCTGTGAGGTACCCCATCCCCCCATTGTGGACCTAAATCTGGCTTGAGGTCTATATATGCCTGTCGTTCTCTCTGTTGGTTCTAGCCTCAATCCTCCAGTCTGTGGTCACTCTGCTGTATGTACAGATATCTCGGCTACAGAATTAATCAGACAAAAAACCTTTCAAGGTGTTTATCTCAGTGAAGCCTGCGTTGCCTTATTTTGACCTCACAAAATCTTTTGATCCGTTCTCAGAAACCAAATCATGAACTATTTTAACAGCTGCATTCTTCAAATCTCTGTACTGTGGATTTGAAAATAATTATGTATAAAACGATGTATATAGGAGACTGAGGCTCGTTGTCACACAGGCTGTACAGTACAGTCTCATAGCATATACATTTTAGTCAAATATCAATTCACACAAATGTTTATTTTCTATGTATATACACTAGGGGTGTCACGATTCTCCAAATCCTCGATTCGATTGCATTTTCGATTCTAAGGTCACGGTTCGATTCGATTCTCGATTTTTACATTTATTCTTTTTAAAGCACAGATTGTCATTTTTCAAACTAGACTTTTATGTAATATAATATCTGACCTTTGACCTTATATATATGTGTGTGTGTGTGTGTGTATATATATATATATATATATATATATATATAATGTATGTATGTATGTACAGTATGTGTGTGTGTGTGTGTGTGTGCATCATTACAGTCTGTAAAATATGTGTATCTCTTATTACAAGACTGCAATCACTAGCAATCAGAAGAATTCCAGTTAATCAAGTATCTACAAAAGATCTACTCTATAAACAATGCATTAAATTACATTAAAGACAAAAATAAATTAAACAAGCAAAAGAAATGATTACTCACATGTATCTGGTCCACTGATGAAGTCATGGGTCAAGTCAAGTGAATTATTAATCATTTTCTAACAGGCGTCGAATACTGACTTTAGGAAAAGGGGAATAACCAATGACATTTGAGATAACAACTAAAACAGCAAGCCCCGCCCCACGACTGACAAAAATAAAATTGTTCGCGCGAGCAGAGGTGAGATGATCGAGCGCGAGGATGTGGGGAAAGAGCATGCGCGCGCGAGGGCTTTTATTGCGCGCAGAGTACATGTCACATGTCAGTTGAATGCTCGGTTATTTTTGTCATTGATTTGCCGTCATACAACATGGGGGCGTGGCAGCATCGACGATTCCATTTTTTAATTCGAAGTTTGAGACTGTGACTTAATTTCGATCGATTTCGATTTAAAATCGAAATCGTGACACCCCTAATATACACTCACCTAAAGGATTATTAGGAACACCATACTAATACTGTGTTTGACCCTCTTCCGCCAATAGAACTGCCTTAATTCTACGTGGCATTGATTTAACAAGGTGGTGAAAGCATTCTTTAGACAGGCCCATATTGATAGGATAGCATCTTGCAGTTGATGGAGATTTGTGGGATGCACATACAGGGCATGAAGCTCCCATTCCACCACAACCCAAAGATGCTCTGTTTGATTGAGATCTGGTGAATGTGGGCGCCATTTTAGTACAGTGAACTCATTGTCATGTTCAAGAAACCAATTTGAAATGATTCGAGCTTTGTGACATGGTGCATTATCCTGCTTGAAGTAACCATCAGAGGATGGGTACATGGTGGTCATAAAGGGATGGACATGGTCAGAAACAATGCTCAGGTAGGCCGTGGCATTTAAACGATGGTTCAAACGATCATTCAGTTTGGAGTTCAGGAGATTGTCTTGACCAGGACCACACCCCTAAATGCATTGAAGCAACTGCCATGTGATTGGTTGATTAGATAATTGCATTAATGAGAAATTGAACAGGTGTTCCTAATAATCCTTTAGGCTAATAATCCTTTAGGTGAGTGTATATATATACAGTGTATGTATATGTATATATGTATATACACACACACATGTTTGCCATTTCATAAGTCACTTTTTATTTTGCATAATAAACTTTTTAATAAAAAAAGATAAATATATATCTTGAATGCAATTTAAGTCGCTTTGGATAAAAACATTTGCCTAATGCATAATAATGTAAATGTTAATTATTATGCCTCACATAATTTTTTCTTTAAAATACTGTTTAGGTGCTTTTAAAAAACTTTTTCACCTTTTTTTATATTTTTTTATATTTTATATTTTATATTTTTCAGGATAAAATGGTAAAAAAATGCGTGGTCCTGTATGTACTATAAAAAGTGATACATTTGCAGAACAATTTCTAATATACAAGTCATTCTGGATCTACTTTATTTTTGATGAAAATACTAGGTTTATTTTAGAATTTTAATTGTATCCATAATGTACCTTATGTGCCTGCACAGAAACGTTACCTACAGGGATAGTACACCCAAAAATGTGATGGAAATTTGATGTTTATTTGCTTACCCCCAGGGCATTAAAGATGTCGGTGACTTTGTTTCTTCAGTAGACAACAAACAAAGATTTTTAACACAAACTGTTGCAGTCTATCAGTCTCATAATGGAGGTAAATGGGAATCACGGCTAAAAAAACAAAAAAAAACAAAAAATAACATGCACAAACAAAACCAAATTAAACCCTGTGGCTTGTGTTAATACACTGATGTGTAAAGACACAAAACAATTTGTCTGTGCAGGAAACTGAACAGTATTTATATATTTTTTTTTTTACCTCTGATGCATGCAATGTCTGCACTCTTCAAACTATCCTAGGCGCGTCCTCCTCTTTTTTTGTTTTGTTTCCACCATGAAATAAAAAAAGGTAATTGTAATCTGATTGTAAATGTTATTTCACAGTTCCTTCTTTTTCTTGCAGTTTTTAAGTTTATATCTCTTAATTCTGAATTGTAAGGAAAAAGGTAAAAATCTTGAGTCTGATTTGTGAGACAACAAGTTACAATTATCTTACTAAACAAGCTTCCATTACTTAAATATGAAGATGCCTAAAATGCAGAAGTTACTGTGGATTAATATCGTTTTTATCAGTGGGAATCAAACCCATGACCTTGGTGTAGATAGCACCATGCTCTTTCAGTTGAGCTATTAGAAAAATATGAGTGCATGCTAGCATAAATTATACATGTTAGAGTCTTTGAGTGTTTCTTCTCTCTATGTACCCCGTGTGCCCTTGTTCCCTATCTCTTTTCCATTCTCTCCGTTTGTCTGGCTCTCAGCTCAGGTCTGCTGGAGCAGGGATAATACAGGACCTATTCCCCAGAGTCTCATGCATCAGCACACTGGACATCTCAGACAACGGTGAGACATCTAACTGCATAAATGAAAGGAAGCTTTTGTCTTCTACCACCGACCTTCAGTCTGTCTCTTTCCCCTCAGTTGTATTTTTGTTTCAGTGGCCATCAGCTCTGCCTTTTCATTTCTGTGTTCATTTCAGGGCTCGACGGTGATCTCCTCTGTGTCATTCCTGCCTTCTCCAGACACCCTTCCCTCAAACACCTGCTGCTGGGCAAAAACTTTAACATCAAGGGCAGGTACTTGTTCCCGGACTGAGAGAGACAAACATCACAGAGTGGACAGTGATATATGGATACATTTATTTGTTTGTCAGAAGCGTGTATCCAAAGTGACTTACAAACAAGCATTTAGACTGCAGGGTCAGGCTGCCTGAAGCAGTTTGCAGATAAGTGTCTTGCTTAAAGGTTCAATACATCTTAATCTCTATCAGCAGGATCTGTGGCATGTCGTCGATTACCAAAAAAAACTAAAAATGTGTTTACTGTTGTGCACTTACAATGGAAGCCTTGCAGGCAAACGGGAAATGTGAAACACTTTATCAAAGCAATTACATGACTTCTACAGTAAATATATTATTTGAGCTGTCTAAATGGTCTGAATTGTCTATTTGAAAAGAGAAAAGTTTTCTAGGATGGTGAGAATACATTTTTAACTATATAAAACTTTCAAGGCAAAACTACAATGAGCTCTCGCTTATAAATCGATGGTATATGTTTTTGTTGAAGCCATAAATCTACACACATAACACACAGTTATGTACGCTACAATTCAAAAGTTCAAAGGTCAGTTTTTAAAGAAATTGATTCATGAATTCAGCAAGGATGCGTTAAATTGATCAAAAGTAACAGTAAAGACATTTATGTTGTGTGTATTTATAAACATGAGTCATGACCCTGGATTTGACCCCAGATTTATACATCATCTGAAAGCTGAATAAATAAGCTTTTCACTGCTGCGTGGTTTGTTATAATAGGACAATGTTTGGATGAGATACTATTACAAAAAAAAATTGCCTTTAAAGTTGTCCAATTTCTTAGCCATATATATAACGGATCAAACATTATGTTTTGATATAGACCTGTTTACAGTAGGGAATGTTAAAAATATCTTCATGGAGCCTTTACTTTAAATCTTTACTTAAAATCCTAATAATTTTTGGCATAAAAGACCAATACAGTGCATTTTTGGCTATTTTTACAAATATACCCGTGCTATTTATGACTGGTTTTGTGATCCAGGGTCTCTCTCTCTCTCACACACACACACACAAACACACACACACACACACACACACACACACACACACACACACACACACACACACACACACACACATATATATATATATATATATATATATATATATATATATATATATATATATATATATATTACTTATATAAAAGTAAAAGTTTTTTTAACTTAACATTTTCTGATTTTCAAATACTTGTTTGCCTCAAAACAAAGTTTGTAATGTTGGGATTATCTTGTTGCTGTCACTGTTGTACTCATATAATATATGTTAATCATTCACGTTTAATCCATATAAACAATCCAGAATTAGCTGTTACCCCCTTTCCATGTTCCCTCATCTTAAAATCATTTTTTTATGTAATCTGTTTTAAAACATAAAACTCAAGCCGAAAGGATGTTTTAACATTCCAGATTGTTTGAACGTGATTCCACCATACATTTTCCGTTTTAATTTGCAAACCCTTTTTTATACTACTTCCTGCTTCCCTTTCATGCTTCCATTGTAAATGCATTACTGCAAGCATCATATGTTTATTTTCACAGATTGAGGGTCTACTCCAAATGAATTTCTATGATAATCAACAGCATGACATAGAGTAGATGTTGATAGAGCTTACGTGCAGCACACAGATTAACAGATACAACAGATATCCTCTCTGAGACAGGCAGTCGAGGTAAGCAGGTTAGAAAAGTCTGTGAAACCATCTGCAATCACAAACCCAATGTGAGCACACAGTAGGAGGCTCTAGGGAGGCAGAGGAGGGACTGAGGGGAGGTGTGTGAAGTGTCATTAATCTTGGAGTTGATGGAGTTTATAGGTATGTGTGTAAATCCTGCTATTTCATGTGCTTGCAGGGTTCTAGACGAGGTTCTGCAGAAACTAGTGCATCTGGTGCAAGAGGAAGAGTGTGTGAGTATTTCACAAGCACATACACATGGACATAACATTTTGTTTCCTGTACTCACCTTACACACTTTCAGGACTCAAACACACACACACACACATACACAGACTTCAAAAGCTTTTTAACAGTATGCTGTGTGTATTACAGCACTAGTGATTCATCCGTCCTTCCTTCACTCTCTCTCTTTTCTTTCTAATCTCTCTCCTTCAGGGCACATAGTCCTCTCACTGCAGATATCGCCTTGCTTGATCAATTATTAAGCACTGTTTTTACAGATCAGAGACATTGCAAACTCACACACACTCTCTCTCGCTGCTCCTCTTTCCTGACAGGCCCTGCAGAGCTTGTCTCTGGCTGACTCCAGGCTGCGTTCAAGGGGCACGGTGCTCGTGAATGCCCTCGGCAGCAACGCTTGCCTGAAGAAGGTGGACTTGAGCGGGAATGGACTCGATGACACAGGAGCACGGATGCTCAGCAAAGCTCTGCTGATCAACACCACGCTTAGGTACTCAGGGTTTGTAAATTGTAAAAAGGAGTGTTCAAGATGCTGATCGGTCCATACAGCATCCCAGCTGTGCTAAAATGCACAATATAGAACCTGTTAACCAAGAATCCAACTTTATATGTCAAAGACTAGGGGCCAGATTTAAAAGGCAAATTAGCATGAGACTGCAATCCAATAAACGCACAGATGGGAGTGGAAAATGCTGCAGGTGATATAATGACAACGTGCAAATCAAAGAACAGAGACACAACCAGATCATATCCATGTTGAGCAGAGTGTACCAAATTAGTGTAGGGTCACAAACAAGCAGATCTGATGATCATTATGTATGGGGAATCTACTAACAACATAGGAGCAAAATGGACGAATACATGCTTTTCTGGGGGCATTAAATAATAACACAAATATAAGCAAATTGCCAGCCACAAACTTATATTATTATTTTAAATACTCTCCTCCCAAAAAATTTGCGTCTGAAAGGGAAACTCCTACAAATGCACCTTTTCATTGCTTTTTCTTTTTTTGCAGGTCTTTAGTAAATCTTACAGAGGGTTTGCTCTGGCTAAATCTGATCGTAGATCTTTAAAATATATTATTTTCCATGGAAAGCTTTGCAAAGTTCTGCAAAATTCTGATCGCACACAATTTATGACATCCTACATCCTGTGCACTTGGCATTTTTTAATGAAACGTTTTAGCTCATTTGCTAATGGGTCATTTTTTAAAATATGGTGATAAACATGTCCCTTGGCTTTTCTGTCATAAACATAATTTTAAACATTTTTTTAATTAAATGGTTTGACTGTCTCTCTCTCTCTCTCTCTCTATCTATCTATCTATCTATCTATCTATCTATCTATCTGTATGTCTGTCTGTCTATCATTTTTGTTTATGTATATATTCACATATTTATGCATCAATTATATTCATGCATTTACTCATTTATTTTTGCTCATTATGTTTTCTGGGCTTTATCATTAGTGCAATGTATAACAAAATAGGCATAATAATTAGAAACAAATGTTTAGATATTAATACCTCCATTAGCTTTTATGGAATGAGACTGAACTGAGCCTTAACAATTTTACAATTAACAGATTCAGCAATTAACAATTCTTACAATGACCCTAATTCTTTAAGTCTGTTTAGCAAATTGGACTATATTCAGAATTCATCAGAGTTTTCCTGAAGATCAGTGCAGAAAATGTACAAAATGCATGCAGATTCCCATCTGGTGCATTAATTAACACTAAATAATGGATAAGGGTTTAGTAAAATAAAATTGTCATGGTTTGTCTCTTTCTTGTAGGAGTGTGACGTGGGATCGGAATAACACAAGTGCTACAGGTTTCCAAGATGTGGCTCGAGCCCTAGAACAGTATGACACGCACACACACACACACACACACACACACACGTTCACATTCATTTCATGCACACTCCTCAATGCACACTCACCCCTCTGAGCACTGACTCACTCGTCTCTTTGAAAACTTATTCACAGCATGCTGTTACTGGGAAAAAATAAGAACTTCCTAGTCCGTGCCTACATGAAGCTGTTTGTGATTGCACAGTCTTTCATCACCTCACTGACCTGCCTGTGATGCACAATTAGAGCATTGTTCTGGAAACACCTCTCTTCCCTGGAGATCTACACAAATATTATTTAACATAGAAACTGTTTTGCAGACTTGAGCTTGCATTCAGAAGACTGTAATCATTGTAAGAAAGTTGTTCTCTGTACACATCGCTTTGAAAAGTGTTGAAAAAAAAAAACATGGTACTCTGTTAAAAGTTAAAAAGAATGAATGCATGAAAAAACACCTTGTTTCTTGAGACACAAATAGACGATGTGTAACACTTTCCAGCTTCCTAGCATTCATCTCTCTCGAGTTGCGATGTTTGGGGAAAACTTTTATTCTGGTTCTCGATGGTCTTCTGCTCTCTCCTCAGTAACTTCACTCTGCAGTACATGCCTATCCCACTCAGTGATGTCACACAGGCGTACCGGAGCGCCCCAGAGAGGACAGAACAGGCGCTGACCAAGGTAAGAATGCTGGATATATTTTGTATATTATTCCAAAGAATGATAGTCAAGATTTTAAGCACAACATAAGACAAGATTTAGATCAACATTACCATTTACCCACAGAAATAAACAGGTTTTTTCTTCTATATGTTGAAGCTCACTATTTAAACAACCTGTGTTTCTGGTTGACCATCTTGTTTAGGTGAAATGAATAACAGCTTATGGAATGTTAGCTGTAGATTTCAAGATAAGAGCTACTGACCAAACCATAAATGACAGCCTCTTTACAAACCTGTACTACATGACAAGTGACAAGTTCACAAAATAATCAGCGTTGAAACATGACACGCAAACTCTTAAAGGCACAGTTCATAAATAATGCATTAAATAAATAGTGTTGTCCATTTTTCCTGTCCTCTTACTTTTTATATAATTTAATTTATATATGAAATATTCCTTTTTAAAAATATAGTTTAAATACTTTTTTAAACTACCATAATTTCAAAACAGTGCCTTCTTCTTCTTCTTCTTCTTCTTCTTCTTCTTCTTCTTCTTCTTCTTCTTCTTCTTCTTCTTCTTCTTCTTCTTCTTCTTTTTTTAAATTTCTTTGAGTTCAGTTACTTCACTGCTGCCGGCTGGATCAATTTGATGAACACCAAATAGCAATTAATGTCTAAATTTGGGTGGTCATGTGTGAACATCACTCTGGAATGCTTGATTCTGATTGGACAATTACAGATTTTAAGGGTTTTTCATAATGACACCCCTTTAAAGCTGCGGTAGGTAACTTTTGACGCTCTAGCTTAATAAACAGAACTGCTTGCGTCTTGCGGAAGAACATTGTAGCCGGAACTAGTTCTCTCTGTTTATGTCTATGAAGAATCACAAAGGTACTGGGTTACTCCACCGAGGTATCCCTGAAGCAATCTAAAATAGTCCGAATATAAACACTTATTATAGGTGTACCCTAGTGATTCAGGACAAGCTAAAAACACGGTTTGGAAAATGGATTCATGGTGTACTCGCTTATTATATACATTTTTCTACATTTTGAACACAAACAAAGTTACGGACCGCAGCTCTGATTGGTTATTTTTTACCGGGAGCGATGGAGTTTCTGCAAATGGCAATAGGACCACTGAGAGGAGCCAGAGGAGCTTGATTTTTTTCACAGATTATCTGTCTCATATTCTACTGTTAGGACATAATGATAGGTTTAATAAAAATGTAAAAAATATATTTTTTTACAAAAGTTCCCTACAGCACCTTTAAATATTCAGAGTATATTGGTCGATCGTTGAATTTGCAGTGAGCTATTTTTTTTTTCTTTCACATTTTGTCTCCACGATCATGACTGTTTGGTTATATCCTTAGATATCATAGTAGATGGGACTTATCATAAAAAAGAAAAAAGGAAAGAAAAAGCTAGATCTGTTTTTCTATGATATGACCCCTTGAAATATCCATAACTCCGTTGTCCGGCTGTTTTGAGATTAATAGTCCCAAGGCATTGAAATGTTTATGCACATGTTTAATGAGCCCAGAGATGTGAAACTTTTACAAGGTTATTGCTGAGAGAGGGACACTGCAGACAATACATTTATCTTTCATTAATTCCCAGTATAATTACAATAATTTCCACATGACTGCATGGCTTATCTAAGCATCAGTGTTCTTTTCTTTGTCATTAATGAGTATTCTCTCCCTCGCCCTGTCCGTCTGTCTTTCCTGTGTTCCTCTCAGATCCAGCGGGCTTTGTTAAGGAATAACCAGACTCAGCGTTTCTCTCAGAAACAGGCTCTTCGGTTGCATCAGGGCCTGGTCACTAGTACCGCAGAACAGGTAAAGACCGCTTCCTGACCTCCACCATTATATTCGCATGCCTTATTCACATTCACATTCACACTTCTAGTATGTGATCATGTTGGTTATGGTGATGATGAACGTCTCTGGTTCAGAGTTTGGGTCATTTCTATTTTAGTTCTGCCAGTTCAGATTAATTGAGTTTAATTGGTGGTTAAATTGCAAGTGCCATTTCTATGCATTTCCTGTAATATATGAATTAAAATGAATTAAAAAGTGTCATAAACATATTTCGGGGTCAAAAGAGGCTTTTTTTGTGAAAGGAGAACTGCATAATTATGCCATTTCATTTCTCAGTTAGCTCTTTAAAGTTTGAGTGTGTTATTCCAGTGTGACTAGAAGCTTCAAAATAATCTCAAAAGTGTTCCTGAACACTTACCCTATGGTTGTCTTCTAGAAAATGAATGGCATTGGTTGAATTTGATATGTTGAACTAATATGCCCTAACATTTAAAAGTTTGGGGTCGGTAAGATAAAATAAATGAATACTTTTATTTGGTGAGGAGAAAATTGATCAAAACTGATTCATATTTCAATAAATGCTGTATTTTTTGGGGGGGCATTCATGAAAGAATCCTGAAAGAATGTATCACTGTTTTCTCAAAAATATTACGCAGCACAACTGTTGATAATATTAATGCATTTAAAATATAAAAAAATACATGTTATTTTAAATTGCAATATAATTTCACAATATTACTGTTTCAACTGTATTTTTTTAATCAAATAAATGCCCTGGTGAACATAACCATTAAACAAAAAACAAAACAAAAAAAAGATTATAAGATTCTTACAGACCCTAAACTTTGAATGGAAGTGTACTGAATTCTGTCTATTGGCAGTCCCATTTTCTAAATATTATTTACAAAGTCTTCATGTTTACATGTTAACCTGTCATTTGAATGTTTATATTGGTCTCTAACCAATAAACCAGTAAAAGACAAAGTTTTTACCTTAAAAGAAATGACACGCATGTGTGTGTATAAGGAAGCATCTCTTTCACCTGCTAATGTGAACTATGACTGATCTTACTTTGTATGGTTGGATCAAACTCTCCTCTCTCTCTCTGTTGCTCTCGCTTTCTCTCCTTCACTGTCTGTTCCTGTCTGTTCCTTCCTCTCTGTCTCTTTCTGTCTGCTGTCCCAGGTGATGGAGCGTCTGTGTGTGCGCGTGCAGCAGCAGGTGTGTGTGTTGAGAGGAACAGGTGAAGGAGAAGAGCTACAGGCTGCCAGACAGGTCCTCAAGGAGGCCAGGAACTCTCGAGCTGTGAGTGTCTGTGCATTTACCTGTCAAACGTTTCTTTTCTTATTATGAATATTTTCCACACAGCAGTACAGTCATCACACCTGTGAAAGAAGAACACAAATATATATTTTTTTTTGTTGAAAGAAATTTTAACTTTTATTCAGAAAGAATGCATTAAATAGATCAAAAAGGACAGTAAAGACATTCATAATGTTAAAAAAGTATTTGAAAAAAAATGTATATAACAGTTACCACAAAAATATTGGGCAGCTAGTAGATTTTAATGATGTTATATATATATATATTGCAGATGGCTTCATGGTAATATTCAGTCAGATGCTATTTAGGGGCTGGCATAAATGCAGATATTCGAGTGACTCAGTTATTGATTCATGTGTTTTCTGTTTATTAGTTTAAGAAACTTTCAATTTCAGCTACATATGCCTTTATGAGCAAACATTAAAAGTTTCAAACAAATCATCTCCATGACTCTCACGCAACAGAGTCCTCCTAGCGGTCAGTGAGGGAGAGAGAGCGAGAGATCATGTCGGGTGTGTGAATTATGTCTGCACTGTCCTCTAGCTGTACCCCTCGCTGTGTGAACTGGCCCACGTGCTGTCAGTGGACGGTCCGGTGAGACAGAGGCTGGACTCTCTGGCTGGAGAACTCGCCAAAGCGGCTGATAAAGAACTACAGGTGCTGTCTCTCTCCCTCTTCCTCTCATCCTTCAGTCTGGTTTAGAGCTGCTTTCTTCTTCTGATGGAAGATTGATGGTGGATTTGTGCAGGTCATTGTGGACTCCATGGTGTCTCTGTGCCGGGAGCTGTGTCCGCTTTCTTGTGCCGCGGCGGAGTGTCTCTCTCCTCCCCTTTCCTCCATCTCTGAACGTGTGTCCATCCCTCGTTCGTCCATCCGCACTGCTCTGATGGAGAGAGCAGCTCAGGACATCAACAGAGCTCTGGAGTAAGAAAGGAGGGTGTTGAGTTGTTGATGTTTCTGAAATTAATGCTGTGAGAAGTCCTTTTTTTGAAGTCTGTTCAGTCAGCAGCAGTCTATATAATGCTCCCAGGCAGCAGCTTTTTAAATCAGCTGTCTATTTGAATGGGTAATGACAGAAATCTCCAAAACTGTTAGTGTAATCTTTGGTGGAGCTTTTGGTATACTGGTACAAACTCAAGAAATGGGATGACGCTTATAACTAAAATGTGTGTAACACAGGACTGTGCAGAAAAATCACAGAATGCAATTGGTCACTATCATAGAAAAAAAATACATGTATGTACAGTATTTGTGAATATAGATACATAACGTAAAAAAAAGACTAAAGCCATGTTAAACTTTATTTTTAATTTATTTTAACTTTTTCTTTACCATTTTAATTTTGTTTAAAATAAACATTTAGATTTAGATGCACAACACATTTACATATTTATATCTAAATACAGAATGTAAAATAAGGTTACAATCAGTACAAAAGCTTTTTTATTTTATTTTTGGTTAGATTTCACTTTCAAAAGTCCACTTTAAACGTTCTACTAACTATAAGTAACTGTGCAACTACGTGTTCATTAACTATAATTAATTTGCAACTACATTTTTCAACAAACTTAAAATATTATTTGTAGACCTTTAGGTCAGGGTTAGCACAAATTGACATGATTTATGTATTTATTTATTCTAAAAATACATTTTTAGTGTGTTGCCTTTATTGTGATAGGACAGTATTTTGGTAGGAAGCTAACAGGATCATGAAAGGTCCTTTTTTAACCAGTATTATTTTTTTTTTATTTTTTCTTCATACAGCTTAGTACTTCAAAGGCCCCTTGATTTAGATTCTTGATATTGATTCACCTTGCATGGCTGTATCATGGGTGTATCTACATTTTTGTCCGAACAAATGATCTGTGCGATGCACCCATCAAACAAAATCAGGAAGTCTTTATTGGAAAGGCAAACCTACTTTTCTGTAGCTACTGTTTTCACAGTTGGAACTCCCAGCATGGTTTTAGTATGCTCTAACAAGTTATTTCTGTGTCTCCCATCTCTCTCAATTTTAGGGAGGTGAAGCTATCTGTGGTATCTTATCTCACTAACTCCATAGTGGACCAGATCCTACAGGAGCTTTATGCCACACACAAAACCCTGGTACTACAAACGAATTTCTCTCTCCATTCGTCTGTTCACTTTGAACACGTGCACAAGCATCGCTCTTCCTCACGCATCTGTTCATCACCACAGCTCCGGCAGGTTTCACAGATGAGACGGCTGGAAGACGGTGGAACAGCCAGGCGCACACACAGACATGCTGACATACTGGATGTTGTGGAGGATGACTTTGGCATCAGCATAGTGAGTGTGTTACGTGAATCACTAGCAAATGACTCATTTGTGTGTTTGGTGGTATTTACAGTATCTGTCATCTCTTGTAACTCAGTGGTTTTGTCATCTGCTCAGTTCGCGATGTTCTCACTCACTTCTGTCATTCTGCACACAGGACACAATTGCCATTAAGAAACGCAGCTCCAGGACCAGACGCATTCGTCCTGTGTCCAACAGACTCAGTGAGTCACACATGCACGTTATGTCGGATGAAAGCAGGACTATCATTCATTTTTTAGTTTAACACTCATTCAGTGCTTTCAAGTCATGAATACTTATACTGTGTATACATTTTTCAGTTCAAACATTCATTCTTTATATCATATTTTAAGCTCAATTTCATTTATAAAACATATTTAACATTTATGTCATTTCAGCATGTTAATTTAGTGTTTTTAAATTGTAATTATAAAAATAAAAAAAATACAAAGAAAAAAATTCATTCACTTAATCGTGCTCCATGACAATTAAAAAATTAACAGAATAGTTCACTCAATTTTTTTTTTTTTTTTTTGGGGGGGGAGAAATTTAGCATTACATCCCTTGCTGATCAATGGAATCCTCTGCAGTGAATGGGTGCCGTCTGAATTAGAGTTGAAATAGCTGATAAAAACATTCCATCATTAAGGCATTTTAACTTGAAACTGTCACTTCTGGGAAAAATATCCTTAATAATGCTTCCTCTGTTGTCCTCTCACGTCAAAATCCACTGAAATATTTGTTAAGAACTGTTTTGTTTGTAAACGGTGATTGGATCTATGCATATTTCTCCCCTGCATTGAGAAGATACCACTTTTTCACTGGAGAAAGTCATTTTATGAACAGAGCCGGGGGAAAAATGGTTTGAATTTAAAAGCATCTTAATGATGGATCCGTTTATTACAAACATGCAGCTTATTGATTAGCTACAAAACTTGTGAATTATTGTGATGTTTTTACCAGTTGTTTGGACTCTCATTCTGACGGCATCCATTTATTGCAGATGATCCACTGGTGAGCAAGTGATGTAATCCTAAGTTTTTAAACAGCACGTCATGTAATTAATACACTCTCCTTCAGGTCTAGGTGACGACCCCAACTCTTCACCTTTAGTGTCCACTCCTCAGACATCTGCTCCCCTTTCACGCTCGGCATCATGGGAAGGTCTGTCCACCCTGCCCACACAGGGTTCACCCCTGCGTCATGTGACCCATGTCAGACCACGTCCACCACGAAGACACAGGACTGCACATGCTCCCTTTGAGACGGTAAGAACCTGCACCATTGCCAGTATTCCCACACCAATACTAATTTATACCTGTGGCTCAGTGGTAGAGCTTTGCTTTAGCAGTGCAAAAGGTTGTGGGTTCGATTCCCAAGGAACACACACACTGGTAAAAAAATTTATAGCCTGAATGCACTGCAAGTCGCTTTGCTGAAAAGCGTCTGCTATGTAATAAAGCACTTTTAGTGTTAAAAAAGGTATAAGTAAAGATGAAGTGTCACAAAATGACTTATTAACCTCGACAGTTTCAGGCTTTGCCTCATATTGTGTTATTGCCCTCAAGGCTTGTGTTAGCCTCATATTCATCATATATTTATGATCAATATTGTTAACAATTCAGTTTGATAGACTTGAATCTATAATGTATTTCATGCAGCACTATTTTATAATAATAACTAAATTTAAGTATACAATACCTTATATTGGACGTTTATTACAAAATATTCTACAATAGGTATTCGTCAAAAACACTCAAAATCTGAAATAAGAAGCGATTAATCGACAGCTATTCAAGCTGTTATCAAGAGAAGGAGGGGGTTGATTTTAATCACGTTCTCTTGTTAGCGTGATTGTTCTCAGAAATCTGTCTGAACGCAGGCCCAGATGTTTTCTCCAGGGTCTCCAGAATGAAAGCATCAAACATTAAAGGCTCTCTCCTTTTCAATCACTTCCGATCAGCTTGTCTTTGTAATGTCTGTTGATCAAATTAATGCATTGACATAATACAGAAGAACAAATCCCAGATGGTGAGATACAGTAGCGTGACAGCATCATCCACTAACACAAATTTAGAGAGATGATCTACTCCAGTCCCAGTCTTTAAAAGCACACAATCATCATCATCATCATCATTATCATCATCATTATTTCTCTTGTCGTCCTGTAGCACTGCTCGGAGAATGGTGGAGTATCTCTTTTGGAAGATGGACTGCCTGACTTCTACACCAAGAGAGTTTTACCAGACAGGTGCTTCAGTACTGAACACTTCAGTGTAGTAATGAAGTCTAACAATGAAGGTGTCACATTTGCTCTCTTTGTAAAGGTTGAAGGTATATGGACATGCTAAAAATGTGGACGTTATCTTATCTCTGACACCCTGACTTTCTGTCCTGCAGTCAGCTGTCATCCCACCATCACGCTCAGGCTCTGAGGAGGAAGAAAAGACGCAGTGTGCTGTCAATCTTTTCTGGATTCAGGAAGAACCGCAATTCTACCATATCATACCAGGAGTCAGACACCACAGAAAGGGCTGGGGCTTGTGGGGAGGAATGTCGCACTAAGTGAGTCAGTCCTATTTTAATATATAATAATTAACAATACACTTCCCTTCAAAAGTTTGGGGTCAGTAAGATTTTTAATGTCTGAAATAAGACTCATTTTTTCAATGAGACTGCATTGCTTTGATCAAAAATACAGTAAAAACAGTAATAATGTTAAATGTTATTACATTTGAAAATAACTGTTTTTAAATCTTTTTTTTTTTGTTGCATATTTTCAATTGTAAAGTATTCATGTGATGGGAAAGCTGAATTTCTGCAGTCTTCAGTGTTAAATTAGAAACATTTCTTATAATTATCAATGTTGAAAACAGTTGTGCTGCTTAACTTTTATGTAAAAAGCATGATACATTTGTTTTTCAGGATCCTTTGTACGTAGAAAGTTCAAAAGAACAGTGTTTATCTGAAATTAAAAACTTTTGTTATATTATAAATATCCTTTTTGTCACTTTTGATTAATTGAATGTGTCCATGTTGATTAAAAGTGTCAATTTCTTTAAAAAGAAGAAGATAGTGTACAGTAGTGCACAGTATATCATATATCACAATTATAAATGAAATAAAGTGTATTATATCAATACATCAAACAACATACATCAAACTCTTACTCTTGTTTTCCTTTTATTTGATGCTCTCTCAGTATTGCTGCTGAGAATGTGTACTCCTTGATTCAACACCCAAAGGATCGTGGGAGGTTAGACCTAGGCACTGAGGGCACCAACGGGAGGCTGGTAGGGCCCGGTGTTCAGAGGACCCCTCAGCTGTCAGGACGGCCCGTTCATGGTATACCCCTGCCAGGAATGATGGGACTCAGCCCCTCCTGCTTTTCACAAAGACAGGTAAAGTTCACCGCATTAAATCTTTCAATTACAACCCAGTAAATTCCTCCGCTTGTCATTCTAACTCAAATTCAACATTCCGTGTTGAGATTCCATGGCTGTTGCAGTTCTACGTCACGAGTTGAAGCAGAGCCAATTCTTAAAATTAATTTAGGCCAACTCTGGTACACAAACGATGCAATATTTATTTATTCATTCAAATGGTGCAGGTAATGTTGAGAACAAACATGGGAAGGAATTGTGTTCATTAGTAAGTAATGTAATGTTAGCATCGATTGTTCTTGATCGATTCGAAAACAAATTAAATGTAAATTTAATGAGCATAATGACATGTTTTCCAGTCTCTCACACTCCGTCTCTCTGTTCCCTTCAGTCGCCTGATTACAGTGAGGTGTTCGGCTCATCAGAAGAGATTGGATATGGAGAGCATGAGATGGAGCGGCATTCAGATATCGTTGCTAAAGAGCAAATGCCATCTATAGACAGACGGTCAGAATCAGGAAGACAGGAATCACAGTCAGACAGCCAGAAAAAGGCAGATATTATAATGGACCCTCAGTTGCTAGAAACCAGAAAAAGACCCGAGCCTCCGCCTCAGAGTACCAAGCCGAGTTTAGCTAAGACACGACAACGCCATCTGGAGGAGAGCTCCGGTAATGCATATTCAGACATTAGTTGGCATTTAAGACAGAATTCATTCATTTTAGTGATTTTTTTCTCTGTTATCTAGTTTTAATTAATTAATTTTAACTTTCTAAATGGTTATTATTTGCTGTTCCCTGATAAACCTACTGAAGATTCTGGAGAACTGAGGGAGAAGGATGAGGAAGAAGAGGACAGGAAATGTGGAGAAGACCAAAAACCAGAAGGACAGTCTCCACCTATCCCTGAAAAGGTATCTTTGCGTCTTTGACTTAAAATGTCAGTGATCGTGAGTGGAGCGTGTCTTTATTCTCAAAGCAAAGATGTATCATGAAAACAGCTGTTGATTATATCATTCTTTTCAGCCATGTTATTATTCACCTCACTCGTCTACCACTGGCTCCTCACCACAAGACGTGACCAATGAGAATCAGCCACCAGCTGCCCCGCCCGCCTCAGCTAAGCCTGTGTTTCATTCTGCTTCAGTAGATTCTGCTTTGCTTCAAGGTAATTCATAAAAAAGTTGTCTTATGCTGGGTACACACCAAAAGATAATTGGGCTGATTTTGGGCCGATTTCCCCTCTTCTGACAATCCTAGCTATCTACAGATGATCTTATCAGATTTTCCCTTGGTGTGGGGTGTGTTAAGAGTGTCCAAACCTGATCGGAAGAACGTCGGAGCTGCCCCGATCGCGAATTGTAAATATTCAACATGTTAATATTTACGATCAGAAATCCTGATGTGTGCGGGGAACCCCGAGGACAAAAGCCTGCACGCTCTGGAGATTATCACGTGAAACGAAACAATATCCAATCAGAAAGCGAGATGATGGAAGACGGAAGCAGTCATGGCGCAGCACAAAGTGAAATTGATGTGGACAGCAGAGATGGAGATCAGCTTGTTGTAGCAACAGCATGAATGTTTATACAACGAGTCGTGTATAAATTCATTCCAAACACTATCATTGCAATTTCTTCCTGCATATTCCGCCATTCTTATTCTGAAGTCTCGCGAGATTTTGCGAGATTTCCTGTGTTCACAGTCGAGACTCTGGTTGAAAATCTGTTGTTGTGTGGTGAGCTGTCTTTGTCAGATCATGGCACACCACACACTATCGGACAAAACGGTTAAATCTAGGATTTTTTTTATCCTCATCACATTTTTTATATTTTATAAGATGTAAAAAATATTTTGGTGTGTACCCAGCATTACTGGCAGTTGCATTTATTGTTCATTAAGCTTAATGTTAAGCAGTTTAATAATCATATATTCTTTGTAAGTGTATAATCATAAATACTTGGTGAATGTGATAGTATTAAGACAGTGTATTAGTACTAGTAGTATTTTATGTATAAAAAGGTTTCTAAATGTAAACTTTTACAGTTATTTTAAATATAATATATATATTTATGTATATATTTATTTTAAGTTAACAGTGTATCTGAGATTAATAATAAGATTAATTAATAATAATTCTACTTTGTAATTTTATATACCTACTAGTGCTGTCAATCGATTAAAAAAAATTAACTAATTAATCGCACAATTTTTTAAAATTAATCGCGATTAAAAGACTGAAACTTTTTGCATATGTAAATGTAAAATGTAAATAATTAATGTAAACTCAAGACAAAGAAACTATTTAAATTCAAAATATGATTGTTTATTGGAATTTTTGTTTAACTTGTAACACAGATTTTCTCATGTAAACAACATACCTGCAATAAACCATCAATATCCTCCAAATTAACTGTTGGCTTGAAAGCCATATTTATTACAGAAATAAAAACACAGGCATGTAAGTACCATTTGAATTTCAAAACAATCAATGTCAATAAAAAACAAAAATGATTTCCATGTTGAATTCTAAGTGGACTGCAAAAAAATTGCCAGTGCTTTAAGTGGGCTGGTACGCACCAGTACCGCCACTTCCAAATATAGCTCTTGAGCGTACCGCCACCTCTCCGTGCGCCCAGAACGTGCTTGTAGCGTACTGGTACGCTCATTTGGACATCTGTTTTAATAGAGGTTTTAATCTTTTACCTGCACTGCCGATTTTCAGAGCGCCCTTCACAATGCAAGCTTCCTAATTCATCCCACCCAGAGCAGAAACTACATTACCCATTCACCCTTAAGTTATACAAGTGAACAGTGCATGTGTCGCTTTTCCCACTGTTAAGTGTCATCAACTCAACGTGGCCGGAGAAGGTGTGTGAAACTCGTTATGAGTGTACACAACGCTCGGTTCGGTTAAAAATCAAATACAGTTAACAACAACACTTAATATGTTTTCTTGGCTTCATACTCTGAATACTGCAAGAACAAGACCAGAATCTGATGATTCGCTGACTGACACCTCACCAAATTTGAATCCTATCACTGTGCAGGTCAGACTCAAGCTAATTAAGTAATGCAGCTCTTTCAGGAAGGGTGATCAGACGTCCCGAAAAATTCGGGACAGTCCCGAAATCTAAACTGTTGTCCCGACTCTCGAATCTGGCCCTAATTGTCCCGGAACTTATACTAAAGCAAAATCTTGAGTATTTATTTTCTGATAAACATTAAAAACTGTCTGCGGAGGCTGAGTCGTCCTGCAGCCCCCGCTGGCTGTTCATTGGCTGCAGCATCTTTTTTCTAAGTTCTAAAAAAATACCGTAGACGGCAAGGCACAAATTTAGATATTCATTTATCTAATTAATCTATAGCCTATGCACAAAGACAATATGATCTTTTTGTCCCCTTTTTGTTTTAAAGCCTGATGAAGAGAGAGAGCGCAAGTTGCTGCAGCTGCGAGGAAGACAGTGATGCACGCGTACAGGAGTGATTGACAGTTCGCGGCACTGTGTACAAAAAATACTCCGCTACACAATTATTTCTTTATTTTCGTTTAAGCTTATTAACGTTAGCGTTACAGAAAGGTCTGATTTACGCACTGTTACAACAGTCATTGTTTTTTTTTTTAAACAGTGACATTTGAGTTCATGATTTTAATGTTGCTGTTTCTTGTGGCAGACTAAATGAAGAGTAATGTTTCTTGTGGCAGACTGAAGAGTAATCCGGCAGAGTTTTATACTGAAACTTTCCGTCTAAAAGTCCTTCCTTGGTCTTATCCATATTTCTTTGCACGTTGAACACACATAGGCCACAACCAGAAATAAAAAAAAACTGCAACCGCGTTAATTGCGTTATTTTTTTTTAACGCGTTAAATATTTCAAATTAATCGAATGCGTTAACGCGCTAATTTTGACAGCAATAATACCTACATCTATGTATCTGAGAATAACACTTTATAACACTCATTAGAAAACAGAACAAACTAGTAATACATTATCTGAAAAATACTTTGTAAATGTATATTTTAGTAAAGCTTTAATAGAACAAAATGTATTTTAAAAGGTGGATCTCAATAAATTATAATGTCCTGGAAAACATAAAAGTACATTTATTTCAGTAATTCAACTCAAATTGGGAAACTCATGTATTAAATAAATTCAATGCACAAAGACTGAAGTAGAGATGTTGAATTGGTGGGTTTTTGTTAAATGTGAGACAAAATCATCACAATTAAGAAGTAGAGATAGTGAAATGGTGGGTTTTTGTTAAATGTGAGACAAAATCATCACAATTAAAAGAACTAAAGACTTAAACTACTTCAATCCGTGTGCATTGAATTTATTTAATACACAAGTTTCACAATTTGAGTTGAACTACTGAATATAAATGAACTTTTCCACGACATTCTAATTTATTGAGATGCACCTGTATTTGAATAATAATAATAATTACACACACACACACACATATATATATATATATATATATATATATATATATATATATATATATATATATATAATTTGCCCAAAATTTTTGTGACTTCCAATTTAAAAAATATATATAAAATGAAATACAGAGAATATGTGATGTTTCTTTTTGCTCAGGTGATGAAGTCAAAAGCAGCCCTGGAGGTCCCATGAAACCACATCGAAATAGGAAAGCAAACTCATGTGACACAGGTACACACTTCGAATCCCTTTTGAGCACGTGAGGAGGGTCCGCATTCACCCTCTACTGCTCTAGCATGCCTTCACCAACTCATCCTTACTTGTGTGAACCATCCCTCCCTCTGTGTGCCCCTGTATTTACCCCTTAGGAATGGAGCAGGATGCCCGCTGTGATCTGGAGAGATCCTCAGATCGCAAACCCCCTGTGAAAAAACCTAGACTCCCTCCGAAACGAAATAAGTCCTTGGATTTCCCTGGTACTGTGCTGTTTTGTATGTGTATGTGCTTCTTGGAAGTGTCCAGCAGCTTTATTAGATAGCCTGACTGGAAAGCGCTCCAGTAATTAGAGGAAATCTTTCCAGTGTGAATATATTGTGAGTGTGTGAGCGTGCACCTCTCCGTGTTTGTGTGTCCACAGACAGATGGCTCTGAGTTGACCTTTAACAAAGCCAGATTAGTAAACGGGTAACGTAAGTAGGCCATCATTCACTTCTTTCTCTCTCTCTCTTTTCCTCTGTTTATCTCTGCAGGTCATCAGAGTTCGGAGCCAAGCAACGCTGAAGCATCATGACAACCATTTGAGCCAAAGCTCTGTGAAAACAGAGGGTCATTGTGATGCTGAGAGGAGAGAGAGGGAGAGATATGATCAGCAGATGAATTTGCACCTGGATGAATTCATAAAGACTCATTGTACACACATATTCAGCATATTCTTGCTTACTTAAGTGAGTTGTTTTGCTTCCCCTCCTGCTTTCATGTAACTATCATTCTTAACCTTCTGCACTTAACTGCAATTCCTTTATTTCACTCTCTCTCCGTCTCTCTCCCTCTGGGTCTTTTGACAATCTTTGACATAAAGGAAGTTTTTGCTATTTATCTTTAAAACCATAGAATGATATTTTGTAAAGTATAATATATAAACAGAACCAATATTTGCACTAATCATCGCTTGAATTCTCATTTGGTTTGGTGGATGTAACCCCCCTCCCACTGTCCGACATTACCCACGTGAAGTTTTGTAGTGTGTGACTAACTTATTCTTATAATTTTCTGTCTATATGATCAATATCATTAGCAGTATTACTGTTGTCTTAATCAGGCATTGTTTATGCAACTGGATAAATGTTTAAGAGTTTGCTGGCCCTAAATGAGCTTTATTTTCTACTAAATGTGATTGAGTGAATAAAAACTGAATATTAAATTTGCTGTTGTTCTTTTTTTTTTTTTTTGACAAAGTAAAACAATGGAACTTTGTTATATCATGGTATTGAATGATTACCATATTACCTATTTACATTATACTCCAAGAAACTTCAAGAATATCATGGTATTTACTGGGTAACCTGTCAAAACACCATTGGTAATACCAGATTTACATGGGACATTTTTACAGCGTACTTCAAATAATATTATAGTTTTGTATATTAAACCCCATATGGTTATACAGTGCCATAGTACTTTTTTTTTTTTTTTTTTTTGTTATTATGAAATTTCTCTTTATTGTGAAATGTTAATTAAATTTAGTGTATTTTAAAATGCAGTTTATTTCTGTAATGGAAAAACAGAATTTTCAGCAGCTATCAATGTCACGTGATCATAATAAGGCGGCATTAGTAACGCTACATCGTAAAATCGCGATGCCTCTTTATACATATTTGAAACGGGAACCCGATTAAAATCATCTTTATGGATAGACTGGCATTACTTTGGAAGTGAATTCTAGAAAAAAAGTATTATTACAGTTTATAGATTAATTACTAGCAGTTGAACAATTGTATTGTTTGGCATTTCAAAGCCGTTTTTTCAGTCAAGGAAAGGTTAAACAAAAGTGGATACCAGATGCCGCATCTCACACAAGACTCCCATTGCCTTTTAATGACACAGGAGGGCAGCAGAGGCCCAAAGCCAAGCAAACATCTTGCTACGGAAGAGTAATTTTCAAGCAGAGATTAAGGAATTTATTGTCTGTGACTGCTGCTTAAATGTCCCTGAGAATCTCTCTCTGAAGAGAACAGACTATTTATTACATTATCACTTCATGAGGCTTTTTATTACGCTAAATTGGCTCTTTGAAGGTAAATTTAAAAGTTAGAAATCACTACCAAGTGGAAGTTATGAAAAGGTATTTTATTCTCTCTTGTTAAGAAAATGTTTGAGTTCATATTTTGAAATAAGTCTTTTGATTACAGAATGTTAGAGAAAATACCAGGCTGATGCGCTAGGTGCTGCATGAAAATGGCAGCTAGTGTAATACATTACAGACCAGGTTTGTAAAAAAAAAATAAAAAAATAACTCCCAATAGTACATTTCCAGAAAATATAAACCAATGTGCATGACATGCTCCAAACGTCTGTCACACAATCACACAAACTCATATTCACACATGTTCAGATTGCTATGGGAAAACATCACAGGTCAAAGGAACAATTCATCTTATGTTTAAAATGTTAGAGGGACACTTGATTATGTCTTACATGCATTAGCAAAACACACACGTTCACACAATTATGTAAAAACCACAGGGGATTGTAAGAATATACATAAATCATTTCATTAATGGCCTCTCTAACTCACACACGCACACTCACACACACCTACACCCACTCACACCAGCAGTGGGGGAAGCTGTAATGAAGTAATATGACGTTAAAGGCAGCTGCATTAATGATTGGACTCACTTAGGGAACAAAGGGCTGTGTGTGGACCAAGTATACACATTTATTATCTGTTAATCACATTCATTAAAGTATTACACAGCATGCTTGTTCTGGCTGCCGTTCTTTACTAAAAAGTACTGTGGTGGTAAGCAAGTACAGTACATATGGACTTTAAAAGTTCCGATCCAAAATAATGGATAATTGCGAATTTATATAGTGCCACGTATTGCCTCAATAATGGGTTTACAGTTGGCTTCAGTGTTATGCTAATTCTACAAACATTCAAATAACATATTTAAACTACTAAAACCACTTTAGATAAAGCTGAAATAGAACTTAAAATTATAAAATGGACAGACAAAACAACTAGCTTGATTATAACTGTACATGTAAACATATAGCAATGTATTTTATCATTACCATGGTGTAGTTCCCATGTCAAATTAACGTTAACTAGCCTTTTGTTATCATTGTACAAATCAGTAGCATGCCAAACACCATGGTTCTGTTTCACATACAAAAATCAACTCTTTCTAGTAACTTTCACACACTCTGACACACACTCAAGTGTTTCGAGTTGAACAGTGAAAAAAGTGAGTAACTCAAGCAGATGGCTGCAATCACAAGAAACCAGTAAACACCGGAAGAGTCCTCAGCTTTTACAAGCTGATTTAAGTTTATGAGACAAGAAAGAGGCAAACAATTCATGTATCTTGTGCCTAAAACTTTCCCAACTTCACAAAAATCACAAAACTTAACACATTTTCTCAGTTTCACTTCATAATTACGAGACTGTAGTAGTGTGTAGGGGGTGTGTTCATATCCTTCATCTTTTAGAGTTTGTATGTGTGATGTTTTGGTGTTAGGCGGAGGCCGAGGAGCATCATGAAGTATTTATAGATGTAAATTAGCTCCTTGTTTCACTCTCGCAGACCGTTCAACAGTGCATCATAATTGGTTTCATTCTGTTGAAATTCTCCTTAACAGCACATGAATGTTGTTAGATCCTAATGAGCCACATTAGGTGTGTGTGTGAGAGGATGAATAAAGTGAGTCAGATGTGGATCAAGTGTCCCCCTTTTTTGTTTTCTTGTGTGTGTGTGTGTGTGTGTGGAGGGCTGGACTGTGTGTGTCAAGGGGGAGGCTGCATTAGGGGATGCAGTACTTTGGAGCAGATGAGCAGAAGTGAGCCCACAGACTGCCAGACTGATGCCTGATCAAGTAACTTTTCTCTTTCTCTCCAGTGTACGGTGCTGTGGGTGTTTACTCTCTTCTCCTGCTCCTTTCTCAGACCTTTTCATATATGCTTCTGTGCTGTAGCTTGTTTTATTATTATTATTATTAGTGTTATTATTTTTATTATTATTATTTTACTTTTTATCTATCTATCTATCTATGTCAGTGTGCATATGTGTGTAAAGCGAACGCTATCATATTTAGATAATATTATTATTATTAACATCATTTCACTTATATTTCTAAAGAATTGCAGTGGAGTTGGAATCAGATAGTATTTATTATAAGACCAATATTCCAATGTCAGGATATGAAATACAGTTTTTATTTTATTCCAGCCGATCTTTATCCGAGCTGAAGGATAGAAGGATTTGTTTGCTCTATGCAAAACTAGAAGGTTTCTTAATGAACCCTATAAGGTCATTAAGGTTTAATAGCCATATGGATGTTCTGTTGGGGAGGTTTAAATATGGGCTTTAAATTGTGCTTGGAAGATGTTCCTGTCACTGCCTCCGTGAGTAATGGGTCAGTGTAATTGCAAATGTCCGTGCTTGGATGTATATCACATATTCAAATGGGCTGGTTATCATGTCTTCCCATTGCTCCATATCCTGTGGGATGGATTTTTGTTGTAAAGTGTAATAGTTTTTCTCATTTATTTTTTACTGAGATGTGCGATATGTGAGTAACAATGGCTGATTTGCATTTCTGTTTTTCATTTGTGTTTATGTCACTGTGTGGGTTATTAATCAAGTATTTATTGCATAAAAGCTATTGTAATATATCTATGTATCTCCTTATTTCTATTCTTTAATTTTCTATCCCAGAGACTGGCTGATTTCTACACAATCCATCATGCCTGCTATTGTAAACCTGCTATTCAACACGGTCTCCACCAACACCACCATCTCCTTTTCTCTGGTGCTGCCTCTGGTCAGCATCCTCTCCCTGCTGGTAGGGGTCGGAGGTCACCTGCTCATGTGGTTGGTGTTGATGCGTAACCCACGGCGTCGTTCGAAGCCCAGCTCGGTCCTCCTGTTGAACCTGAGTTTCGCTGATCTGTGTGCTCTACTCACCCTGCCCTGTGTGCTTCTGAGCGCTAGCTCTCAGAACTGGCAGCTGGGAGGAGGCGTTTGTGTTTTGTTGAGCTTCATGACCTCCCTGACCGCTGGAGTGGACATCTTCAGCCTGGCTGCTCTCTCAGTGCTGCGTTATCGAATAGTGGCTCCCTCGACACGACCCCCGGCCACCCCTGCGCAGGTGTGAGTATCTGAAGGACCTAGAGAAAAACAGTTGTAAAAAAATGGTGAAAGAAATGGAGAAATATTTGATTTTTTTTTTCTGTAGACAAAAAGTAAAGAAAGTGTCATGGTACAGTGATGGACAACTATTTCTTTGAAGTACTTTGGAATAGCTACATAGCATGGTGCATTACTGTGTTATTGAAAATAGATTTCCAGATTCACTAAATCTCAGTTAAATGCTCTATTCTTTAAATTATCCAATCAGTGGAAAAAATGATAACTTCATGTTGATTCACTATGGGCAGCATGCATTTCCCAAAAGCATTGTAAACACATAAGTAGATCGTTGAGACCATTGGTGCTAATGGTTTCTGCTATAGGTTTATGATGCATTTGGAAAACAAAACCATGATTGTTTCAGTAAAGCATCCATCACTCCGATTCAAATGATAACTTTACGGTCTTTTTGTAATGACCTTATTTAAAAGGTCTGGCTCGTAAGAGTCATTTGTTTGTGACTAAACGCTGTTCTTGATTCACTAAAAGTATCCAATCATAAGAGTAATTTATTCACAAATCAGTTAGGTAGAAATATGTTCAGGAAAGCCGAAAAGCTTGTTCTCAACACAATATAAACATGCTTTTATATGTATTTTTCTCAGTATAAGAACTTTTTATTTCCTTCTTGCTTTCAATTCGAGATGCAAACTCGGGTAACTTTATTTTTATAAATGCTGACATATTTTTGCAACAACTCTGTATGAAAAGCTGAGGGCACGCTTCAACTGAAAAAATGATCCAGGCACTGTTTAAAAATACTTCTCAAATGTGAATCAATATGAGATGAAAATCCTATTTATTTAAATCACAGTACTTTTTGAAGAGGATCATTACTCTCATTTTAAAAAAGAGTGTATTACCATGACTGATGGTTTTATTATGATGATATTAATATATACAAACTGCCTTGGAATACCATTAAATCCTATGGTAAATGAATACAAAAGTGCTGTGGTACTGAGATGACAGCCTAGTGGATACTATTTTGAAATGTACCATGGAACTGAAATGCATGTCTAGAGAAGAGATTAGGTGGTGTCTGATACTGTTCACATCCAAAAAATTGCATGTATATTTATCGTGACTACCAAGATGTTTACACATTCAAAGCCCCACAGAAATACAGACCACTATATCGAAATCTTATGGTAATGCCATCAGGGACATAAAGAGGCGTACAATATATTGAATTCTCTGTATCTGTCTCTCTATTTGTCCCTTAGAGCTGGCACTGTTGCTGTTATCTGGCTGGTTTCCATTGCCATGGCCCTACCTAAAGTCACGTACATCCAGTTTGACAGTGGCTGCACGTGGTCGGTGGGCCGGGGTCACTGGCTGGGCTTCCTCGTTCCTGCCTTTCTGGTGTATTACGTGGCTCCTCTACTTTGCATCGCCCTCCATTGCGGGCTCATCATCACACACCTGTACCGCTGCCGGGGCACTCTAGCCGCAGACCACCGCAATAAAAAAGCCACAGCCCTTCTCATCGGTTCCACGCTGGTGTTCGCCATCAGCTGGCTGCCTTATTACGTGCTAGAGTTTGTCAATGTTTTATCGCCGTCCCTTAATTCCGCCAGCTCGCCCGGAAGCAACAGCTCCAGCTCCACCGCCCCATCACCGGCATCAAGTACAGAGGTGTCTCTGCTGTGGGAGGTGGCCTCGCTGTCAGCCATTCTTCTGATTTGTCTGGCACCTTGCTGGAACCCGCCACTCTACTTCCTGCTATCTAAGCCAGCCCTGAGGCAACTGAGAGGGCTACTACCCATCATGCACCAACACTGGAGAGCTGCTACCTTCCTACAGCACATAGTGCCAAAACATGCTCCCACACAGCCTCACTCACAGCCTGGGTCTCAACACGTTCCTCAGAACGTACTAGCAGTAACGCACCCACAATGAGAACATTCGCACTCACATCGACATGGTAAGGCACAGCACATACCTGCTTCACAGCAAAGCACACCCACACGCAGGCACAAAGTACACACACGCCACACACACAATGACAGGTATTTTCTACCAGAGCATCCTCATCCCTCTCATGCTGGCGGAGATTGAGAGTTGCTTAGTAACACTACAGAGAGGAACAGAAACATAAGACCATGGACCTCTGCATTAATGGCTGAGCATCACATTTTACAGTGTTCCAGCATGCCAGCTGCTCTCTTCCCCTCTCTCAAAATCTGTCTCTCACACTAAATCACGTCAGATTTTTATCACCAACTCGGTCACGCTCGCACGCATTAGCGTGTTCTCGACGACATATGTGTTAATCTTTAATTCACTTGTTTCTGAACGCTTGTGCAGTGAGTAATAGATTAGATTTGTGTAGGCTGGTACTGTATATCAGATAGATCGTCTATAAAGGCTAAATGCAGTGCGTTTGAGTCTCACTTACTGATCACTGGTGTTGTGAATCATCAATATGTGCTGTAATGAGTTCTTTGACAGTCATTGTCAGTCTTATGAGAAATGCAACGCTCTGTGATTTCGGAAATGGGAAAAGTATATAAATATTTCCCATTAATGACAGAGGCATGGCTGAGAGAACTCGGCAGCTCTCAGAACTGTGTCACCTGCAGATGAGTCATCCTATTTCACAAGAGTTTTTTTTTTTCATTCTCTGCTAATATTGTAGCCAGTGTAATAAAATGTGGATCTGAATTGATCCGGCAATTTTTCTCCTTGAATTTCCATTCCCCATGCTCCTCCCTCCTAATCAGTTCATCTCTTTTGCCTGATCTGAACTTAGAGGAGGGATAAAGGAAAAAGATATAGTATACAGGGTTGAAAAATACAAGTTTTTCCTTTGTAGAAACGTACAGGCAGAGGTGAAGACAGATGCTAATACCATGGCAATCTGATGTTCCAAAACCAAATGTTAGCTAGTGTTGTCAATATTAACTGAAGCTAAAACTAAATTTATTGTAATAAAAAATAAATTAAAGCTAAATAGATATATAACAAAAAATATGTAATATATAAAAAATTAAAAGTAACAGAAAATTTACAAAATCTAAATAATAATAAATACTGTAATAGTATGCAGATACTAAAATTATACTGGTATTAGCACGATAAATGTCCAAAACCATGGTATTAGCATGATTTATGTGACCCTTGACCTAAAAACCAGTCTTATATAAAATATATCAAAACTTTATTTTTTATTAGTTATATGTATTGGTAAGAACTTAATTTAGACAGCTTTAAAGGTGATTCGGCAAAATATTGTCCTATCATAACAAACCATACATCAATGGAAACTTCTTACTTCAGCATTCAGATGAAGTATAAATCTCATTTTAAAAAATGTTACCCTTACGACTGCATGGTTTTGTGGTCCAGAGTCACATATATCATTAAATCACAAAAGTATTTTGAGCATGTTACCATGATATTCTTAGAAATACAACAAAATACCATAATACATCAATTTCAGTACCATGCTATTATATTTCAAACTACCTTAGTATTATCATCTCCATCACTGTACCATGATACCACCATAGTACTTTTTTTGTAAAGGGTTCCAAAATTATGGTATTCCCATTATCTCTTTAACAATAATAATAATAATAATAATAATAACAACAACAACAATAATAATAATAATAATAATAGGGTGATACAATTGTAGGCATTGGTTTTCAACTTGGCAAAATCTTTTTCCGGCCACTCTCTGTCAATCATTCATCTCTCCCCAGAACAACAAATCTGTTCCCTTATTTTCTTCTTCTTCTGAAATGCATTACAGAGTGGCACTCATGGTAAGCGTGTAATTTTCTGATCGTCAGTCTGCATTAGGACATTGTGGTCTTGACTTCACAGCATCCATAGCTGGGCATTTTTTAAAATAACAACCAGGTTAGATATCACCTCTGGGATGGTAGAGGGAGGAATCTGTAAAAAAGATCAAGAGCAGCTGGCTGATGCCTGTTATTTGACAATATAACAAAACAATGAATGGGCTTGTTACATGGGTTTTTAAAGCTGACTGGACAATTGTTTTGTTTTGCTGTAATCCCTTTTAATAAACCTGCAAAACACCAGACACACAAGTGACCATTAAAATATTTTTTCACTAATCTGATGCAGTGTCCCCTTAGACCTCAGTGAGCTAACAGCAGTTCAAAAAGGTCGCCATTAAAGTGCAGACAGGCAGACGAGAACAACGATGAGAATGGGGGTGAGCTGTCTCACAATTATCCTGACAGCATCACCCATTCACCGCACTCGCAAGACGTACCCACTTAAACTCACTCGTTATCTACTGTAATTATAACAGTCATATTTGGGGGGGTTTACTGAATAATTAGAGTTGTCAACACTCACATCAAACTCCTTTCGGACTCACACAGAGCCGGCGAGGTCTGATGAGATGCAATTAACACTGCAGATTAACAAGCTCATCTGCGACATGAGCTCAGTGTGCTCCACTTGTCCCTCTCGACTGTCTTTATCATCATGTGATGCCCCAGACCACCACGGACTGAGGCGGTCTTGCTCTGTGTGTTTGGAAGACTGCTGTGGAGCTGCACGGAGCTGGCAATGTGACATGCAATCTGTCACATGTACCTAAATTACGATCCTCTGCTCTCCAAATGATGGTATAACAGCAGGCTTATTTGCATCATGATTTTTAAGTATATAGTATGTATGTATTTAATAATCTGACATTTAACATTACATACGTATTTATGTATTTGCAAAGCAATTGCAGATGTGTGGGATGAGGAAAACACAAAATACAAAGTTGTCAAATGACTATAATAATAATCATCCCTTAAACAACCGGTTGATTCTTAAATGAAGAAAATTCTGATGCTGCAACAGCCAGATCATTCTGAACACAAAAAAAAAATAAATGTAATGTCCAGGTGGTTGGAAGATCATCTGAGCCAAATTTGGAGAGAATTGGACTACATGTGTGGAAGGAGAACAGTTTTCATCAAATTCCAATTTGGCAGATGGGAGACATGGAGACACCATCATATTCAGGGAAAACAGACAAGGGAAGACAGACAGGGGAAATGGCTGCCCTTTAAAAAAAATGGTTTCACTGGGCTCAGGGAATCTAAAGACACTAAACTGTAAGTTTATTAATCAGATTGTATGATTTATGATCATTACACATTAATGAAAATGACTTCAATATGCTTTGTAAGCTTGGTCTGAACATCTGAGACATTCGTTGAGAAGATTTGCAGGCAGAGTATGTGTGATATTGGAAACACAATGTTCAAGCTATGAATACAGGAAGAATGAGGACTTTTTCTCTAGTCTAGAGCAAAGGCTTATAAAAACAGAAAATAAGTCAATTTTTGTGCTGATAGGGGCACTTAAGTGTTTGACTGGGAGACCAACAGGGTGACTATTCAGACCGCTTCCAATCTACTTCTCTTCTTGGGCCCTAATAATAGTTCATTTAAACTAAGATCAGTGAGGCAGACAAGAAGATCAATTGGTCTTCACAGAAATTATTAAAAAGCCTGTGAGGAAACGTTTTTACCTCCACCTGTGACATAAATGATGCTTGATGTGGTTGCAATAAAACTTAATGACCACTCAATAATTCATGCAGTGCTTGAAAGCGTCAGGGTTACTGGAGAAAAAAATATCTCGAAGGATACGCTTTATGTGTCTGGGAAGAGAGGTGGAGAGCTGTGATTCAAACAAAATACTTATCAAGGACAAAGCTTATGAACACTTCTCCACAATATGTAGGAGAGAGAGAAATAGAAAGAGAACAGCCTGCAGCACTTGGTTGTACTCTAATAGACACCGAAGTCAAATGGCTCTTGTTTGTAAATGATCTGGTGCTGCTGTCAATGAAAGAGGTGGTACAGCTCTTAGAATATGTATATATATATATATATATATACAACTTTCTCTATAATTTACCTATACAAAACACAGACACATTTTTGATTAGCATGTAATTTTTTTTACATTTTGAATGCATTTTACAAAAATAAATAAATAAATAAAAAATAAATTAATTAATTAATTTCTAAATTTACATGCTAATAAAAAATGTATAAAACATAATCGAATCGGTTATAACCATAGACTATATCAAAGCATAACCAACCCCAATCCAAGGATCCAATAAATGGAATTTCCAGAGCAGCATTAGTATTTTTAAAAAATAGCGATAAATATAATATAAGCGTTAAACATATCGATGAATAGAATATAAAACGCTTAAGAGTTATTTTAAATCTGAGATTGAGAGAGAAACTGGGAGCATTCAGGTAACGACTGGAATGAAGAGGCGTGTTTACAGTGCGGGGGCGGGGCTACACGCTCTCTTGTGAAAAGCCACTGTTACAGAGACTTGAAGGGACTCACAGGTGTACAGTAATACGTGAGACATACAGCGCAGCCGTTTGCAGAGAAGCGATTAAATGTTTACTATTAAGTGAGCGTGATAAAAGGGGGCTTTTAGAGTCACATTGGGAGTCTTTCTTTTCTCTCATTTTTTCTTCTTCTTCTGACTACAGCAATGTGCTGGCATACGAGTCGAGTGTAATGTAAGAATCCCCACCGACGCTTGTGCAGTGTTTGACGCTCAGTGACATGACATGGACGGCGGAGTGTCTCACTGAGAGCAGATGAATTGAAGAACGATGTCGGACCAGGTAAGATCATCGCTTTCCCTTGTGTGTAAATAGGCTATGTGTGTGTGTGTGGGTTGTAGGGTCCTTCACAGGTTTGGGATGTTCGCTGGTGTGTGTGAACACACCCTCTCTTCTTCTGCATCCTCTGTGTTGACTTTGTTTCTGATTTTGTTTGAAAATGTTCCTGTGCTGAGACAATCCTAGGATTATTTCTTATGTTATAGTTTAGTGTCCTTGTAATGATAAAAATGGGTAAAATGGCTATATTGATCATTATAATCACTATTTGCAAGTCCTTCTATTATAGTCGATAATTTATGTATGATTTGCATACTACTTAAATATTCATGGTTTAAATTCAGATTATTATTATTATTATTAATATTAATATTATTATTATTATCAAAAAGTAACAGTTTAGAGCTTGCCTTATGCCATGCATCATACTACATCCTACTGTCTCACTGTCTGTCTCAGAATAAAGTCTATATTAATTAATTACCTTCTTTCAGTTAGTATAATTGGCTGTCTATGTGTGTCTTGCACGACTGACACTGGATCAGGCGTACTAGCTCCCCAGCACACCTGCAGTGCTGCGGCTAGATTAATTGCCGTATTAATATTGATGCCTGCTGCCCTTGCAAGCAAACACAGTAAACAGTTTAAGAGCTCTCTTGAAGATTTGCTTGATGGAGATAGATGGACGGAGCTCTCAACTGCCTTGAGTCTGAGAAAACTCATTATGTCCCTCGTCTTTTTGGACTGTTGGGATGTTTATGCCACTCCTTTAAAGCAAGTGATGCTTGTTCATGTGAATGGATGCACTGATTAGTATTTCGACCCACTTTTGTATCGTGTGCACAACCCTAAAGTCCCAGAGGATCACGTTCCTCCCCCCTTGTGCATGGATTGTTTCTATACATTATAAAGCTAGATATCATGGGATATCTACTGTCATTGTTCTTGATGTTCAGATTTGTCTTTGCCTCTGATGTACATTTTTACTTGTCTTCGGTTTTCACAGGGTTATGGCTTAACTTTATCAGCTGCGCCCCCGCTTCGCAGGGGCAGCACCCCCCTGCCAATCAAACATCAGCTGAGGCGAGAGGAAGCTGTGTCTGAGGATTACGATTGGACGCCAGGACTCGATGAGTCTGCTACTCCGCAAATCAGTGTCAGCACTGTCCAAGATTCTCCTTCACAAAAACCGCAGCAGCAAAAGTACCACGGACCCCTTCGGATAGTACTACTGGGCCAAAACGGAGTGGGCAAATCCTCTCTAGCACTTTGCCTTGCTGGACTGTCAGACAGATCACTCTCTATAGACTCTGAAACCCAAGCAGCCGGTAAAGATTATATTCATGCACTCTTCTTATGCTCAGCATCAAGCCTCAGGATGCCAAGGACTGTAGTACTATATATAGATTGCTTTGGATGAAACACACTTATCACCTCACAGACACCTGAGATCACTAGTGTAAGGCTCTCAGGATTTGATTGGAAAAAGTGCAGTGGGTGCTGTGAAGGCATCCATCTTTTTTCAGGTCTTTCATCATCTTGTGTCTTAATGAGGTGGGAAAGAACCAGCAGAGTACTGCCTCTGCACAGACCAGACACTTTCTGCTCAAAACAGAGTATGTCATTTACTAGGGGATAAAGAGCCAATCAGACAGTTTTTTTCACCCCTCTTACCTGAGCTGAGTGTCGATGTGCATCGATTCTGAACCGTATGAATTATTGTTACGCAACTCCCGAGTCCAATTCTGAACTTACCTTTCAATACTTCTTTTGTATTCTTCCCACAGATATATTATTATACATTTGATCCCATGAAATGGCCAGTTTGGGCTCAGCTGCAGGAGTAAAATTAGATGCTAGTTGAAAACCAGTGATTTAGTTTAATGCTTGAGTGTCGGTTTTTAAAAGAAATGTGTTTTGTGTGTATTGTAGATGAGGGTTACCAGCGGCGAGTGACTGTGGATGATGAGGACAGCACAATTTTAGTATATGACAGCTGGAAACAGGTGAGTCAGGCACTCTCACAAATGCATAACGGCACGCTGAGGTTTGCGTGTTTCGTATTCTTCATTTTGTATTTTATTAAATGGCTTTCAGAAAAAAACTAAACGGTAAGTTAAACTTGTGCAGTTAATCCTAAATAGCCTACAGACTCCATTTTTAAAATATATTATTATTTTCATAATCTAATGAATTGATTTGAAGATTACAGTATTTTCCCTACTGATTTACGTTCATAGAATGTTTAACATTCAAAATGTCACCAATAGTGAAGATGTCATAATTATGACCATTAAATTGTGATTGGTCATGTCTTCCCTGCGTAAATGTAAACATATATTGCTGTTGATTCTTGTGTTCACCCAACAGAAAACAAGATGCATACTTATTGCCATGACAACAGCAAGTGACTGATGCGAGATTTAATTTTTAACACAACTAAAGTCCAAAATCGATGCTTACCAAACACGATTCTTTTGCACCCAAAAAAATTAAATGTGAACACATTTTAAATGCTACACATTTAAAAGGAATAATTGAATTGAACTGCTACATTTACATGAACCATTGCATAAATGTAGGTGTTTGGTGTGAAGTTCTATTAGTTGTCCAGAAGCTCTCAACATATGAGAGTTGTTAAGAAAAAAGAGAGTGAAGGAGAGAAAGATGAGAGGAATCTGCTCTTGACCTTCCAGCTGAGGTTTGTCAGTTGTTTGTCATTTCTGTTTCCTTTTACTTTAGGGCAAATTGTTTTCAGTTTCCCGTAATTTGTTCCATTTCTGCTGAGTGTAACTGCCAGGTTTTAAAAAAAAAGAAAGTTATTTTTTACAAGCGTTTTATGTGTACCCTCTATAAAACCAGCCAGGTCCCGGTTTCCTTGTTATTTCACAGTGAATTATGACCTCTTCTTTTCCTCTTTAAAAGCCACTTATTTCAGAGTAATCTAAAATGATCTAATGGATGTATCATTATGCTTTTCAGTCACGATTACTGCATTAGTGTGTTGCAGGATTGCATTTTTTTCATGTCATTAATATAACAAATCTACATATACTGTCAAGTAAAGAAAAATATGGCTCTTGCGATATATAGTATGTCAAAACATATCATCCTCCGACATTCATTTTTCCATTTTTCCATCTAAGAGATATTGCACGTATTCGTTTATCTCAAGATTTGACTATTGCAATGCTCTCCTTGTAGGAGTGTCCAAATCATTTCTTAAAAAAATTCAATACTTGCAGAATTCAGCAGCTAGAATTTTAACCGGGGCTATGACTGGCGACCATATAACTCCTGTTTTGAAGACATTGCACTGGCTGCCTGTTAAATACCGTATAGATTAAAATTTTTAATGCTTACATATAAGGCTCTGCAAGGACTCGCTCCACAGTATTTGGCAGATCTTTTAACACCTTACACGCCAACTCGCAATTTACGCTCTTCTCAGCACGGTCTCTTAGCTGTCCCCAAAACAAGTTTACGATCCAGGGGTGACAGGGCTTTTTCTTCATATTCCTCAAAATTGTGGAACTCTCTCCGAACTGACATTAGGGTTGCTAATTCTTTAGCTGTTTTTAAAACCTTGCTTAAAACATTCTTTTTTAGGGAAGCTTTTATTAGATTTTTTTATTTTATTTTTGTTGCTTTGTATTATATCTTATTGTTGTGTTTTTCTTTTATGTAGTCTTCTTGGAAAGCGCCTTGAGAAAGTAATTTTTAAAGGCACTATACAAAATAAATGTATTATTATTATTATTATTATTCAAAAGTTTGGGGTCAATACAGTTTTATTCAGCAAAGATGCATTAAAAGTGACAGTTAAGACTTTTACATTGCTGCATTATGATACATTTCTGAAAATGAAAATGGCTGGTGCAAATTTGTTAAGACCCAAAAAAATGACATTTTAGAATACATTAAAATAGAAAACTGCTATTTCAATTCTAATAATATTTATCTATTTTTACAGAAATTGTATTAAATAAATGCAACCTTAGTAAGCAGGAGAGACTTCTTAAAAATATGTGAAAGATCTTACTAACCTCAAACCCTCTTATCCACTTATTTTGGAAGGCTTTTCATTATAACATGGCTTTAGGGATTTTCTGAAATGGTCAAACCCAATAGTTGATTCACTATATTATCATGTCGTGTATACTGTTCAGAAAATATAGCACTTTCTAATTTGGGTGAAAATCTTACTTTGATGCTGACCCTTGTGGGTAGTGTCATCTCATCCGAAAGCCTCTGTGAGATTGAATTATATACATTCATCTTCCTCTGGGATTGATGCCTCTCTACTAGTTCTGACTTCACTTGTCTCTTTGCTTATCAATCACCTTTTCCTTTTTTTCTTTTGGCTTTTTACAAGCCATCTGACCTTCATAGGATGTTCACAGGGGAACAAATAGCAATTTGAAATCCCCTCCATGTTGTTGGATTTTACGTGCAATGCATGTATTTTCCTCACACCCGCTCATATGACAGTCCAAAGCGTGTAGTGTGGGTATATCATACACTCAAATCTCGTTTTATCCCTGAAATATGATGATCATTTTGCCTGGAACACACAGATGTATCACAGTGATATCATGAGCACATGCTTGTGATTTTCGTATGAATCACAGAGTGTCGTTTCTGTGTCTCAGCTGACTAGAAGTGATTCAAACACCTATGAATGTTATGTGATATTATCATCGGGTTGTTCAGATAGATGTTTAGGGTATTAAGTTGCCTTTGTATCCTTGATGAATATTCATATTTATTTGAATCCCTGGGCAAAGCTGATTGACTTTGACTGGTCTGTTTCTTTTCCAAATGATGTTTGTGTCATCATATCTCTTCTAAATCAGATGCTGTTTGTTGCAAGCATGAATGTCAATAGTGCTCCTGCCATCACAAATTGACTGCAAGTTTTGGATCAATTCCAGGGCAGAGATGGAGCGCGAGAGAGCAGTGCCTGGAAGAACTCCCCCCATTCCATCATTTATCTTTCTCCATCTTTCATTTTTCTCTTTCAAAGCATCTCTCTTTTTCTCTGTCTAACCATCCGGCTCTTTTCCCCAGTGGCACGTTGTATCACGTGACCTCTGACCTCACCCACTATGTTGCATTCTACACCCGCCTGGCCCGTTCCACGGTTGCCATGGTTACCAGTGGTTACAGCAAACAAAAGGATCCCAGATAAACTATGCGGTTATTAATTCAAATTTTATAGATGCAGAGATTCAGCGCTGCCCTTACAGCCTCGTGGTTCACTGATTGCAGTCTGTAGCTCATGGATTGAAGCTTGATCATGAAGAATGTTTAGCAGAAGTCTGTTAGTAATGCAGTTACTTTGTTTATTTCAAGGTTTGTTTGAGATGTGGTTAGAGCTGCACAGTTGATTCAATCAAAAATGATATTTCCTTGCAAAATAAACTACAACAGACTGGGATTCAATTAAATAAAAATATAGTCTGCGATGCTCTACATACTTCAAAACTAATTAGTGGCGTTCTGTTTCTGTTTCTTAGTCTACTACAGTGAATCCCATGCAGGAGTAGCAGGGGTGACTGGAAAGATTTTCTTTTTTTTCCTCTTTGTTAAACCTGTTCAACAGAAATTATGACTATAATAGGGTGATATTAGGGTTGTCAGAACATTACAGCAGTAATCAGTTAATCTGTGGCTCAAGTGGTAGAGCATTGTGTTAGCAGCGCTAGGTTGTGGGTTTGATTCCCATGGAGCACATGTTTGGTAAAAAATGTTAGCCTAAATGCACTGCAAGTTGCTTTGGATAAAAGTGTCTGCTAAATGTATATATATATATATATATATATACACACACACACAGTATATATGCCTTAGCACATTCAGTTCCTTTTGAAATAAAGAATGTCACCTCTGTACAGTATTACTGATAGTGTAAAAATATATCTAGTATGAGTGAAGGGGCTATGGGAGTACATACACAAAAATGTTAGAAAACACTGACCTTCTACGCAAACTCCAGGAATTTGTGGCTGCATTTGCATTTGGTTTGTTCAGGATTCTCTGAGATATACAAAAAACATTTGGGCTTATATGACCACTCAAACAATCGGTCCTCTAAAAGCAAACTTAACTCATCTCAGGAGATGCTGTGAGAACACGATGCGGTTTGCTTAAGAGTAACTGTCTACTGGCAGCAGAATACGGGCAAAACATGACTCAAATGCACGAGGCATTGCTCCAGATTGAGTGATTGCTTACCCGTTTGTTGTTTCTCACACTCTTTTGAATGCAAGAGCTGCTTATTTAATTACTTTATACCTTTTGTGGTTTGCTTTGATCCAAGAAGCAGCAAAATGAAATGTTAAATGTTTATCAAACGGTGATTTGAATTACACTGTGTTTAAAGTAATTGCGGTGTGATCGTTTTTGTCCTCATCCTTGTAGTGGAATAAAATTCCCTCTAAGCATTTCTCCCTTGTCTGTTTTTAAGACAAAATGTAAGCATTACTAATTAATGTGACAAGTCATTGACATTGATTCAGTGATTCAGTGAAGGTCAGCACTTTCCTTATTGTGAAACTAGGTCAGCATATCTGGATGCATTGAAGTCGTTGCAGTAAGTTTGCAGTCTGTTCTGCAGACTGCAGCCTCACTGTCAACCTGCTTTGTTTACTGAACCATGGAGAATTGGAGAGACAGTGAATGAACTCATTCTCACACAGTGCTGCATCAGTAGTAGCTGCAGAGGATGCAGGTTTATTTTAGTTCTGTAGCAGACTCACCAAGTTCACCCAATCTACACCTGACACATCAGCCTAGTTAGAGCCTGGGTTACGCACAGGCATTCATTCACATGCAAACACACACATGCTCACAAACGTACAATCACGCACACCGCCCCGAGTCTAGCCTGCTTTGGTTAGCATGGTTAGACTTGAACTGCTTGTGACAGCGGGGCGGAAGAATGGCTTTAATAAGTCGTTCTCTTTCCTAAAATAGTACATGGTCAGCCATGTGCTCACACATGCAAGAACGTATTCTGTCACCCGTTCTGTCATTGGTCGAGATTTTGCGTCACACGTTGCTGCTCCCATTTCGGTCTTACAGCAGGAGTTGGTTCCAGGATGGAGTCGTATCAGCATGCTCTAACCGGTCTCTGATTACATGTGTCCAATGCATTAGTCAAAAACTCACCGCCTAAATGGGGTGTGAACTGAATTTAATTATTCCATTGGATAATTGAAACTGAGGACTTTAATCAATTTATAAAGTAAAACAAGGGCTCAGAATAGTGCACTACTTAACTGTTGTGCTGTACATAGTATCCTTTTTTTTTTTGTGTGTGTGTGTGTGTGTAATTTAAGATTGAATATCAAGCTTATCAACTATAGTTGTCTCAGTTGTTGTGGATACTGTGGCCCACAATGCAATGGGAACGGAACCTTCTTTTTCATTGCGATGGATGAAGAAATTAAATAGAGGGGATAGCAAATGTTAAGCGTTTTCTTTTTACTTAACTGAATGTAATATAAAATATACTGTATGTTTATATATGCTTTGAACTTATTAGTAGTATATAGAATATATAGCTACTTGTTATATTAAGTAAATAAATAGTATTATCCTACTAAAAATGTATATTTAAAATGCATTTATTTCATGCTAAGTATAGTTCAAATAAATTAATAGATTTACTGACAACTTTTTAAACTTACTGATATATATAAAAAAAGATATCATTTAACTTTATTTGGAGTACTATTTGTGCACAAATGCAAATATCTTTAGATTAAGCCTAAGATGCTTTTTAATGTCACTAGCTTTGAATAGCATCGGTCTTTAAATGCAAAATATTTAAAGTGCACCTGAAGTGTACTTTCAATAGTTTCACTTTAGCACAATTAAATATATTTCAGTATGTCTTTAGTTGGATTTCAGCACTACTTCCGCACAATTCAAGTTTAAGTAAAAACTTAGTTGCTCCAATTTAGCAGACTTTAGAAAGTATAAAAGTTTAGTATACCAAAAGTACAATTGCAGAGTGTTTTTATTATTGTAAATATGTAAATGTATTTGCATTATACTTAGCATTGGTTACATGTATTTCATAAACATTTTAGTATATTTATTTTTTAACTAGGTTATGTGTTATTCAGCCTTTTTTAAGTTGACTTAGTAGACTCATCCTCATTTTTTCCAAACCTATATGGCTTTCTTTCTGTAACACTGCAAAACATAAAAAATAAAAAAATGTCATGAATGAACATGTCTGCTGACTGAGAGGAAGATTCTGCCTCACATCTGTTCTTTAGAACAGCAAGAGGATGAATAAATGATGACAGAAATGACATTTTTGGGTTAATTAGCGCTTAACATTAACATTAATTTTAAAATGAAACCTGCAATGTGCCAAGATAATGTTAGCCCGTCACATTCCACTTAAAATGTTTACATATTACAATACTTGCGAAATATTTTATGAAAATATCAAGCAGTATGAACTAGTTTTCCATTCTAAACATAGCCCAGACCGACCCTAGCTCTAGCCTGCCATGAACATGGCAAAAGATGCTACCAGTTCTTGTCTGATATGTAATGAGCTGGTAGACTGCGGCTATTCACTTGGCTATAATTAATAGATTACTTTGAGGTGAAATATTGATGATGCTATGGTTTTTGTTTACTGGGTAGGGTCATTGTGTGTGTAAAGTGACAAGGCAGTTTGAAGGGTTTTTTCCCCCTGTAAATGTGTGAAGTATACGTCTGTTTATCTCACTCAGACAGAGTGTGTAGTGTACTACTGGGAGCCTTATGCTTTAGTAAAGTGTCCCTCAGCTCAGCCCCAGTGTCGTTATGGACTGTGAGCTTTGTGGAACGTTCATTAAGGAGATGTTTATTCTTTGATGTTGGTGTGCTTGGCAGAGTAACCGGGCTTTTATTTCTGTGGAGGTATGTGTGTTTTGTGTTTATAGCTGCAGATTTGCCTCGTTCAGCGGCTGAGAAGGCACTTTTAGATGGGGGATGTCTGTGTGTGGGCTCTCGGGCCAAATTTGTATGTTTGGGAAGAGGGGATGTGTGGACAGATGGTCTATGGCAGGCTTCCTCAAATCTTGTCCTGGAGGGCCAATGCACGGCAGAGTTTAGCTCCAACCTTGATTTTACCTACCTGTGATTTTCGAATGATCCTGAAGACATCGATTAGCATGCTCACGTTTGTTTGAGTAGGGTTAGACTAAACTCTGCAGGAAAGTGGATCTTGGACAGATTTGATGATCCCTGGTCTATAGAGACTGCAGGGTTGTGGACCTCATTCTGGTACACAGAACCCATATTCAATCTGCACACGGTTATGTCTCAACATCCATTATTATTTCTCAACAATTATTATTTCTGGATTTTTGTGATGTATAATTTATTATTATATAATTAAATATAAATAAATATCTAAATAATTAGCAATAATGTAATTAAAAGTATTATTTAATCATATTTAATATTCATATTTATTTTCTTTAATGTATATATTTATTTCAGTGGTTCCCAACCTTTTTCAGCTCACGGCCCACTCAACCATATACATATGTTTGCCGGGCTCACTTCAAAAAAATTAACTGACCCCGCTATTGTTGGGTTAATAACTAAGTACTCAGAAGCTAGATTGTTAACTGTATTTATTGAATGAACTAAAACCTATCGCGATTTCTTTGATCAATTTTGCGATTGTGACACACACCAATATGCTTTTACAGTCATAAATGCATTCAGGATTAATTGGAAACATATTTCCAAAAGAAAACCAATTAGAGCTTTATCAAAAAGTTGTAACGTCTCTAGAACAGACATACATCAAAATTATCACTATAGTAAAGATGTAACAAAATGTATAGACTTATGGCAAAAAAATAAATAAATCCCGTGTCCAGGGACTTTTTTTTTTCTTTTTTGCCATGCATTGTTCATAGAGCTCAAAAAAAAAAGGCGCATCACAGACAGTATGTGAACCTGGAGTTACAGGCATATGCCCAGTCTGTTCTGTTCTCGCGCTAGGTGCATTACATTCTGATTAGATCGGATAGAATACTACGGGAGGTCAGGGCCGCGGAAAATCGTGCTATAAAGCGATTGAGAAACGCGCATGCTCAAATCGTGATTTTATGATGATTTCTATTAATCGCACAGCCCTAGAATAGACTGGAAATGAACAGAAAATAACTGTGGTTGGCACCGCTCAGCAAAACGGGAAAACCAGATCCAGGCAGAGCTCAGCAGCGGGTAGACAGCAGAGCAAGCAGCCACACAACACAACAGCCATTTATGCATGAATTTGTTGTTCTGTAGCATATGCAGCAAAAATATCTAAGATAAATTGGTGGTTTATTCTTAAACCAATCAGCGAGCTCGAATAGTGGAAGCATAGTAACAGTTTAATATTTCTTTTTTGTTATTAAATTATATATATGAAATGATGTTATTTTATGACCTTTTTTTTTTTTACATATATTAACAATATTATTTATTTTAATAGTAATTGGCGGCCCACCTGCAATACCACCGCCACGGACCACAGGTTGAAAACCACTGATTTAGTTATATGAATATTAATATATTTGAATACATTTTATGTTAATTATTTTTATATTTGATATGTATATATTTTATAATATAATACATAATGAATATCATAATATTTAATATTTCACTTATTGTTAATATTTATTTAATGTGTATATTTTAAAAGTAATTTATTATTTTGTTATATATTTATTTCATATACTTGATTTTCTCAAGAAATTTTATCCGTTTCAAAGATTTGTTTAAGGTGAATAATGACCAAAACACTGATAAAACGGTTTTTTTTTTTCTGTTTTGTATTCTCTGTATTGGCTCATTGACCAGGATCTGGCCTGATTTCTGTGTAATCTGTCTTCCTGTACCAAATGTGGCTGGAAAAAGGTGTGTTTGTTTTAAATGACCCAGTATAGAAAGAACACAGTTCCTGGGAATGAGTTTATGGTGAGAAATGTGTTGAGGGATATTTTAATGCCATGTTTTCCCCAGGTTCTAATCTGCTTTGTGACCCCCTATGAACTCATTTTATTCTCAAACATAGGCTTAACCACAGCAACAGAATGGAGAGAAACAATTTCAGGGTTTTAAAGCTGGAGTGGATAATTTCTGTGCCACTAGTTGCACAAAAGGGAATTGAAAAAAAAAAAAAAAAAATATTCCAAATGACTGTTCATCTTCAGTAGAGCTGTACAGCTTGTGAGCCTCTGAATGTTTCTCTTGGGTTTTTAGCTGTTTTGGATTTATGAGTATAAAGAGGTCTGTGGTTAACATTACATTAGGAGAAAATGTTTTGCAGTATAACATAAATTACATACAATCAAACCTTAAACACAAACCTTAAAAAAAGCTATTTGTTAAACATATTTTGCTAAATGCAGATTAAACCTTATACAATGGTATGATTTAACATGCTTGATTATTTGAATAACCATTTCAGTCCTTATGTAACTTTTTAGCATCTTGTGTTTTTAACACCCCAGTGACAAGTAATGTTAACCACAGATATACTAATTAGAAAAACCAATTTTAAAGAATAAAATAATTAAAAAGGGAACTTAAGAATTCTAGGTTGGCTTACAATTTGACATCATTGCAAAACAGCTCTGGTGAGTTCGTCCTGTCAGAATCATCATATGTATAAATAGAGCACACATGAACACTTTAATGTCTTAATTGCTATTGGCAAACTCATTATTTCAGTTCTTTTGTTCCTGTAGCTGAAGCAGTAGAGCATGTCAAATATACATCTCAAATTCAATGCAATCACTTTGGATAAAGGCATCTTAATGCTTTCTGGGTATCATTTGAAAGATGAATTGTTATTGACTATGATACTTTGTGATGTACGATTAATATTGATCTGGTACCATTTACTTTGTACATAATTTATGTACTGGTGATGAAAATAGCACAAAACTAGCATCTACTTCTTTTGCTGGTATATGAGAATTGTGCAGTTTTACTATATTTTCCATCATTCTTTGTGGGAGCATGAGAATAATAAAATATGCAAATAAAGCATCAGTGACACACCTAATGTAATCATTATTTTGAAATAGCACTGGAAAAAAAGAGAAAGATATACAAAATAAATTGTCTTGAGAGTCCATTTGACTAAAATCACTTATAGGCACTTAATGTTGCCATTACCACTAACAGAGAAATACTAAAAAACACCACCATGTTTAGACTCTAATGGAAATTCAATCTACAGAATGTTTACTTATTATGGTCTCTGCACATTAAACTGCAACTTTGCCTGTAAGTTACATTAAACCGCTTTAAGCAAGATCAGTTTAAACTATCTGCTCACTGTGAGATATTCTGTTCATTTTAATTAAATCATTTGGCAACATAATAAACCCAAAATGAATCTGAACATGACATATACAAGGAGTTCATAACAGTAAACGTGTTTATACGGAAAGCACCATGCTGTGTAGATGAACATTTAGCTGGATTAGTGCGCATCATTTCATTAACCTGCTTAATATATAATGAGATATAGACCATTTACACATTTATTAAGAGTGCTGGATTCAATAATCTAAATCTGTACAAGAGGACAAAAAAGCTGGAAGGCATATTTGCTGACAGCATGGCAGGGATTTGTGTGTATGTGTGTGTGTTTCATGACTATAATCACTCAGTTAACCAGTGTATGTGTGAGTGTGTTTTGCACTATCACTGTATTTTGTATCACGCAATTTTCACATGCGTACCTGCGTGTGTATTCTCAAAGCCATTAAAAGCTATGATTTTGTCTGTTTATCTGGCCACGAAAGAGCAGACAGTGACAGATGGACCTTTACTGCAGCGGAAGAGCTCGATGTTGTTATTTAGAGACCGCTGTATGCTTTCGTCTTGTTTCTCTGATGGAAAGACCTTTTACTTTGCCTGTCCGGCCCCAGAGAGCCCCTCCATCACAAGGAGCACTATCGACCATGTCGTGCTGTCTTCACCGCTCATCAAGATACGTGTCCGCTCCTCGAAGGAGACAACCTCCTCCCTGTGCCCTTCCTGTGTGGGGTTGTGGCAGGTGGCTGAGCCCCCCTTTCCCTTCCTGCTTCCGCTCCGCTAGATTCTTCCCTTCCAGAGAAACTCTGTGTTTCTGTGGCTGTGTGAATCTCACGCTCTGGGCCCGAGTGCGATTGGCTCGGCTGCAATGTGAATTTTTTAGGCAGCTCTCCAGAGGGCTGGAATTTGCCTTTGGGGAGTCAGAGATCTAGGACACAGGCTTTCCATCTATTTATCTGTTCCTCTTTCTGTTTAGGAGATGAAATAGGAAGTGGTCCATAGGGGACAGAAGCATTTTCTTTCTTCTCTCAATTCATTAAAGAAGGAGCGACAGCCGGCCTGTCATAGCTGTCATTAAGAGAAAGCCAGACCCTGGAGTGGCTGTACTTTAGCGCTGTAAAGTGGTTGTGGTGATGTGTAGTGATGTTCTCGGGGGGTAGGCGCTTGACTGAGGCATCTGCTGCCGTTTTGAACACACCTGAGCTCTGCGGCAGCAAAACTGTGAGCTGGAACAAAAACAAAGCCGTCGAAGATTTGAGGTTGTCCTCCTTAAATCCCAGTAATCCTCATTTTCATGGACACAAACGCTCCTGAGCTGCACTCAAGTGAAAACTGTCCTCCTCTTAAGGCCGTTCACACCAGGAATGATAACTATAACAATTAAAGGGGCAGTTCACCCAAAAATGAAATTAACTGCTCATCCTCATGTCGTTCCAAACTCGTTAGACCTCTGTTCATCTTAGGAACACAAGTTAAGATATTTTTGATGAAATTTGAGAGCTTTCCGACCCTCCATAGACAGCAAGGGTTCTACCATGATCACGGCACAGAAATGTAGTAAAGACATTGTTAAAGTAGTCCATGAGACATCAGTGGTTCAACCATAATTTTGTTTCTTCATAAGCTACGGTAATGCTTTTTGTGTGCAAAGAAACAAAACGAACGACTTCATTCATCAATTCTTCTCCTCCGCATTATCCTATAGCACCATTTTGGAGAGTATCGTGATGCAGGTGTGTGCTTTTCTTGTACGTACACAACGTGTGTGCATGATGCTGTTGACCTAGAACAAGCATGTGCAGTGCCTTGTTTACATTTTAGAGGAAAGAGCACACGTGTCATTATACTCTCCAAAATTGAATTACGGTTGAACGACTGTCACATGGACTATTTCAATCAATGTTCTTGGTACCTTTCTGGTCATTGATTGTGGTAGTACCCTTGTTGTATATGGAGGGTCAGTGGGCTCTCAGATTTCATCATAAATGAACCAGGGTGTGTAATTAATGACAGAATTTTAATTTCTGGGTGAATTATCCCTTTAAAGATATTCTGTTCTGTTTATGCAAGCTGCATCTGTCATCTGCCACTTTAAATGCTTGCGCTTCTTCAACTTGAGTGGATTCTGATCAGCTGTCAATGTATTGATAATTTATCGACAGACAGAAAATTAACAATTAACAACAGAAAATCACTCTGAAAGTTATTGCAGTGATAACTTTGCTCTGTGGTGGTGCTGTGGACTTTCCTATTCTCATAGAAACTTGGATCTTTATCTTTATCATAATAGTTTATCCTTGGTGTGAACAGGCCATTACTTACCTACGATGACAAATAATCATCATCTAATGCTTTATAAATAACATGTATATGAAGCACTGAATCTTCATGGTTGAGTTATGCTGTAATTGGTTTGTCTGTGTTTGGATTTGATTGACAGGAGCTGTCCACTCTGCAGTGTGAGGTGTGCATCCTGGTGTTTTCGTTGACGGACAGGCGTAGCTTCCACCGGATTGCTCAGCTCCGCCTCCTGTTGAGGGAGTCGCTGCCGCACACCCCCATCATTCTAGTGGGCAACAAGAGTGACCTCGTGCGCTCCCGTGAGATCAGCACAGAGGGTAAGCCTGTTTTTAATCTACGTTCTTGAGCTCCAGATCTCATAATTCAACTCAATTTGCTGCATAGCTGGCGGAGATTTCTGGGATTAAAAGAACAGGGTCAAATGAAAGAATAACATTTTATAGTAAATGAAACCCTATGAACAAAAATACAGAAAGACAGAGAAAGGAGAGCGATGGTAATGGAACACAAAGACCAATTATAATTCATTAAACCACTAGATGTAAATTAAAGGACCAATTGGAATATTATAATTAAATCATCATCAATTATATACTGGAAACATTATAGGCATTGGTTTAATGATTAGAATTATCCAAATATTTTTAAATATAGAATTATAAAAATCATAAAAATGAATTCATGAGACATACTGTTGAAAACTGGGGTCAAGATTTTTGTGTTGGTAAATAAATTATGCTTCTATTCAGCAAGGGCACAGCAAATCTGTTTAATTGGACTTTACAATAAAGTGTGACGATATTATTAATAAAACATGCATGGATGAATCGTTCGCAAAAAGAACATGCATTTTGGTAAACAGAGGCATTCTCATTTCATTGACTTAAAGTGCTTTGAAAATAAGTTGAAATGTGTGGGAAGTAAGAACAAAATGGATGGGCAATTTCAATTCAGTAATTAGAGTACAGATCGTATAATTCAACAGGTAGTTTGTCCACACAAGGCTCCCTGTAGTCCACCTCTGTCTCTCAACACTTGTGAGTCATCTATAGAAACCTTCCTGCTATGACTCAGCTTTTGTCTAAATGCTTCCATCTCCATCTGGTTGTATTTATATAAGGAGATTCATAGATTTCTGGCAAGGGAAATCACTCAACTTATCATCATGAACAGGTGCTGCTAGGAGATGTGCATTTGTAAAGTGGGCACATTGTCCATTTAGGGCTGATAGAGAATATGGATTAACTTTGCTGGTGTTTTCTGGCAGAATTGAGAATTGAGAACTCAGTTTAGTTTCTGCCACTGCATTTCAATCAAACAGATTTCTTTACCTACAATGTATTTGAAAATGGTCTAGCTATTTGAAAATTGTGTAATATAGCCTACACATAGGATGATATAAAGATGTTTTTTATAAACATTAAATTATTAAAATTAAGTTTCAAACATTTTATGTGACCGTAATGTTGACAATAAACATGCACACCTCAAATAGTAGTTGAATGTATTTTGAGATTTGTGAAGTGTATTTGAGTGTAATATGAATGTATCTTTTATAATGTCCAATAATAATGTTTTTTATTTTATTTTATTGATTTAGCTTGTTTTTGGGCACATTTAATTAATAACTGCTGAAATATAGGTCTTTGTCAGCTTTTTGGGCACTTCCTGTATCCATACCACAATTTCCCAAATAGGCTGTGTCTGAAAACAAATACAATACTTTGCATGATTAGAACATTTCTTATGTTTGCTCTGTATTATTTATCACCCACAATGTGCTGGTGTTACTATCTTTATGTGTGTGTGTATGTGTGTGTGTGTGTGTGTGTGTGTGTATTTGTATGCCAATACACATGCATTCATTCTCTCCCTAACACTTTTCTTTCTCTAATTCTCTCCTTCTCCTGCATGGTGAAACCCTGTGCCATGTGTTTGCAGGGCTGTGATAAGGAGGATAAGGAAGCTTAGTGTGTTGTAATCATTAAGAATAATAGTGTGCAGGCACTTTCATGTATTGGAGCTGATAACAGGACGGTTCCATGGGACGGATGACATCAGAGGTGCTCTGTTCTTTTGGAAAATTACATCCAGTATAAACTGCATTCTTCTGTTTACTGCACTGCTCATCCACCATAATTATGAACAACATTTTTATACAGTGGTGGCTAAAATTATTAGAGCACCAGTACTTTCATCAGCTTAATATTTTTAAAGTCTTTTGCTGTAGTGTGTCAGAAGGAAATATCAATCTACATTTCCAAACATTCATTTTGCCTTTAATTGTGATAATCCAGTGAGATTATTAGAAGTCTGACAGCACCCAGAGATCTAATATCATCAGCATCATCCAGTCTGTCTGGAATGACATGAAGAAACAGAACAAACTGAGACAGACTCAATCCAGAAGAACTGTGGCAACTTCTCCAAGATGCTTGAAGAAACAACATGTGTGGGATGAGTTATGCTCCAAATTGTAATATTTGTAGGCTTAGAGGTTTGTTCAGATCTTCAACCCTAAGTAAGAACATTAGGAAGCACCACTAGCGAGTGCATAAGATGGGTGTGGATGTTAGAAAAGGACCTTGTAGGAAGTGCAGAGGACAGTCATGCGGACACATCTGTGCTCAGCATATTTATTCCTCCGGGTGCTGCAGCCAGTGTGGTTATCGATACGGAAATGTTCTGAATCTTTTTTTGTCTGCATCTATCTTCCTGTCTCCGATACAAACACATGAGCTCACACTCACTATGTGTATCAGCTTCATGTAAATGGGTTTAATTTACATCGTGTCTTCACGAGTCAGCTTTTTATGTTGACATTCAAGCCTTATTTGAACAGACACACTGACAGTGGATGTGTACATGCTGTAAGGTCATACACATTAAATCACTGAAACCGAGACGGCCAACCTTATGCTGGAGAAGATGAGTCTATAGCCATAAACAGAATTTACAACTCTGAAGAACCGTAATGCTACACACATGTGATAAATCTCCTGCCTGCTGTGCCAGAACAACTAGGTGCCCGTTCATTTTTTGTTAAGATAACAGGGTCGATCATTTTATAGGTGTCATATCTGATGTTTTATTTATTTCCCCCCCACCTCAACCCACTCAAGAACTTGTTTTATTCAGTGCTGAATTTGATCATATCTGGTCCTCTGTTGTCAGAGCCTTTTTAAGGATTGTCTATTGTGTAGAACAATCAAAAGAACAGCATTTATTTGAAGCAGAACATTTTTGTACTATTCAAAAAAATTCTGTCACTTTTGATCATTTTGCTACACATGTGATAAATCTCCTATCTGCTGTGCCAGAAAGAATGAGGCCGCCCCCACCCCAGTTTTTTTTTTTTTTTTTTTTTTTTATATATAATGGGGTCCATCATTTCATAGGGGTAATATCTGATATATATATTATCATTTATTTATTCCCTTAAGTCTGTTTATTTTCCCTCACCTCAGCCCTCTCAAGAACATTGACCTTAACCTCTGTCTCTTATTTTTTTTGCATTTTATCCTATTTATATATGTACATATATGTCACAGCTGATTTTGTTTTTCATTGTTTGATGAATGGACCATTCAGAAGAACACCATTTACTTGGGTTCTACAGGGTTTTTATGCTATTGTGCCTTTAAAGACCTCCATTTAAATGATCTAGGTTATGAAATGTCTTTGCAAGCGAGTGATAACACTTGATTATGTAGCGGGTTTGCTATTGGATCCGATCTAGTCGCCACTGCTCCATCTTACAGTAACAGCCTCTTAGCAAAGCCGGTGACAGATTCACAGAACATTCCGTGCTGAAATGTGTCACATAAACTGTTAAGGTTGAATTGGAATGATCATGGTTCATGGTAAAAATAAACATCAGCCACTTATTTCTATAGCTGTGATCTTTCAGAAGGATACGATGCCAGGATCAGCACAATGTCTGGTTGGGCTAGTCATCAGTTACACACTGTACTGTATAGTGTCTTATTCTGGTTACTGAATATTATCATCATCTTATCCTGTGGTTGTTTTATCCAGACTTCTTCATCTTTACTTTACTTTGTCAGGCCAGGCCCAGTTGCCGAACACTCAATAGGCGTAGTTGACGTGTAAATGTGGGTGGTCATGTGTGAATGTTTTCATTGTTGTGCTGTCAGATTTCTGAACAACCTGCCTTGTTCAGGGTTGATATTGTTTAATAAAGATATTATTTATTGTTTTAGTTCACCGAAATAAAGGTGAAATAAAACACATTTAAATGTAATTTAATTAATTTAAATTAAATGTTTTCCTTTATTAGTAGAACACACACACACACACACACACATTTTCAGTTTGGAAGTTGAAGCGCTAATATAACTAAAACAAAAAAATAAATGTAGGCTATAAAAATATTAAAAAAGAAAAATTACATAAAAAACACATAAAATTAATTTATTATAGATAAATATTTTTTTTATTATTATATTAATTATAGTTTTATAGGGGTTGTATCATGTTTCATGTTTTAGCAGTCAGTTTAAAAGAAACCACAGTTATTTTACTATTATTTAAGGTTTTTTTCTCCATTCTGTCACCGATGGAGTTTCGGTTCCTTGCCGCTGTCGCCTCTGGCTTGATTAGTTGGGGTCACTTCATCTACAGCGATATCATTGACTTGATTGCAAATAAATGCACAGACACTATTTAAACTGAACAGAGATGACATCACTGAATTCAATGATGAACTGCCTTTAACTATCATTTTGCATTATTGAGACACTGTTTTCCAAATGAATGTTGTTCAGTGCTCTGACGCAATGTATTTTGTTTAAAGCACTATATAAATAAAGGTGATTGATTGATTATTTATATATTAATAAATCTTTATATGTATATATATATATATATATATATATATATATATATATATATATATATATATATATATATATATATATATATATATATATATATATATATATATATATAGGCTATTTTAAATATGTATTAATATAGCATATAAATAATAGTAAAATAAATTTGGTTTAATAGTCTTTTGAACTGACTGCTAAAACATGAAAATAAAATCTTGTTATTATAATATTTTACATTTTTTCATGATACAACCCCTAGAACACTGTCATATCTGGATTGGGATGATATATGTTTTTCAATTCTCTCCGTCTCCTCCTCCTCCTCCTCATCTGTTTTTTTCTTCTCTCAGGTCATGTCACTCATCCACAATGGTGCCATCTAATCGACATCTAAAGTGATCTAATTCAATCCTGTCCACACACCTCCGAACAAACACACCCACACAAACATTTATTTATCTATGTGCTACATTAAGTCCCACTCGATTGATTCAGTTATCTAATGTTAATCTGTTTTGATATGACAAGAAATTGTCAAACTCCATCTGCGTCTGTATCACTCAACCTCTCTCTCACTCTCTTTCTCTTTCTTTCTCAGAGGCACACTCCAGTGCAATGATGTTTGGCTGCCTGTATCTGGAGCTCTCCGTCTCTCTGGACCACCGCACTAATGACCTGTTAGAAGCGGCTGTGAGAGCGGCCCGGGGCCACAACCTGGGGCCCGGCTGGACGGAGGGGTCCCCCACGGTGGACCGCCGAGAGAGCTTGACCAGCAGGGCCAAGCGCTTCCTTTCAGGGCTCGTTCCGCGCTCCCACCTCGGCCGAGACCGGGAGGGCGGCAGAGACAGAGACCTCAGCAGACACAGAGGAAGCAGGATGCTCAGGCAGAAATCACGTTCTTGTCATGACTTCAGCGCTCTAATGTAACCGAAAACAACAGAGAGGGAGAGAAGGAGAGAAGGTGTAAAAGGAGGCTAGAGCAGAAATTGAAGAACTGCATGTATGATTGACAGGTGAGGAGATAAGACCACTTCACAGAGGAGATAATTCTCCGGAGAGATTACCTAAACTAGTATGTGTGAAATTAGTTGTTTATACCAGTCTCTCAGTCACTGAACGTGACAGGGGTGCAGCGAAACCAAGTAGTGTATAAACTATCCTGACAGAACATGACCTTTGAGGTTGAGAGAGGCCTGTAGACGGACAGATCCACATAAATATAGCACTGGATTTGAGTGAAATGAGTGGATCATGCTGGCTGTGGCAGGCTGTTAGTGATAGAGTAGCTCCTGTAGTAGACGCATGCTGGCACGGCACAGATGCAGAACTGTAGTAAAAGTCCTGTCGTAAAAAAAATAAATAATAAGATAAGATACTTTAGTTAATGCATGGATTCAGCATTTTAGCTTTTATCACATATTTTCTGGTTTAGGGGAACCAAATAAAGTGATTTAAACTGAAGCAGTTATTGAAAAACTCATATTGGTTGATAGGGCTGCACGATATTGGGATATTTAGTTTTTCCGCTGTTTGAAAAAAAATTACTATATGACGACTATATTTTGTAAGAATACTTCTAAATCGATTAGGCTGTTATTGTTGACGATTGCATTTGCTTTAAATAAAAATAAATAAAGAAAATGAAAATGCTGAAAATGTAAAATGTACACTGAAGAGTGTAAACGATCTGATTTGAGATTTTTTTTTTAGATTTGAGTGTACTCTTTAGTACTGTTGTTCACCCATTTAATCTGATTAACAATAATAGATTTTTATTGTGGTTATTATTAAATAAAAACTAGAATTTAATTAAAAATAATTTTATAGTATAACTGTAAGATTACAATGCTAATATTTAAATAGCTTCTTCATTTTAAACTGTATTTAAATATACTTCATAGTATGACTGTAAAATTACAATACTAATTAAAAAAAAACATTTGAAACTTTACTGAAATACACTATCTTTAATAAATAGTTTAAAATATTAAGTGTATCAAGCTTTTATTTTGGTGGGTGACCGAATTCATCTTTATGAATGACACAGTGTTGTGCTTCACTCTGAAACATGCAGCGCATATATTTATTGAATTAAAAGTCCTGGCGATTTGATTATACTGATTGCAATTATTTCGATATGCCGTGCAGCCCTAGGGGTCAACTGCTAATCTGAATAAGGTCAATGGTGGTTTTGGCTTTGAGAAAACACTGTGTCCTAGCCAGACTTAGTGTCATGTAGCCTGGTAAGTCCAGAAGAAAAGAAAATCTTACTGTCACTCAATGTAAAATGACCTAATACAGTTTATTTTATCAGATTATACTGTAATAATAGACTGCTACGTAAAAAGTGTGAATAACAGAAAACATAGCAAAAGATCTGTTTTAACTTTATGATCAACATTCTTTTTTCTTTTTTTTTTTTGGATAGCTGTGATCAAGAACACAGCTCTTGAGGATCTTTTGTTCATTTGATGCCACTAACCTTGAAAACCTTTGCAGATCCAGTGTTCCTCCTCAAAAGCACTCATTGGTGTTTTGTAATTTGCTTTAATTTTAATCACAGTATCAAAGTCAGTGAGAAGACATTTGATGTTTTATACACATTTTTATGGAACCAATGAGATCTCATTGGTGGCTGGGCTATTTGGCTTTACAGCATAGGAATTACAACCAAGCAACTGATAAAATATTGCTTTATGCCCTCACATCTGGCTAGGACATGGTGCTAATCACAATGTGAACCAAACTTATGACGATTCCTCTTTTAGATAAAATGTTCTTGATGTAGAATGTTCATTGATACACATCAGGTTTATTGGCTAACCTCATGCAAAGAATGCAAGAAATTCACTTTGAGACTAATTGCAAAGCACCAAGCATCATATGGTGCCAAATCAACGCAGAACTGCAAAGGAATTGTAATATCACAATTATTATAATTTTTGTATTGTTCTAATATTAACAGCCGACCAGTTGCGGTAATTGCGAATTGTACCTTTTTTACAAGCGGAACAAGCACTTGCTAAAATAGTTTTCATATGCAGTTTCTGTAGCGTGATGAACAATTTGAAGTGAAAAAGTGGCGTACAGCTGATTTAACATCCTTTAGAAAACATACACTTCTGGTTTGTGGTTGGAATTAATTGGCTTGTCATTAATTTGGAGAACAGGAAGGAAATACTTAAACATAAGCAATGTTTATGATTTAGGTACTGATGAGTTTCTCCCTCAAACAATTATTAGTGAAATGTAATCTCTGACACGCTGTAATGATTTCAGTCAATCAGGTCTAAAGTACATACTCAGATATTCACCTATAATGAAGTCTTTACCATAGGGAGGCCCGCTGAGAGCAAAATCACATACTAATTGATTGTTTAAGATGTAATGGGACATTTTGAGATATAACAGCAAAATGTTGTTGTTCTTCTGATATTAACCTATTTTTTTTACTCATAATTATGTGCACTAATAATTAAATTCCACCATTGTGGTGGGAGTAATACACAAACCTGTTATTTAATGAGCATAAAATAAGAAAAGCAGGCAATATTAGGCAATCAGTGTTGGCAGGGAAAGCAGATTGGTCTGTAGAGAGCGCTTTGATAAACTCCCTTAAGTCAGACAGGGCAAACTCTAGAGAATAAGTGAATACCGTTGAACTAATTTGACACCTCTATAATGAAAGCAAGCCATCTTTACACTCAATTCTGTATGATAAGTGAATTAACTGACTGACTCTCATTTTTCTTTATACGGGTCAATTGTAATATATAGTATTTGGAATTTAGTTGCACGCAGCTGAATGCAAGTCTCAGTGATTGAAGAGGCACTTTCAACCAACGCCATAAAACCCTGGGTTCAGGTTCCTCTCATCTCACTTTCCTAAATGGCTTGTCACCAAAAAGGACCAGATGTTAGGACAAGCAATATTGAGAATGGCCCACTTTGTCATTTGTGACCCTGGCTGGACCACAAAGTCGTTCGGGTATATTTTTAGAAATAGCCAAAGAACATTGTACGGGACAAAATGATCTATTTTTCTTTTATGCTAAAAATCATTAGGCTATTAAGTAAAGATCATGTTCCATGAATATATTTATTAAATTTCCTCCCTAACTTAATTTTTGATTAGTAATATGCATAGTTAAGAATTCATTTGGACAACTTCAGAGGTGTTTTTCTCAGTATTTTTTTTATTTTAGTTTTTGCACCCTCAGATTCTCAAATAGTTGTATCTCGGCGAAATATTGTCCTGTCCTAACAACATCATCAACATCAAACATCAATGGAAAGCTTATTTATTCAGCTTTCAGCTGATGTATAAACCACAATTTTGAAAAATTGACACTTAAGACTGATTTTGTGGTCCAGGGTCATATGTCGTCTTTATCATGAGACTTACTGTGATTTCACTAAATAGGACGTGGATGATTGTTTGATAGGAATTTTGGAATTTCCACCAAAATATTAGACTTTAGACCCTTTCATATGACTTGCATCAGGGCTTCAAAGCAAGTGTTATAAGCCACTTTGACATAAGAATTGTGACAGAAAGCATCACGGACAGTGTACAGTGTTACATGGTAGCAAGTGGATAGAAAACATTTGATCTTCGAACAGAAAGTCCTGCCAATTGCTTTGAAAACTTATTAAAAAAAATTGAAAAAACTATAACCATTTAAATGCATATACTTAAAGTCTGACATTTAATTAACTTTGTACTTTAAAAGGCTTCTAGGGATGCAAAAATCACGTTTCTTGTATCTGCATGTCTGGTTATCATACTCAAAGCTTTGAAAGGTCAGCTAACAAGGTCAAAGTTGAAATAGTGTGAACTCTGAGCACCACTGATGCTTCACTCCAGAGTTCAGTGCAGTGAGCGACACTAATGGAAATTGTTTAACAGGGTTTGAAAATCATTCTTGTCAACCCATAATTTCAGAGTTAATGGTTAGGATTAGAACTATGTTTGTTTGTGTGTTTGTTAAACAATAGTGTTCTGTAAAATCGCTGTAGCCTTAAATTGAGGGGTACCTCAAATTACATCCATTAGGTGATATGGCTGAAACTGTATGAGTGTTTAAGGATGATACCATGTGAGTATATTTAGAGCCATAAAAGGGGACACAGTGTCCACAGAGGGTATTTTCACCTATTCACATTTTAGAGCCATCAATACATGATCTCATGAAATCCACTGAATATGCCATAGGACCAAGCATTTCTGTGGGGGCTGGCCACACAGGCTTATGCAACAACAACAAAAACACAACGTTCTGGAAACGTTCCGAGGTCAAACATGGCAGCACCATTGACTTGTATCTCACTATTGATGAATGTCATCCACTCTGTCTTTGAAAATGAGAGAATAAAGACAATTTGTTACGATACCCTGGTATGTGTTTGAGGTTTGTCCCTGCACTTGTGAATGAGGTCTAGATTCTTGCAAGCAAACCTACAGCCGAAGCTTGCAGTGACGCTCCTCAAGGTGAGGAACTATATTTATATTTGAAAGGGTTTGATGGCTTCACTTTAAAGGCAGATGGTTGGAAACGGGACATGAGGTAAGGAAGAAAAGAGATGACAAATGTTAGTTGCTTAGCGACTGTTGTCAGGGAGACGGAGTGTGACTCTCACCTGACCAGACTTAGAATTTCTTGCTATGTTTATTTGTTCGACTGGGAATGAAATTGCTGGTGTATAATCGGAGTCTGCAAACATCAACATGGAAAAATGGGAATGCACATGCAAACAGTTGATTGGTTAAAAAAAAAAAAAAGAAATATGGAGAAATGGACACAAAATGGAAAGATTGAATGCCTGGGTGATGAACTCACAAGAGAGGCTTTTCTGAAGCGTGAACGCTATCATTATCATGAAAATATGTAATTCCAGACTATTTATAGCACAGTACCTTTAAAGACATTTCTTAGCTGTGCTGCTTTGACTTCTATTTTAAGTGACCTCTTTAAAAGCTTAAAGCATCAAATGTTGAATCTAGAATTGGTTTTATTCAACAATTTGCTTTTTTTTTTTTTTAAATAAGAAAACAACATGAAAAAATATGCATCAAGTAGAAAGGCCAAAACTATCCAATTTGCAACATTGACCCAAAGTCTAATGTAAGTCCATATGATTTATCTTTATGACTCGCAACATTAGTTTGGTTTAGGTACAAGAGCAGCTTTTTAAATCCCAGAGCTGGTCCTCGCCTCTGCATTGCTGATACATGCCATTCCATTTCATTTTGAGACATGTGAACAGTTTTTACATATTTAACTGCTAATCTCATTTTCAGAGGGGATAGTGGCAACCCAAGCACACAAGCGGTTGTTTTGAAGGTTTTGTATAAGAAACATGTGACGTCAGTGTATAAATGTCTTTAATGACACAACATAACATCCATAATATTTTGTAGACACTGAAACAAAAGCAATATTTTTCTCTTATCTTTTACTTAACATTGAAATGCTTTTATATTTCATGATTTTAGAGATTGTGCAGCGTTTAGTTTTCGGGCACCTTTTTAGTATCACAATTCATTGAATTCTGTCTCAAAGCATAGACTGCCATCTGGTGGAGCGATAAATAGTATAAAGTGCCATTCAAATAAACTCGAGGGGGCCAACATTCCTCTTCTTCAATCCTTAATCTCATTACTCAAATGTCTGGACAAAAGTAATAATTCAGTATCAAAATAAAAAGTCCAATAAAGCAATGCAGTGCATATTAACTGGCTACATTAATTTAGTAGCGACTCCTTTCACTAAATTATAATGCCTTATGAAAGAACTCAAAAATGACAATATGTCTTCCATATAATTTCACTTGTCATGGGTTCTCTGATGCTGTTTTAGATGGTCGCTCCTTGTGAATCCTTTCCCACACTCTGAGCACTGGTGAGGCTTCTTCTCAGAGTGCGTATTCTCATGACGTCTTAGTGTCTCTTTCCGTGCAAACTTCTTCCCACAATGGGAGCAAATGTGATCCGTCTGTCCTGAATGCTGCAGCTGGTGAGTAACCAGTTTCCCGTCCGTATTGAAGCTCTCCCCACATTTGAAGCACATATACGGCTTCTCCTCTGTGTGTGCAATCTTCTGGTGCTTCAAGAGGTAGGACATGGAACTGAAACTCTTTTCGCATTCATCACATTTGTACATCTTCTTCTTTCCCGAATGACCCTGCATGTGCAGCTTCAGGCAACTTGCTGAGCTCAGGCATTTTCCACACTCTGAGCACTTGTGGACTTTGATCCCAGCATGGACGTCTCGATGCCTTTTGAAGGTGTCTTGACGAGTGAAGGTTTTGCCACAGGTGGTGCAGTCAAATAGAGTCTTGCTAGAATGGATTATGAGGTGGCTCCTGAGAGTAGAGGAGGACTTGAAGGCCACACCGCATTGAGAACAGCTGTAATGTCTTTCGTCGTTGTGTACTACCTTGTGCGCTTTGAGATTTGCCAGCCGAGCAAAGCTCCTGCCACACTTCTTGCAATGGAAGGGTCTTTCTCCAGTGTGTGTGACCTGGTGGGATCTCAAACTGTTCTTGAAGCGAAAGGTTCTGTCACATTTCGGGCACTTGTGGGATTTCACCTCCGAGTGTACGGCAAGGTGTCTAGTTCGATCTCCTGAAGAGGGGAAACTTTTCCCGCAGTGTTCACAAGTGTAGGGTTTCTCTCCAGTGTGAAGACGCTCATGCATTTTGAGGCTGTTGGGATGCTTGAAGGATCTGCTGCAGTATGTGCATTTGTAAGGGGTCTCGGAGGAATGGATCTTCATGTGTGATGTGAGGTGGCTCAACCTTTTGAAGCTGCTCTCGCAGTCTGTGCAATAAAAAGGACGGTCGTCTTGGTGAATGGTTCGATGAGTTTTGAGTTCTTGGTTCCTCAAGAAACTCTTTCCACACACAGAACAGCTGAACGGCTTCTTCCCTGCGTGACTATCCAGGTGAACATCCAAGTCGGATTTATTGACGAACTTCTTGTCACATTGCTGGCATGGAAAGGGCCTTTCTCCGGTATGGGTTGCCCTGTGGGCTCTCATAGCCGCCGCCGTGTTGAAAAACTTCCCGCAGTGATCGCACTGGTGGGGCAGGGTGCCTACATGCAACCGCAAGTGAGTATTTAGGGTACTTCGTCGAGAAAAGCTTTTCCCACATTGGGAACAAGAGAATGGTTTCTCTCCGGTGTGGCTTCTCAAATGGGACTTCAGTCCACTCTCCCTGACGAACTTCTTTGTGCAATAAGAACAGTCCAACAGCTTCTCGCCAGTGTGTAGCCGCATATGCATGGAGAGCTCATGTTTGCCGACGTAACACTTTCCACAGGTGGAGCATTGGTGTGGCTTCTTCAAGGAGTGCACTTTCTCATGGGCTCTGAGGTCGGACTTTCTTTTGAAACTCCTGCCGCATTTTGGACAAAGGTTGGACCTTATTGATTTACAAGTAGTTGTGGGTGGTGGTTGAGAATTCGCTCTAGATTCATTGGGTTCCTTTAAGATGGAACTGGGTGCAGAAACTGTGTCATGTAGCATCACATCTGTATCTACTCCCTCATCCCTAGAAGCAGTAAAGGAGAAGCAAGGAAGTTAACTCTGTGACTAAGCAAGCATAAGATATTTAGAGGTTGACTGTTGATTTCACATTTCTTATTTCAAAGCATTTATGTACTAAGCAGACATCATTGATCTTTGCGTTTTCGTGCGCAGATAGGACACTCACCTGGTTTCACTGGTCTGCTCCCTCTTGAAGAAGAAAAAAAAAGAGGTTTTGAGATGTGTTCTCTAATTGGAAGACATGTGGTGACACTTTTGACATCTTACCTTCACAGAGGCAATTTCCTCCGTTGTATGTCCATATATAAGGTTTTCTTCTATGTTTGCAGTTATGTTTTTTTCAGTTGGTTCATATTTGACCTCCATCAACATCTGGACCATAGCACTGATGTCCTCTTCTGTCTTAATGCTGGCAATAGTGCTCATTTCCTCTGATAAGTCTTTCTCTACTGACTGCTGTTGTTGTTAACATAGACGTTTACATTTATGCATTTGGCAAACACTTTTATCCAAATAGCATCCCATCTTGAGTTTCCATAAACATTCCCTCTTATCGATTACTTGTTAAGAAAAATAACCCTTGATGTCACATATCGTAAGACTGAACAACAATAGAAAAATAACATAATTCAATTAATGAATCAAGGGATGAGTATATAAAGGACTATAATGATTATTCTAAATTGCAGCCCTGCAGAGTTTAGTTACAAACCTGCTCCAACACAAGCCATGTAGTTTTCAAATAAGCCTGAAGGACACGATTAGCTGCATCAGGTGCTTTTAATTAGGGTTTGAAATAAACTCTGCAGGGTTGTGGACCTCCGGGGAATTAAGTTTGACACCTCTAGATATGATTAAATAAAAAAATAAAAGAGTCAAACGATAAATGCTCAAGTGAATTAATGAATGAATGGAGAGTAAATGAATATAAAAGAAAGTAAAATAACACAAATGTATATGGTTGTTCTCTTCGAGCAAAACACACACAATTTGCATTTGAGGATCCTTAGATCCTTCAGTATGATTTACATCAGCTCAGCATCAGAGGGAAGGAACACAAAATGAACAGAAGGCTTTGAGATTGGAAGTAGGAAATTACAGCTCAAGTATTCCCAACTCCTGACTTCATCTAGAAAGCACCTTAATTTGACTTTGCAAACTTCATAAATGCACTTACCATTTCACTTTCTGCCTTCCCCACATGGAATGGTTTGAAGTTGCGGCCTTGAGAGGATTTACCCTCTGAGGTGAAGTGAGAAGTACCTAAATGATGTAGAAGAACAGAACAGTGTGTCTCCCTCAAACAAATAGGACACTCCAGAGACAGTTTGAGCTCCCAGTAGCTTTGTAGACAGTTTTTGCAAAAGCTGTGGCAACATCTTAAAACAACATGGTCCTTTAAATAGGAAGTGCAGAGATAGCAGACAGAGTCTGTGACAGGAAGGGGAAAGGTGGCAGCCATATTGTCACAGATGATCAATCATGTTTTATCATGCAGTTTTTTTTTAATTGGTAAAATGTTACGGCTTTGTTCTTCCTCTCGTTTACTCAATGAGTTAAACTGACAGCACCATCTAATGGTCAGGATGCAATTTAATGAAAGATCTCTGTAATTCTGTACCAATTTTAAAGAAACTAGCAGCACAAACATTTTTTGTAAACATCTAGAAGAAAATGGTCAAATGGGTTTGGAGCAGCAAGACTGCAAGTAAAAAATGACTCTTTTATTTTTTGGGCCACTGGCTGACATAAATGTTTCCTTTACTGCAGAAAGAACATTACTACAGGTCATAACAGTGCTTGCAGATACTTTCATCTGCAGTAAAATTGGAAATGCTTTGGAAACTCCATCCAATTATGCCAAAATTGCAGCTGGAGCATGTACTGAATTTATCAATATAGATAAGAACTGAGAGAAACCCAATGATGGGTCTTTTCCTCTGTACTGTACATTACAGTAAGGTTTTTAAACATAATTGAATAATTTCACAGTAATATCATACTAAGGAGAAAATTCCCATTGTTCCAGATTAAAGACTAAGGGTGATATTGGTCGATTTTAAATAATATATATATATATATATATATATATATATATATATATATATATATATATATATATATGTGTTTTTTTTTGACTAAAGGATTCTAAATTTAACAGAATATAAAAACAAACAATCTCATGACAGGACAAATTATTGTAGTAGAGTAGTTATCTTTATTATGAATAATGGCACCATGATTTATCATGGGTGAACACACAAGAATCAACGTATACCTTGATGTAGGGGTAAAATGTAAATTGAAGGTCCAGAATGAAGTCCCAAAACAAAAAAAAAACAAAAAAATCAAATAAAAATATTCACCAAAAATAAAGCACATTTCTCCTTTTTTTTCCATTGGTGGTACGCCCTAAAAGATGTATTTATATTCAGCTTAGTTTACCCTAGACTTCAGCTCTGCAGGTCTAACAGGAACAAATAAAAAAAAGGTTTGGTCGCTTAAATAAACTCAATGCTTTCAGTGCTGAGGGTTTAGTCATCTAAGAAGTCGTCATCCAGATTGACGTCTGTGGTGTCAATGTCATCAAGCTCCATGTTATCCAAATCATCCTCCAGATCATCGATAACCTTAACAGAAATCAGATTGTGAGGTTACATCAAGTCTGATGTTAATGTTTTTTTTTTTTTAGGAGTATATTTTGACCAAATACCTTCTGTTCTGCTGCTGTTGTCTTGGGAGGCTCTTTTTGTGTCTTCTCCTCAACCTTCTGAGCAGGCTGGGATTCTGCATGACTCATAGTAGGCACTTCTGCAACTACTGGAGGCGAGACGGCTGCCGTCACCGAGGCCAAAACACCCACATCCTCTGGGGCCTCCTCTGTGTCCTTCACCTGCTGAACATTCACAGGCCAATTGATTAGTTCATGCACAAAGAAATATTAGACCACACTGTTGTTCTGGTATTCTGGGCTACAGTGTAATACCATCAACAAGATGAGCGTTTCATAAACAAACACACACCTGCGTGGGAGTGGGGATAATTCCTTTGGGTTCGTAACCACTGGCCTCTTCCAACACATTTCTTTCTTCATTGGGCTACAGAAAGAATATGAGAAGAAAAATAAAAAACACTGGCTGCACAGTGACTTCAATTATAAAGGTGCATTATACAAATATAAAACAGTTAAATGTGAACAAAACTTTTTTTTTTTAAATTACAAACCAGAAAAAATATACTGTATATACAAATTGGTGAAATTGAGCAGCTTTACAAAATGTGAACATAAAAAAGATAACTCAAAATATTAATAAAGAAAAGTAAATAAATAATAGTAAAATACCACTGAGTGAAGATAAAAAGAGAGAAAAAGAGGCGTTTTCTTACCGTGACCAGTGGGTAGTCTGAGGCAGGTCTTGTTTGGCCGAGGCAGGTCTCTCTCAGGTACTGCTCTGCCACAAAGGCCTCTCTCAGACCTGGGAATAAGTTCTCATACTCTGTGGGGTCTGCCAGAGACTCTGCTGCTTTCTGATTTACTTTAGACAAACTCTCTCTCCAAAGCTTCACCACCCTGTGAACAAACACAGAGATCCAGATTTATAAAAGTACTATTTCACTGTGAGAAAAAAAAATATCAATGACAAATTAATTTTATTTTAATTTAGTGCAAAATTGTCTTATTTCTTATGAGTTTTGATCAAATACGAGCCAAAAAGAGACTCATTTTAGGTTTTCACACTGGAAACTGAAGATAGAGTCGAGTGCATACTGTTGTGTTGATGAACACAGAATCGTACACAGTGCACTCTGATTGTAAGATTGTGCATACTATTTTCTATTCATACTATTTATTCTGGTAGCATGTTTTATGCCCTTCTAAAATAATCTGTCACTTTACTGCTATGGCAGTGAACACAGACCTGGATACTTGGCTGGGTAGATATGTGCGGGCAAGAAAGGCTGCTTCTGGCAGACGATTTGTCTTGATCAGAAGCTCCAAACAGTTGTCCAGTCTGGCAAGATAAACAAACAATAAAAATTTACTAAAACACAACTTTATGAAAAGAACAATCTGTGACTGAAACATGACTTCCTCCAGCAGTGTAGGAACTGCTAGTAGACTATCAAATGTGGATCAACATTTCTCTATTTTTATTTCAGCTGGCGAAGGTTTTTTTTCTCCTGTGATGCTTACTTTCCCTGCAGGAAGTAGGTCATGAAGGCAACATTGTTTTTGCCGTCACGCTCTGCCCCCTCTGCAAGTTTGGCAACCATAGTGGCGTTGCCAGATGCTGTGGCCAGCAGCAGCAGTCCTCCATAGTCCTGGGCATGATGGAGGCACTCCTGTGCCAAACTAAACTGGCACTTACTGATGGCCAACTCTGCCAACTGCTTCCACTTCTGCTCCGACTACAGAAGAAAAAGCAGTAACATTAAACACCTTCATTACATTAGCATTCATGGAGAATACTGTACATTACTTTTACAAAAAACTGTATTTTTTTCTTACTTCATTAAATGTTCAAATAAATAAAGCATTAATCAACTGAGCTTGGCCAGCACTAGGGATGTGTTTCACTGGTATACAATTACAAACCTCAGCTTCTACTGCTAGCTGATAAGCAATTTTCAGCTCTCCTAACTGTAGCGCCAGCTCGAACCGGTGCTCTGGATCAGAGGACACGGCCAGAGCCTGCTGCTTGAAACCCTGCAGGGAAGGCACACAAACAAAGATCCTTCAGATTTCACAGAATATCATTTTGACTCACAGCACATTTGGCAGGCAATCAATCTATACAACGTCTTCAAGACAAACAACTGTATTGATTTTCAAATTAACTTGCACTTTATCACAATGTATATTTTTAAAAGCGTTCGATCAATAATTTTTTTTCCCAAAACATATGGGTTAGTCTTGGCTGCAGATATTTTAGCAGAGCAAGAACATTATAATTTTATACCTTATATTTCGCAACTCATAGCTTACAGGCAAACATTTAAAGTCTTACCTGTTTTTCCAGGAAGTGGGCAACTCTGGTTCTCTGTTCTTTCGGAATGGTGGGCAGCACTTTGTCTGCCATGCCAAAGTCTCTGCGCATGACGGCAGTCTGGTACTCCAGGACAGACACCAGAAGAGAGAAACTCACTATGTTCAGCTCCTTATCACCCAGGTAAAGACGGTCGTCTTTTGGAATGTAACCCAGAAGGTACATAGTTCTAAAGAAAACAAGTCGTCACTGTTAGGCTAAATAAAATCATAAATAAATGTTTTCTGTGTATATTTACACTACTGTTCAACAACAGTTTGGGTTCAGTAAAAAGAAAATAATTATTCAGCAAGGGTGCATCAAATTGATAAAGTGACAGTAAAATTTTCTTACAATGTTAGAATTTGTTTTATTTCTAATAAATACTCTTTGAATTTTCTATTTATCAAGAAAAATCACAATCATATTAAGCAGCACACCTGTTTTCAACATTGACAATGATAAGATTTGTTGCACAAGCAGCAAATCAGCATATTTTCAGAAGACTTACAGCTTTCCCATCAGAGGAATAAATTACATTTTAAATATATTAAAATAAATGTTTTTTTTTTAAATAATATTTTATGATATTCGTTTTACTGTATTTTGGGCAAAAGAGGCTCAAAAACATTTAAAATCAATAAATAATCTTGAAACTTCGTAACGGTAGTGTGTGGGACTAATACATCCAAAAACAAACTTTTACTGTACCTGTCCAGGTGAGCAATTGTGACAATCTCTCCTCCAACAAAGTAGTTGAGTCTGTTGACAGAGCTGGTGTAAATGAAACAGTCTCCCACCCACAGACCAGTCTTTACCACTTCCTGAATCTCTCCCTGGACCTGCACACACAAACACACGATCAGGAGCTCAGACCCTGTGTTTTACATTAATCTAAATTTAATTTAAATTGATCTTAATATATTGTTGTACTTGATTTATTGCTGAATGATTTATTAATTCAATTTTTGGCAATTCAGAACAAATAAATAGAAAAGGCAAGATGCAAAGGAGTTTTTTTTTTTTAAGTTATAAATGTACTAAAATGTAACAACTTGCTTTTCCTCTGAAGCAACGTTTTAACTCTGTTGGACACCCTACCTCAAAAGCATCTTCAATACCGTCTTCAGTTATCCCCTCATTTGACTCCTGTGAGGCAGCCACCTTCTCCGACAGATAGCGCAGGATGAAGAAAGACTCCTCGGTGGCAATACACACCAGCTCTCCGGAGTCTGACCAGAAAATCTGAAAATAGATGCAAGATGCAGTTGGTCCAGACAGACTAAAAAATGGGCTAATCATGAAGAGAAAAGTAATGGAGGACTGTCCGGACCAGATGACTCACGTGTTTGGGCTGGATCTCAATGCGGCGAATCAGCTCTGTGTTATCCCAGTCATAGAAAGCCAAGCCATTCGCTGATCGGACACCCAGCAGGAAACCACCATAGATGCCTGCAAACACATTTACAAAAAAAAACTATAAAATAGCAGTTTTACTACATTCGGCATGAAATGTAACAGATATGCAATATACTGTACAAGTTCATTTTTTTGTGCTTATTACATTTGCAAGAATATCGTGAATACTGCCCATGATACAAGCGTAAAGCAGTTTACCTTCTGCTCCAAAGTCTGGCTTAAAAGATTTTTTCTCCTTAAAATTTTTGAAGATCTTAACCACACTGCTGCTTTCCCGTATCGCGTACCTTAAATTAAAATAAGTAACATCATTAAGTGTTTTTGACTGTCATCTCCTGCATCCATTCTAAATGCTTGTAGAGTACTTACTCCGATGAATCATGGGCCCAGACAAACTCCTGTGCAGATCCAAAGCTCTTATTTCTCAGAGCCATGGCAGTGTAGATGATGTACTCTCCATCTCCACACACCACCACAAACCTAAACACAATGTCAAATTATGTTTCCATTACTAAACTGCAGCAAGGATCAGGTGACATGTAATTGAGGGGCATTAAAGGATAAAAGCTAGTGTGGTTCAACGGATCACATATCTCACGGTTCGGATCATATTACAGTTTTTGAGCCACGGATCAGATCGCTTTTCGAATCAGCAAGAAAATCCAAAAAATAAATAAATAATAATAATCTCAATGTAATTTTGCTTTTCATAAGTGCTTGATACCACAGCAAAAACTCTTAGCCTAAGAAAGTTCAAACATTATACATGAGACAAGTGAACAAATACATAAATTACAAGCATAGATAAATACACACAGAATGTTAGAAATATAATATGGTCGGTAGTATTCCGGTACAAAATTTGTATAATTAAGTGTAAAATAACACTGAATAGTATAAATTAATTATAGATAAATTTGTCAAAAACATATTTTTTGTTTTGTTTTGTTTGATGAGCATAATGACATCACCAGGTATTATTAGGTTGCTGCCCCTTTAAGACCTGATGCACAGAAGTGGTGGTCTTACCTTCCATTAGGATTGTGCTGGATGGTTTGAGGGTAGATCTCACAGCTGCCCATGTCTTTCACTGCCAGTGGCAGCCTCTCACCATCCTTGATCTCAGCATCTCCCATGGCTTTGAGGTTAGCCTGCTGAATCTCGGAGTGCTTGGCCCAAATGATTTTTCCACTGGTGTCCATTGACATGGCTGGCTCCTCACGACCAAGCTAAAACACAAAAAGAAAGCAGCTAACTTACAGAGAATTCACCACATGAGATGTAACACTATAAAGCTATTTAGATAATTAGTTAGTGTTCATTTAAGTAAATTTATCTATATAACCTACTGTTTAAAAGCAGAAAGCTGCTTAATATTTTTGCGGAAACAGGTGATACTTTTTTTCAGAATTCTTTGAATAGAAAGTTCAAAAGAACAGCATTTATTTGAAATAAATAGTTCGTAACATTATCTGTCCTCTACCCTCTGCCGACTACTCCCTGCTGACAGCCCTGGCCCTGAAGCAACATGATGGACTGAACTTTCCAATTACCAGCCCAGAGGTTCAGCCAATGTGTCACACCACTGACAGGAAACAGCATGGTGTTACCTTTGAATTATTTTTGGTACCTTGATAATGATGCTGCCTTCATCATAGCCCAATGCCACATTGTTGGAGCCACGCAAGCCAGACACACACCACACCCGCTCCATACCATAGTTCAGGGTGCTCTCCAGACGATAAGTGCTGGAGTGCCAGATCCGAACCGTGCCTGAATAACAAAACAAAAGACAGTTACATTTGCATCAGGAAAGAGGTAGTTTACTTTTATAAAATGTATATACTATAACGTTTTAACATTATATGCGACAACTCACCGTCCTCTGATCCAGTGATGATGATCGGCAGCTCTGGGTGGAAGTTTACACAGGACACATTCTGAGCGTGACCCTCGAGCGTCTGCACACACGTCTTATTCTAACGAGAGAGAGAGAGGTAACACAGAACATAAGTAAATAAATGGCGAGGAGTGACTTGCAGCATTGAGCATATCCATATTATCAATATTATTCAAACCTGATAGTCCCAAATCTTGACCAGTCTGTCATCAGCTCCTGATATGAGGTAGGGTTTATCTCCTCCACTGTAATAATCAATGCAGTTCACCCCCTTATCATGGCCCTCCAGAGTGAAGTTAGGAGAGGAAGAGCCCAGCTGCCAAACCTGAAACAAAACACAGGAGAAATTATAGGTGAAATGTCACAAATCAGATTCAGCTCTATCCACATGGATGTTCAAACGTACCTTGATAGTTCTATCCAGCGATGCACTCGCAAACTGGTTGTTGTCTTTAGGGTTGATGACAATCTGCATGACGTAGTGTGTGTGGCCCTCAAACACCTGACTGCAGGACCATTTCTTCTCCCAGTCCCAGAGCTTTATCAACATGTCATCTAAACATACACAGAACCAATGAGTGTAAAACAAAAGAATTCTACATATACATATCAATGTTTCGGGGTTGGTACGTTTTTTTTTTTTTTTTATCACATTTATTTAATCAAAAAATGCAACATTGGAAAATATTCTTATGATTTAAAATAACTTTTGTTTTAGTTTAATATACATATATATATATAAAATGACAAATTAGATTTCAGCAGTCATTACTGCAGTCTTCATTTTCTAATATGCCGATTTTGTGCCAAAAACAAAACACAAAACATTTATTGAAAATATAAATCTTTTGAAAAGCTTTTGAATGTCTTTCCTACCAACTTTGACCAATTTAATGCATCCTTGATGAATAAAAGTAATACTTTCTTTAAAAAATAATCTTACTGACCCAACCAATGGTGGTGTAATATTTTATACACATTCATATATGCATACATGTACAATATAAATACTTGATGAGAATTTAATCTGTACATACCACTGCTTGTGAGGATGTAGGGCTGGGTGGGATGAACAGCGATGCAGCGAATGTAATCTGAATGGGCCTCAAACATGTGTACTCGCTCTAGTGTGTTATAGTTGAAAGCCCGAATTTGCATGTCATCCTACAAAAAAAGGCAGGGAATGTATTAAAAGATCCATATCTATCTGTTATCATTTATGTATCTATATATTATAATACATTTATTTATTATTACATCATTTCAAAAAGAGTATTACTAGTTATTACACACTAGTGCATATTCTTCTTCTTCACGTATATACTTACAGCACCAGTAATGACCCAATTTTTCCTGGCAACAAATTTGGCGGCTCTTACTGGAAGGTCGCAGACTTCAAAAGTCTTAACCAGAGTCTGTGAAAGATAAATATTAGACCTTATTAGATAAACATGCAAGACACATTGCTGTATCCCTAATGTAAAGATCGTAATATACTGCAAATGCTGAAAAACATAAGGTCTGCTAGTCACCTGTGTTTCATGGTTCCACACACAGACACTGCCGTTGTATAGACTGGCCAGCATCCATGGCTCGGACGGATGAAGGTCTACGCTTTTGACACGGTCAGATCGAGCCGTGAGTTTGCGCTTGATGTCCAGCCTCAGAGGCTAGAAGAGAAGAATCAAAATCACTATTACACACTAGTTGATATTATCAGCATCCATTCAGCAGCAAATAGTGTACACTGTATTAAGTACAGTAGGAACGCCAATAGTCAACATATTTATATTTTATTATAGGAAGAGAAAGCGGTGATATTCAACCTTGACTGTTTTTCCCCACAAGTTAAATAAAAATGTATTTGTCTCCCAGTTACATGTCCGATATTGTAAACGTTTAGGACAGTTAATAAGCAACAACAAATCAGGCCTCTTGCAGATAATGTCATGAATTACCATTTTACTGTACATAATATATACGTAGAGCAACACATTTCTACAGTGCAATACAATATTCACATTCATATCATCAGCTGTTAGCCGGAACACACTATTTCACTTCATAACAACATTTAACATTAAGTGACCAATTTAGTTATAACATATGTAAATGTAAGTCTTTAAATGGACGTATTGACTACAAAATAAGAGTTAAAAAAATATAAATTTTTCACAGACTGTCTGAATGAAGAAGTTGTCTATGTGGCCATTCCAAGGGCCTTCAAGGCTAACAGCGAAAGCTAACGTTAACATTACCCAAAGCGTACTTTTCCTCAGTATCTCCGAACCAGGTCTAATATTGCCAATAACACGGATACTGTAGTCACACTTACCATGTTTGTGTTTGCTGGTTTTGGTCTCCTTCACCTGTAGTATTTTATATCATCCACCGAGAGTCTGATGTTTTTCGGCTGCAGTTTTGTGCACGGCAGGCAAATGTGACGTGGAACTTCCTCGAAGCCCGTGCGCTTGACGTCGGAAGCGTTGACGTGACACTAGGACGGCCTCGGAATGTTTCGGGTTATTTCGGTTAAACTCGACATTTTTTTTTTTAGCGTTGCTGCATGGCAATAGCTGCTTGCGGTGAAATCGAGTTTAACCCTTTGTAAAGCCAAAAAATGCAGCTTCGGTGTACTTATGAGGAAGAATACGCCAAAAATACAGTGCTAATGTTTAAAACATTCAGATATGATAAATATTAAAATGTAACAGATAGGGCTAGTCGTCATACAATAAATCTGTTACAAATGCTAGTAGCATAACAGCCTTCTACATTGTATCTTTGCATATTAAAAAAAAAAAAAACGAATTACTAATAATTCTAAAAATAATTTGATTGCTTTAGATAGGCTGTCTCTTACATTGTTTGATGGTTACAGAATCAAGTGGATCTTTACATATATCCAATGTATGTAAAACTATTTTTAGCTAATTATGGAGAAATTAACTGCAATTATAGCTCTATTGTTGTGTTGTCTGAGATACTAAAGAAAATATAAATCATGTATATAATCAATTAATATGTATTTAAACACAATGCGTGGTGTATGGGTGTATGTGAGCAAGGCAGAGAGAAAACCAATCTTTCTTTTTTTAAAGTTTAACTAAGTTACATTCACAAGACATGATGAGTCTTAACATCTCAATTTCTTTATTTAGTTTAGGGGGGTTAATGAAGTGTTGAGAGTGTTAATCAGGTTAATACACAGCTTGATTTTGATAGTCTTGATAGCAGAACAACATGAACTGAATCACATGTCACAAATCAGTCTTTTCTTTTGTACACTTGCTGGCACACAACGTCCTCACATGTCAGCTCCTGCAAGTGAAATGATCATGAGGTCAAAATGTACCCATTGTGACACAGCAAAACAAGAATTGTGCAGGGAAAATAAATTAATACGCTGGAATACTTGTGTCATTAATCTTCGTAATTGGAAATATTTCAAATATATTTATAAAAATGACAGATGATTAACTTTAATCAGGTTATTATTATCCATATAATAACTGAATGCTCACCAGATAAAGTTTGTCATCTTCTATCCAGTGTTTCCATCCCCGGTTGGCTTTCTCACCTTTCTGGATGGCCACCAATTTGTCCCCTTCCCAGGTCACCAGAGTCTGTATGTAAAAAAAACAAAAAAAAAAACACATATACATACGTCATTAACGGGTCTGTTATTAAACAATTTTGATCAAAATAAACTAATTTTATTTATTTTATATGTTTTACATTTATTTAATAAACAGATTTTTTAATCAAACAGTATCATCATAAAAAATACATTTTCATTGAGGAGAGCTATTAGCTGTATTGTATTCATTAACAGGGAGCATTGTTTATATAAAATAAAGCTGTATTCAGATGGAAAATAAAAAATAAAAAAGTAGACCTTCAAAGCATTTGTAGTCCTCTAGGCAAATGTTGAAGCCTGTGCTCTATTTGTTTTACTGTGGTTTCATCACTGAACAAACTTACTGAGATCATGGCCAACAGGCCAACGCTGGGGTATAACAGAAGAGGATCGCAGCTATTAAATATATGTATAGTTCACCTTTAGCATCCTGTTGTCAAATCCCTTAGTAAATTCTTCCTTCTCAACTCCAACACTGAAGCTCAGCTCATAGCTCTTGAAGGCACTCTGTGTCTTAATCACAAAGTTGTCCCCATCCTGGATAAAGGTCTTTACTGGAGTAAGGTGGGCTGCAATCTTGCGGATTGCAAAGTCAATGTCTATGAGAGTAAATATTTGAAACCTGGCATGGTCATTTCCATGAAATATACTGTATCATGTTTTAATATCATAATAAAACTGCATGATCCAAATTAGGAAATTGCACATAATTCTCTTATTTCTGCTCCGTAGACTTACCCAGTGCTTTAAGGTAATTTTCAAGGTTTTCGCTTGACTCCAGCTCCCATTTTCCAGTGAAATCCACAGGCATGGTTGTGCGATGAGCTCTGGACTTCAGGAACGTTGCCAGGTCCAGTGAGGAGGTGCACCAAACCTTTTATACTCAACTGTTATTCACAATGAGGGGAGAAGGCAGAGTAATGATAAGAGAGATCTATGACCTAATGGGATAGGAGAGACCACCTTCACCTACTGAAAAAAGAAATCAATACAGGCGTCAGGATCAGGTGTAAAGAACAACTGGCCAACAGACACTTTGAAGGATGACAATTGGTTGTTATTCTGAACTTTTTAGAATGTTGCATTATAAGACTCGGAATTAATGTTCTTGTATAAATACTATTTTGCATTGATCACGTTTGTACCCTATGCTGCTGTTTTATAGGTGTTCTGATGCTGTCCTGGTGTGTATTACTATCTCTGCACTCCCACTGGACATCGTGTTGTGTAACTGTTCATTTGAATGAAGCAGAGCTCTACTCAAATTCGTTGCATTGTGAACACTTGTTGTTGGCAAAAACTATACAATTACTATTGTACTTTTTTTTTTTTTTTCACTGTAAATTGCATTCAGTGTCAAACCCAACCTTGCTGACACAGTTACATGATTACATCATTACCTAAAGCTTTTAGTTACGACCACCGGTCATTATGAATGTTTATTCTTACTGTGATTTCATGTTTAAATACAATTTCCAGGACCATAAGGAATTTCTTCATATGGCAAAAGGGATTTATTATGATTTATTTATTTAATTATTTAATAGATATTTATAGATAGATTAATTGGAAAAAAGCATGACTCTCAACTTATACATTTTGTGTCCCAAACAAAGTGAAAGAATTACATTTAAAAATGTTGCATAAAATTTACCCCACTAATGAGACTACATCAAGAATTGGTAATGCTCATTTCAACTTTATTTATTTATTTTTTTTTTTTGGTCTGACTTACCTTCATAAATGTAAATTTTATTCAACATTGCCCAAATTACATATTTGGGCATTTGATCTTTTCTAAAATTAAAGTATAATTTTAATATAAAAATATAATTTAAAGATAGTCTTTTCGATGCAAATGTACAATGTGTTCCACACAGGATTAATTAGCCTACTAAAAGTGTAAAACTAAATTACCAGAACTTAATTAGTACCTACAGAAAGATTGCTTTTCTCTGTGCAGCATGACTTTGGAAACAGCCAGTTTTGAAGTGATAATTGGCATAGTGCATAAACAATATTATAAATCTCTCACCCACTGAGATGCTGCTGCCAGAAAAGGGGGCGAGTGGGTAGGAGGTTATACAACATCATTGTATTTAATCTTCATTCCTGTGATCAGAGAAATTTGTATTTGGACTCTATTGTTAAGCATGGAAGACAAGATAAGTAGCAAAGAAATATGTCAGGAAGAACAAGGACCATTTCCAGCGTCTGATGTTCAGAGGATCAGAATGCCCAAAGGCTACACTTTATTCTGTCACCGCTGTTCCAGCACTTTTAGTGATATTTATGAGTCAGACTTTATCTTGAATGCTCCTTCTAGTGTGTCATAAAGAGGCCAGTGAGAAAGTAGGACGAGTATGTGAGTACAGAAAAAGAATATTTTGGTATTAGTTCATTTAATATGGCATGGTATTCTCTATTTTAATCACAGGGAAACGTTTAGGATTCAAACTCAAATTGGCCACACGAATGAAAAAAAAAAAAAAAAAAAAAAAAGGATGTTTCGGGAAAAAAATGACATAGATCTTTGCATACAAGTGGCAAGGTCTGTCAATATGTCTGTCTGTCAAAAAAATAAAATAAAAAATAAAATAAAAAAATATGTTATGTCATGATTTTTAAGTGATTTATTACATATTTATTAATATTTGTCCAAATACACTACTGTTCAAAATTTGAACTCAGTAAGATTTTTGATTGATGTATTCATTTTTTTAAGAAATTAATTAATTATAAATTAATAATTCTTCAATAATTCTTCAGTCAGCACACAGTTAATTGATCTAAGGTGACATAAAAGATATATAAACTGTCAAAAGATTTATATTTCAAATATGTGCTTTTAAATGTTCTATTCATCAAACAATACTAAAACAATATACATCACAGTTTTTACAAAAAACAAACAAACAAAAAAATTTGGCAAATTTAATATTTGTTTATAATAAGGAAAACTAGAATAATGGCTTCTGAAAATTCAGCTTAGGCCAACACAGGAATAACTTACACTGGAAAATATATTACAAATGACAAATAATTGCAAACAGTACATTTAAACTTTAGTTTTATTTTATACAGGTGCTGGTCATATAATTAGAATATCATCAAAAAGTTGATTTATTTCAGTAATTCCATTCAAAAACTGAAGTTTTCTTTTCATCTGTTCAGGGGATATCGTAACAATATTATATTCATTCATTACATACAGACTGATATGCAATGCAGAAGAGCTGAAGGCCACTATCAGAGGAACCTGGTCTCTCATAACACCTGAGCAGTGCCACAGACTGATCGACTCCATGTCACGCCACATTGCTGCAGTAATTCAGGCAAAAGGAGCCCAAACTAAGTATTACGTGCTGTACATGCTCATACTTTTCATGTTCATACTTTTCAGTTTGCCAAGATATCTAAAAATCCTTTCTTTGTATTCGTCTTAAGTAATATTCTAATTTTCGGAGGTACTTAATTTGGGATTTTCCTTAGTTAGTTATAATCATCAAAATTAAAAGAAATAAACATTTGAAATATATCAGTCTGTGTGTAATGAATGAATATAATATACACGTTTCCGTTTTTGAATGGATTTAGTGAAATAAATCAACTTTTTAATGAAATGAGCACCTGTAATATAATATTACTACTACTTTATTTGGGACTGGTTCAGTTGTCAAAGGCACTCTATTGTGGTTTGTGAAAGATGCAATAAGCCATGATCCAAAAAATGTAAACATCTCAAGAAGCTCATCATGACAGTTCTGTATCTTTTATTTTGCATTTCACCGTAAACACTTCGGAGTAATTTATAGTCAGGAAGACGTCTCAAGACTGGCCTCATTACTGACAGCTCTTCACCTCCTGTTTGTGCAGTGAACAATTCTCTCTCCTTCTATCTCTCTCTGGAGTCTGTAGGCATAAATGGAACGCTGTTTGACAGCATTGTGATGGTTGCTTTGACTGTTGTGCTGCTGACAGACTGAGAATCAAAACAATTACAAACTGACACATCTGTCTGTTCACATGGTTGACTGACATGAGTTTATGAGAAGCATCATGCATTGCAATTCACTCCCGGGGACAGAGCTCTGATCAAAAAAAATAAAAATAAAAAATAAAAATCCACAGCAGAAGTTCTACCACATGTAAATGCTCTTTGAGATAATCCAAAGGCGTTAATTGGCTTTAGGATTAGAACGTGCCCTGTGATTTGAGATGCCGGGCTGCACCTTCATGTTGAAACATCAGTGCATAGGACAAACGCAAAAAAAGAAGCAAATATGTCTCCGGTAGACATGAATGGATACTGGAAAATGACAAGTAATGAAAACTTTGATGAATACATGGAAGCACTAGGTAGGCTGATACTTCATTTTCCATTTATTTATTCATTAACTGCTGTGAAATTCATTTTCTATGCTAAACAAGGGATGTGAGATGTTACAGAATATATTCTGTTGCAAACAGTCAGAGTAAGAGAAATAAATCTGTATTTTGTTCTCAAGAGATACGTTTTAGCAGACCTGATTCTATTATGTGAAATAAAAAATTGGTTCATGCACCATATATGGCTATGGTTGACCCATTTTATATGTATTCAACTTACAGATGTGAATGTTGTCATCAGAAAAATTGCCAGCTATCTCATCTTTGATAAGGAGGTTGTTCAGAATGGTGATCATTTTAATATCAAGACTCTCACCACCTTTAGGAACTACCATATGGAGTTTGATGTTGGAAAGGAGTTTGAGGAGGATTTGGTTGGTGTAGATGATAGGAAATGTATGGTAAGTGAACTCCTTATTTATAAAGGTACAATTTAAAGTACAACAAAACAAAAATATATGATCAGAAATGCTTTTAAATGGAAAACTAATCTGAACTGCTTTTCTGAGGTTAATGTGGTGGATGAGTCGGTAAACAGGATTAGACTGAGATTTATATACAGTGACCTATTGAATCTTAAATCCATGAGGGTTTGGGGCTAATGCCGCAAACACCTGGTGCTCAGAAACTTTAGGTCAACTTACATAAACAGTAAAATATTATTTTCTAAGTTGTTTATAAAGATAATTGTGTGTTGTACACGAAAATACCATTTCAGTTTTTCTGCTTCAAAATTCAATGTTACTTACTATTTCTTTGTAATTTGTGAAATTTACTGAAAATTGTTTAAAAGGAAATCATATTACATTTTTATATACCATTTAGAAATGCAAATGCCAGTGCGGTGTTTGTGTTTGTGTTCAGTATTCCATGACATTTATTGCACTTAAATGTTGTCAAAAATTTACTTTTTATTTATTTCTCTTCCATCTTTATTTGACCCTCTAACTTTAACACTCACTATTCTAATTCTATTCTTTAAAAAAAAATCTAACTACTTTTCTAATCTTTTTGTATTCTATTTTCTTTTCATTTATTATGCAATTTTAAGTGTGTGTGTGTGTGTGTAAAGATCTCTAACACTAGCTAGCTCTATTCTTTTTTTTATTATATCTGCTTTCTTTTTATTTATTATATTATGTAAAATCCCATGCTACGTGTACTGTGTTAACCTAACTGAGACTTGTTATAGCACTTATATATCATTGCTCTTTTTGTTGTTTTTGATTGCTTCCACTGTCCTCATCTGTAAGACGCTTTGGATAAAAGCATCTGCTAAATGAATAAATGTAAATGTAATGTAAATATATTTGCTATTCACTCTTCACCAATGCCAGAAGTAACCTAATTTCCTGTTAATGTGCGCACTTCTGATTCATTACCTACTATACGCAACGCAAATAACAAGAATAAAAATGTGTAGTAATACATAGTAAAGTTTGGCCTAAAAATAATAATCATCATAGTAATACTAATAATGTACAGCTAAAAATGTATTGGAAGTGACTGACAACGAAATGGAAGAAAAAAAATATTCTCTATTATCTATGTTTATTGCAAGTCAGTACCAGCTTCAACTTTCTCACCAGCATGTATTTGTCCTTGTTTTGTAGACCACAGTAAACTGGGAGGGAGACAAACTGGTGTGTGTACAGAAAGGAGAAAAAGAGGGAAGGGGCTGGACTCAGTGGGTGAAAGGGGATGAGTTACATGTGGTAAGTTTGTATAAGGACGCGGGTTTCACATGAGGACACGCTCTGTTGTATTATGAAAGTCCACACTTGGCTGCTTCTTTATCTTAGTGTAGTCTACAGTGTAATTAATGCACCGCAGCAGTCATGCATTACAACAACAAGCATATTTAAATGGTGTATACGCTGAAATCCATTTAGTGACTTTATTATACAACGGCCTGGAATACTTCATTTATCACTCAACATTCTGTGTTTAAACTGTATACACGACTGTTACCTAAAAACTGTTACATTACTATTCAAACGCTCAGTCTGTAAGAATTTTTCTTAAGCTCACTTTGACTAAAATAAACACTGTGAATAAACAGTAGTAAAATTCAAATTAATACTCCAAGTTCATGTAGTCAATGTTTCAAGTAGTATTTAAAAATGCATTTATGTTATTGGACATAAATTCTGTATTAAACATTGAGGGATTTTAATTTATTTTTCAGGAAATGCGAGTCTGTGGAGTGGTGTGTAAACAGGTTTTTAAGAAACAAGTTCGCGACTGATGTGCCTTGAACAACTACTCAACTGTGGAAAAAAAAGTGAACTTTTCTGCCTACTAATAACAGTAATTGCTGTATTAAATAGCTATTTTTAAGTAAAGCTATTGTATCTCTTTCATTGTAAACAATGTTTGGTGAAAGAAAAGAAAATGTGAACACAAAAATATGAATGCTGACTAAACGTGTTTGTTCAAACATACAGACAACCACTGCATTATCTGAATGAACACAAAAACCTGCACAGTTTCTCAGTTTTCTTTATTACATCAATTGTGATTTCAAGAGCACAATTTCAGCACACACCATTTCTGAGTCTGTCAGCTTAATCTTTAAGTGATGCAGCAGTGCAGCTGTATAGACCCTCATCATATCATCTCCCCTCGTATTTATCCTCTTCCTGCTTCTGAGGAGATGAAAAGAGCTCGAATTGCTGCGGGGTCAAGACCCATCTTCGCTCCTCCAACCAGAAAGACCATCAGATGTTAGAGGGTGCACAGTATTTTTAGACTCTCAGTCAGGAGGCTAGTCATCTTAGTGACTAGGGTTCTACATCATACCAACACACACATCCCCCCCAAAATACCCACATTAATTAATTTAATGGATGTGTGTAATATTAACTAAAGTGATTGCTCATTTGGAATAAACATTGTCTGATGAGGAGACTAGAAAGCCATATCAAGCATAATTGCAAACTGCTGATAGCAGGATGAATGGACTCTGTAATTGTTGGTTGTTTTGGTGTCTTTTCCAGTAGGGGGCGCAACAATACAACACTGGTTTAAGTCTTCTTGAAACCTGCTTGCCCACAACTCATAATTATAATTATAAAACAAATCACAAATTTAGTTTTTTATAAAGTCCTTCAGGTCAAAGGTCATCTGAATCAATAATTTTCACATTAGGCGCCCATGTCCTTTTGAAAACACGTTCCTTCTGTTTGCTATCTCTATTAATTCCATTTGTCATCAGCAGGTGGAGGTATGCACCTAAATGTAGATTCTTCAACACCTTACCCTTTTGTCAAAGAGTAACCTAGGGTAATTAAGCGCAACATCACACAGATGTGCTCGAACATCTGTTGTTAATGTTTCAAATGAGCACAATGATGATGTCCTGGCGGCCCCTGCACACTGAGCCCCTAATTCACATTGGTGATCACGTAATTTATATTATCAGTTACCATATGTTTTACACTAACTCAAGGTTTCCAAAAAACAAAGTACTTGCTGAATGAGGGCTGAGGAGAGTGTGCAGAGGAAAATGTGTAAAATGTAAATACCAAATGAAATCTTCTTCAGTCCAGTGGGTGCCTTCAATGTTTCTTTAGGAACATGTCACACTTGGTAAAACACAAGCTTGTCTTCATCCCAGATGATGGTGGTCTGTGGGAATAAATGATGCAAAGAATAACGTGACATACAGCCAAGTATCGGTGACTCATACTCAGAATTTAACCCATCCAAAGTGCACACACACAGCAGTGAACACACACACACACACACCTGGAGCAATGCTGCAGCGCTCGGGGAGCAGTCTGGGGTTTGGTGCCTTGTTTATTTGGTGCTCATGTTTATCTCTTGAAGAACGTATAAAAAATACAGCATGCGTTTTTTTAGCAGATAGTTAATGCATGTCTTATATGCACATGAGACTGAACCCTTAAACATTTACTTTTTTTTTCTATCAGTCATCAAAATTGAACATCTTAATTACTAAAACAAGGATAAATCTTGTGCTTTCACTTACTATTTCTGACATTGTGGTTTTAAATGGCTTTCTGTAGGGGTGTGATGGAGAGACTTTGACATTGTCTTCCATCACTGTTTTCACTGTTAATGTATTTTTATTTTATTTTTTGACCAGCTAAGTGGGCGTCTCAATAGACATTGCAAAATGAGAAAAAACACTCACGCTCAACTATTGAATGTAAATGCTTGTGCAAATGTTTTGGTTTATTCCATCTCTTTTTAATTGTTTGATTAATTTTCTATATATATTTATATAAATATAACTCTTGTTTCTAAATCATGTATATCAAAAGAGTCAAAGGCAAGAGTTTCTTATAAAAAAAAAAAATTATTTTCCAATTTGAGGAGAGCACGGAAAGTTGTGTATTTAAGATGGCTGCCACTAGAGGTTGCGGGTGGACGGATAGAGAGCTTGGACAAGATTGTTGTGCTGTGTAGCAAGGGAAACCCCAGCCTCGATGTTGTAGAAGGGAGTTAGTACTGTTTTTAGTACTTGCAGTTCTAGTTTTAGACTTTAGTTTTTATTACAATCTTTGTTTAAGGTTCTTATACCTATTTATTTGCACATTTTGCACATCTGCTCTAACCCTTTGGACCCAAACTTCACTATCGATCCTCCTTGTGGCTGCTCGGGTCATTATCACAAGGGATTACAATAAAATAGGTAAAGTTAACAGAAATTAATTAAGAAAGCAAAAGTTATTTGAGCAATTTCTAGGCCTAAAACTGAAAACATCAGCAAAGAAACACTATAACTTATGGTTTGACAATTTTATCTCTCCATCACTTTTTGATTCATAAATACTTGTGGATTATCCTAATTGCATGAAGGGGAAATGTAGGCACACAACATTCATGCAATTTTCTGTTTTAATTAAATTCCAAATGTCATTTTAAAAACACAACAAATCATGAATTTTTATCTGAAAACCTTTCCCCATAAAACATGAAAAAACTAGTTCAACAAACTAACATACTAAAGCAGTTTATCTCAGAATCACAACAAACAGAATAAAAAACTATGAGGTTTTATTCAACAATATTGGCATTACTCAATTTTAGGTGCTAAATTACAAAATATAAAGTGCTTTTCAAACACTTAGTCCAGGTGCAGGACATAAATCAGTCTGAAAAATTGGACATAGAAGGCCTGAGATCGGTCGGTTCATCCATTATAAAGTTTTCTTCCAAGATGATTCCCACTCTAGATGGGTTCGATGTGGACTAGCTTGATCAACGCTGAGGATTCTTACTTAAGAAACCGATTGATAAAGACATTATCAAGCCAGTTAGATTTTACTCAAGATCATATGCTGCGTTCACACCATGGTCTACTTAGAGCTGTTCATGTCCTTGGACCAGAAACTGTGCTTTTCTACAGCAACACTATCGATGCCTAAATTAATCTGCAGCAGTCAGGTACAGTCACGTGATACAAGTTGAAGCTCACAGAAAATTCCCAGATTACAGATGGTAATTATGAGTTCTACAAGGACATGAATTACTTTTCCATTTGGAATCTTGTAATTACGGCAAATACAACATGGGATGAATGCACTTATACATACCTGGTTTACTGTAAAAATGGGAGGTTATGTGTGTGATGTGAGGCTTGTCGCTGACAACTTTTCTGTGAAGATCAAACATTAAAGTTACAGTCTTTATAAGGGCATCTGACTTAAGGGTTTACATTTAATTGTGCAGTTTACCTGTCAATAAAGTGATCCTCCTCAGGTCTGGTCTCAGTAAACCCATATGACATACAGCTGTTCTGGAGTTCTGATGTGAGGTGGCATAAGTCTTCATTTTAGTGCATAAAGTAATTTAAATGTGCATGCCTGATGTGAACAATGACACTTGTACAACTCCCATGTTTGAACAGAGACAGGGTTTCACAGACAGGGCTTGGCTTAAGCCAAGACTAGGCCTTAGTTAAATCAGGATATTTAAATAACATATTTTAAGATGTGCCAGTACAAGATATTTTCAGTTAAGACAGCTTAAAGATGCATTTTAGTCTGAAACTTGTCAGTGAATCTGGGGGATAATGTTTATATAACGTTAGCTGCACTCTCTTTTCACAGTTATGAGGGCCATACTTACACTTCCAAAGATCTCTTCTTCCTTCGAAACAAGATAGTCATTAAGAGGAGTCTGAACCTAGATAGAACAAAAGTATATTCATCCGTTTGGCAAAATCACGGCGACCTATGGATAATATTGTTGGCATAGAGAATTATCTTTGACTACTTATCCTAAAAAGCTACAGGCCTAATTGATTGGAAATTTATAAAAGATAAAAATAATTGAAGCTGCAGATATCAGATTCAGGTTTTAAAAAGCCCCCAGAAGGCCATTAGCATAACACATAACACATAAGTGACCCGCGTATCAGCTGTTTTTTGCAGAAATGCACATTTGAATGACGTTTAGAAAAGTAATAATAATAAATAATAATAAATGTAGTTTAATCACAAATCAAAACATACTTAACAAGCGCCAGCAGACACACACAAAACATAACGTGTTCCAAATCTGGTCTTCCCTCTTTTCTCACCCCTCCTTATCTCTTTCCATACAGTACATCCTCTACCTTGCTTGCCACCACTAGTTTTCACGTATATTACATGAATATACATCAAGCCCACACATCATAATAACATAAATGAAACTCTTAAATTCAATTCAATTCAATTCAAGTTTATTTGTATAGCGCTTTTTACAAAATAAATCGTTACAAAGCAACTTTACAGAAAATTATGTTTCTACAATATTTAGTAGTAGCTAGTAGTTTGTGTACATTTGACAGGATTTTAGAAAAAAATAAAAATAATAATAATAATACAAGACGTAGTCAGCTAGACGATGAACTATCAATATTATTAATTAAGTTATTATATGATTCAGTCACACATTTAGCAATAATTGTTAGTTCTGTTTGTTGATTCAAGGTAGCATCATCTGGGGTCCTCTGAGGGTCAGCATCATCTCTTCTCAGGTGTTCTGGATCCAGACTGGAGCTTGTTTAAATCCTAGTTACCACGGGATGTAAATCCCGTGGCGAAACATAGAAACAAAATACAGACATCATTAGCATAGCTGCTGATCCAACAAAGTAAAATTAGTTTAACCCAAGTTAATGAATAAAAATGCACCTTTGAACAGATGCAACTACACTCACAATTAAAAAGATACATTATTCGAATGCTTGGCGAAAGAGATGTGTTTTTAATCTAGATTTAAACCGAGAGAGTGTGTCTGAACCCCGAACATTATCAGGAAGGCTATTCCAGAGTTTGGGAGCCAAATGTGAGAAAGCTCTACCTCCTTTAGTGGACTTTGCTATCCTAGGAACGACCAAAAGTCCAGCGTTTTGTGACCTTAGGGTGCGTGATGGGTTGTAACGTGGTAGAAGGCTAGTTAGGTACGCTGGAGCTAAACCATTTAAGGCCTTATAGGTAAGTAATGATAATTTATAACTGATACGGAACTTAATAGGTAGCCAGTGCAGAGACTGTAAAATTGGGGTAATATGATCATATTTTCTTGACCTGGTAAGGACTCTAGCTGCTGCATTTTGGACTACCTGTAGCTTGTTTATTGACGAAGCAGGACAACCACCTAGAAGTGCATTACAATAGTCCAGTCTAGAGGTCATGAATGCATGAACTAGCTTTTCTGCATCAGAAACAGATAACATGTTTCGTAGCTTGGCAATGTTTCTAAGATGGAAGAATGCAGTTTTTGTAACATTGGAAATATGATTTTCAAAAGACAAATTGCTGTCTAATATAACACCCAGATTTCTGACTGTAGAGGAAGTAACAGTACATCCGTCTAGTTGCAGATTGTAATCTACAAGATTCTGTGTAGTGTTTTTTGGTCCAATAATTAGTATCTCTGTCTTATCCGAATTTAATTGGAGAAAATTGTGTGTCATCCAATCTTTTACATTTTTAACACACTCTGTTAGCTTAGATAATTGGGAAGTTTCATCTGGTCTCGTTGAGATATATAGCTGAGTATCATCAGCATAACAGTGGAAGCTAATTCCGTATTGTCTAATAATATTACCAAGGGGCAACATATATATTGAAAATAGAAGGGGACCTAGGACGGATCCTTGTGGCACTCCATATTTTACTGATGATAAATGAGATGACTCCCCATTTAAGTAAACAAAATGGTAGCGATCGGACAGGTAGGATCTAAACCATCTTAGAGCCTGCCCTTGAAAACCTGTATAGTTTTGTAATCGATCTATGAGTATGTCATGATCTATGGTGTCGAACGCAGCACTAAGATCAAGTAAGACTAGAAATGAGATGCAGCCTTGGTCTGACGCAAGGAGCAGGTCATTTGTAATTTTAACAAGTGCAGTTTCTGTGCTATGGTGGGGCCTAAAACCTGACTGAAATTCTTCATACAGATCATTTTTATGCAGGAAGGTGCTCAATTGAGCAGACACAACTTTCTCTAAAATTTTAGACATAAATGGAAGATTTGAAATAGGCCTATAATTTGCCAGTACACTAGGATCTAGTTTTGGTTTCTTAATAAGAGGCTTGATAACCGCCAGCTTGAATGGTTTTGGGACGTGTCCTAAAGTTAACGACGAGTTTATGATATTGAGAAGCGGTTCTTCGGCTACAGGTAACAGCTCTTTCAGTAATTTAATGGGTACAGGATCTAATAAACATGTTGTTGGTTTAGATACAGTGATAAGTTTATTTAGCTCTTCCTGTCCTATGGTTGTAAAGCACTGCAGTTTATCTTTGGGTGCGATGGATGAAACTGAAGTGTTAGACGCTGTAGAATCTACATTCGCTATTGTATTTCTAATGTTATCTATTTTATCAGTGAAGAAATTCATGAAGTCATTACTGTTTAACGTTGGTGGAATATTTGAATCAGGTGGCATCTGGTAATTTGTTAACTTAGCCACTGTGCTAAATAAAAACCTTGGATTGTTTTGGTTATTTTCAATGAGTTTGTGTATATGCTCTGCCCTAGCAGTTTTTAGAGCCTGTCTATAGCTGGACATACTGTTTTTCCATGCAGTTCTAAAAACTTCTAAGTTATTTTTTCTCCATTTGCGTTCAAGACTACGAGTTAATTTCTTGAGAGAGTGAGTATTACTGTTATACCATGGTACAGTACGTTTTTCTCTAACTTTTTTCAATTTGATCGGGGCAACAGCTTCTAATGTATTAGAGAAAATAGTGCCCATGTTGTCAGTAATTTCGTCTAATTCGTGTGTATTTTTGGGTACAATTAGCAGTTGAGATAGATCAGGCAGGTTATTTGCGAATCTTTCTTTGGTGGCTGGAACAATAGTTCTGCCCAGACGGTAACGCTGCGACATATAGTTAATATCAGTTATACGCAGCATGCACGATACAAGGAAATGGTCTGTAATATCATCACTTTGAGGTACAATATCTATAGCAGTAAGATCGATTCCATGCGATATAATTAAATCTAGTGTATGATTAAAATGATGAGTGGGCCCGGTGACATTTTGCTTGACTCCAAAGGAGTTTATTAGGTCAGTAAACGCAAGTCCTAATGTATCATTTGCATTATCAACGTGAATATTAAAATCTCCCATGATTAGCGCCTTATCAACTGTAACTAGAAGGTCTGAGAGGAAATCTGCAAATTCTTTTAGGAATTCTGTATACGGCCCTGGTGGTCTATACACAGTAGCCAGAGCAAGAGATACATTAGATTTCTTTTGCATGTCTGACAGAGTAACATTTGGCAGAAGTATTTCAAAAGAGTTAAACCTGTATCCTGTTTTCTGGGTAACATTGAGAATATCACTATATATTGTTGCAACACCTCCGCCACGACCAGTCTGACGGGGCTCATGCTTATAACAGTAGTTTGGGGGAGTAGACTCATTTAGACCAAAATAATCATTTGGTTTTAGCCAGGTTTCAGTCAAGCAGAGTAAATCAAAACTATTATCTGTGATCATTTCATTTACAATAACTGCTTTTGGTGCGAGTGATCTAATATTTATGAGCCCAAACTTTAAAAATTGTTTTTGTTCATTTACTTTACATTTTTCTGGTTTAATTACGATAAGATTTTTTCTAGATCCTACATTATATTTATATTTTGACCTCACTATTCGGGGAACAGACACAGTCTTAATAGGTTTTACAGCGCAAGTACCTTTAGCATTTAAGCGGTTAGAACAAAACTCATCATAATGGTTATTTGAGAATTGTCTTACTAGTCACATGGAGCGAAGTGTCACATGATACAGCTTCAAGTAATTATGTGATTGTGTAATGTATAGAAAACAGACTTGGTGGAATTGGATGTTTATTACTTTGACTATTCACACAAACAGAAAACCACCAGCACTACAATGGCTCAGTCCATCTTTTTATTCCTTCTTTTTTTTTTCTCCGTCTTGTTGGCACATTTGTAGTACACATGAGAGAAAACACAGGGTCCAACCTCCTTTCCATCAAGCTTGTTTATGAGAGCTGCAGGAGCCAGACTACATTCATCATCTTTCGTCTTGTCTGTGCTCTCCTTTCCTTTCATGTAAGGAGTCACCTAACCCACATTTCTTATTACACACCTACTTTATTTTTTTACCCACCTTCCACTAGGTATGGTAGACTCTATAGAGTCAGAATACCCTAGAACAAAGTCATACGTATGCATACTGTATGTGGATTGTCATTTATGCAGCAACAGATTCATCACATTTAAATTCTGTTATCAGTTTTATCTTTGAGATGAACAAGAAATGAAGATCTAAATTTGATGAATTGATCAACAGACAGTTCACATCCGGCAGTAGCACAGGTCAAAAGGTCTTAGTTTTGGTCAGTTTTGGCCATGCTGGTATATATAGAGATCCAAAATCATATTTCTCAATCTAGATGTGTATTAAATATTATTGTTATTTTTAATACCATTGAGATGAATATGAATGCTTTCACCAGGTATTATAGACCCCCACGGTACAGGTTCCGGGATTCTTTATGACCTTCTTTTCCATTATGCCAGAAGCTCTGTTCCTACAACAAAAGATAAACAAGACAATAACAGCAAGCATCTGCTGTTATCTTTTTAACACATCTTGGTAATCTTGTCAGTGCAATAATGTTGACAATGATAAAGCCTAAGGCCCATGATTATGATGATTAGTATATTCATTATAATTATACAGAGTATCACTGCAGACATAGGAATGAATGGTATGTAGACATTTACTTCTTATAAATGTATAATCTGATGCCTCTACCAGTTGCCATAGCACTAGTAAGAAATGTATCTTACATGTAAGTCATTACATAAATGGAAATAAATAAATAAATTAGGTAGTCAAAATGCTTTCATCACCTCCTCAAACTCAAATCAGTGTCATGCCGTAAATGCTGACGGTCTCATTGATTAAGGGATCTCCATTGAAGGGAAAACAAATGGATGATATATATGACATATTTGAAATCATATATGGAAAACAGTTTACAGTATGAATCAGAATCAGAAATGTACATGTACAGTATATAACTTTCTCTCTCTGTGTGTGTACATCACATAAGTGGAATTCAATAATAAGAATGATAAAATACCGCTTACTCTGTAATTTCATTAATAATTAGTAGGATTAAGCAGCCCTATTCAATAATGTAATTATGTTCCAAAGGTTTTTTTAGTGCAGTGTGATGATAATGTTAATTACGCCTACAGAAGATTCTCTCCATTCTGAACTGGTAATTGACTCACCAAGACCTTTCAGGTATTCATTAGAGTTTTAAATTAAGATCATTTTCCAATAGTTGTTGTAATGAGCTGGCATTTTGAATTACAGTGTGAGGTTTCTTTGACACCAGTGAACCTTTGGGGAGATTCGATGCAGTAAAACGTCTTCATAAAGCCCCACATTACAAGTACCAAATCAAATTAGTAATGATATGTTCATCAGGTTTAGTAGTGTCCTTGTTAAAAGAAAAACTCGATCTCCCTCCCATGAAGATGACCTATACATCCAAGTAATTTTGGACCTAAGAATAAGATAGTTAAGGGTTAATTTCCTCTAAAGGTACAAGTGATTAGCAAATAATTTTATTCAGATGTGTTGATAGATACAAATCAGTATAAAATGTATAGTTTCTGATCAATGAACAATATGTTGCAGGTTAAAAAGTTTAAGGTGTGCAAAGAGCAGGTTATTAATAAAATACAAGCTTCTGTGGACATTATTAAGTAATGTCCTTTAAGGATATTTTACCTGTTAAAATGTCCTGTGTATGCTTTGTTTTTATTAGCTCAAATATTTCTTCAAAAGCATTGCTTGCAGATTCGACCTTGTTTATTTTTCTAAACATGTTAAATTCTGTGTATTTTAATCCAGAGGATTAGGGCCAACTTGGAGCTGCATGAGTACAAACAGACCATTATTTTAAAAGAATATTTCTCGCCCCAAAATTAAATTGGCTGAAAATTTCTCAACCTCTAGCCATCCATGTAGATTGACTTGTTTGTTCATCAGAACAGATTCAGAGAAATTTAGCATTATATCAGTTGCTTACAGATAGATCCTTTGCAGTGAATGGGTGCCGTCAGAATGATTAGTCCAAACGGCTGATAAAATCATCATAAGGACTCCAAATGACAAATTTCAGTTGTCACATCAAAATCCATTTGTTCCGAACTGGTTTAGCTTGTAAACGGTGCTTGCACAGTGCATGTTTCTATACTGATTTAGACAAGACCACTTTTTTTAAATGGAGAAAGCAATACGATTGATAGAGGACGTGTTTTAGTTGTATTTTTGCAACACAGTCTCACTCCCGACTTGAGCTTGGCCAGGACCCCTTGGTGTCGCTTTTTGAATCTCAAAGTACCCCTTTTGCGTAATTCTTTGAAGCACATGGTATTCCACTGTTTTCTGTTGTTTGTCTTAATTGAATGATTTTCATGCATTTGTATTAAATATAAATCATTTTATATCAATTTTATACTTTCATTGGAGCATGCAACCCCACCCCTACCCTAAAAATCTAAAAATTACGAGATTAAAGTCATAATATTTCTACTTTAATCTTGTTATATTACGAGAATAAAGTCTAAATGTTTCGAGAATAAAGTCGAAAATATTATGAGAATAAAGTCGAAAATTATTCGAATACTTTTCACATACTAGGAATATTCACAAGAAAGTATACCATGATTCATACTCGACATATGTTTTAAATAAAGATTTCATATCTTCCGAGTTGCAATCTTGCAATTTTGTAGTGCACCACCAAGATTTGTGCTTTTGATATAACCGATTTTGAAAACTGAATTATTAAAAGTAGGCTAGGTCTATCAAAAGCACAAATCTTGGCTGGTGCACTACAAATGAAGATTGCAATGGAAGATATGAAATTTTATTTCCAAGCATACTGTCCCCGCGAGTATGACACATGGTATGATTTCTGCTAATATCTAGTATTTAAATCCTCGAAATATTTCGACTTTATTCTCATAATATTTTGACTTTATCTCGAAGTGTTTCGACTTTAATCTCGTAATTTTAGATTTTTTTTTTTTTTCAACGACATTACTAAAACGCCATTGAACAGATGTTGTGCCCAATTCTGACCCCCTACCAAATTATTACCCCCCTAGTATTGCTAGGTTTAGGAGTAGGTATGGGGGAGGGGTTAGGATTAGGGGTGGAGTTAGGATTAGGCAATCAGGTAGCGATTTGAACGAGGGGGTTAATAATTTGGCACTGAACTGAAGATGAAGAACTGAAGATGAACACAGAGCAGAGCCAGATAACGAACGAACACGCCCATTGCTGGAGCGATTCTCGAGTCAATAACCGTTTGCATCGGTTTTCGGATCACCAGTACACTGAACCGAGAACCGTTTCTGTCAGATGTGTCCGATTCGACAACTGATGAGTATGAGCTGATGAGACATGTGCATGCGTGTATTTTTTCAAGAGGACAAAAAGCATATCAAAGTATTTTGAAAAACATCAGAAAGTGTGATAAAATAACTACATTTATCAATGTGTGATGAGTTGGGAGTGAGACTGTGTTGATTTTTGCAGTAAGCAGCGGCTTGAAGTTAAAAATATTTTACCTTGGTTTATTACAAACTTGTAGCTTTTTGCTTCACACAATGATAACTGATGGACTAGAGTTGTGTGAATTACTTGTGGATTATTGTGATGTTTTCATCAGCTATTTGGACTCCATTGGTAAGCAAGTGATTAATCAATTTTGATAGGCCTAATTGGTGAATAAAGTCTAAGCAAATGCTTATTTTTGGCTGAACTACTCTTTTGAGTAAATCAAGACCCCAAAATATATATTTGGAGCCATTATAGCATGGAATAAAGCAAGTGGACATTGAGTGGGCTGGGTAGGACATTATATCACTGAAAGGAACACCTGGCAGGAAGATGTTAATAGACCAAATATGGAAAATGAACGTTTGCATGGATTTTACTAGACGGTGCTTTATAGTTATCAACATACTGCCAATTATGTGCCTTTTCGTTCTCTTGTTAAGTGGATGAATGGGTGCTGCTTAGTTCACTTCTTAATATTCATGTAATACTTAAGAATCGCTGAAGCGCATCTCAGCAATAATGAAAAGTGAACATGCCAACCTGGATTTTCAAAAGTATATACAAAAACAGCAGCAATATTTAATTTACATTCCTACTGGTATGCTTCTATTAAACTAGCGTTTTCAAACAAACACATTAAGACGCATATGAACAGCAGAACGCAATGCAGGTATTTTTATTTCACTGATTTATGTATTCTTTTGTGTGCACAGTCACAGAGGCATAATGGGAAGGAAAGCAAAACCCTGCCATGCTCAGAACCCAAGAGACTGACAGGCTCTTCAATCAGAGCGACAGCAGCTGGGCGGCACTCAGACTCGTCACATCATTTTTCCTTCCACACATCCTCTCTGGAGTCTAATTACTTTTATGTACACAGAAGCTCCCAATCTGAGGAATCTTCTTCTTGCGTTCAAGGCAATATCCTGACGCACCTGTTGTTTGATGGTTCACTTACAGAGCAGCTTATCCCGTTGCGTTCTCTACCACTAATGTAAATAACATCTAAATGACAAGCACTGCACCTATGAAGGAAAGTCGCTTGAGAAATTCCTCTGTGAGGATCAGAACAAACAAGCATTTATAGATTGTGACAGGCTATCACAGATGTTGTTTGTCTGGTTTCCACAATAGCAGAGTTGAAGGCGCATACAGACGGATAGATGTAGGAAGATGTGGCGTGAGCTCATATACTATAAAGTGTTGGATTTTCCTGGATCTCTTGCAGGTGTTCAGTCAGTGGGGGTTTAAGACTTTGAAGACTTGTTTGCTCAAAATCCCAGCGGCTGTCAGTTCCTGCAAACAGAGAAAATATTTAAAGGCATAGTTCTCAACTCTGTGGTTGACCATATGTCCTTTTTGTCCCTCATTAACTTAGGCAAGTATGAAAACAATAGGGAAAACCAAAACCCAAACATTTGAATGATATAATGAACCTTCCATCTTTTTTTTCTGCAATGGAAAGTCCATTGGATGTTAAATCTTTTTTATGTAATCATCTGTGCTAATAAAGAACATTATTTTTAAACGTAAGTTTTGACGGCGCCTATAGCCTTGTGGGCAGTGCCACTTTCACTTCTACACTATCCTATACTAATAAAGTGTGTGGGGGGGAATATATATATATATTATTTTGCCTATAATTAACATGGAAAGATCCCTACAAGTACTCTTTTTCAACACAATACTAGAATGTATATAACTTTCAACCAGCTGGTGTCAGCAATGTCCAGTTCTTTGGTAATGCTACGGCAATGCATTCAGTTTATTATGCATGATCAAACACGCAGCTGAAGCCTAACATCTGTTGTTATTACCTCCACTCATCATATTCCAGTCACCTTCATTTAAAAATCCTATCAAATCATGATGATGGTGTTTGACGCCCATTAGAATTATTTAAACAAAGTTCACATGTATTAAAGCCATCAATCTGTCAGCGTCGTGCTTTTTCAGGTGAAGCATCACAGGGTTGAAAGTTCTGAGGTTTTTCTGCAGCGTACCTCCTGCCTGAAACAATATCTGAAATGATGTATTGTATATGCTTTAGGGTATTTCTGATACTGTATATACCAGCTCTATGCGAAACAATCATACCTGGGAGGGAATACCATCAAGGACATAACAAATGAAAGGCATGAGACGTGGCCCAGCAGTGAAGTTCATTTGCCTCTATCCAATGGGTCCAGCACCTCCCCTCGATCTTTCTGCACACATACCAGTTTATCTCCATCCCAGGTGATGGTGGTCTATAATGCATAACAGAGATTTATTTGGAACATATATACTGTATACGTTAGGACTGTAAAGACACAGGGAAGCAAAACAGATTTTGCAAGAGCATTGGGAAGAGAAGAGCACAACTATATTTTATTGACACAAAAACAAAATTAATTCTGACCCACAATAAATATGTCTGCACTGCAATTATATGCTGCACAAAGATAAACATGTTGGAAAAGCCTCTTTTTCTGCCAGATTTCTGTGTAAGGAAAAAATAAAATAAAAATCCACAATGCCAGGTGCTGTTAGGACTGAATGGGGTGAGTGATTTTTGTTTAGGGCAAACCAGGTCACATCTTTACTGAATGTTACGTTTAAAGTGTTTTGATTTACTGCAACTCAAGAAAAAAAACTTCACAGGTCTTTTTTTGAGTTATATCAGAAAAAAAAAAACTGACAGTGTAGTCTAGTGTATCGTAATTAACACTGTTTATTTTCTGCTGGACCAATTTTTATGGTGAAAAGAAAATATAAATATCAGATGAAAATGTAAACTAAATGACATTTTTGAAATACAAATATAATTTTTTTGGCAAATAACCAAAATAAATCTAAAATTTAAATAAAAGCAAATTATATGTCTATTTAGAAATATATATATATTAAAAAAAAAAAAAATGACAAAGACACATAAAACAATTCCTAAAAGTGAAACTAAAATAAAAAATAAACCTGAATATATATATATATATATATATATATATATATATATATATATATATATATATATATAAAACTGTAAGAGTATAAATAATACTAAAATAAACACAGAACGTTTAAGTGCTGGACTGTAAGCCGCCTTTCCAATCTGCAATATTAATTAAAGAATAAAATTCTAGTGCAAAATATTGCCAGTACTCACCTCACACTCATACTTTGAATTAGAATACATCACATCCAATTGGGCAGTCACATACAAGTCCCTAAAGTCATCACATTGCAATGCATCTGAAGCTCCAATTGTATCAAAAAAAATAAATAAATCTGCATATATATTCAGAACGTCATGCAGCTCCCATAGTACTCTCCATTTTAAACAAATTACTTCCAGTCTGTTGTTTGTCAGAGATAGTGAAAAGGCGGCTAGGGTTAAGCAAAATAATTAAATAATAAATAGATAAATAAAATAGATGATTTTCTCTATCTCTGTAATCATCTCAACACAGGTCTCAGATATACCAATTTCCCACAAATTACAGGAAAAGCCAGACAAAAATGAAAGGAGAGAGAGTAACACTTTTTATTAGATTAAAGTGCCAATTGCTCTCATTTCACACTTTCATCTTTTTTCATTAGTTGAGATTGTGAGCTGTAAATGACATGCACAGTTAGTGATTTTCAAGGGCAATGAAATTATACAAATGGCAACCCTATAAGAGAACTATTATGAAATTCCTATGACTTAAACTGATCCTGGATATGGTATAATAAACCATGAAAGCCTATTCATTTAAACTTGCTACTTAAAGGTAAGAAAAATCTAAAAAAATCTCAATAAATCTTCACAAAACATTTAGTGTCCTTGCAAAACATATGCATTGAGGGAGAATCATACACATAATCCTGCAAGTTCATACTGAGCCAAAAAGCACAGTTTAATAAATAGTATTAAAGCTTTTTTGAGTAGTACTTTATAATAAAAAAGGTATAAAACTATGCTTTTAAGCTCTCAAACCTTAAAGTGTTTGCTCACCATACATTTCCTGTCATCCACTCCACTGAGATCCTTCTCAAACTCATGACAAGTCTTTATGATGATGTGATCTCCATCCTGATTGAGGTCTTTATCAGGCTTCAGCGGGGTGGCAATCTTTCTAATAGCTACATTTATGGCTTGAAAAGAAAATGACAGCCTCATATGGATTTAAAACAGTACTCAAGCAATACCACAGAACAGGGATGGTTACAGGTGGAAATAACATGGTACTTCATCAACACTATGAAGCGAGTCAAGAGACATGAAGCGGAGTTACATGGTAATGAGGTACGTTTTCATGGTACGTTTTCAGACTGATGCTGCTTAATATAAAAAGCAACATCTTATATAAAAAAAGGCCAAAAATAATAAGTAGGAAACCACCATGTATGATACGAGAATACTACAAATCTATAAATCATCCATTAAGGAGTCTTAGATAATGTCTGTATATGTGAATACAAAACTTAATAAAGTAATTATTTCTGAAATGACTCTTATAATGTAATGTGTATATGTGTATGTAATGTAAGGTTTTAAGAGCATCTTGTATTTACACATTGTTTTAAATATTATATTTCTCCCAGCAGATGGCATCTTTATGCCACGCATTGTATTTTCATTACCTTGGCTCAATTTCTGACTTATAATTCAGAGGTCAATGTTGTCGAGTACCCTCTCAAGATAGAATATTGTCAAGAAAAATATTAAAACAGGATAAAACATTGAAATATGGTACATTTATTTCATAAGACTGAGTGAGTGAGTGATGTGACATTCAGCTAAGAATGGTGACCCATACTCAGAATTCGTGCTATGCATTTAACCAATCCAAAGTGCACACACACAGCAGTGAACACACACACACTGTGAACACACACCCAGAGCAATGGGCAGCCATTTATGCTGCGGCGTTCAGCGAGCAGTTGGGGGTTCGATTCCTTGCTCAAGGGCACCTAAGTCGTGGTATTGCCAGCCCAAGATTAGAACCCATAACCCTAGGGTTAGGAGTCAAACTCTCTAACCACTAGGCCAAGTTTTACTGTTAGTTTTACTGTTTTCATTTCACTGAAAAGGTGATAGTGTTTAATGGTAGGTCCCATTGTGACAACTTACCCCATTTAATGCAGCAACATGCTATCAATAACAAAATACTCTTACACATAATGCTTATTTCTTTAATATAATGTAGAAAAAAAAAACTATTTCAATTGTCTTCTTAGATTAATTCACATAAAATACATAATTTTGAAGTCTATTTGTTCTTCAAATAAAATAAAAGTAGGTTTTGTGCTTGATATAAAATCAAGTTGCATTGTCACTCCTTTCATCTGTCAGTCAAAAGTGTCTGATGCTTTGAATTGGCACACACGGCCCTTCTGTGCAAAGCAGCGGCCATCTAGAAGAGTGGGACTAGTTGTGTTGAATTAATTCGTCTGGCTTTTCTTTCAAGACAGCATGAATAAAGGCCTTCTTTAAAGCCCAAACTCCACACACAAAGACTGTCAGCAGGAGGGCTTCAACTCTTCAAAAAACACCCTTATAGCAACTAGCTGGGTTCAGCCAAAACTCACAGTCAGTGGTACAAGAAAAAAAAAACGCTGCCTCAAACTACATTCTTCTATTTTATTTCGTCTGAACCTCCCGCCCAACTGACAAAGCTTAATGAAACATCTTTAGTGATCTGACAACATGAATGACGCTTTCTGTGCAAATGGAAATGGAAGAAGCAATGTTTGCCATCCAAAGTGTAAAGGCTGTTATTTATCTTCCTTGTGACATTCAGCAAAAGTCAACAAATCTCAGGCCCGCCGAACATAGACCTACAGCTCTGCAGTGATCTGGAAAATCTAACTCCTGCAGAGACGGGATAAATTCCTAAATCCCTCTCCACACATTACACTAGGAAAACATGGTCATGGATAACGTTCATTTTACACAAGACAAAATATGCAACTCCACTACAACTGCTTTCGCATCTTCTATATGAAAAGTGATTCTTTGGATACATATTTTGCTACTACTTATGACTAAGACCACTGGAGGCTATTTCTTATGCATCAGTCTTGTATTGTTTGGTTGACAAGAGGTCGTAGTTTAACGTCTTTGTTCTGTCTTGTGCTTAAAGTTGTGCTCTCTTATGTAATCAATATCTCAGTCTGGTAAGAGATATTTTACACTCTGGCCCCTCCGTAGGGATCGTCGGACCTCTGTAGCACTTATCTCATTGTGGACCCACTCCCGAACCAGACAGATGCTACCCCGGTGCCTGGACAATAAGTCGGACTCATGTATAGCCTGGTCTGGCTGCAGGCTACCTCGGCTCACACAAATTAGTCCAAATCGACCCACCAGACCAGGCACCTTAAACGTGTCCATGAAATCTGCTCCACACTGCAGCTTCATCTGAGGAACCACTGTAAGGGAGAAAGCGATCACATTAATGATTGTATGGTATTCATTCAAGATGTAAATGAGTTTGTTTCTTTATCAGAACAGATTTGGAGAAATTTACCATTATGTCACTTGCTCACCAATTGATCCTCTATAGTGAATGGGTGCCGTCACAATGAGAGTTCAAAGAGCTGATAAAAACAGCACAAAAATCCACACGACTTTCTGTCCATAATCCATAATAACACTTCCTCTGGGGAAACCAAAAATATTTGTTTAGAACGGTTTTCACTTGTAAACTATGTTTGATTTGGGCATATTTCTCCCCTGATTCAGACGAGATAACTTTTTAATTGGATGAAGCAATATTATAAATAAAGGACTCATATTTTAGCAGAATGCAATGTTTTTTTAATTGTCTTGAAGGATTTGTGTATTATAAACAAGCAGCTTTTACTTCACAAGGTGTTGACAGACTTGAGTCGTGTGGATTACTTGTGGATTATCGTGATGTGTTTATCAGATGTTTGGACTCTTATTCTGACGGAACCCATTCACTCCAGAGGATCCATTGGTGAGCAACCGAAATGTTACGTTTTTACATATCTGTTCCAAAGAAGAACCAAACTTGTCCCGAGGGTGAGTATATTTTTATTTCTAAGTGAACTATTCTTTTAAAGGTGACGTTATTAATGTTAGCTGTTTTGGAACTATTCAACTGTTGTAATTAAAGATGGAGCAGGAGAGCAGCAGCATGTCATCATAATACTGTCAAAGTTGTCCAAATTAACGGCACAAAATTGACAACTGCTTATGAAACTGAATATGGTGCTTAACATGAATGATGGCGGGCGTGTAAAGAGTCTAGAGCTGTCACAGACACTGATATTATAATTTAGAAGACTGAAATCAGTGTAACCTAATAGACATTATGAAATAGTGCCAATCCATACAAAATAGCTTACAGCACCTTTTAAATGTGTCTATAATAAAACCAGGTGCTTCTGAACAACACTGGGATTTGTCATCATTTATTTGCCCTCCTGTCAAAAGTATTATTATTTTTTCATCAATGAAACACAAAAGGAGAAATTTTACAGGATGCCCACATTGTTGTTATTGTTAATTAAATTAATTAAACTATTCAATTAAATGATTAAAACTACATTTTGGTATTTTGAAAATAAAGCTAAAATAAAATAAAACAGAATAGGAATATTGGCAACACTTTAGAATAGATAACACTTGTTAACTATTAACTACAACATTTCTCTCAATAAATTCTTAATTTGTTGCTTATTAATAGTTAGTAAGGTAGTTGTTAGGTTTAGGTATTGGGTAAGATTAGGAATATAGAATAAGGTCAACTGGAATAAGGTATTACTATGTTCTTAATTAGCACTAATACATTGCTAATATTCTAGTAATATGCATCTAATAAGCAACTAATAAGTGTTACCTATTCTAAAGTGTTACCGGAATATTACTTGAAAAACTTAAAACTTGAACAGCAATGAATAAGTTTATGTTACGTTTAACTATAAAACTACAACAGTTCAAACTAAATAAAGCTATAAAGAATAAAAATCCAAAAGTAAGAAAATAAATATTACTATTACTTAATTACTAAACTAAACTAAACTCAAAATTAAAACTGAAAATATAAAAATAAAATTCAAAATATAAAAAAAACACTATAATAGTCAATACAGATTGTATCAGAGGAGCTTCCGTCACACCCTTGGGGAGCGTTTCAGAAACGAGGATAAGTGAAAACTCTGAGTATGCTGACCCTGATATGAGGGAAACTCTGGGTTTTCTGTTTTCAGAATGGGTGGTTTGTCAAACCCAGAATACCCTTATACTCAGAGTCAGTTACCATTGTAACTTACTCTGTGAACCTTACCTGGTTGGGAGCAGGTTTTCTTTAGTTTATTTCGGCATCCTCCCCCTTTTAAAAGCGCAAGCGATGTTTAAACGCCTCATTCACTCATTTACCCTGCAAAAAAGCTTTTCTTACTGAGTATTTTTGTTTTATTTCCAAATCATATATCTAAAAATATTTACGTTAAGATGCAATTTCTACAGATGAAAATTACAGTGTATAAGGTATTTAGTTTTGTTTCCTGGGGAAACGAGTATAAGACTCATCTCGATTTAAGAATTTTTTGATTGGAAATTTAGAATTTAATTTGAGAAAATCATTTTTTTTCAGTGCAGGTATATATTTGCTGTCCTGGATTTACCCGTGTGTGGATTTATTAAAGACTATTTGCATTAATCTTCATCTTCATGCATTTATCTCACCGTAGTGTGGCAGTTTCACAGCAACAAACAGCAAAATAGTCTTTTGAACCATACTATACATTACTGTTAAGTAAATGCCCCCTTTTTTTGTACAGTACAAACCCATTTATATAATTATTATTATTATTTGTGGCATAGATGTTTTTTTTTCCTGCAGAGATAACAGTGATGCTCTGCGGTTCCAAATTAGGATAACATTCTGCATCCTACAAAACTTGAAATAACCTGCAATACTGGAAACTGCACAGTGGAAATTGTAGTGAACACAGATTTGCTGCCTGTTAACAGATTTACATATTACTTTTTTTGCAAATACAAACCAAAAAACAATGCTATCAATGAATTTCCCCATCTTTCAATATGTTGTGGTGGCTCATAAACAAAATGTTTGACACTCCTTGAACCCTTGCATCTCAAATCTCAATTTTTCTTTCCTTAACGCCTCATTAGAAATCATTTCATGGCTAGCAATATAAGGGCTCAACCTCTGCAGTGTTATTTACAGGATGTGAAAGAATCAATAGTATGCTTTTAACTCTAATTCTCTTGCTATAACATATGTCTGAGAGCTGGCTTTTGTTTGAGCAGGCGTGAATTGCAGGGGGCAGGAAATGAACCTCGATCGGCCCACCAAAGCTCTTTATTTCTACTTTATGTGACTAAAAATAGATCTAAAGAAATGTATGTGCACACTGCATGGGCATGGGGAAATACCACCCCCTTCATATTTATTCTAATAACAAATACATTCATGAAAAACCAGTAAAGAAAATAATTATGCACATTCCAATATAAACACTAATATTTCTAGACAATCATAAATGGCTTAATTCAGTAAGCGCCAGATTTCTTTCAATTGGCTATAATGGGGTTTGCATGAAAGCAATTTAATCAAAAATAATCCCTGAGATAATTCAACATGAAATCTAAAATTAAAAGGATCTCTTTCTGTAAAAATATCAATGATTTTAAACATCTTTTAGGTTAATTTTGACTGATATGTATATTTATCATTATAACAGAAGGATGAATGTAATTTGATGAGTTTCTTTATGCAATTTTCAGTCTAGGCCATAACTGTTTGTTGTTAAAAAGACAAAAAGTTGTAAAAGTTAATTTTTTGTTCACACTGTTCACATATACTAAACATGAATTCCACAGCATCGCTTCAGTTTTTAACATAATAAGTGCAAGGTAAGATTTAATTAGCTGAACATGTAATATTTGACATATTTAAATATAGGCTAAATCATTTGTGTGATTTGTGTAATTAAAAATGTAATGTGATGAGACAAGAAATGCTTTTCCTTTAGTGTTGTTGATTTATTAGTCATACCAAATAGAGTGAAATTGTCCATATTTCTTAATAAAAAATATTAATTGCAACATTTTATAAAATTAATATTTCATACATACTCTTTACTCACTCATACATATTTCCTTGAATTTATTTAAATCCTTTAATTATGTAATTACTTGAAATAAAAATACAATTTCTATTTGAAAGGTTTAAAAAAATAAAATAATTGGACCCACCCCCAGTGTTCAAAACATGATTATGGCCTTGCTTCAGTCCACAGCCAAACAAAAGACATTACACATGAAAGAATAGCAATAGAACAAAGGGGAGCAGGCGTTGAATAAGGGAGTTCTCTAAAAGGTTTTGAGATAACAGGGTATTTGTGTGCATGTGTTCTGTCATTCTTGGCACTTGTCTTGTTATAAAGTTGTCCTGGCTATTAATCTCAGCTTCATTAACAGTCCGAGCACGCTTGTCTTAAGCTCAGTCATCCTGTGGAGGGTATTAGGCTTCATTAGCATGCTCCTCTACAGCAACCCCAAATAAAAGCATTGTTGAAAAGAGGCCTAACAGCGCTTGTGCTGGCCAGAGAAAAGACAACAGCCTGTTTTAAATGCATCAGACTTATCTAAAGTGATTAGCAAAAACAGAAAAGGCTTTGTTGGGCCAGAGATAAGGTTTAGAGGAAACCGAACTGTGATGAGAGGTTCTGGTGTCAATTTATAAAGATTGAGAGGTGGCTTACCAGAGACTGCGGGCAGGTCCTTGCTGCTGTGGTACTGAGCAGCTATGCGGTCGTAGTGGTACCTGTGGGAAAAACAAACAGCAGATAAGCAATGGTGAGCATGAATGGCCATACTGTGTAGATAATCAGCTTATGAATGTAGGAGAAGCTTTACATTCACACTAAATTACATGAGCCTGTACAGTAGATGTGTATCTCAACTTCTCCAGTCTCCCACAAGAGGCTATTATAAGCTTTGTTGTTGCTTAAATGCAGATAGGAGTATGAAACTTTTACATAGAGAATAATTGTTGAGTTAACAGCACTTGTGTAGATATATACTGCACAATGGACATTGGAATTAACCAATAGCAGAACCATAATAATAGAATCAGGGATGTGCACCATTCAGAATTTGAATAGGATTTGAATTGAAGTAGCTAAAAAAGACATAGAATTGTTTTTGAATTATAAAGTAATTTCAACAAGAAATGCAAAGTTCCTCAAGACAAACTTTTGAATCTTGACTTCAATAGGCCTTGTTAACAAAAGTCCTGATTTCTTGAATGTTTATAGGCCTGACAGAAATGATAGAATACATAGAATGGTAGAACCATAGATAGATAGATAGATAGATAGATAGATAGATAGATAGATAGATAGATAGATAGATAGATAGATAGATAGATAGATAGATAGATAGATAGATAGATAGATAGACAGACATAGATGCAATGCTGGTACAACTTGGCAAAAAGAACGCACATTAGAAGGCACATAACTAATAAATGCACGTTGTTGCAACCTATGCTGAATAGATTTTGTAACAAAGCCTGCATGTATGAAGCATAGCACTACTGTATGTCCTTTAAAAATAGCAAAAACTCAACCTGGTAATTCATCACATAGGTCAACTGCAAGGGCATATAATCAATTGTGTGATTTCGTCCAATTCTGCCAGGAAGTAAATTACGAACCTAGAAAGACAAAGCCCTGGCACGGGCCCCTGGCGCAAGAGCAGCCATCCTCCTCCCTGGCATCGGAGTATTAATTAGACACCTAAGGGCATAGCTAGCAGTTGGTATAAAACAAAATTTGAGTGCTCTGAGGGGTCCTTTAACAGTCTCTTGTTACTTTACTATGTCTTGAGGGATTCAAAAGGAGGAACGGCATGTCACAACGAAGAGAGGGAACAAGAATTTGGCACGTTTGCAAAACGAAAACCTTGATGGATGGATAGTAGGGTGGCTGTTTGATATCTCATACACAGGGAATTTAAGGATTCAACTCCTATAAAGTTTTGGCTTTAGTTCAGCTCTGATATTTTGAAGATGACAGTGAGTTTGTGAAGTCCTTTATAGAGGGTAATGCAAGGTGAATTCATATATAAAGGCAACATATAAAATATAATTGCATCTTGAAATATTTCTACAGTAGAGATTGAATATCTACATTCCATGTCTATATACCTTTGCCAATGTGTGCCATTATTTTTGTATATACAGTATTGCATTATATAAATGAGACTTTTAGGGGTATTAATATGTGAGATGTAACACTCTAATGTGAACCATCAGTTTATTTAGGAGAAGGATACTCCTACTTCAGACGTAATTTTATGCTGTATCATAAACTGTCATTCATAATAATAACGCCAGTATGTTTAAAATTTGAACAGTGCTTTTGAAGTAAAGAAAAAAGGCAACTTTCCTATCATCAAAGATGACTCTATCGCTGCACTTCTGAGCAGTTTCTGGGATAATGGAGGTGCAATCAGCATTAAGCGCCCCATCTGTCAAAACCGGTTAATGTTTCCTTTACAGCCAGTGTCCCAATTGTGTTAAAAGACTCAGGAAAGTTACTTGCCTTGTCAAAGTTTTGATTAAATAAATGATTTGCGTTAGTCATGGTTAAGAAGCCAATGTAGGACACTTTTGTAAAATTGTGCTTTAAATTTATATTAACCTCATGGTCACCACAGTCTCTGTCCAGCTCTGCAGGGCAAGTCTTGACATAGCCAGTCTGTGTTTCGAAGCAACAAGACCCTGTTTACCATACTCATCACCGACAGAAGATACAATCCCACCCGCCACACGATACAGACCTACGAGATGGAGAGAGAGACAACATATCCCAAAAAGATTAGATGTACTTTATTTTAAGGTCCAGTTCTCCCTATTAACAAAGCATTAACTATGACTTTTGGCTCAATAAACTCCTAATTTGCTGCTTATTAACAGTTAGTGAGATCAAGTTTAGGTATTGGGTAGGATTAGGGATGTAGAATATGGTCATGTTGATTAAATGCTTTATAAGTACTAACAAACAGCTAATATGTTAATAACAGGCATGCTAATAAGCAACTAACTAATAGTGTAAGAATTGATCCCTATACTAAAGTGTTACCCAAATATAAAGCATTTCAAGCTCCTGTAGCTCAAATATTATACCAATGCTAACAAAATGTGTTCAATACCCAGAAAAAGCATGAACTTATAAAATGTAAAAAGATTGACTCACCCTCAGGTCATCTAAGATGTTGATTCGTTTTTTTTTCTCCATCGGATACAGGAGAAATTGATCACATTATTTGCCCACCAATGGATCTTCTGTCTGCAGTGAATGGGTGCCATCATAATGAGAGTCCAAACAGCTGATTTTACAGTGAGAAAAGTTTCAGCAAATTTTCATGGTTGGGTGAACTATTCCTTTAAAGCACAGAGCGTATGAATGAAATGTAAATGATTGCTGGATTATTAAAGAGACATTGATTCCTTTTCTAAGTGCTGCAGCCCTGCAAAAGTTTCTAAGCCACTGCACACAAATTAACACGAGCTTTGCATGCACACGCAAACTCTAATGAGTTGCTGAATGCTTAATGTTTTTGCCAAATAATGCTGTAATTTTGCACTGTCGAGATGAATTCACATAATACTGCAATTGTTTTTGCGGTTTCTCATTAAGCTGTGCATGCAAGACATTATAAAACAGAATTCATCAATAAAATTCATTTTTTAAAAGTCAGTTGTAATCTTTCATAAAAATGACAAGAAACCACAAACAAGTTTCCAGCCACTCTTGAGGTAATATCATACGCAAGCTATTTTGGTAACTTGTTAGGCTATATCTGCGAGCAATTTTAGAGTACACTGTGTACTGTAAATAAACACAAGCAAAAATGTCAGCGTGCCAGCGCCATGCTGAGTTTTTACACCACGTCTACACTGAAAGCTAAGCACTGCAACATAACAAAATGTTCCAATTATAATCAACAAAACTTGAAATGCTTGCTTGCATTGTAGACAGCAGCAGCTACAATGCCCTTTTTTTTTTTGCTGGTGATACTTGAACTTAAGCAAGTATATTTTCACTGAGATCAAAACATTCAACATTAAAACTGTGCATTTGTCACACATTCCTTACAGCTTTATATAAAGAAAAGCCTATGCATAATAAAGATATTTTTAAACCTATAAAGCAAGCTGTGTTATATTTGATACACACAATTGTAAGGCCTCTTAATTTGTAAAATGATCAAACCTTTGCTGAAAAACCTGCTGTACACAATCTACTACATTTATTTAATTAATTGAAAACTAATATTAAAATATAAAGTCAGGCTTTTTAGGAATGTTTATTTGTTAACATTTATATTTATTCTTATAAATATATATTTATTCTTATCATATTGGTATTGCACCATATTAAATTATAATTTTACTAAGACACATTATTGGGAGATAGAGACTGACAACTGAATTTTATATGCATTTTATGTAAGTATTCTATTATGAAGTGCATCTTTCAACTTTTTGGCCATATAAATACTAGCAAATGAACCAAATTGCACATTCTTGCTGTGTTTCTTTTTATCTTAAGTAGGAACCCCAAATTCTCCTATATTATAGTATAAGGGACATAAAAGCCTGAATTATCAAATATGATATTAAAAAAAGAGGAAGGAAGACTAAATTTTCAATAACCTTTAGAATAAAAAAAACTATTTAATTTGTCTGTCTTTTTATGGTTAATAAAAGATTTAAGCACACTTTAGACTAGAATTAAACAAACAAAACAAAAATAAACCAAAATGCAGTTACATAACAGAAATCACTTGGAAGCGACAGGTCCAAAGGGATGGTGGAAAGGAGGCCAATTTAGGCCTAATAACAGATGATGGCCAATTTCAGGTAAATGAACAGGTGGCACTAACCCGTCTGGTGCATGTGGTCTCTAGCCAGCTCGAACAGCCGTATGTGCTGGTGGGTAATGGGGTTGAAGGAGCCACAGGCCAGCAAAACCAGAGGAATCCGGCCAGCCATTATAGTGTCTCACACCATAGTATACTGGATAAAACTACAATAAACACAATAAAGACATCACAAAGCAGCTAGTATTTGCAATACAAGCATAAAATTAAATGTTTTGTTATGAAATGGGAAAACATTCTGGAAACAAATGATGTGATTAATGCAAATTCAAGACTATTTATAATGTTTTTTTTTTTTTTTTTTTTTTTTTTGCACTGTTTTTAGAGCCTGATAAACACTTAAAAAATATTTATATACATATAATAATATACTCATAGATAAAGAATAATAGTATAATAGTATAATAATTTGATGGTCAAATCAAGTCAAGCCAATATATATGTACAGTTGAGCTTTAGTGAAGTGCAAGTTACACACTGGATAAGGCACATTTTGTTGACAAAATTACATTGTCTGAACCATACCCTGTAAACACATATTTATTATTTATTAAAATAGGAAAACAGATGGACGGATGTCAATACATATGGTGTACATTGCTAATAACAAAAACTGTGCAGTGACAATGATAAGCAGAGGGAAGTATATGTTTAAGGATGAAGCACTTTGTGCTTACATTTCACACTTTGTTGCAACAAAGGATGAATAACATACCGTGTGAACATAAAAAAAAAGAAAGAAAAAAAAATCACACAACACAATGTGACCAAACAAAAACACATGATGAAACTTAAAGATACATAATAGTAATACTACTACTACTACTACTATTATTAATATTAATAACACTAATAAAATCTAAAGAAGCTGGTCCAGTGACATTACACTTAAGAAACAACCATTGCATATTAACATTACTTTAAATTATAACTTACTATGATACTGAATGCTTACTTTATTCGTCTGATATTGTATTTACCTGATATTCAAACATACTTCAAGGAATTCTACCTTGTCAAAAACCAGTAACGTTACAGTACAGAGAGTAGCAAAATGACTAAAATAAGTTATTTTGTGAGTTTGACAGCTGCCAGTAAACAAAGTTTCTTAACACGGTTTCTGTGTAGCTTTGGATTATTGCATTTAGAAAACAGCTTTAAACTTATACAATAAAGTTATGACTTCGACAGATGTCATTATCTGACAAACATGCTATTAAAAAAATAATCAATCACGGTGTTTACCTTATCCACAGATCTCCTTCAAGTTTATGCAAATGCTATATGTTATAACGTTAGCCGTACGTTACACTATTAATGTCCCCAAGAACATTGAGATAGAAAAACACAGTTCCCATCTTTTTGTAGGCCAGCGGCCACTTGTGGCGAAAACAGTAGAGATCAGACCATTTAATAAGAGAACGTTGATTCCAAACTGTATTTAATCATAAAGACAGACCTCGGTCGCTTTAACTGTACATTTAACGACAAGGACTCGTTCAAAGTCAAATGATATGAACGGTCGGCCCTTTATCTGATGTAGTAAGGCTTGAGGATGATGGAGGTTCTCAACAGGCACAATTCTGAAGGCAAGTCGATGTTAAAAGCACTCTATTATCCATTTGAAGTGAATTATATTCATGTGATTCTGCGATTCTGTACATCGCAGACTCTAATGGTGCGCAAAAGACATTGTTAATGGCTCTGTTGAAACAGGTAGGCAACGACATCCTATACAGATATATATATATATATATCCTAGTCCACATTCTCTTTTTTTCTTTCTTAGTTCTTCATGGATTCTGTATTACCTTTTTAACATAAATATCTAACATGTGGGAGAGAGAAAAAGCTTTTTCTAATCACCCTTCAAGGAGACTTTCTGTTGCCCTTCAAAAGGGCACTTTACACAAAAACTACCCTAATTATAGCTACTAAGGGGGAAATGGGCTGTAAAGATCCATACTCTGAGCCTTCTCTGGCTAATTTGACTAATGTTGTGCCACACTAATAGAGTCATATTCTTTGTATTACATCACGCAGAGGTGAAGAGCACCGATATTATGCTCTTTTGCGCTATAGTCTTATTGCCTACATCTCTAGAAATCAGACAACATATCTGCCTTATGAACTGAATGATTGTCGGTGACAGTGTCATCTATTCACTTTGAGTCTGCAGTTTTGCATCATGTTTGCTTTAGTGTTTACATTAAATAATAACCCCAGGTGCCAGGGTATATTTTTGTATTTTTGCCTAAATTTGTCCATTAAATCTATAAAAAAAGATGGTTCTTTAAAGTTTTTTTCTTCTTCTTTGTTTTCATTTAGTTGCAACTTCCTGGGGCACAATCATTCAATTAGACTCTCAGTCTCAACACACTCTCTCGTAAATGATTTATAAAAAGAAAATGTATTTTACAAGTTTTATAGACATTGTAAGTGGTTTCATACCAATCATGTTTTTTCTCTTTTCATTTTACACTTTGGGGAAGTCATGGTCTAATTATAAGAGGTTTTGACTCATAACACAAAGGTTGCGATTTTTTGAGGTTTGAGGTGGTTGTAGGTGGGGGGAGTGAATGTACAGCAGTACAGTGTTCCCTTCCACCTTCAATACCACGACTGAGATGCCCTTGAGCAAGGCACCAAACCCCCAACTGCTCCCTGGGCACCGCAGCAAAAAAAAAAATAAAAAAAAAATAATGGCTGCCCACTGCACTGTGTGTGTGCATTTTGGATGAGATAAATGCAGAGCACTAATTCCGAGTATGGGTCACCGTATTTGGCCACGTCACGTCACTTTTAACAGAACATGTAAGTGTGATTAGCAGTCTTCAGCTGAGGATACAAGAAAACTGGGTTTTATAAACACATGATAAATACATAGAGGATTGTGAAAATATTTTACTGGAACTTAATTTTCAATTTTTCTGTTTTTATGTTGTGTTTTACTTGTTTATGTATATTTATTCATGTCCAGTGTCAATCATTTTTGAATGTATTCAGTTGTCACTGTTATTTTCTTTTCTACAATTTCAAATGACAATAAAAATAAACGTATGGCACTATATGGGGGACAAAACCCTAATATAGCCTTCAAGGTTATAAAACCATGCAATATTAATAATTACAATTACAATATGAATATGTAAAAAAATAGGTTACAAATATAATTTTAACAAACAAACAGAAAATAAAAATCCGAACTATATTTTAAAAGGTATGGTTAGAAGCCAAATTACACTATTCTGGTATTGTTTAGAAACATTCATTTTAAGAGTGTAACTGCCAATCAATTTTATTACTGACCAAAAAAAGGTTTTTGTTTTTTTTTGGCACGGTGATCCCAAGTAGTTTATATGCAGTAATTAAACGCAAATTACTCTAGGGTGACCCCTCTTGGTAGGCAGGTAGTACTGCCACAGATACAGAGAACTCTCCAAGGTGCTGAAAAGATTGACTCTATGAGCAAATGATGGGTTCAGAGTCTAACCGAGGCAGTGAAAAACACATAAAGCAAAATAAAAAATGTAATATCTTTGGATGATGCATCACCTCCGTGGTGGATCCTAAAAGAGTGATTCCAGCAAAAGAGGAGTTCAGACTTCATTTGAACAGATTGCTCTCATAAGATTTTAAATAGAATTGGAATTAATTATTTAGAGCACTCCATAATAGCAAAAGACACAGCTAAGACTTATTTCAGCAATGTCTATAGACTATTACCAGACTGGAGAGAGATGTGGGTGATAAGACAAAAATTGAATTGCGTTGTATGAAACATGGATTTAACCTTTGTGTCAAGTGACATGAAATGCTGCTGTAAATGTATTAACATATATTTAGATTTTTATACAACATTTAGTTTCCAGTCTTTGCATCTGATAAGTCAAGCAGCATGTGACTGCACTGTGATTTTTCACTATGTAACTACCTTGTCTGCTGTGTTTGTGTTTGCCAGGTCAGTGTTGTCATTGTTAACTGTTAATTGTTAACTAAACTAAAAAAAATAAAAATAAAAATGAAAACGAAATGTTGCCTTGACAATCAAAATAAAAAAAATAACCTGAACAGGTTTAAGCTGTAATCATAGCATATAAATAATACTAAAATTACCCAATTCAAAACAGAGTGTCAGTGTGTCTAAGTGATGCAAATTGTTCAGTGATCCTTTCTGCAATTGCATACGCCAGAATGCGACAATTGATTTTCTTTGTGAGTGGATCATTGACTCAGTCAGTGAACCGATTCATAAAAAAAAACTGATTCATTTAGTAACGAAATGCAGGGATGAGTCACTCGATCATTTATTCAACAGATTCGTTCATTCGTTCACACATTCAGGAAGGAAACATTTGTTTGAATAGACGCACAATCAAAGTAACTGGCAATATTGTATCTTCTGTAAGTAATCCAATATGAATTTTGTATTTTGAAATGCTGGGTGTTTAGGCTGTATCATATACAGAATGCATAATGATCAACACTACATATTTAAAAAAAAGAGTAAAACTCTTAGCATGTTTGGAACATACCCAGGCGAATGATAACAATGAGAATTAAGAAAACTTATCAGTTAATCACATTTAGCTCATTGATAAAAGTTCAAGTTTTACCTTATACCGTCTCCCTTTTTGTAAAGTCATACATTATTAATGGCATAATCTTTATGGCTGGTGCTAGCCTTATCACTTTAAAAGCCAAGCTTTGAACAGAACAGTACACAAAGTGACCATACAGTGTTGTTGCTTCTGTTGATGCATTAAGAACCTGCGAGTGGAGTAATTAAAGATCGCAATCCGAAAATGTGGATTTCTGCAAAACCTCAGCAAGACTGTATACATCATCTATAATGAACTGGCAGCTAACCTGATTCAGGCATCAGCATGAGCAGGTTCCTCTCACGGAGAGCTCGGCTCTTTCCTCTCATGTCTGCTCTGCGTTGGATGTTTAGACTTGCAGATGCGTTGCTAAAAGAGTGGAGAAGCTTTCACCTAAAGCAAATTTACTCAACAGAATGCATCCTCTGAAATGCAACAAGCCAAACAATTGGAATGAATGAGCGCAAATGGTTTTTCCAATCTATCAGCTGTGCAGGTAAATTAGGTTTCAGGAAGACTGGGGAAATAATATGGCATTTTAAACCACCTCATTTTTTTTCAAGCAACTAAAACGATTATCAGAAATTCCCTCTGGCTTCTGCGAAATTGACATTTAACTAAGAAAAAAATAGGAAATAAAATGAGCGATATAATGGGTGGTGGGTTAGAATCTTAAATGGATTTCAGAAAGTTTTCTTTCTCCATTGTGATGAAACTGCATCTTCAAGACTAACTTTTACAGGCATTTATAATTTCCCTCCAGCTAAATAATTGTATTGCCATATTTACATAACGCAGTCTATATCAGATCTTAATCAATGCATAATTACATTTTCTGCATTCCCTATATCATACTTTCCAAAATCTACATTTTTTACATACATTTTAAAAGTTTTAAAACTTTATCTACACGAATTTGTTATTTACAGTGTTTTTATATCTTGAATTGAAATATAGTGCTCTCAAGAGAGTAGGTGGAAATGAGAAGACCTTCAGTTCATGGCTGAACGCTCATTAAAAGCTTTCCTAGTCATCCTGGGCACATGGGAAGTCCACAGTCCACACACTTTTTTTCTTTTCTTTTTTTCTCAGCTGACAAATCTCACTCCACCTGAGGGAAAATCTTAGGTAGGGCATGAGCTGCCATCAGAAATTAAAATGTTTGATCTTCAGAATACACTCTGCATGTGAAATGTCAGTTTTTACAGGAAAATGAGGATTTAGTACACATGTGGTTGATGCATGGGAGGAAACTGAGAGGTATTTTTCAGGGACAACCATGAAAAAAAGATAAATTAATATGGATTGAAAATGGTCTTACTGAAAATGGATTAACGCAGCTCAAAAAACTGCATTTCAAATCAGTGTGACTTTTCAAAACGCAACATAATCGTAAGAAATTCAGCTAAATTCCAAGCGTGAACAAACAGCATGAGAATTTTAATACTTTGTTTTGTAGCCTTTAATGTTCAGTAAGCTGTTGTCTGTCTGTAAGTTACACCAGACAATTAGAAACACTTCAATTAGCTTGTGTATGTTCCTAAAAATATGGATAACCAACATAACTATAAAGGTGGTAAAACACAAAAACACCATTGGGGTAATTCAGGACAATAAAATAATGCAATAAATACTGATTAAAAATAATAAATTGTAAAACACTATAATAAAATAACAAAAAAACAATATAAAAATGAAAATGTGACAAAGGGACTGGGAGTAAAGGTTGTGACTACTGGCAAAATAAAATAAAAATAATAATAAACCTTTACAGTAAAATGTTAAAATGTATTAAAAAAAAAAAATCACTGTATATGATGAGGTAACTTACAGTTAACCAAATTAAAAGTTGAATATGTGTATTTGCATCACCAATACTTATAAAAAAAACGTCATAAAGTGGTGAATAACATTTGTGAATTATTTATTTTATTTTTTTACAGTGTATGAAAGGTTTGTACATTATATGATTTACAACTACTTTAGAACATTTTCTCATAATTTTATCACAGGCAATGTAATGCAAAAATGATTATGATCCATAAAGAAAAAAACCCATGCAGCACTGCTTGCTGTTTTTGTTATTGTTATTAATTTTTAATGTGCCCAGAAGGCACAGGACAGCAGCTGCCCACCTTGGGAGAAGTCTTGTCACTGGATTAAGATAATGATAATATCAATAATAAATGAGAAGGATATTTGTATACAATTACATACTGTGTATTTATACTAGGCTTCCAAAGTCTGAGAAAATAAAAAGAGGGAAATAGTTAAAAAACGACCAGTAACACAAATGTAAATCAATTCCTAATATCACATTCAAAACATGAACATATCAAATAAAGCATTTACAAGAATATAATTTAGAAAGGGCGTAAATAAATGCTTTATCATAGGTGAAAATTAATTGCTCGGGGAGTGACGTAGCAGCCAGATCCTGGGGGTTTAACTCGCGCAACGCGCAGACACACAGACCGCGTTACCTCGTGCGCTCGGACCGCGTCTCGCGCTGCTGGGAGTTCACTAGCGAGACTTCAGTTCACCGTCGTTCAAGGACAGATAAAGCCAGAGAGTGGCGTTTGTTCAGATTAACAGAGGAAGAATTAGGTCATCGCGTTCTGGTCGAGGTGTTGGGCTCATCATGAAGATGTGCGTGATAACAGCGATGGTTTTCCTGGTGCTCTCCGGGCAGTGCGGCATCCTGGCTGGGAAAGGTAAGGCAGATCGGACAACTTGGAATGTCACCGCATGAGAAGAAACGCCTGGAGCGGTCAGTCACTTAGATCAGTGTCTCGGATCACATGTTATCAATTATCAGTTTGCAGAAATCACAGCGTCAGTGACAGTCTGACAGTGTCTTAAATCAGGTTGGCAATATCTTACGTAGAACAAGTTTGTCTTTCTTTCCCCGTTTCCTTAACGATTAACCTAATTTTAGGACACTTCAACGAGATCACCAGCATCTTGAACAATTTTGAATGTTTTCATTGCTATAGGAACCATAAAGAACCATAAATCATGTATTTACGGTTTCTCAGCATGACCGTAATATAGCTATTTTCATCGATATTTCATTGACCTTTAATGCGCATTTCTACTGATCTTATCTCTTCTGTTCAATGATGACTGCTTGGTGTATATGACTTAAAGACTATATAACATTAGATTTTAAATTGCTCCCATAAAAAAAAAAAAAAAATCTGTTAGTGTGTTTTGGGAGCACAAACATTGAGATAAGAGATCTAAGTGTGTCTCTGGGGCAGTGATGAATATGGAGCAGCTCAGTTATTTGTTAGTACACAAGTGGAATGCTTTAGATGATATGTGATAAATTACAGTCAGATTGGATCATGCAGACTGGCAATGAAAGGCAGAGATTGTCATTTCAGGTTCCTTATCGAGTACATATTCATCCATTAGGAGTTAATAGCTTTTTTTTTTTTTTTTTTTTTTTCTCGAGCGTTCTTTTATTTGTTCCATCAGTATGAGTTTAACATGCATGGTGACCCTACTTTTAGGACACCTAAATGAATGCAATCATAAGTGTCTGCTGAGCAAGGCGATGAGTGTTGCATCTATTTAAGAAGTGATTTTGAGATAAATCTGGATGTTTTTGTTGCAATAAGAATAATCTTCCCAGATTTATTGAAATTTTATTGGAGTTTTGAAATGGCAGGTGCTTTAGTGGCCCTAAAATACATTTTGTAAAGGCATATTTCTCCTTGGTTGATAAGGTATTCTGGATGGTTGCTAGGGTGTGTCTATGAAGTTTCTGTTTCAGAATGTTTTCTTGCTGGTTTGAGTCTCCCTTAGGTTTCTTTGACATTTTGATATGGAAGTTTGAACCCTCTGACTCCTTTTCAATTTTAGTCTAAGGGATTTTTTTTGGGCTGTTTTGTCACCATGCAGGCATACTGTACATAGTGCATCCAATCCTTAATAAAAGTCATAGATCACTTGTCCTCAAAAAGCTATCATTCATGGCTTAAGTACAGACAGTAGCATAGTGAGTTATGTGCTGTAGTTCGGGATGAATAAAGAATACAAATAATAGTGATGCTTTTCTAAATCACTAACCTATAACAGAGCCTATGATTTTCCAAGCACGAGTCTCAATATAGCCATTTCCCCTCATCAATATTTCACTGACCTTTATGGTACATTTCTAGTGATCTATCTGCTTGATTAGTTTAATGTACAATGCTCGTAGCAGCTGCATTTTTCTTAATCTTGTCCATAAGGCTTAATGAGGTTTTCAGTGGTTGCATAGTCCTTAACACTTCCAGAACATAAAGCAGGATTTTCCGTCGCTCCCATGGAAAAAGCTGCTAATGTGTTTGTAGGAACACAAACATTGAGATAAGAGATCTAATTGTGTCTCTGGGGCAGTGATGAATATGGAACAGTTCAATTATTTGTCAGCACACAAGTGGAATATTTGTCAGTAGGCCTACCTGCGTGCCCTGATTTACTTTCCTTAGAAGTAACTCCTTGCTTGAGATTGGGCTCTTCCAGTGTAACAGATTGGCGAATCAGGGAATCAGAACCTTGAATATTTGCATATAAATTTTCTGGATTCTAGCACTCCATAAAATTTTGACCGTGAAGGAAAAACAAGTTGAAAATTCAACTCCTTTATGCATGAAGAGCTGCACAAGGTAAGTATGGCATTCAAAGAGAAGGAATTTAATAGAAATATGAGGCAGAATCGCAAATATAAACCAATCATTAAATCTAAGCCATCCACATTATGACTCAACACTTTCATAGGTATGATATGACATTTGCAAACCTTCCAAATCTTGTGATATGTCTGGCAGATTGCCTTCAAAACTCTGCTGCTCTAAAAAAGAGGGATTTCATCAAAATTACATCAGAATGCTATTGTAGCATTGAATTTGCTAGCGGTCTGGCTTATTCAATGCAAAACAGTTCATTTAAGACGTAATCACATTACCATATTACAATGTCAGTGTCAGTACATCACAGAATGAGTTGAATTACACCATTCATGCACTATTCATGTTTTGTGAATCTCAATCTGCACACAAGGTTGCTTGTACTGTCTTTACTTGTATGTTTGCATATTAAAAGGAATACATTTTGTCATTACGTATGTGTTTGTTAACCAAAGCAATGACCTTGGCATTGTTAGTGCGCTGCTAAACCAGATGGATTTCGTAACATGTAGAGCTTGACTGCTTTTATGAACTTTCAGCTTGTTTTGATGTTGTGTGTTATGGTGTCTGAGAATTGGAGAGTATTTCTAAAACTCAGAGTCTTGGAGAGAAAAAGTGATTCAGAGTTTAGCTTCAGCATGCTGGAGCACACAAGAAAAGGATAAAGCAGAAAGACAGCAGTGACAAATAAGGGTAGGTCTGTAAAAGCAGGCTGAGATTTATGCTGGCCTTTTCAGAGAAGGCACAGCGTTATCCCAGAGCTAAATAAATTGGGTTGCTGATCTGGAATAGATGCATAACTTAGGATTTCGTGCTGCGACCTAAGAACATCAAGCTTGGGGGAAAGCAAAGGCGTTCTCTTTTTTTTGCATCAATGCCGTTGTTCAGGGAGCAAAGTGGAACATTGAAAACACTTCACAAAGTGGACCACAGCTGTTAGATCTGTCTTAGTCTTTTGTTTCGCGAGATTCAGCTTTCTTTTCTCTGTGGCTTCTGAAGGAGCATGCCAATCTTCAAGCCAGAATGTCATGCAAATGCTCAACTTAATTTAAAAGTTAATTACACAGCATGCATCATTAGCGTTGGTGTGATGAACGGCAGGGAGGGATGAGGGAAAATGAAAGGGAGGAGACGAAAGGAAAGAGCTGCATTTGGAGGTAAGATGTCCCTGTCAGTGACACTCTATCCCCAGCTGGTCAGAAGGCACCAGTCTCTCCCAGTGGTCAGCTCTGGCCAATCTGCACAGGAATAACACTGTGTGCTCTTCCACACTTGCAAATACAGCACAGCTGTAGTTTCTACTCCAATGCATTTCTGAATCATGAAGTTCAGAACAAGTATGCACACATTAGTAACCCCCTAAAATAAGATTTTGTCATCATTTACTAATCCAAATGTCATTCCAAATATACACAACATATGTCTAGGACAAAATGGCTTCAGTATCTTCTTTTGTGTTCCACAGAAGACTGAAATTCAAACAGGTTTGGAACAGCAGAGTAAATGATGACAGAACTGTGAACTATCCCTTTTACTTATACATGCAAAGTCATAGTTCTAAATGCACGCTCCCGCCAACAAATAGAGTGTATTTTTTCCTCTCAGTGTGGCTGATTGTTTGCGTTATGAGCCTGGTGCTAGTGGAGCTTTGGGACCTTGCTCGTATTTGCTGACCGTCTGCGAGAAGTGGGCTAGTCCCTGAGATTCAGTCTCAATTAAATTGCTCCAGCTCCAGAGAGAGAGGGATTCTAGGACGTTTTCCTCCAGCTTTCCTTCTAATTGCCTGCGCTGGGTGCTGGCGAGCTGACAACTGGCTATTGGGTGAACAGGGAGCTCATGGTGATTGGGTATGAGCGTGTAGGCGTATGCATGGCCGTATGTTACCGAGCGATGGATTGTGACTGTTCCCTTGTATGATCCATGTCTTTCTTTAGAAGTGAATGCGATTGAATGGATGTAATCGTGGTGTTTACAATGGCACGCTACAAGATGGATTACTTCCAGTAGACCGCAAGACAGAACCCGCCTCTCTGTGCAAGAGATTGAATGTAGCTTAGTCAGAAAGCATCGTGTTGGAATACTGTCCTCCATCTTTCCAAACCCAGAAAACCCAGAGAAGTCTCTGAAACATCCATGCCACGCTATTATTAAACAAGACTTATTGTGTAGACCTTGCAGCACTGTCACTCACTGACCTCGGCTTTTGTGCTGCACTGAACTCGCTGTGCTGAAAAGAAGCTAACTGCATGGAAGCAGCAAACATAACTCATTCCTGTCCTCCTTTAGGTACACCTTTACCATAGCATCTTTTTAAGGGCAACATCTCCCAAGTATATGTTGCTCTGACCTTTTGCCGCTGTAGGGCAAGTCCATACTCCATGTTTCATTGAAGTGGACTCTAAACCTTGTCTCAGCAAGCTTGCCATTTGTACAACTTGGAGTAAAGTCATTGTCTGATGACCTGCAATGATTGGATCACGCCGCAAGCTGCTGGCAGCTCCCTTGGAATCTTGGAAAGAAGCAGTGTACATCTCATCTTTCTGGCTTGATCTGTGGAAATATTCTGTCTGACCTTCTGTGGTGACAGGACGGCTGAAAGAAAGAGCCAATCTGTGGCTTTAATAGAACTCGGAGCCAGGTACAGCGCACTGCAAAGACTCCACTGTGAAGGTCCAGATCAGCAAGGCCATGCTTAGATAAGTCTTGGAGACTCTGGCTTGATACTTGCAGCAGACATGTTTATGGCATGTTTCTTCACTGTGTTTAGAAGGAAAAAGGATTGATTGGAAACCGAATTAGGCAGCTCTGCCCTGCAGAGTTTAGCACCAGTCCTAATCAAACACACCTGTCTGTAATTCTTAAAGGTTTTGGTTAAATTATTCAAATATGTTTGATAAGGGTTGGAGTTAAACTCTGGGGAAAGTGGACCTTGGGGGACAAATTGTTCACCTCTGCCCTTCAACTAGAATGATTTATTCTAATGATTTATATATTCATGGCTCTTCAACTATTAAGCTTATCTTTAACCCTAAGCAAACCTCCCCAAACTAGAAAACCATGTCTCAAGAATTACTTAAAAATGACAGAAAATTGTGCTAAATTAAATTAAAAAAGTACGCTGGCCATGCAAGACTAGATTTGAATAGCCCTGATCTATTGTATCTGTTCGTTTTATTTTTTATTCTTTTAGGTGGGAATCTCAGGCAGCCATATTAATCGTACAGTACAACAAGAAATAATGATCGGTGGTGCTCCTGAATAGCCCTTAACAAATACTACCACCAGTTTAATAGTTTTATCTTTTCTTGTATTAATAATTTTTTAACCATCTTGTCTGGAATCAAAACTCTTTTTTCCCCCTTTTTTTTTCTTATGATTATTGGCTGCCTTGGAATGTAATTGTTTTTCTTTTCACTGCTTCTACTTTTGTCCAATTCTTCAAAAAATTGGCTCCGATGATTGTTGGACTGGGCTGCACAAAAATGACTGAACAGCTTTTAGAATTTTGCTACTATTACAGAGAGGCAACCTTCCAAAATGAATGTGACTTCTGGCACGCTAACCAGTGTTTTTCTCTGACATTCTCAGCAGCATGTCATTGGTAGAGTGGAGGTTTCAAAGCTAAGGTCAAGCCCCATGAAACACAACTTATATTTTACCCTTTTCTTTTAAATTTGAAGGAGAAATACATCATATTCCCTCTGCAGTTCCTTGTCTGAACCTTTACACAGTGTCTACATAACTATTTAAACATGCGGCCCCCTATGCATGGTATGCAGTTATATTATTTAGCTGCTATTGCTAAACTTGGAACACTTTTGAAAGCTTTCCATGTAACTGCAGCTCTCCACTTTCCCCCAAAGCATTTCCTTAAGAGGTTGTGTCACTGTTTCTGTGGTTAGACCGCAGTGGAGAATATGGCTAAATTTGATGCTTTTACAGATATTGCTTTTTTTTTTTTTTTCTTTCAGCTGTCAGTGAAACAAAAACAGCCATTTCTACCCTTCAGACTAATTCTTACGTAATTTACGGGCATTTGTTCTCCTCTGCTCGTCTGGGTATGATCGAACACCTTGCCGATCTGATACCAGCAGAGCCTATTTTAATTGAGCGGTTGGTGGATATTCTTGTAACACGCTGAGGGAATGCAAGATACAGGTGCTGCCCTTTGTGTTGTTTGGATGCTCCAAGAAGGCTTGGAGTTTTATCTTTGGCTCATAAATGAGTTAGGAGGATGTTAATGTTCCACGGGTACAGGAGACACCCAGGCTGTCAAACTGCAGGTGTTTGTTTTAGATAGGAGCAGCTGCGGTTCCACCCCCTCCTTCCTCCCAGGTGGAAAAGCGCAGCAACGGGGCACGCGGCTCCTGATCTTTTCTCTCACTTGCGCAAACACACACACACGCGGTGACTGTTGGGACTCAAACAGAGATAATGTGAATTCACTTTGCTGGGTAGTTTTAATTACAGCCAAGTTCTGCACACATCAGCGTAAAATATTAATGCAGGTGCGACGTCTCTCTGTGTTTCAGTAGATGAGTGTGACTGTGTTTGAGTTGTTGGCTCTAGGAGATAGTGAGAGAGAGAGGGAGTGCACACTGGTACAAAGGGAGATGAAAAAGAGACAGCCACTATCTGTCTGAGTGTTTTCATACGTGTGGCGCTTGTCATATGACTGTGCTGACTGAAGCTGAAATCAATAGTGCGCGCCATGGGCTTCTCGCCACCACTGCTGGAATGAAAATGCTATAAAGGCACAAGCAGGGAGCAAATGGGTATTTTTGAGGTGTATTTGTAGGTTGTATACCATACGTCTCTTTCCTCAGTGCTTGATTTCCTGTGGAGTCGTAGGCTGGCCGTGAGCTGTCCCACTTCAGTGGTGGACGGTGCTGCCCTGCGAGAACAGAGGAAGTGGAAACTTGTCCTGTTGAAAGCAGTTTTTTTCATGGTGCATCCTGCAATCAAAGGCATTATCTTTCCTTCTCGCCTGCAGTGATGCACATGATTTGCTTTAAGTGTGTTTGTTAAAATATGGGCTTTTTCGTAAGAAAGAAGAAAAAAGAGGAAGATGGGGATGGAAAAGATAAAAGGAAAAAAATTGGGAAGATTTTCAGCATCCGAGTCGAAAATGGTGCTATCAGTCACCTGGCCTCAGAACTTCCACTAACAACCTCAGCCTCATGTTCTCTCACCATCATACCCTTTGTTCTTTTTGTGTGTGTGTTTTGATGTAATGTATTTACCGTGCGGCTGGTTCTGTATAAGTAATAAAGGGATTTGTAGAAAGATCTCAGACAGGGTTCAAAATGAATTGCAAGTAAAATTGACCTGTAAATATCTTATTTTGTTCAGCTGGATGGTTGTTTTTAGTAACTGAATAATCCCTTCGATTTAATTTTCAATGTGATAATGTTTGTCTTATCTGTCATCAATATAAATAAATCAAGAGACTGTCTCTATACAGTCTGTAAAGAAAGGCTGTCATTGGTTGGCTGCTTCTAATCAGTTTTACTTTATTGTAGCTCAATCAAACATCAAAGCCAAAATTGTTTTTTATGTTTTTGTTAGAAGTGGTATTTTACTGATGATGAGACACAGAGAGACTGGCTAGTATATGATAATGTGAGTGATAAATGACTCGTGGTGTTTGATGCAAATAGGCAAGGGAGAAATGGCTACAATGAACTGCTTACTTTGTCACGGGGATGGAAATATTTATATACACAGTGTTTGATGCAGCGTTTTTATTTTATTTTTATTTTTTATATGCTGCTGAATCACCACTGCCATGGCAGACAAAATAAAAGTTTGAATGTAATGACAGTGTAAAGGCTGTATGCTGTAAAATAAGGGCAGAAAAACACATCTTTCTATTGAGTTGGAGTTAAACTATATATAACTAAAATAATTGCTTGACCAGTGTAGCCCGATTTAAGAACTAACGACTTATGAACTGATTCTTTTAATGAGTCATTCCAAAAGACACTCAAAACTCAGCAGGTTCTGTTTGAATCAGTCTGAAAATTCCTTTATTAAGTGAACTGAATCATCAGCAGTTACTGATTATTAATTATCTGAAATTGAATCAGTAACATGGATGTATAGGCTATATAGAAGTTGCAAAAAAGAAAAAAAGAAAAACAGAGTTGTGTTTAAAACACGCTATATATATGCAATGCTGTGCAAAATGCAATGTTTTGCTTCTCTTCTGACCACTACAACAAATTCTCAGTGTCCTTGTGTAAAACAAGGGCTAAAACTGAGAGAGGGGAGAGATCTAAAGCATTTGAGTGAAGCCCAGGGCTTGGCTGAAGGATTGTAAGTCACTCAGAATGACATCCTAACAGAAGCTGATGATCTGTTAGTGAAATATAGAGAGGGGCTCCATGAATCCTCTGGACCCCTCACAGACGCTAGGCTTGAGTTATGGGCTGACCTTACAGGGTTTTTTCACACAGTGTTGAAGCGAGATGCTGACCAATTATTTGGACTTATTACATATCTGCGCTGAAAAGACATAGACATTTAATATTCATGCAGGGACATTAAAAAAAAAAAAAAAAAAAAAAAAGAGCAACACTGTTCTGTTTCCCATGAGCAAATTTCTTTGGAGTGTGAGATGCTCATGTAAGCGTTAAGACCAAATAAATAGTACACTTTTATATAACAATACAGTGGCAAATGTAGAGAAGTAAAAAAAGGGGAGAAGATTGGATTAGATAACATCATAACCCAGATGTGAACTAGTGCTCGACTGATATGTCGCCAAGGCCGATTATATCAGACACCCTTTGTTATTTTTAATTAATGGCATCGGCTAATAAATGATGAAAGCGGGACTTTTATTTTGACACCACTTCAAACAGATGCACTTTATTTGAGAAAATATTATTCCCAATACACACAGTTAGGTCAGCGCACTGTTGGTTACAGTGTTTACTTCCTTTTTGTCATGTTTTAAACAATTTCTTAATCTGTGAAATATATTAGGCCATAATTGAATTGTAAAAATGTTTTTTAACATTTATTTAACAGATTTTTAAAAAAAAATTCATATAGATTAATTTATTAAATAGTAATTTATTCATTGCTGCATGCTATTTGCTGCCTTAATTATTTTATATTAATCTGCTTTATTCTGGCTGTTGGCCACCCTGCATTCCAGATACCAGCATTGCTATTAGCCATCATAAAGTACACCTTGTTCAACCACTAATTTGAACGGTTATCTAACGGCACAGCAATGCTCTAAAGGCGCACCATTGCTCAATGTGATCTGTATTATCTGCAGAAAGCTATGTGTTAGTGTTAGCATTCCCATTCAGGTCAGTGGTACTCGCTCAGCTGTTGACTCTGGATCCAAACATGGTCTATCTAAGCTAGTGTAGCAGTTTTGTAAAGACCTTTGATAGGTGCTCTTTGCTCATTCTAGCTCTTACTTTGTCTGTTTAAAAGCCAGAGAGATCCTGGCTTTTGTGCTGACCGAACTAGAAGCCAGCTGCTCCTCTTGCAGGCGTTGAAGAGGGTTTTCAGGGCTGCCAGGCATGAAGGTTTTCGATGCTGACACAGAGCCTCTCTCTAACTCTCCTGTCTTTCTCCAGTCTGAGTCATTATCTCTCCAAAACCCCCTTTCCTCCACCTTCTCTCTACCCTCTCAGCGAGAGCACTGTGCGCTAGGCTCGCGGGGAAAAAGAGCACAGTCCTAATTGGATTTGGGAGCAATCTGTCGCCTCGCCTTTCTCTTTCGGATCACACAGACAATCGCAGGTGCACATTATTTCCTCACTGCTGTCCACGGGACTGCAATGTTTTCGTGTTGGCCGGCTCATCTTGTTAATCTTGTTTGCCATTTACACTGAAAAAGAGCTGTGTAGAACAACCTTGCAACAAGGCTATGGTTACTAAAGGTTTCATGAAAGTTTTAGAAAATGCTTTCTAATCCAACTGATTCCGGCTCGGTCTTGCTGTTTTGGTACAAGGGCTGCCTTAGCTTAGGGTGAACCTGCAGGGATCTGCAGTGACTCTTGCCAGCACCGCACCAAGAGAACAGAAATATGAAAACAACACAAATGTGTGCTACCGTCTCATCGCTTGTGTGTGTGTTGTGTATCTGCACACACTTCCCCTGAGTGCTCATTACTCATGTTTGGAGCTGAATTGTCCCTGTCTGAACACCTGTGCCAGTGTGCTCCAGGCTCCCAGATGAATGCAAGTGAGGCAGTCCGGTCTCCTCCTCTCTTCTACTTTCGAATAAGTGTTGTTGTGGTATTGTACTGTTTGATTATTATTTTCATATATCAATGAATTTACAAGGTATAGTAAGGTAGTTTAAAAGCCTATGGTACTATAATTGTGTCTCATCTGGTCTCTGCTTTATTCTTATTGTCTCATTCTCTTCTCATCTTTATCTCTTCTCATTTTCATGTAATTTTCATATATTTTTGTATTATGTCATCTCTTTCTGTTTGTGTCCGTTTTTGTTCTTGTCTTTTCTTGTCTGTTCCTCTTCTCTTCTCTTCTCTTCTCTTCTCTTCTCTTCTCTTCTCTTCTCTTCTGTTTTAGCACCTTTTTTCATCTTATAGTTCTCACATCTTCTCTTCTCTTGTTTCCTCTTGTCTTTTAACTCCTTTCTTTCCTTATCTGTCTGAGAACTCTCCCACTCCCTCTCTTTTGTTTCATCCCGTTTCTTTCTATCTTTGGCCATCTCTCTCACCTCTCTTCTTTCTTTTCCTAATTCTACCTGGTTCCGGAGAGCAGGAACTATCTGACCTATTTTCAGCATCTCCAGTGTATTTGTGGCAAAGTGTCACGGAAGTAGCATTTCCCCTTACCTCAGTCGTGAGATGTCTACCAAAATTGTCAAATTTTGCGTAATTATTTAACTTTTCAGCCCTTTTCCTTAGAATTAGATCTAACGTGTCTCCTATTAATGTCTCAAATTTTATAGAGATGCCAAATTCTTCAGTCAAGGGTTAATTTTTTCAGTATGAATGCAAGTATTTTTCATCAAATTCACCCGAAAGCAGGGTATTCTCCTAGGGAATTTAACAGAAAAAAGCATCTGAAATAGCAAAATAAATAAATAAACATTTCCCTCTGGGATTATAAATTGTGTGTTGCAGTAGAAATCTCTCAATGTCTGAAGTGACTGATGTCTGTTTGTTTTGTCTGAAAAAGAGTGAATGTTGGTGTATGCATATGTCCATGTTATCTCTCTGCGACAGTGGTGTTTGGACGTCCTTTCCAGCATATTTCACTCTGTTTTGATGTCTTGCTGGGCTCTCCAGCGAGCGCTTCCTGCTGTGGGCCGCGCTCAAGCGTAACCACAATGCCATCGAAGCTCCACGCCCCCTCAACCACACGCTGGGTTGAGAAGTCGACTTCCTCCTCCTCAGTTGTCCTGTTGCCATATCTCGCTGTCTTACCCCCTGCCTTTCCAACCGTCTGCCTCTCCTCCTCGCCTCGCCACGGCAGTGCATCTTTCCTGCACCAAGAGAGCGTCCCCCCTGTGGAAGAGCAATTTAATCTCTAATAAATTATGTTTGCAATTGTTTTACATGGGATGAGTAATTGACTGCATCAGATCGTTTGCATTAGCCTTCGTTTTTGCCAACATCCCCTACTATCTTACAAACAGATGAAACCGAGGGGACCAGGCATCAAGGAAAAAATTCAGTGGTCTCATTGACATTTCATTTGTTTCGTTTTGCTAGCATTATTTTTACCCCCGATCAGCGGAATAGAGAGTTCTGCAGGGTCAGCTCAATTTGTGTGTGTTTATTTTTGCTTTTTGTCTGGCTGCCCTGCTCGCATCACTTTTAAAAACCGCTACTCTGGATTTCAGAATGGCGGATAAACGCTGGTTTGAGACATGCTTCACTGACAGCTGCTCTGCTGAGGCAAGTTTTGTTTGAGGACTGTGTGTGCGTACTTGTACAGCCTTTCCAAAGCATTACAGTTATTTCTTCCAGACAGCAAGAGATAAAATGGAGACCAAACCAAGACTTTCGTTTAAGTCTCTAGCTTCGCCTGAGGAAAAGCACTTCGATAATCTCACATCTCCTCTTCTCAGAAGAGATTTCCGCCACATCTCAGTCCAAGTCCACACTAGTATATTTTTGTTCAAAACTGCACAGACTTTTTTTTATGTTTTGCTTTATTTTCCACCACCATAACAAAGACTTTGTTAAACTCTCTCCAATGCTAATTTATAAAATAATGAAGCTAGCAATGTAACTACTTCTTGCTGATTTCATGAGACAGATTTATTACAATGACAATGACATCAGCAGCTAAGCAAATGCAACAAATTAATTCAAAATGTTGGACAAGTCCTGTTTCAAATGTCTTGCACTTGACTGGTGTAAACCAGTGATCATTTTTAGAACGTTTTTATGTGGAAAAAAAGCATTTTGAAAACCCTGTGTGTGGACAGGGAAAAAATGTGAAAATTTAATTCTGTTTGTTTGTGTGTGTGTGTTTACATTTAATGAAAGTTTATTGTTCAGTGAAGCATAACCGAGAACTCCATGCAGTCTGTTAATATGTGAAAATTAGAAATTCATTGCAGGTAAAAATGTTGTTAAAGTTTCTGGAGAGTTTAGGTGTCTTGGCTGAAATCTTACTGCCCACCGGCAGCAAAAAAATTCAGTCCAAATGTTATCAACAGTCAAAGAACATGAGGTTCCTGAGTTTTGTAGCAATTCACAAGGTTTGGTGCATGCATTTTCTCAGCCTGCTGTCAGGTAGCTCATTCAGGCAGATTTTCAAAGCCAGCGCTCAATGCTTGAGGACTTTTTTCAGAACAGAGGAAGATAAGCACTTCCTTTGGCAGAAAGGGACCCAGTCCAAATACAAATCTGAGCAAGACTCAAAACAAGTGCTGACAGCCAGACAACATCCTATGCACCAGTCCTATTTTATTCAGTCTCCCTCTTCTCTCTCTGCCTCTGCTGTTTCCTTTAAACTCTGTTTCTTACCTTACAAACAAGTACTGTAGTGCTACCGAGGTATAGTTATTGCATTGGATGGCAATACTGTGGTCCATTGAGACATAGTATTGAATTATTGTATTGTATTGTAGATATTCTTACTTTAAATAAATATAAATTATTATAAATAAAATAAGTATTTGGTCATGAATTGGGAATAATTCAGATTTTTTAAAATATGTTTTTAAAAGAAGTTTCCTGTGCTCACCTAGGCTGCATTTATTTAATGAAAAATACAATAATAGTATTAATAATAATGTGAGAAATACTTTTCAAAAAACATCTAGTTTTTAATATTTCAAACTGTATTGTACTGTATTAATGACTAAAATGTTATTTAGATTTATTAAATAACATTGCTGTTGTTGTATAGGACTGACATGGATAATTTGAGTAGATTTTTTTTTTTTTAATTTTCCATTAAATCATCACACACTCCAATAATTTCTAAACCAAAATTCTAATTCAGAATGAGGTAAGAAAGTCTAATTAATATTAGTGAGAAACATTTAAAAAAGAGGGCATTGGCTAATCAAAGTTTTAAGTAAAAAATGCTATTTACAATTTACGATAGGTACATTTTTAGTTTATTTTCATTCTTTTCTCTCTCACTGGTACTATTTAGCCACTGCATTGGTCTCTCCACTCTTAGTTCTGGTTCTTAGCACCCTGTGTCTGTTGTGTTGTACCCTCACAGTTGTCAGAGATAACTCTTAATGCAAGGCCACTGAAAACACGGAGGAGAATTTGAAATATCAATATCCATCCTCTTCAGGGGGAATCTCAAGACTGATAGCTCGCAGCAGTGGCCTCAGCTGAGCCGTCTGCCGTTAAGCGAGATGCACGGCTCACGGCGGATAGGTCCGAATCTCTAGTCATTTAGCATGCCAGCTTTAGCCCAGGCTGAGTCCTGTCTGCAGCCCAGTCTTTCAGATGCGCTCAATGACCTTGAGCTGATGCCAGTCAGAGCCAGCAGCACTCCGGTGGCATACAAGCAGAGAGAATGGGCGAGAGAGAGAGAGAGAGAGAGAGAGAGAGAGAGAGGGAGACAGCCATGCTTCTTCCTCTCCCCACATATTCCAAGTGCTGGATTCAGACAGGAAGGGCAGAATTGGTCATGTTTCTCCCCCGCAATATAACATAAAAAAAGACTGTATGGTTATCTTCCCTGCTGTTTGCACATTCCTTTATATATATATATATATGTTTTTTTTTTTTTTTTTTTTTTTTTTTTTTTACAATTTATTCATATATCAGGGAATTTTTTTAACTTTGATTTCCAATCCTGAAAAATTAATAGTAATTAATTCAAAATCTAAAATCTAAACTACTTGCATTGCAAAACTACATAATGAATATGTAAAAAAAATAGATTCATAAATATGTTGCTATAAATATATTATTATGAACATATTAAATGCATCACAGTTTTAAGTTTGGGGTCAGACTTTTTTTGTATTTTTTATTTTATTTTTATATGTAAATTTATACTTTTATTCAGATGCGTTACAATTATTCAAAGCAAAGACATTTTATTATCTTACAAAATTTTTATAATGAAAATGCAATGCAATTCTTTTTAACTTTTGTAAAATGGTTTTCACCAAAATATTAATAATATTAAATATATTAAATGGTGATGATAATAATATATTTTCAAATCAGCACGTTAAAATTACACTCATGATTAGAGTAATAGCTCTAGATTCTTTTACGATTTTTAAAAAATCATTTTATAATTAGATAATATATTTTACACACACACACACACGCACACACACAACCACACTGCATGTGTGTTTCAATCCAATGACAATGATTTTCTGGATTTAAAAAAAACAAGTGTATTTATGCAAAAAACCTTTTTTCCAGATTTAAAAGTATCCCACTAATCACAAATGACTGTGGACGTCATGGAAGTTCACAGGTTTTGTGTATTTCCGACCACACAGTTACAATAAACTTTCCCAGCTCTATGAAAAAAATCCCAGCAAAATTAGATTCAGTAAAAGTTTCAGCTCTATGAATCAATAAACAATACAGGCTTTAATAATGGAGTGAGTCAGAAACTCAGGCGGGGTAACCAATGCAATGTTCCTGTTCAACCAACGCTCAGACGCTTTTCGGGAGCCAAGCGCATCCATTTTTTGTTATCACCCAGCCTGAGGATGATTCATATTCTTTGAAATGTCAGCGCTGCCAATTCCTCCTAAACCTCAGGCATTCACTGGCCCGCTTCATTGTTTGTTTCTCAAAATTAGACGCTCGCGTTGTGTCAATAATAAACTGACAATTACTTCCATCTAACAAATTCCGTCCATGTCTTAATGTCCCCAAACACCTCTGATTTATTAATCTCACTGTCCGTCAGCAGATCATGTAGCTTAAATACAGACAGAACAAGCCTAATATTGACCGTCTGACCTGGTGACTTGTAACACACCCGACCAAATCAAGAATGAATGTACATTGTTTACTGGCTTGGTATAAAATTACCAGGTTAAACTTTCAAAGCATTTTACACCATTGTTTACAAGCCACTAAGGTATGAAATAACCTCATTTTAAAACATAATAGGCCTACAATAGAAATGTTTTGCTCTGTATTGTTTACAAGCTTAACGGTCGTAGTAAGTTTGTAAAGCTCTGTACCAATTTGTCCCTGCATTCCTCACTTAAGCGCGGAAAGAAATGCGTGTATGAAAACAGCCTACTTATTCTTTAATACTTACACTTATTAAGTTATAAATTCTCATATGCTGTGCTGATAGGATGGGTTGTGATGATGTGTCAGCGGAGCTCATCACTCACAGGTAGCGCATAAAACAGTGAGCGATGTACCTCGCTGAAGCTGCATGGACACAGTTATGCCATGCACTAGAATATACTGCTTTGATTTGGAGTGTAATGTTTGAATAATTTAATATCTAGTCACTGGATATTTCATAACTTCCTTTAAGGCCTTTCTCTTAGAGGTTTTATGCATCCCGTCGCTTTTTCTCACAAGACAGTAGATCTTCAGGCTCCTCTCTCTCTTTTTTCCAATGGTGAAGGGAAAGGTGATCAGATCCCAGGTGTTTTTAAACTGTTAGCCACTGTCACTTATTACTCCAATTATCTGTCTACAAAGGAAACGCATGCATCATAATGGCCGTGCGGAAATCCGCGGTGGGCTTCAGTAGCAGTAGTTTAAGCATAATTGGATACAAACTGGTCTCTGTCTTATGCTGGAATATGTTGTGGACCCACTGCCCTTGTTAGTGCACCACGATTTTTTATTTTTTTTTAACAGATGGTTTCTAAAATGTCATTACTCGGGTGTGTGGTCTTGTGTGTGTGTGTTATTTGATAACTGTTTTGAAGAATTGCCAATAGGGCTTCCTAGAAAATGAGACCTGATGGTTCCTAAATCTCCATCTGTTTATATTGCGCTCTCCCTCTGGGCATCTAGTGGCTGATGGACCCAGAGCACTGCAAACAGTAATGGCCCACGACTGCAGCCCAGCAGCCGTCCCCGAAACATCGACTTCTGTACTATGCAAAAAGATGTGTCCGACAGTGGGGGCCACTATAAGCAACACGTACTGATTTGTGTGTCTCTCTCTGCACTTGATCCCAGAGCCTTCTGTTGTGAAGCCCACTGCTTCATTTAATGAACTTTTAATTGGTAGTTCATCCAGACATGAAAATTGTCATTATTCATGTCGCTGCAAACCTGTTTGATAGCTTTTATTGTGGAGCACAAAATGTCGATCTTTTCCATACCCTGAACCCCAAAACCAGTCAAAAGTTGCATGGGTATATTTGTGGCAATAGCCAACAATATATTACAGTATGGGTCAAAATCGTTAATTTTCTTTTATGTCAAAAATCATTATGATATAAAGTAAATATCATGTTCCATGAAGATATTTTATAAATTTCCTACCGTTAATAAATAAAAAACTATTTTTTTTATTAGTAATATGCTTCAAGAACTTTATTTGGACAACTTTTTAAAGGTGATTTTCTCAATATTTTAGTTTTGCACCCTTAGATTCCAGATTTTCAAATAGTTGTATCTGAGCCAAATATTGTCCTATCATAACAAATCATACATTATGGAACGAACATTTATTCAAATTTCTGATGATGTATAAATCTCAATTTCACAAAATTGACCCTTATGGCTGGTTTTGTGGTCCATGCAGGTCACATATTTAAAATTTTATTAAGCCACATTTGTGAGAAAATGAACGTAATTGGAGTCATTATTTACTGAAAATCTAATTTGTGTTGGGTTTTTGTACATGCAGTATACAGTCCATTACATTTCAAAATATGTTATTGTTATTTTGAATTTTAGTAATATTTCACTGCTTGTCACCATTTACTTTCAGTGTAGGACAAAAACAGTTCTGCTAACTATCTCCTTATCTGTTCAATAGAAGAATGAAAGTCAGATTGGTTTTGAATAATTGAGGGTGAGTAAATTTATTTATTTATTTTTTTCATTTTAGGGTGAACCATTCTTAAAGCCTTGCATGAGCAGCTGCTTGCTCCGCTCAGTGAAACTAGAACATGACTCTTGCTGGAATTTCGTATCAGTCAGTGATGCAGGAATGGTACAAAAGCTTGTTTTCGGCATGTTGACCTTTCTGAATAAGTTGGCCTTTTAGACAAACACAATTGACTACTATATTCCTCCTACCCATTGTCTTGTTCTTTACCTTTAATCTGCAGTGCTGAGGTTTCAATGTTAAGTGTACTTTTGTCACATGTTAAGTCAAGTACTTTTCCCTGAGAGGCATAACTGCACTTACGCAGTGCTGCATCAGAATTTACTGCCTTCCATGCCACTTGATAAAAGGGTGTCATCCACTTCATAAAATACGACCAAACCCCTCTGTAAAACAGGTTCTGTAGTCCGGCGTCTGACACAATACTGGTGAGACTGGTACATTGAGTCTGTGACTGTCCTGTCATACTTCAGGATAAACACAGTGTCATAATCACAAAAGCACAAGGTGGTTACATAAAACACTGTGATTCTGATCTGATTTTTATAAGGTTGCACGATTATAAGCCACACACCTTTCACTTCAGTTCTGAAGCTTCCTTTTAAAGTTTCAGTTGAATCTTCAGCACTCATTTTTTTCATCCGAAAATAAGGGAAATATAAAAAAACATTTGCAGCTTTCTGCTCATGTTCTTCTTAATTCTGCTTAAATTATATGCTGAGACCTCAATGAAATGCTACAGTTGACATTTTCATTAGTTACTTGCAGCAACTGTAATCATTATCTCATTTTTGTTTTTTTTTATTAGTTGTGCAGCATTATTGTGTCATTGTCTCTGTTCTCTTTTTAGATGGGAGTTTAAAGCTCTTTGCTTCTTGACTGATTATCCTTTTGCTTCTTTTTCTACAGTATATTTTAATTCTACTGTATTGATTTGTCCGTTTAATTGGAGGCTGTGGTCACTTCATTAGTAATTAGTCAGAAACTGTTTATTGAAGGAAGCGTTTATTGATCAGAAACATTCATTGATGTAAATTATACCCACAAGCGAGGCTTTAAATGGCCCGTTTAAATGGAGCATTGGTGAGTTCTCAGAGGCAGGCTGCTAGCGATGGACGTTTTTGTGTGTTTGCCCAGGGATGCAGGCAGAAATGAGTTTACCGCAGTGTTATCAGTCAGAGCCCACATCCATCAGCGCCTGCCAACATCCTGCCAACTCTTTTGAGTTCAGACTGAACCGATCCCCTCCAAGACCCTGGAATACCACATCCAAGACCCTTTTACTTAGTACATTTCTCTCCTGCAACTCGCAATACCTTAGTTTTTCTTTTTTCTTCTCCGTTCCAAGTGGGGGATGATAGAAATTAATACTTTTATTTAACAAGGATGATTTAAATTGATCAAAAGGAATGATAAAGGCATTCGTAATTTCTCAAAAGATTTATATTTCAGATAAACACTATTCTTCTGAACTTCTATTCATCAGAGAAACCTGAAAAAAAAATCTACTTTGCTGTTTTCAACATGATGAGGATGATAATAATGATAATAATACATGTAATTTGAGCAGCAAATCAGAATATTAAAATGATTTCTGAAGGAGCATGTGACTGGAGAAATGATGCTAGAAATTCCGCTTTGAAATCACAGGAATAACAAACATTTAAAAATTATATTAAACTAGAAAACAGTTATTTTAAATGGTAAACGTATTTTAAAATGTCTATTTTTTTGCTGTACTCTGCATCAAATAAATGCAGGTTTGTTGAGCAGAAGAGACTCCTTGAATTTTCTGAACACAGTGAATTCTGGGATTGCCTTCTCTGTGAAGGCTAAATGTGGTGTTGCCTTAGGCTAAAGCGAGGCAGTATAATTAAGTACCTACCTATTGGAACAGTCTTTGCGTCGGAAGTGTGCCTACGATGTCTTAAACTCTGCCTCCTTAGGCATCTCTCTAGGTTTTGGAACAGAGCATTTGTCTCTCTCTCTTAGTCATTGTTTACGCCTTTTCTCTTGATGTAAAGACAGAAGAAGAAGGGGGGGGGGGTGAAACTGAGGATAAAAGCGAATCACAATTGGGTTGTGTTGATGCTGCTCTTTGTTCCTCAGTGTGCAGTTTGCTCTGGAGCGATTCATCATGATTATCTTGTCGTAGGCAGGTAATGTCACAGGCTGGACCGGGGCTATTTATGGAGCTGCTACTGCAGCCGGTGCCCTGTGCTTGGCAGCAGCCATCCCTCTCCTGGCCAGGCACACATTCAGCGTGGTGACAGCTTCAGGATAGAGGGATGGAGGGATGGATCATAGAGAGGGAGGGACAAATAGATAGATGGAGCGAAATAGGGGGGGGGATGCAGAATGAGGAAACTAGATGGTTTACCTGCAGGTGACAGTTACAGTTAAATGACCCCATGATGCAAACAATATCCCTGAAAATGAGCCCTGCCAGTGGAACAAGCGGCCCAGCGGAAACGACGGCCCGCTGGGGACAAAGTGAGCTGGAAGAAGACAACTCATTCCATCATTGCTATCAGAAAGCTCTTGGGTTTGGGTATGGTTAGACTTTTGTTTATGATGAATTATGGATGTATGCTGTAGTTTTGAAAAATGCCCTTTTTTTGTTTAGTTGTATTTACTTTTTTAGATAGATGGATACATGCGCTGTAAAATTATTTTGAAGTTGTAAATAAAACAAGGATTATTGGAGTATGTTTCACCAGAAAATACTATTTTGGTCTTCCTATTACAAAAATAAATAAATAATGACATTTAATTCGGTGTGTTATTTGATATAGATTTTTTTCATTAAATAAAATTTGTATTGTATTGTAAATGATTAAATTATATTGAAGCAAGGTCGTACAATATAACGTGCATTTTGCACATGTGTTGATTTGGACTTGTGTATGTGTTTTCCATTACTCTGCGTAAGGTGTGCAGAAGAAAGTGGTATGTCTTTGAAAGTTTGATGAAGGTCTGGGTGCCCAAGTGTAGATGGAGACCCTGGATAAAACCTGCCCAGCATTCTGAATATTGCATGCAAGATTCTTTTAAAAGCACAAATCCAGCTAGTCATTAACCAGAGAGGCAGAACAGGGCAGAGCCGGGCCAAGGATGATGCTTCGGGCCTTTAGTGTGCATGTACGTGTGCGTCTGCATATAAAAGCAACAGACAGCATGACAGACATTATGTTTCCACATGCATTTGTGAGAGTGCGTTGTGAGCGTGCATTAATGCCTTTGTGCTCTTTCTCTCTGTTTTCCATGTTTGCTGGTTCATCATCCTCTGTGATTTTGTACTTTTTTGATGATTAAATTTGTAGTCTGTTTCTAATGGCCAAGGGAAGGAAGGTTGTCTTATAAAAATGGATTGTGTCAGCTGCCGTGCCCCCCCCCCCCCCAGATTCCTGTTCTGATAGTGTAACATATGACCACTTGAAAAGCCTCCGCCTGCTATAAATCTATCCTAGCCTGTGGCCCTGACGGGAAGGGGAAATTAATTAATATTAATATTTATGGCAGAGTGACAGTTACTTCCTCCCTGCGAGAAATCAGAGAACCGCTCCTCAGCAGCTCGTGAACGGAACCCAAGAGGTAGAGACTGCTGTTCATTTGTCTTTGCCCAGGACTCTTTGCTCTATCAGGGAAAGTACTTAGCAAACAGAGCAGGACATCATTATGGTGTGGTCCGTGTTTCAATCTCCAACCCCCCCCCCCACCCCACCCCATTCTCGCTTGGATCCCAATCTGTTTTGACAGCTCCCTGCAACCGGATTGGAGCTGATCTGTGAATGTGTTTATCTCCGCTTGAACCTGCCTCTCCAGAAGATATTTGTCCTATGCTGCTCACACCTTCCATTGACCTTGGCTGCCGGGACCATTAATTATGTGGCCCGTTCCGCAATCAACGTTCGCATCAGCACTTAGACAAAGGACACACGCACGCCGAAATAAACACAGCTATTCGGTTTCGCTCTCCTAGCTGGGTCAAATGGCCATTTAAAACATCTGAAACAGCTCATTACCTACAGAGTGCAATGCTTTGGGTGGGCATAGATAGTCGCCACTTAACCCATTATGAATTGTTTTCAAATTATGTAACCATTTATTATGGTGCTAAGTAGCCTGTGAAGACAACTACATCATATGAAGCATTAATGGTGGTGTTCTGACAAAATGTTTTGGTAGTTAGCAGATGTTTTGTTTGCAAAATGACTAGAATTAAGGTGTGAACTGTTTGAACTGTATAAAGTGCAGTTTTGGCTTAATTGACAGAGAGTCGGACCTGAAGGTTGTGGGATCGAGTTTCAGGTCCGGCAGGGATTGTAGTTGGGGGGAGTGAATGCGCCTCACTCTCCCACCCTCAATACCATGAGATCCATGAGCAAGGCACCACACCCCCAACTGCTCACTTTATATACTTTATGATGTTATTCTATTTTGCTATGTTGTTTATAGATATATTAGTGCAGCTATCTATGTGCGTATATTTGCTGTTTTCATTTTCAAGTAATTTAAATGTGACTGTTTGTTTTTGTAATGGTAGTTTAACAGTTTTGTTTCTTTCTTTTTTTGTTGAGTGTTTCAGAATATACAGTATCAAACACTGATATGAGACCTGTTTAGATGATTTAATCATCTTTTAATATCAGGGTTTTTTTTATAATTTGCTTCTCAGTTTCAAATAATAATGGAATAAAATATAAAAAATTGTAAAATGTACCAGTTTATTTCCCTTTAAATAAAAATAGTACAAAAACAAAACTGTTTGTAGTATTGTTTATATGCACCATTACTCATGCTGTAATATGAAATTTGTCATTCTGCCAGCACTACTGTACCCTTATGACAGACAATCCCCTTGGAACAAACTAGGTTAAGCGCCTTGCTCAAGGGCACCTGGGGTGGTAGATTCATGGATCAAACTGTCTGGCCTTTAAACCTACAGCCCATCAGATTACCAGCCCTGATGTTTCACACCACATCTATTAAATTATCAAAACTTTTAACTTTTGGACCAGAGGGCTTTGGACCAGAATTGCATTGTGACTTGTTTAATTCAAAAAGTAAAATTTTGTTATCTGTTTGTTTGTCATTTAATTTTATTTAATTTAATTTCTGGTGCAATACAAATGGCATTAACAAGCATTATGTACGTCAGTGACTTTGTCTGCGGTGTTGAGTGGCAGGTTAACATTATTTGATCAGCACGATGGGGAAAAGAGAAACAGCGGATGAATAATTTGTCCCTTTGAAGCATCACAGAACTTGCAATGTCAGGATGTCATTCTTATTCCTTATTTCTTTTCATATAATTGCGAACGCATTGACGCTCGCATTAAATGGTATTTTTATGTGACACTGGGACAGTTGCTTTATCGTAATGCATGATTCCTCAAACGCTCACCTTTTTTATCCTTCAAGCTTCAAAAGTGCGCTTGATCAAAATCTACGGTTAACTGAAGCATCAAATAGAAATATAAACAGTGGCCTGTCATTCAATTTCCACTGGAAATGCAGCATGAGGGGAAAAAACGCGGTCTGGTGCTTAATGTTCTGATGACAGGAAGCAAAAAGTAAATAGCTAGAATGGTTTGTCATCTCTGTCCATACCTCCGGGCTTCAGATCAGACCACATCAGAACTCTTAAAATAAGTCATAAAATACAAATGAAGCATGGTGCACTTTACCAGCTCGCATTTCCGTTCATTTTTATTATTTTTTTGGTAATAATTTGAGAGATCATAACCGCAGATACAATAACCATTATGGAGATAATCATTTCTCTCACATCATAGACCACATCATGCATTTTCCTCATGCATCTAGTGTATCATTTCACAGAAATGTAGTAATAGTCAATTTACTGTGTGAGTTTTCGAACGCTAAAAGCCTGTGTGGATTGGATTGTGATTATTGTGATAGCCATCATTTTCCCAACAATGTTCTATCAGTGCATTTGTGTGACAGAGCCATTAATGGAAACCTGTTTACTTTAAACTGAGGTGAAGGCAGGAGACAGCTTTCAGATAAATAGCTTGTTATCGCTCTCTCACTCAACACTGGCTCGCTCTCCCTCCCTTCGCTTTCCCCCAGTTCTACCTGCATCTGTATGGACACGGGGTCTTGAGAAAAGATTGGTGATACTGTAGGCAGACACTTAGCAGGAGGCTGGTGGCTGTTAATTTGAGAATGAGGGCCATTTGCTAATGTCGAGCCCCCCTCTGCGCATATAGTCACATAACAGGGTTCAAACTCTTAGAAGGATAGATGCTGAGAGAAATCTAGAGACGAGAGATTGTGCAATCAGTGCATCAGTATAACAGCATCCTTCCTCCCTCAGTGACTGCAGCAGATTGGACTAAAATGAGTCTTGCGCTGAAAAGGTGAAGGATTGAGTACCAAAAAGGGCAACAAGTTACATATTACATAGTTGGGAATGTTTTTTTTAAAGCTTTAAAATAATGTTTTTTTTTTGTTTGTTTTTTTAAAGCTACTTAAAGTTTGAGTTACTGCAAAGTAGCAACTTTTATTATTCAATTTGGGATATAATATGCAAAATGACAATGGACTCTTATTCTGCCTGAAAGAATGAAAAGACCGAGCTGAAGGTGGAGCGACTCGACCAATCAGATGAAAGCAGCGTTTCAGCTCCGCCCACAAGTGCGAATGAAATATTGAAGCCATAAACCAAAATGATCAAAACGTACACGGACCAACTGTCTTGTCCATGTTCTCTCACTTGAATCCTCTTCTTGAGATTTCAGTCTCTTGACCTTCTTCAAGCCCCACCTTGTTCACGCAGTGATTGACATGGCGGGAGGGGGCAGACACGTGATCGGCTTGGAATGCATTTTCAATGTGTACATTGAATTTTTCTACATTCATTGCGGGACATTGAATTAAAATGCAATCGTAAGTGTCTTGACTGTGAGTATTAATGCATTTAAGAAAAATAGCATTTAAATGATCATTTTGCCACAGCTTTTGCTTGAACATGTTAGACATATCTAATCATTTCTGTAATACATTTTCATTTTAATTTTTCAACTTATAAAGCGTTAAAATTAGTATTCATTTTACATATTAAAACTGGCTTATGAAATGGCAAATTAAAAATATGCAATTTAATTTTCATTTTCATTTTGCACCAAACGTTGCACAAATGTATTGGAAAATGTAAATGTAAATACAGAAATGCATTGTCATTTTACATATTGCATTGTCATTTTGCATATTACATCCCAAATTGAATAATGCTGCCCATATGCTTCCATAAAACATATTGACTTGGCGATGTAATCAAAGTTGTTTAGTTCTGCTACTAGGTGTATGAAATTGTATTTATATTATATATATATAATATTTATTTTATTTATTTATTTTCCAGCAAGGATGCATTAAACTGATCAAAAGTGACAGAGGATACTTTTACATTGTTACAAAAAAATAGGCTATAGTCTTTTTAACTTCCGTGGATAAACTCTTAAAGGATCCGCTGTCCAATATTCATGCTGCTGTCTGTCATGTTAATCAAAGAACAAAATACAAAGATCAGGGATCGGCCAAGAAAATTGCAATCGGTGCATCTCTACAATAAACGGTTGTATATACAATAATAATAACATTATTATTATTATTATAGTAATGGGAAATCATTTGTTAGATTTGAAGATTACACATTCCAACCACCAAGATTGCAGATAAAAGTTGCTACGTTTCAGTACCTCAAACTTTAAGTAGCTTAAAAAAAAACATTATTTTAAAGCTTAAAAAAAACAAAAAAAACATTCCCAAGCAATGATATTTATTTTTGAATTGTAAATAGACAAAACAAATTTAGCTAAAAAAGGGATATGGTTTGGATGCACATTTTTCTTTTTATAATTTAAATGCTTTTCATTTTCCTTTGTACTGCCGTATATGATCACATTCTGTAGATAAAGGATGTTACTCTGTATTTATTCATTTATGGACTTGGAATGTTTCTTGAGGAAAGATTGTTGCCAGGTTACTTGAGGGAAAAAAAAAGATAGAAAAGAGACTGGGGCTGCTGGACGCAGAGCATGGAAGAAAGGATGTTATAGTTTAATTTTATTTTTCCATTTGCTTTAGTCCCCAGAGCTCTGCGGCCATCTTCAAAGCCATTGTTCCCCCTCTGTTTTTCCAGCAAGTGCCATATTCCTCTCGCTGACCCTGGGGAGAGCGCTTCCTGCATTAACTTTGCAAACACAGTCGGGGATAGCGGCCAGGGCCACGCGCAAATTGAATTCTTTTTTATCTCTTTAAAGGCAGGACGGGAGGGAAATAACTAAATAGCCCTGTGTTACGAGCCAGTGTCTGTGGCAGCATTAGTCCTTATAGCTGGAGCAAATTGACTTAAAATGGATCAAGGCCAATTTGGCGAAGGTCACACAGTGGGTCAGGAGCTACACCTGAAGGCACGGGTCCACCTGGAATCATCTCTGCCAGTTTTATTATGTTTGAAAGCTAAATTGCTTATGCTTTTTTCTCAGTGCTCGCACAAAAAGCTACAAAAAGTGTCGCTAGAGGCAAGTTTTAGATACAGTTACTGATAACTGGAATGAGCACGCTTTAAACTTGAAGAGCGATTTTTGTCATATTTCATTGCCTCTGAAAGTTCGAAAGTTCATCTCAAAGCAGAGAAGTTCGGGTGAGGTTGATTTGAGCATTGTAGCCTGGAGGCAGCGGTGTCAGAATCCATCTCTCCCATCATTTCAGTTCCACGAACGACTATAAAATGCACCAGGGTCGGAATACAAGCGCAGAAATGGCTATCATCTTTCAGAGATGACACTACTCGACCGTGAATCAAAGATTATAGCGTACTGCCACTTGTCGGTTTCCTTTAAGATCTTCGCAAGAGTTGGCACATCTTGATAAGAACTGCCTTTAATTGTGCTCTGATATTTGTGGGAGTGTTTAAGAGACACTGAAGGTATCAAGGTCATATGCAAACCCAAAGGAAGGCGAGATGAGAGTGGCTTGACAGGTGACATGAAGGCCCTGTCCCGGACGTCAGCATGCGTGGCGTCATTTTGTCACCGACGAAGAGAAACTTCCCAAAACCCGGCTCTCAGCATCCACCACGGTCTTGTCAGCCTGTCTTTCTCCTTGACGAGACCAAAGCAGCTGCAGGGACGACAGGTGATTAAGGTGTCAACGTTCCTGACAGGCAGAGACAGTACAGAGACGGTTCTGGCCGGCTCACGTTTGAGTTTCCTCAACCCCTAACCGCATTAGCAGCTGTGGACACACGTGTACGCATGCATACTTGTTGCATCTCACTTCTAACATGGACTCACTTCTCATAGACTGCTGCTACAGGTTGTACTGTATTAGTGTACTAGTAGTAGGTTCAAGAGTTTTTACTTTTATTTTTTATTTTTAGTGAATTTAGAAATTTACAGAACACCTAGTGAAGTCAGATTGTAGAGTAAGGACTCTTATAAGCCTTTTTTTTGCGAATCATTTGTAGTAGAAGAGCTGCAAGTCATTCATTTTGTAATGCCTGAAGCGTGTGCATAGTAACTGACTGATAGTGACAATGTGTAATACACATTCTGATGGAAGGATTTTAGAGAAACAAAAGAAAAAAACACACATCTTCCCTATCAATTCTTGGGGAAAAAAAAAGTGAAACATTGGTTTGTTTGTTTTTTTGTTCAAGGAATGGTAACACTTTACTTTAAGGTTCCATCAGTTAACTTCATTAGTTAACATGACTAACAGTGAATCATACGCTACTGGTCAAAAGTTTAGTGTTGGTAAGTTTCCTATTTATTTATTTTTAATGAAAGTCTCTTATGATCAGTATAGGCTGCACTGATTTAATTGAAAACAATGACTAAATTAGATTAGATTAGCTTACATAGATTCAACCCTATTGTCATTATGCAGAGTACAATTACAGAGCTAATGAAATGCAAAGAACAGTAATATTGAGAAATAGTACAATTTAAAATAACCTTTTAATTTTTTTTTTTTTTTTAAACATTGAGTTTTCTGTGATGGCAAACCCAATTACCATAATCGTTCAAATATGCTAATTGGTGTTCAAGAAGCATTTTTTCTTTATCGCCTTTATCTTCTTTTTTTCATTTGTAGCATTTATTTGAAATGGAAGTCTTTTGTGATACTGTAAATGTCTTCACTGTCACTTTTAATCAGTTGAATGCGCACTTGCTGAATTTTTTTTAAATGAATTATAAACGTCTTTTAAACGTCTTTTTTTTTTTATAAGAAAGTATACTGATGAACACAAACTTCAATTAAAAAGAAAAACTTAAAAATTGCTCATTGTTTGATTGTTATCTGATTTCTAATGGTAATAAAAAGGGATGAGAATTATTAAGAGCAATCTGAATCTCATTCATTAACTTTCTTATGATTCCTATCTCTGATAGCTTCTAGATGGATGGCAAGGCCGGTCACTGGCAAATTGAGAAAGCTGCTAAACAACTCTCTGCCTTGGGGAACTCCACTGCACCCACTAGCCTTATATTAAAGAGTCCATAGCCTCAGGGCCACATCTCTATATGTCCCCGTGAGATATTTGGGTTGTGCGCTGTAGATTCAACTCGTCAATTTTCAGCACCATATTAGGTGAAGTTGCCTTTGGAAATTGCAAAGGTTGGGAAGTGTCCAGGGGAGTATGTCAGGCTATCACAGACACAATGTCCTGCGCCTTGAGACATCTTTTCACCAAAGTCATTACAAGCCTATGCTTGTTCTCAGAACCCAGAAGACATTTTCTGGAATTGTATTTTTATATTATTTTGACGCTGATTACCCCGCACAAGTGTTTACTCTCATTCCTTTCTTCTTTTCAGACTCATTACATAACTAATACATTGCAATGAGACAAAATAATAATATGACCAAAGCCAGATAATGCATATGCATCCTATTATGCTCTGCTCGAGCGGCCATCGGCGCTCATTCATTCAGATGTACACTGGCTTTGTTTTCAGATGAGAGGCTGCACAACCTTTTCATCAGACCTCCATCTAGAAATCATCTTGAGCAATAAATGAAATAGAACGCAATGTCTTTCACTTGGAAATTTTCACTAGCTTTCTGTTTTGTGCTTGTATTTCATAGTCAGGATAAATCAATTTTGAGCCACTAAAAATCCCTTTTTTGGGGTAATAGTTTTCTTTTGGGGAGCAAGAGTATGGACAAAAAAACGTCTGCCAACCGACCATATTTTAGGCTATGGTTTAGAAAGTACATAAAATTATTATTATTAAAATTATATAACCGACACTGTGTTTATTTATATACACTATTATTCAAAAGTTTGGAGCCATTACTTTTACTTTATTATCATTTTGTGTTTTTTTTTCACAACCTTTCACAATGTTCTTGTTTTCACTGTATTTTTGTTTGGATCTGTGCACATTCGGTGAGAATAAGAGACGGAAAAAAAAAAACAAGTAGTGGGGTGCACACACATACGTATACTATTTGTGTACGTGTCTGTGTGTAGTCCTACAGGTGTGCTGTGTGTCGTGTATGTGTGTATATATGTATTAGAGATATGTGGTTATACGTTCTCTTTGAGACATGCTGATCATGTAGGTGAGACCCAAATTGGCTCCAGATTTGCCCTCTGGCCATATCTGCCACGGGCCTCGAGGAATGAGAAGTGAATTGATAAGCTGTTTTAATCCCATGCTGCATTAAAATCGGATTTTATGATGAGAGTCAAATTAAGTCCCACAGATGTCTTGTAGTCTGCATCTGCAGCACAGCAGGCAAATAAGGTAATAATCCCCAAACGGTGTGCATGTATAACGCTACCCACAATTCCCTGCCTTCCAGATCACAGGGATGTCTGAATCATCCATCAAAACATTTGTTTGATTTTGTTATTTTGCACTCTGAGAAAAGCAGAGAGCCTAAATCCATCTTTTGACAAGCTGAATGGCTTTTAATTCGATTTCCTCATTGTGAATTGAGTTAGAGAAATAAGAACAGCGCAGGAGGGAAATAAACAGGGGGCGAGGCCTGTAAAAAAGAAAGACATCAGATTAACATGTCATTTCCCTGTTTGACTATAAGTATCTGTTTTTTAATACTCAAACGTGTTCTCGATTACCTTTTTCTGTCACTTCGGAAATAGTTTTGGCATTATGCTGCTGGGGGGAAATGATCTTTGATGAAATCCTATTAAAGAACAGTGATTTGTCGGCCTACTCATTGTTTGTTTTCAGGTGCTTTTGCTGTCATTTTATAAGAACTGTAATGCTTTTCCCGATCCATGAGAGAATGGCATTATCATCAGATATGCGTGAACATTGTACAGTATGTATAAAGAATTCTATTTAGTGGTCGTTAGTCATTAAGAATCTTCTTGTGAACCGATTGTCAGTCATTTTTACAGTTGCTTTATAATGGATCACATTGGGTTCCTATGTGGAATTGGGTTTTTTTTTTTTTTTGGTAGAAACACACATGGATTTAGTTTTGACAATTTTGTAACATTATAAAACATGAAACTTTGTATTAATCCTTCCTTGACTGACAAGTCAGGAGGAAGGAAGAGAACAAATTAATAATATAAAAAATGCAGAAAATATGTATGGAATCAGATCGATCAATCTATATATCTACCTATCTATCGATTGATCTATCAATCTTTTTTTTCTACCCATACTTCTAAAGAACTGCAGAGGGTGAATAATTGGACACAATGAGCTCTGTATTAACAGATGTGTTCATGTGGCCTCTTTTTTTCTTTCTTTTTTTTTTTTTCTCTCTCAGTGCCCCGCTTTGGTCTAGACAATGTTCATCTCTCTGAAACCCAGTCATTCATTCACACTGATGGTAAACAAGTCCCTGCTGCAGATGATTGATGTCCGAAATGTCAGTGGAATTTAATGGAGACGGTTTCTCGAACCTGGAAAAAGGGCAGAGAAAAGGAAACATTAAGAAGATTACACCAAAGAAAGCTCATGTATCATTTTAGCAAATTTTCCTAAAAGAAGAAGAAAAAACTGGATGAATAAATTATTCTCGCTGCCAAATGAAAAATGCAACATTTACAAAGATAATGTTATTACTTGTCTTGAAATATGGTTTGGTCCTATGAACTTGAATCAAAGCCAAACAATCTTCCTCTGTCTATCCTTCTCTTTCTTTCTCCATCAGTCTTAATTCAAACTGAAAAATATATTTTCAAGTAACTCTTTGCTGAAAAAAATCAGGGTCACAAGGTCTAATTAATAGCACTTAAAGACCCGCGGCATCTGAGATTTGTGAATATTAGTTCATTTCTGTTCATTTGGAAGCCATCTATGAGCTATTGTACTCCTAAAACTTGACAAACTGATCTTTTAGAGCAACTTGGCAAGGTAACAAAACGAATAATTATTAAACGGAATGTAAAATTAAAATGCTTGAATCATTAATCATGCACAATTAATCAAAATGAAACTAAAATTGATAGAAGTTATAGTGTGATTATCAAATCAAAGGCTACGATTAAATCACATATAAAGAGTGTTGTGCCATGTGTTACAAAGTGAAGAACAGGACAGTTTTTATTGTTTTGTTATTAATATGAAATATAAATGTTAATAATTAAAATGTAGAAATATTAACTTAAAATCTCAGTTGGAACTTCAAGCAATTATTTTACATATAAGAGGTTTGACTGACAAAAAAGTTTTAGAACCCTAAACCATAAAAGCTTAGGAACCTCTGTTTTAAGCCCCCCCACCCTAAAAAAAAAGCTCTCTAGAATTCAGAATTTCCTCCCCTGCATCTGACAAATTATGGATTTATCACTGTGATGAAACTTAAGTCTTTTAGCTGTTCTTGCTCTCGTCAAATGATTTCAAGGGTTTTTTAAAGATGCTTAACATTCTGACCCCTAAATTTCAAGTTTTGGCCTAAAATCACCAACTGTTTGATAAACACTTGTCTGGAAAGCGTCTACTGGTGCAATTATATGTCCCTGCCCAGCCTTTTAGCATGAGTGGAGGTATGTTTCTCTCAGTAATTTGAGGAAGCCAAATTGCATGTGAGGGGTATAATTTTCCCTCGTTGAGTTTTGATACTTGCACAGATGCATATTCTTCAAGAGGACTTGAATGTCCATGAATATCAAAAAGCGCTCTCTCTCTCTCTCTCTCTCTCTCTCTCTCTCTCCAGCCTAAGGAAGAATTGCATATTTATAGCAGCAAGGGTTTCTGGTTGTCCTTGGGAAGAAACAATCAAACATGTACAGTCAACAGCAGCCGATGCCTGTGAGCTCTTGCGATTTTGCTCATTGTTTCCCATGAAGAGAAATTATAAAATGTTTCATCATCTTTGACTGACGAAAGAGCATTGTGTCTGCTGCAGCCGCTGTGATCTTGCATACAATTTACCACATGTAAAAATACAGAAGTGAATAACCTATTATCCATTTTGTTCAGATGGTTTTGTTAAAGGGATAGGCTATTCATCAAAAAAAAAAAAAAAAAAAATGAAACTTCTGTCATAATTAACTCACTCTCATGTCATTCACAACCCATGTCATTTTTTTTTTCATACAAAAGGAGAATTAAAGAACCTTCACAAAGTGGTTTCCTTATATAACAATGGTTTTATGACTGTCTGAAGGTCAACAACAACAAAAAACAAAACAAAAAATTATAAAATAATAATAAAAAAAAGCAACATAAAATTTGTATATATGACTCATGTACTATATAGTACATACAGTTGCTTCGTACAATAGCATGAAGGAAGATTTTAAGTAAATATATATATATATATATCTTTTTTTTGTCTGTTGGTTTTGCAAATGTATCTTCTTTTGTTGTTGTTGTTGAACTATTGCTTTAATCAAATATTTAAAAAAAGAAAAACACTAAAAGAAAAAAAAAAAAATCTGATTATCTGCTGTATTGAGTATCCAGTTTGAAGAGCCAGCTTATGATCCTGTGACTGTATTCAAAAGTACCCAACAGCAAGCCACCCTTGAATATTAATATGCATATTCAAAATGAAAAGACCTGGATATATTATCTTTGAGAGCTTTTTTTATTTTATTTTATTATTTTAGTCCTCATATAATGGTGCTCAAACAAATGGAACAGTGAATAGGCATTGGACCCAATCGAACATCACAGCTCACAACCCATGAATCTCCTTTGAGAAATTACTGGGAATCTGAGCATAGTGAACATTGTGAATTCAGGAATACATTAACATACTGAATAAGAATAAAGTATTTTATTTTTAATTTTGTCCTTTTACCAGAATACATTGTACTTTTCCTTGCATGTTACCAAGGCTTGTGAATAGCTATATTAAGCATTTGTTCGCCCTTCAACCCAGATTGCTTCTAGCTTTGCTTTTTTCCCTTAGTGTTTGTTTGTAGAGCTTCTGGCATCTGCATAGAGCCATTTCCAGATAAGATCACAACAGGAACGCACACACAGGCACGGGGCAGAATAACTTGATGGGGTCGGCTCAACAGTGGACGGACTTAGCACCACGATTAACCTTGGAAGGCAAGAGCAAAGATGAAAATTATTTAACATCTGACAGGGCCTCGTCCTTTCTTGGGAAAAAAATAAAACCTTTGTGTCCTTGGTAAGCATTTGTTTTTTCTTTGAGATGAATGGTTGTCCATTCAGACATATTGAGCATTCATTCGTCTGACAGAGAGGTAGGCGTTTGACAGTTTCTCACAGGGGTGAGGGTTAAAATAGTCACAGTGTATAATTAACTTGGCTTATTTTGTCAGGGTTTCAAAATAATGAATAGATAAAATGGAAAAATTACTTCTAGGCGGAATGGAGGTCCTGTCATTCTAGCAAAAACGGTGGACTAGAAAAATAGCTTACAGCTTTAGTTTTATAATCGATTTGGATGTTGTTGTGTCGCTATCAGCAGCAATTTTCTTTATAAAATGTATAGCTAGGTGTCAATCCAAATAATATGTTTGTGTTTGTTGTGAAAAAAGGAGTGAGATTGGATGTGACAAAATTGCAAATGTTGCTGACTTTGTATGAAGCAGTATGAAGATTTCTAATCTTCACATTCAAATATAGAAATTGTATCCACTTAAAAGCATTAATAAGCCACATCTACACTAATTTCCAGTTTGGTGTCTTTTTTAACAGTCGTCAGCTGTTTACACTTGAGCAATAATATGTTCAAATGACTATCTGCACTAAATGTGATTTTAGATGTTATGTTTATGTGCATCTCAGACACTCTATCAAAAGTGATAATGGTTTGTTTGCAGGTCTGTTTAACTGGTTAGGTTGGTGTGGATTGCTTGGTTTAGAGATACTTTTCTCTCCACTGGTCTTTCTGGGAGGCTGTTTTACCCCTAAAACCAGTTTAACTTGCGCAAGGGCAGATTACAAATCCTGTTATGGTTTAGAAACAATTTACATGGCTATTCCAAGGTCAGCTGGTGTTTTTAGCTCATTTACATGGGCATAATGTTGATGAAATAGATTATATCGCAAAAGGAATCAATTAAATAGCTGCTTCTTGTAATTTGCTTTTCTTAGTAACTGTCTCAGCTGTCTTTGCTTATTAAGGCTTTAATTCAATACAGGGAGCCAATTAGTCAGACCTTCAGAATTAACCCACAACCTTTCGAGTCTTCAAATGGGGTTAAATAAGCAAAACAAACAATATGTTTTGGAGAAGAAAATGTGCAAATTCTGTACTTTCTAAGCAAGGGTGAGTTTACGGATTCAGTTCATTGTGTAACAGTAGCCTATGTTGTGGATTGTGAACCACAATACTCATTGGACTCTGTTTGTTGTCTTCTTAAATCTTGTGCTAAATCTCTGATTCAACGGATGACCCTCTTTTTATGACCTGGATGTTTAAACGCCCCAGTTTAGAAAAGCTCACCCTATAAGCCACATAAATATGGCATGGATTTTGCTATTGCAAAATCTGTGTACCCTCAGCTGTTTAGATTTTCAAGAAATTATTAATAATTAATATTATTTGTATTATTATTGCATGTGTGTAAGTACCGGTATAGATTTAAAAATATATATATAAAAAATATATTTAAAAAAAGCATAGAACTACTAGGAAATTGTTGATGTGGTATAAGCTAGTCTTTGCGGTATGGCACCTAACTAGTAAACTGACCTGAAAAAGTCAACAAGATAAAGGGAATAGCAGTGTGCATTAAGTGTTTGAAGCTCCTGTTAATTCTGTGATAGTATTTGTTGCAGCATAGATTTCTTTTGGCTGCTTCTAATGTTAGCTTTGCAGCTAACTACTGGCAGGCTAGCATATGTTTAACTCAAAGCATATGGCTTTTTCTTCTTTTTGAAACCAAGTACTAGTCCGTTAGATGTCTGCTTAGCTTTAAGCCCCTTTTTAGCACATGCCTTTGGGCCAAAAAAAAAAAAAAAATTCAATTCAAACCAGAACTTATGAGTCAGGCATGATAAGCAAGTACATTATAAATATCTCTTCCTTCTCTAAGATGTGTTTGCTTAGTGATTTGCTCTTGTACATAATTGGACTCTTGTGGAGATTATTTTATGTAGATTTTGTCTCCATGGGGAACATACTGTGGTATGAGTAATCAAATGTTGGAAATGAGAGAATTTGTGCGGATCGCTAATCAGAGCGATGTAGCTATGGCAACTTGTGTCGTGTCATTTGTTCATTCTGCATGCACTAGGTTTTTTGGATCTCCTGCCCAACTACCTCAGCATTTGGCGTTTACTTTCTGCCCTGAGTGTACACAAGCTAGAAACTGTGACCCATTCTACGACCAGACTGCGGTACCAGATTAGACCATGAATAGCTCAGTTAGCATATAGCACAGCAGGTTGTACCTCCTCTCAGGTACACTTAAGGATGGCATTAACCTCCAGTTTCTCATGTTCGTTAGCCTACAGGCGCGGTTCGACTCATGACAGAGTATTTCTGGTGGTTAGTGATGTCTTTGGCCAGAGGTCTGTAGAGGTCTATAATACCTGGAGAAAGCCATCCATTAGCATTCCCATTCATCTCAGTGGCAGCTGCTCGGATGGTGCAAGATCCCCCGGAAGTATGCAATTTGAAATCTGCCATGTTTGCTGGGTGCAAGCAGCTAAATCCTGCTATTTTGGATGGATATAGAGACCAGTGCATGAAAAAAACCCATAAAATCAGCTATGCTACGCTACTAATTTTACATTTTTCAGTAGTGTGCCAGATGGTTTTAAAATGTACGTGGGTTTTCCAGTAACAAGCTGCTGCTTTTTCAATAATTAGGAGTGTGACATGAAAAACTGCTACATCAGTGTTTTTAATATGTTGTATTATGCATGAGGCTGAAGGAATCCCTTACCAAAACGTTTATTTTATTAAGTATACTTTATGTAGCAAATATACAAATATCAGTGTACTAGTAGTATACTTGTAAGTGTACTATTTCAATACTCATTGGGACTAAATTGGCCCACTTTCTAGTATATAAAAGTATATTTTTAAGTATACTTTAACTATAACAGTAGTAAACTTTGAGTACACAACTAGTTTACGTCTATGTTTTTAGTTTGTACTGCAGCTATACTAAAAGTAAACTTAATAATAGTTTACTAATTAAATACTTGTAGCATTTTAGTATACTTTGAAGTAACATCTCCGTAAACTACTATTTTAGTAGTTTTACACTGCAAGTATACTTGAAAGTTTTATTTAAGCTAATATATTTAGATTGTTATATGAATATCTGAACATACAAAACATCAAAATAAAGAACAGGGTATCAGATTGTAAAAAAAAAAAAAAAAACCTTTATTCTAGCTGCATTCTTTTTTATGTAAACACTTGAAAGTGGGCAAGTTGCATAAATAAATGAACAACATTTTGAACAAAAAGCTGAAAAAAGAATATGAATTGGATTTGGAGTGAAGTTTCAAAATGTAGATTGAGTCAGTCAACGTCCCAGAGCTTGACAGTTATTACCTTTTAATGGGTCGATATTTTATTCCATAATGTTACACAGTTTTGATGCTGTTTTATGTCTGATCATGTTAGATTACACGTGGAAGGATCAGTTGTTTTGGTTTATTCTTCGCTTGTGTTTTGGAATTTCTGTAAAGAAGGTGTGTAATAGCACCCTCTACCATATAACAATGAAAACATGGATTCCCAGAAGTAGATATAGCGCAAATATATTTAGACTTTTTCTAGGTATAAGTCAAGTATATTAAATGTCATTTTAAGCAAATTTCTAAGAAGTACATAGAGCACATTTCTGAGAAGAACATAAAAAGTAGACTGATCTATCTATCCATCCATCCATCAATCCATCTGCTAATTTTTTTGGTTCATTTTTAATACTGTCATGCTAAATTGAGATCTAGAACTACGGCTACATTTTTTATTTTATTTCTTTGTAAAAAAAAAAAAGAAGAAGAAAATAATGAGCTTTCAAAATGTCCAACCTCAACTTCCTGATTCATTAAAAAATATAGGGTGCTGGATGAGTGATGTAAAACTGGACTAGTCAGTATAGTGAGTTTCCTGTGACTAGTGAGATTTCCTGTACAACATCATTACTTTGAATGTCCTGACAACCTGTTATCCACTTAATAGCAGCTGCATCAAGACATGTAAAGCATGAAAACATTGGCCAATACTAATGTATTTTATGTTGTGGAAACAAATGTGAAATCACAGACCTAATTTCAGAGATTTAACCAAAAACCCATTCAAAAAGCCATTGTCCTTGGGATGATGGACCCAGAAGAGCAAAAGTGCTCACTCATTTTTTGTTTTTAAGACTCCTGCAGCAATTCCTGCAGCACTCCTGTTTGTCAACATGGGAAAGAAAGCTGCTTGTCAAGAGATTTCATTGGGCCTGTAAGTAGCTTCATGGTTATTGTCTTTTTTGTTAAATGCCTGTAGTGTAACTAACGACTTTTTCAAATTGGTAGCTTGATTGTAGTTTTAATCCAATGCTTGTATTTAAATGAAACTGTAGCATATGGTACCTGAGACACACTAGATGATTATCTAATCTGAAGCGAATTTAAATCTAGTGGAGAATAATGACTTGAGGACAATTTCAAACCAATGTTTAATCCTCCAAACGTACACTGCAGGATTTGGCCAGACCACAAAACCACACACCTGCCGACTTCACAGTGAGATTTCAATCATGACTTGTGAATAAAATCACATGGAGGACGATCGACAGTGTCAGTTGGCTCTCCTGGTGCGAGTTTAGTTTTACAGGAAGAAAAATAAAGGAGAAAAAAAAATAATATGTGTGATCTTTTTCAATACTCCACTTTCATGGAATGTTTGTAGCTGCCAAGTTTCAGTTAAAAGCATGAAACATCCAGTTATTGAAACTTGCTCACTCTCATTGGCTATTGTGGGTATCATACCAGAGGCAGCTTGATTAAGAAACAAATTGAGTTTGGGGATGCTCTTACTGCAGGAGATCAGGAGATCCAACTCGAAGAGATTGGGAGCAGTTAAACATTTGAGTTTTGAACAAAAAGTCGTTTTGCAACACGTCTCTGATCTGGCTACTCCCCAATCGCTTAGGGGTGCAAATTGGGCTCCAAATCAGGCTTAACATCTTCAGATGTGTGGCCAGCCTAAGGCTACAAGCAACAGTAGCTTCCCCAACACTGACAGAGACGCACAAAACTAAAATAAATAAAGTTTAGAAGCTTTGTTTATGAAGAACACAGCATTTAAAGGTGCTCTTGATCTCATTCAGTATTCTCCTTGAGATGTCATGATTTCAGCTTATCTTCCCAGCAATCTCATTGCTCTCTGATTTGCCATTGCTATGCATGAGTCCCCTTTTCACTGGGGTCCTTCAGGCCCCTTATACCTTCAGATAAATTCTGTCCCCTATCAGTAAAGGGAACCTCTGTGTACCGCAGCCAGTGTTGTTAAATTGATGGAGAAGAGGGTGCTTCCTTTGTTAAAGGAATGTTAGGAATGTTAAGTCTGTCATATCTTGAAGCAAATATTTATCTGTGACCTCATCATTTGTTCAATATTGTCCTGACATTAGGCGCAGAGTTGCTTGACAGCTCCGGATATGCTTTGGCCATAGTGTTGTACTGATAATGTAATGTTTAATGCAGAATAGAGAGCCTCAGAGAGATCAGACCTGTCAAGTGTCTTTATCTCTTTTTGTAAGCGTTTTTTGTGTCCACCGTGTATTGAATACCAAAGCAGGATATTACAATAAACCACATGCAGGCTTAGTTGATAGTGTTCCATGACAATGAACACATACAGGGTGTTAAATAAATGCGTCTAAGCTGTGGATTGAAAGGGGAATTATTCATTGGATGATGGTGTTTAGCTACAAAGTACAGTTGTAAGTGTGCTTCGTGATATTGATGCTACATGTGTTTTCCTGATTTGTTATGGATAAATACTAGGGGTGTGCACTGATATTTTGCAATAATTTTTATATTTAGTTTTTACGTGTTATAACATTCAGTTCTTTCAAATAAAATAATCAGTTTAAATTTCAATTAAAATGTTATAAATGTGTTAAATATCAGCGCTTAACATTGTGAATTTGCATCAATTTGCACCAGCTTTGCCGACAATACTGACACATGCATTGGAGACAGTGCACTAAATAATTACAGAGTTTTATTTACAAAAGTAAATAATTCTTCTAGTTTAACTATACACTGTATTTAATAGGGCTGTAAACTGAAACATTTAATAGAAATAAATTAATAGGCAGAGCAATTAACTTAAAGAACTGCAAAAATCAATATTAGCTGACAAAATCACACATAAAAAGATGTGTAAGAGGAAAACATTGAATGGGCTGCTAAATATTTCAGAGTTAAATATTGTGCCTACAGCCAATAGCAAACCATTTTGCTAGTGAATCTGTCAATCTGTCCCATGTTCCAGATGCGCTTTTCTTCTTTCTTTTTTTTTCTGTTTTACCATTAAAACCTTATATATTTGCTGCCAGCAATACTGAGGTATTCTGTTGTTTTGACTGAATATGAACATTGTTTTTAAGATGGTGTACCCTATAAAATATTTAAAAAAAATGTAAGACCTATGCTTTTTGTTCCATGTTGCTACACTCCATTCAGCTGATTCTGAATGCAAGATGTGTTTTTTGGTGATGAAAGCTGGGTGTTGCAGCATAAGTCAGGTTTAATGCAATTAAATTATTAATGATGAATTTTTGATAATTGCATTAAATCAGTGCATTGCATTCGATAACCCTAATATTGAAATTGTATGGTTGTAATATATTTATGTCTGGTTTATATGGATGCCTCTGATCTGCAAGCTTATTTGCACACACACACACACACATGCACACTAGTTCAGGAGTGCATGCATAGGGAACTAATAAGGTAAGGTATATTCCTCTTTAAGTGTTTATCTCTGCACATTCAGGAGAAAATGTCCTATAGGACTCAACAAACATCATCTGCTTCATCTGCTTCATTGAAATAATAAATGACCGAATGAGAGCAGATGCACGGGGCAGAGATGCCCTGCAGGATCTGACACGCGTGAAAGAGAAATGGCTTTTTTAAAATGAGTCGCACAACATTTGCCTTTATTAGATATCATAGTCATCCATTCTCCTGGCACCAGAAAGACTCTGCACACACCGAGACCACAGCCATGGCTACGAATGAAGCAGGGAGTGAGATTTAGAAATTCCCTCAGCTCTGCAGGCCTGCTATGCCATGTGTGGCTGGCACTTAGCACCCATGCTGCAATCTCCCAGTGGTCTACTTTACTTTATTGAGTGGAGGTGGTGGAGATCAGTGCAGACACTGCTTCCGTGAGTGCAGCCAGACGCTCTGAGCTCGGGGCACAGCTTGGGGTAAGATGGCACCAACCTGGTTCAATTCATCATGAGCTCCAATAATGGCGGCAGAACTGGCACTGTTGTGAAATGGTGGCTCTAACTGATGTCAGTGCCAATGAGAGAGCTAACTTATGTGCCATTGATTGGATCTTGTTTAGGAGGTATTACACTACTGCCTGATGATGCTGTAAATCTCCCTGCTGTCTCACACGATAAAGCAGCGACAGACAGTAGAGTCCTTTATGATGTACTGTGCAGATTTGTGTAATATTTACCAGATCTCTCTATATACTGTGTGTGCATATATATATATATATATATAGTACCCGTTAAAGGTTTGGGGACAGAAAACACACACACACACACACACATATATATATATATACACATTAATCGTATCCAAATTAAAAGTTTTTGTTTACATTATATATGTATGTGCATGTGTATATAAATACACAAATATGCATGTATATATTTTAGAAAAAAATATTTTGATATATTAAATATACTTTTAAATACATACATGAAAAATGAATAAGTAAATAAAAACATGGTAATATTTTCAAAATATACTGTGTGTGTGTGTATTTATATATACATAGTAAATATACACAGAACACACATGTACTGTATATTATGCAATGAAAAACTATATATATATATATATATATATATATATATATATATATATATATATATATATATATTAAAGAAACAAATGCTTTGATTTTGTAAAGATTCATTAAATTGATCAAAAGTGAAAACAAACACATTTGTAATTGTAGTTTCACAATACAACAGTTTTTAAATGTATTAAATCAAATAAATGCAGCCTTGGTGAGCATAAAATCTTTCATAATATCTAAAATCTTTCTGACCCCATATTTTTTTGTGTTTTAATACATTTTATTTATATTGTCCAAAGATTCCTTTTGTGTTACTCTTGTATAATATTAATGTGTTATTTTTGGGAGCTTGTTCTTTAAGTTTGTTCCATGCTCCTTGGAGACATTGCTTCAATTTTTTTTTTTTTTTTTTTGTATGTATTATTCTCAATTGCTTCTGTCTCTTTCATGTAATCTCTGATGGATTTGTTGATAATGAGATCAGATCTCCGAGTGGTCCATACGTTCTGTTGCCAGACTCCTTGTTCCTATTTCAGCGGATTATTACAATATTTACAGAAGGCATGTTTAGAAATCTAAATTGATATTTCAACCTGGCACTCTAAAGCAGAAGATATATGAACAACCATTTTGGAACAAATGTTTTTTGAGCCATCTGAAGACCAAAGACACATGCACTGTACCATAAACACTGATATATAGTTATATCCAAACTATATCAAGAATGACCTCGGAAATATTGTAAGCCCTGTCTTTTGTTCGCAAGGACACCAGAAACTGTTTACATGGAGGAAATCCACATTCAGAATTTTTTACGGGTAATGCACAGCTAGAAGTTCAACCGACTACAGGCACATATCTAAAATAACATACATTTCTGTACTGAAGAATTCATTTTAGCATTTAGCATAAAAATGCATGCTGCACATTTTTCCTTTTAAAGCCTCTGCAATTCCTTCCTGCTTAGACTTCTATAGTAAGCATTACTGTACTGTACAGTAAAATGCAGTTTGTTCTCTTTTTGTCTCAAACTGAGTGAGGAGGTGAAATCGAACAGCACACCACAGATACTGTCAGCAGTGCTTAACTTGTTTTGAACCAAGTACATTAAGGATGTCAGTTGGGGGCTATGCCGTTTTTGTCAAATTAGTTTGCAATACACATTCACCCCATTAGCATTGGAAACCCTAAAGCGATTCAAAGAAGGTTGCCCATGATTGCTTCACCCATCTCATTAGCAACCCAAATTTTGTTTCTGGCAATGCAAACTGTATGCCTGTTATCATTTCAGTGGACTTAATGTGTAAGTCCACTGTATCACTTTTTGTGTGGCAAGAACAGACATTTATAAAATGTGTAAATTAGAGTGCCTCAAAGGGATTATTATCTTAAGTGTGGTTTAGAAATGTATGTATTGAAATTGAGCTGACATTACTTTTCATGATGAAAAGTGGTGGGAACCATGGAGCCACTGTTACCTATAATCATTTCTTTTAATGCTGAAAGAACAAAGCCTGTTTTTTTGTAATACACAAAGACAACCAAAGCGTTGTGCAATTAACGTGATTTAAGGGCACTACCGTTTCCTTGCTAACAACTGAAACTAGCTGCCAGTGTGACCCGAGACACTTTTATATGTTTGAAAAACAGGGGATATTTATTTTCTCAAGCACAAAAACTGATTCAACACTGACGCACATAGTTCAGATGCTGTTGTCAGCCATTCGTTTGTACAAAAGGATACAAAGAAATGAAGTGCATTGCTAACTGTTACCATGGCTTTAGTTTTTTTTACTGAAGAGCACAGTGGCTCCAGTGCCTTACACAAAGAACATTCCAGCAGTGTCTTTTTTAATGTAACACAAAAGCAAATGGAGGCCAAACCCAAGAGGAGGTTGTAGATTTGAGTTGTCAGTCAATAGCATGAACTGCCCAAGTCCAAAAAAACAAACCAATATAAGAAAATGAGGAGTTTTGGCCAGAAGCATTGCAGAGAACCTTGCAGGAATATGGTAACAACTGTGTCCAAACTCAATAATTAAATTATGGAAAGGCTTTGCATTTTTCAAGTGTTAGTTTTTATTTTATTTTATTTTATTATTGTTTTTTATTTATTTTTTTGTTCTGACGAGACCCATTCCTTCAGTATGCTGTGGAATAAATGCATTTTACACAGTTTGTTCAGTGCTGCAGGAGCTGTAGGCAATCTGGTCTTTCAACCACTCTAATGGTAAACATTTCACCATTTTAGCAATTTTCTGCTGTTTAAATGCTAATTCTCATAGTATGTTGGCATTTCTTCATACAAGCAGGCATTTTTTTAATAGAAAGATAAGAAGCTTTATATGATAAAATCATTTAATTCCTATGCATTACTTTGCTGAGCCATAAATATCTTATTCTTCCCACTCACTAGATTTTATGTTTGGAATCAAAGTGGCTTTTAGTCCATGTTTGATAATTCTGAGGCTTATATGCTAGTGTACTCATAAACACTGGGACTTTTAGTGGAGACACACTTCAAGAGCAGTGTTTCTCCATGAAAAGGGTGCATAAATAGTGACGATTGTAATCATTTGATTTCCCTTCCACATGAAACCAACTTTTGAGTTAAACTAAAGTCTGCTGTCAATTGCTGATTGGCTGATTAAACAGGAAATATGTAAACACAGGAAACAAAACTGGATGTCAATTTCAAGGGGTTTCAGATTCTCAGAGATTTGCAGCGACAATACAATTTTAATCGCTATTAGTTTGAATGCCCTTTTGCATTTTGTATCACTGATACCCTTTTCTCTCACCTTTTGCGTCTTGTGCAGATCTTTTGAGTAATAGTGTAGTCGTTGTTGGTTTCGCAAAAATTGCTTGCGCTCATTCATCACCCCAAAAACTGCTCGGATTGCATTCTGAAGGCAAGGATCATAAGGTCATATTTGTAGAAGAACGACCTGTCCTCCGGCATTTGGGCCACTCAGTCGTGACCATTATTGTTTTTAATGAAATCTTCCCTCCACCAGTGCCTGACTTTTTATTGCATTATTGCCTCTCTCGATTCTTTTTCCTGCCTTCCCCAGGCTGAGCTGGCATTTTCCTCTCTCTTTAATATCCACAATTATTTCAACATTAGACGAGACGTTACTTTGTGCTGTCTCAACAGACCATCCATCTTCGCATCTGCTTCCTTTGTTCTTGGAAGAGCAACAGAACCTTCCAGAGAAGTACAGAGGGAAATTATTATCCCTTCTTCAAGCTGAAGCGTAGAGACCATATAACGCAGAGAAAAGGCAGTTTTGTAACATATGCTCCTCTATGAGGCACACTAAAAAATTAAGAGCAATTTTGGGCAGTTAAACTGACCATTATCCATAGAAAGCTGAATTGTAATTTGAAACAGAAATTGAAAGTGGATTTTTTCTAAATCACAGTTATTTCACCGTGGTCCATAAATGCACTTAATAATAAGTAGGCTTAGATGAACATTAAATTAAGAGCTATTTTATATGTTTTAGAAATTCTTTAAAAGAAAATGGTCATCACTGTTATTTAATTGATATTTCTATACTATAGTATTCATTACTATTTTGAATTATCTTTTTTTTTTCATTTTCAGAATTTAAAATGTTTGTCATTTTGTTATGTACAGTTGTCTTTTTCTTTAGTAATATTTCAATTTAATATTTTATAAAAAATAATGTTTTTTAGTTGGTTGCAAAGGCAACATTGTACTTTTTTTTTTTTTATAAATCATTTTCATCTAGTAGTTTTTTTAAGTTTTAGTTTTAGTTAACACTAACCTGCATGACTTATTTTTCTCACCTGTGCAGCAAAAGAGAGATTTTTATCCCCCCACTGACCCACCTCTCTATACAATTAAAGTTGGTGAGGTTTAATGCTGTTCTGAGTCCTGCTAAAATGTTTTATGGACAAAAATGGGTTTCTTTGTGCCTTAACACTGAACAAATTAAGTTCGGAACCGCATGAGTAAATAATTGTAAATAACGTGTAAACAAAAATAAGATTTTGACAAGCCAAACTTCTCCAGGCCCCAAAAATACCCTTAGACCTCAGAGGGTTAAGAGTTAGTTTTGATGAATCTACTTTTTTTTTTTTTTTTTTTTTTTTTTTTTTTATGTTACACAGCCTTTATTGAAATTAAATTGTTTATTACCCCCCTCCAAATTAAGGATGGAATTGCAATTTAAAAAGCATTCTTAAATCTTGTAAAATGTGTTCTAATAATGAAACACAGATATTTGTGAATGGCAGTCAGTGAAGAAAGATGCTTTTTGCAAAATGGTGCAATTACAGAGTTTACAGTGCTAGCAAACTAGACTTTGCTAACTTTTGAAACCTTGAACCCTTTCCTACAGTATGTCCTTCTGACAGCACTAGGTATCCCAAAATCTTACTGTTAAGAGTAAATTTCATCCTACACATTTTTGTGTGAAGTTATATCATCCTGCATATCCAGATTAGATATTTCCCTGAATCAAACGCCCACAGTTTTTTTCTTATGATCGTTTTTTTTTCTTTCTTCTTTGTGTATGTCTACTCTCATACCTTCTCTCTCCCACACATGCCATTCACCACTAACAATAATACAAGTAAATGGAGCTTGTGGCTATGGAGATGGACAGTTCTCATGAGCCTCAGTGCTGAAGGCTAGTGACTTCATCAGAGAGAGTAAACACTCATTGGCTGTTGACATGCGAGAGCCCCAGAGCTTTTACTCTGTAATCTTCTTGTGAAGAACATTTACACTCATGCAGAACAATACCTGAGGTGATTTTCTCATTATTTGAGCTGAAAAAAGCCCTCTTGATAAAGTTCCTTCACCTTTTAAACCCCAAATTGAGAATCGACTGCCACTTTAATAAGCATATACACACTATCTTTCTGTGCTTTACTTTAATAAACAAGCACATGTTATTGTTCAGTTTATCCTTGGATATTCACTTACCTGCTTTTATTGCTGTTTCTCGTGCTCTGAGCAAACTCAAAACCCACTGTCTACTCTTCTAAGTTTTACATGGCCTGCCAATGTTGCCATTCCAGGAGGCAGTGTTGATCTTGTTCCAACGTCTTCAAGCTCAGAGATCAGCCAGTCCATTTCCACATCCGTGTCCATATTAGCCTCATTAACCACATTAGCATTCCTTCAGCTGCAAATGAGAGTGTGGTATGAGGCAAACGTGTTTATAAAACACCAGCTCTGCTGTGAATGAACTTAATGACATGGTTTTCTTCTAGAAGAAGTGTGGGTGCTTCCTTGATGCCCGCGGCCCTGTCATATCGCTCGCTCTCCACACACTGTTTTTGGCACCCTTTTCTCCGCTCAGCGCTCATCATCTGTTTGCCACTCAGATTGGCATTTTGGCTTTTAAAAAGGCAGCGGAAAGGAAGGACTGCAGATGGCTGGGGCACATGGTAAACAAGGCTACAGAGACACAGCGTTAGCTGCAGTGAACGATTAATGAGAAAACATAACCACACTCTCTAGCCAGACTCTCTTTCATGTCTCGCTCTTTCCATTGGTTTTGGCTATGCACTTTCAATGCAAAAAAATGGTCTGCCGACAGGAGAAGGGCAGATTTCCTCTTGTGTTTGCAATCCTGGCCTGACTCTCCGTATTTCTCACCAACGTCTCAGCACTTTTCATCTTTATTCTCTTCATTAGAGTCGTCTTTTCCCCCAGGACACTGTCTCTCTCTTTTAGAGAAGCTTTTCCGATAGCTCTAAGTTCCTTAATTAACCAGGCAATTAATACAGAGGAGAGAGGCCTTGATGGAAGAAAAACAGTGACAGTGATCGGGAAACGGGCCAGGAAAACCGCTTGTTATGCGGTCCGTGCAGAATGGTAATCGCATGCATAATTCGCTTTTTCACACCATGTGTGTTGTCTGTGTGTATAGAAGAATTTCTAAAATGGTTTGATGTGGAAGTTTTCTTTTTATTTTTTGATTTTATATTGAATAAGCAACACCTGATAAATAACTTGCTCCTCTAGGAATTAGAATGGGACTTTGTTCCATCCATCCATCCATATTCTTATCATTTTTTTACTTTTTGTATCATATTACCCTCTTAAATGATAATGGCTTTTATAAGTAACTGCTTTCTTAAGTGCCTTGACTGTATTTTAATTACTTCAAATTATGAGCAGCTTTTTGAAAGCGGCTTCTTTGACACTGCCACAAATACATTGTGTTGCATCACTCCGCTCCAGTAATTACAAAACGTGTCTATACATCACCTGAGGCAATATAAATGATCATTAATGTAAAAAACATTTCATAAATAGATAAGTCGCTAGATGAGTTGATCTGAATAATATGCCCGTGGCAGCAGAAATGTATCCCATGATCATTGGTTTTATGTATAATGGGAACATTAAGGCTCAAATGTCTTCTTTAGTGGAAAACTCGTTAGCCCCCTGTCGACGTGAGCATCTTTCTGTGATAAACACGAATGTGGTGACGACAAATGCTCTGAAGCCGGACTGGGAAAAGAGCTGTTATTAAAGCTTGGCGTTGTCAAAGCTGGTTGTGGTTAAAGATTTAAAAGGTCTTTGAAAGTGAAAATCTCTCCTCCTCCAACCCATAAAATGGGTCATTGCAATGCAGCTCTTACTTGTCGCGTTGACGCATTCCTGCGTTCCGACAACAACCCAAGATTGATATCTCTCGACCTTGCCGTGTTAGCACTGCGCTAGGAGCTGGTAGCTGTTTTTAGTGTATTATCAAACGAATGAGGAAGGGGTATGGCAATGCTTGCCGCCCAGTTCCCCGGCCTCTTAATTAGGGAGTAGAGTTCTGATAACCCTGATGGATTAGTGTGGATCGAGGGGAGAGAGAGAGCAATTGGAAAGAGCCAGTCGCCCAGATTCATATTCAGCACAAGGTCACCTCATAACCCAACACATGAATGGACAGAGCTGGAGTGAAGGAGATTGGCACAAAACATGAACAAACACACACACACTGAACAAAAGTGTGGGTGTGTGTTTTGGTGATGTCAAAAGATGCTTTAAAGATGTTAGTATTAAAGCAAACAGTAAAGCCACTCTGCTATTAATTAAATTAATATTTCTTCTTTATTATTAAATATTTATTTGAATAATTATTTGTAGCGAAAAGTTAAAAGAGGGTATATGTCACTGTTTTAATTTAATTTGTTAAAGTCTAATTTCAAAGAGGATGTTAAAAAGTGTCCTAATAATAGTTTTTGCTGATATTGAGCATCACACAATTTCACTGGTATCAGCTACCGAACATAGATTCATTTGTTCTCTCAATCTATATATCTCTTATGTTTCTTCTCTTGCTTTTCCCCTTGCGGTTGAGAATGACAGTCTTATCTAAAAGGATATGCTACTAAATACAGCCGTGCAGTCCTTCTAAGCTGAGTGACTTTACTGTAAACCAATCTTGCTTGGGTCTAGTCAGGAATGGGCTCCATTATCACAATCTTTCTCAACTGAAATGCCCTGAGAGCAGAAAAGCTCAATACTACTAGTGGTCAATCAGCGTTTGATAAGGGAGAAGATATTCTGTCAAATGATTATCAGAATTCCTCCCTGACTTTGTTGACCCAACTCACAAAACAGTTACAGTGTATAAACAAGACCATTTGTCAAAATTTTGAATTATAATTCATAGAGCTCTTATCACTTATGTCATTTTGTATAAAATCCCAGATATCTGCACACGAAACCATAACCTAAGGATGATCTGCTTCTACTAAGAGGTTCCCCGTCTCACTTTCGGATGGCACAGCAGTGGATCATTCACAGACAATCTTGTACGCATATTGCACACAAAATGACACCAAATTTCTCATCATTCTGAGCTCGTTTCTGCTTGGGTGGCAATGGCAGGTGTTTATTGATAACAAAAAAGTTGTTTATAGTGTCAGGTTGATGCAGTGAATGCTTCTAGAAGAGCTAGTTTCTGAACTTGCTTAAGCCCGTGAGCTTCATTAAGGGTTAGTATAGATTTAAATAGAATTTTTATTCATTTATTTTGTATTTTTTTAGTTTTCGCTCTAGTTGTTAGTTTTAGTTTAGTTTCAGTATTTCTTAGAAATCTAGTTTAACTTTTAGAGTTAGTTGTATCTTAGGGCTGTCAAAATTTTTGCCTCATCAAAGTACTATTGCTAGTATTATTGCTAACTAGTAGCATTTTCATGTTTAATACAGATGGCTTGTATAGTATACCATTTCATCACAAAACAAACCTAAGATTATTTTGTGGCTGTTTATGTTATAGTTGAGTTGGTTTTAGAGTAAGATTCTACCTAACATGCCATGTTTGTGAGCGGTGTGCGTGATTTCACCAAGTACATCATGTTCCTGGATCAACATCCTTGTTGATCCTGGAACAACATTCCAATTAACCAATCAGAATAGAGAAACAACTTTTCAGGAAATATCTGTTTTAGGCTTACAATCAGGGTTAGGTGATTCTTCACCCTTGTTAATCAGCTATCATTTCCCACTGATTTAAGGAAGAAATTATGAGTAGGGTTAGGTTTAGGGGTAGGGATTGGGTTAAGTCTATATTTTGGACAATAATGTTGATCCAGGATCATCAAAATATGTTGATCCAGGAACACGTCTTAATTGGCAAAATCACGGCGACCGTTTGTGAGCACCTTCATGGGTGGGTAGGGGAAACTTTCAGCACTATGGGTTGAACATACAGGAGAGTTTGTCATGGTTCTGTGCAAATGCAGGGATGAGGCGAGGAAGGTCATTACTAACCACCTTATCGACCCACCGACTTGCTTGTGCTTCGCATACTGTAGGGCTGTTACTCACACGCACATGCGTCTGTGCTTATGAAATAGCCTTGTCATACAGACACGTTTGTTAGGGGGTGTTCTCATTAATCAGACAAAGTGTCCACTGCAAAATCGACATGCTGGATCAAACATAATTACCAGTTATGCTGAAATTTACGAGCTGAAGGTAGCTCACGAATGCTCATCTTTACTGAAGAGAAACTTAATTGAAAAAACGAACCGAATGGCTTCAAATTGAGTTTTTAATTAAACATAGTCATCCCTTCATGGCTCCACACTGCACCGATGCTTAAGTAAGCACCGCATCACTTAAAAGAAGAGACCAAGAGTGATACAGGTTGTTCGCAGCTCTGTTTTGATGCCGAACTAGTGCTGCACCATCTGTGGAATCATCACCACCACCGCCGCTGTCCCACAGAGGTGAATGACCCGTGCCTAATTACCCCCGCCACTGAGACTGTGGAGCACTCCAAGGGGAGGAGAAAGTAGCAGTCAGAGTAGAGCAAGAACAATTAAACGTGCCCCAGGAGTCCTTGCGATTCTCTTTTGAAGTAATTTCTCATTTTCACTCAATTACGGGCCTTGAAATGGAGAATTTGAGTGTGAATGTTTGTATGCTTGCATTGCCCACGTGATGAAGAAGCCAAACTGGATGAAAACTTGTTGGATAGCTCACTTTCAAATAGGCCGCACATGACAACTTCTGCTGTTTTGCAGAATGCTGAGAGAATAGAAAGCAGAAATTAACTGAAAATGGGATTTGAGACTGAAAAGAGGCAAATCCAATTTGATGGCAATCAAAATACAGAATTTCTGCTAAATTAGATTTTGACTTATCTTTGAGGCATCCTCGTGGACACCAGATGACAAAAAGCATTTGTTTCTAATTAGTGAATCATTCTGGCGGGATTGTTTTTGGCTTCTTACTAACAAGAGCTTAAAACATCAAATGAAAAGATGTGGCATTTTTGCTCCCTGAAAGTCATGTCTTCGTGGTGCGATTTTATTTATTTTATTTGACGCAGTACGGTATTATGAATTTATTCTTGCAACCACATCTTGTAATTAATCCTTATGCAGACAAACCATATTCAAAGTAAACTGCTCATCTCATTAACTCGAAATCCCATCTGAACGGAAATAAGTCTTGTTTGCTAAACTCTGGCATGTCACAGCTCGACGCATGTTTACCGCTTAGCTGTCCGTCCCGTTTCTGTTAAGCATTTTATTATTTTTCCGTAGCGGCATTTAGGCGGTGTGAGGGAAGGCTTTTTATTTGCTGTGATTCTCCCTGTAGTGCTGTCAGTAGCGAGCGGTACAGGGGCCTGTGAGCGAGCTGATACATTCAGCGAGTAGACAGACATGTCTGAACCTTTTCTCCTTCGCCTGTCATTGCTGCAGCATGAGCAGTTTATCCTCGCACACACAAATCTCTCCACACTGGCTCCCTCCAGCTCGCTTCTCATTAACTGGGAATCATTTTTGGGGCCTGAAGACTTCTGCTTTTTTTGCATGCTGCCTGTTTTCTCCATACTTTTCTTGGAACTCTATGAATGTGTGCGGACTCTATTTTATTATACATTGACTTTTCTTTTAAATTACATCCCCTACCGAGCTTCTCATACCTGGTTCAGGGGTTACATATTCATTGTTTCTAGTTCACCGGTCCCCGTTTGCACAACTTTCCATAACAGCCTTGTAGCTGCAGTTCATATCATTATTATAACTGCTAGCCATGGATCTGAGTGCGATTGCTCCCCACCTTGGATCCAAGGATATTGGGACAAATCACCTGCTGGAAGTGCTGTTCCCTCAAAGTTCCAAATCTGTCCCTGCCTACAGCCTGAGATGCTGGGATAGGCTTCAGCATGCCCGCAGGACAAGTTTCTTTTGTATAAAACACTGGAGAATTGAGTGTTGTAGACAGCAAGCAGTTTTGGCCCAGATCTGGCCCACATTTGGCCCGCATGGATTTCACGCGAGCCAGATTTGGGCCTGTTCTGGGCCGAAACTGCTTGTTGTCTACAACACTCAATTCTGCAGTGTTTTATACAAAAGAAAATAGAATGTAAATTATTTAAAAATATATTCATTTTCAAAACAACCATTAGTAGTTTACCATTATTAAACAATAATCCTGGATTTTATTTGGATTTACACTATTAAGGCCAAAGATGATAAGTATAATTATAACAATAAATATAAAGTTTTAAAAGACATCCTAAATTTAAAAGAATAGTCCATGCCACAGCTATATTAATAATTACACAGTGGAACAATATTGTTGGGATCACTTTCAAAACATTATTTTTTTTTTTCTCAGCTGACTAAGGATTACAATGACAGCCAATCAGAAGTGATCTTGCTTTAAAGAGCAAGATCAAGAATTTAAAGCGGCAGATGAAATAACTGCAGTACATTTAAAATAAACTTAACACTATTGTGCATTAGTGTTGAAGCTAATATGCAGAGCCGATCCTCCCTATAAAAATATGCAAGCTGAAACACCAGGGTTGATGAATTTTAGTTTCGTTGAATTTGGCCAGCGGTTATGAAAACATGAATGATCATTTCTTTTAATCTGGTGCGCTGTCATCCTTTCTACAAAAAAAAATCAGTTAAATCATGAAATGTGAATGTCTTGCTCGAGACTTAAAACGAGTTGAAGGCGTACCGAGTCACAGAAGAGACACTGTTTCTCAAGCACTTTCCGTGAGCGCGATTGGAGAAAGAGTGAAACATGGACAAATGCATTTCATTCATTTGTTCATAACCACTCATACCCCCACTCCACTGCACCCCTGAGAAATCTATGATCGCCTCTGCTAAAATGCTATAGTTATATTTATAGTTATTGATCTTGGTGTAAACAAGCCTTTAGTGATAATTCTTGGATATTCAAGTCTCAAGATTTCACGGACCCTGAGTTTCAAGTTTCAAGATTTGTGGGCCCTGAGTTTATCTTGGACCATGCAACATGGAACTTGTTTTTTATTAACTTTTAATGGCAGTAAAATGTACATAAGCAAAAATAAGTAATTATATTTTTCTCTGACACTGAAGCTAGTTAGTGATAGTTTCAATTACTAAAATATTCATATGATATTATTAACTTAAGTAATTATTGTTAAATAAGGTAAGCAGTGAGGCAGTTTTTTAATTGGTTGTTTGTTACAAAACAACTAGATTTAGTATTTTATTTTTTAACATATTATTCAGTGTTCGCATGGCAACAGATGGAGTTGGATTTTAAAACCCAGTTTGCTGAACGTGTAAAAACCTGCCAGTGTTTGTTATCATGAATCATAAAGGCATACATTCACATTAGCTCGACCTTCAGCTTGATTTGAGCTAATTTTATCAATATTTGTCATTTTTATTGTTGCTGCCTCAATATATTATTAAAACATAAGCTTGGCAAACAGTTTTGGAGATGTACTGTATGTCTTTGAGTAGTTAGTTCAGTCACTCAATTTGTTGATTAATCTATAGGCATTGATCGACAGGCGGACTAATTGAAGCACAGTGTGTAAGACATATTCACTTGCTGTAGCACTGTTCAGAGCCTGCTTCTCTGCAGTCTGATTAGTATTCTTCACTCCTGTTATAAAACCACAAAGCCTGTGAAGCTGTGCAGACTCATGCCTTGTAGGACCTCAATTGTGACCCTGTGAACGCAGAAGGTTTGTTCTGAAGCTTTGTCTGAGAGGACGGCTGCAGAGCTCTGCGGGACTCCTGCTTCCCAATAACCCAATAACGGCCACATCAACACAGGGAACAAAAGTGATAATTGCGAGTACACATTGTGCACTGCTGACTGGAGTCAGGATTTTAGATTAAAATTTAAAGGGATGAAAGCGGTCAGCCTTACATGGGATGCACATCAAACAATTTTGATATGGCTAATTTAAATCACAGGTCACATTAATTGTGATTCATAGTAGGATAAATATGTATAAAATATTACAAATAAATTTTGTGTTTATATAGAGATATGTTTATTTGATAAAAAAAAAAATACAGAAACTGTAATATGAAATAATATTAGAGTTTAGAAGAACTGTTTTCCATTTCAATATGTTTTGTATCAATGTACGTATCGGGAAGGGTCCTCAGACAAATGGGGATTTGAAATTGGGATGTCCATAACGCAATAGCGCTGTGTGTGTGTCACATGATCCTTCAGAAATCATTATAATATGTTAATTAGGTGCACACAGATTTTAGGGCCAGAGTACCGATGGTGTGAGGACCCTATTAGAATTGTTCTGTTTATTTACATCTGATATGGTTTTCAGAAGTGGGTGTGGCAAAATGGCTTGATAGCGCCACCTGTAAAGTTAAAACTCAGTGCACCTCAAGCTACATTTTACAACCATGCACGAAAATCGGTACACAATCGGTACACACATGCAACACACCATTACCTACAACGAAAGTATCTTGGAACAAAATCCAAAACCCAACAGGAAGTATGTTATTTTAAATTTCCTGTACAATTTTTGTGCACTTTTTGCAATTTCCAGGCCTTGTACTTTGACTTATTCCTCCTACAGTTTTAATCAGATCATCTTCAAATTTGGTGAGGGTTATTATAATACCTTTGTAAACTTCAATTGTGAAGAACTTGTGTTTTCAACAAAGGGCATGTCCCTGGTGGACTGACACATTTTTATGTTTCGCTATGAAACAAGAAGTTGTTGTAACTCAGGCAAGCAATGTCTGATCTGCCCCAAATTTAACAAGTTTGATAAGAGAACACATCTACGTGCCTTTATTCGATTATAGTCATAACGCCACCTGCTGGCAACAGGACGTGGCATGTTTAACACTGTTATGGACTCGAAGTAACATAATAAAAAGTGTCAGCAAGTGTTAAATAGGCTGGCGATATGCTACAAGATGCTAGCGACACTTGCTATGTGTTAAAGCGTGTTATAAATGTAGTTAAATGAAAGTTACTGTAACTCTTGCATACAATGTCCAATCTTCCTCAGACTTTACATGTTTGATTATAGTCCTGGTCTGAAGACATCTACATGCTCAAATTTGGTAATATTTATAGCGCTACCTACTGGCAACAGGAAGTGACATTATTTACACTGTGATACAACACATTAAAATATGCCATTGTGTGCTAAACATGCTAGAAATATGCTCAAACATGCTAACAACATTAATAATATGAAACAGGAAGTTGTTGTAACTCATGCATGTAATGGCCAATCTGCCCCAAACTTCACATGTTTTATAAGAGTCCTGGCCTGAACATGTCTGAAGGACAATATTCAGTTATAATTATAGTGCCGCCTATTGGCAGCAGGGAATTTGGCACAAATATTTACCACTTTTAAAGCATATTGCCCTAGCCCACTGTTCTCCTGTCCATTGTATTCAGTTTTCATTTTCACAATTTTTTTTTCACTCTTGTCATTCCAGTATTATTTCACAAATTCCATCTTTCTTTCATTATAGCTGCTAAAAGTCTATTAACACACTGTCTACTGCATGGTAAATTCCTGCTGACATGCCATTTCATAATTGGCTTTTAACATGTGTTATGTGCAGTTTTTTAGAGAATGCTGACGGTCCGTCTTGCCAAAAAAAAAAAAAAAAAAAGTAAAAGCTCCTTGCTCCAGGCAAAATCCTGCAACTCCTTTCCACTCACATACTCTGGTGTCATTGTATTCTCTCACTCTGTGTCTGCACGTGTCACAATAGGAAAAAAAAAAAAATATATATATATATATATTCCTCTGACAAGTAGGTGAACAATGGCCTCAGCTGTACTGGTGTCACCTTTTCCCATCTATGATCTAAACATAGCAGGAACAGGCACCGCAGATATGCTTATTTTGGCACGTCTCGATATATCAGATGGTGCTGATGCCTTCCAAACCTAAGACAGCAGGTTTACGTATGGTAGCGTGATCTCTTCTCTTTTTCTGTCAGTCTGTATTTTTTTATTTTTTATAGCCACACTCAAAAAAATGACTCTTTAAACTTACTTAAGTCAATTATGGACAGTGGTTCCACACAACCAAATTGTGTTTTGATAACATTAATGGAATTTTTTGAATCTATGCAAACTCCTTGTGTTGTGACAACACAACTGAATGAGGTAGAATCTATGTGAAATAGTAATGTTCAACCAACTCAATTTATTGACTTTGCTTCAACTTAAACTGGTTAAGTTAACTCAACATGTTTTGGTTTATTACAATCTAGCCAAATTTGTTTCACTCTATCAACATAAGGAGGTTTGTTTCAAATTACTCATTTCAATTATGGACAGTGGTTCCACACAATTAGTTCTAGTTACTTTAACACAATATTTTCTTTTTGAAGTTACTCCCTTCAACAAAGCATTTTTTGTATGTTTTGTCTTGTAATGAGACAAAAGACAAGATGTCACAAATGATCAAAGTGTATTTGTTAAACAAGCAATAAATAATTACACACAGTAAAATACAGTTTAAACCACATTACAAAATTACACAAAATAGCAAATACAATTCTAATTGGCATTCATGGGCAACCAATCAAACCTTATTCCAGGAACAGGAAGTGGCTCCAGAAATAACTTCTTCAGTATTCCAAATGTGTACCTGAGTTCAGGAGGGTTGCTCAAGTTCAGTCCATAAATCAGTCCCAGTAACATGGTTTTACAGACTGTAAACTGCTATAGGTCCTGAAGAACTTTATCCTTTAAAACTCCAACTTCTGCTGGACTGTCTTCAATGATGCAGCTTCAAATAGATTCCCATGAGTCTTCTGGATCACCTCCTGACTGCTGGCAACGTCTGTATCCTAGAAGTATTTAAAAGCATGGAGAACTCAAATTATTGTGTATTAACTTTAACAAATAATTTATTAACCTTGAACTCACCATATACTCCATACTGCTAGGGTCTTCATTTGGATACTTCAATTTCATTAGTCTGAAGATGAAAACAACAAAATTTAGCCTTTGTTTTTTTTTTCTAAAATTACATGAAAAAAAGTCAGTCATTCATCTTCTTATGGGAAATCCAGGCAAGCAGTCAAGATGGGATTCTAACAAACATTACAGTGGAAAATGTTACACATCTGGACCCTGTATGGTTAACAACAGAACTGGAATGTTCCCAGACCCAGAAACATAGTAAGGACATCAGTAAAACAGTCCATGTGACACCAGTGGTTCAACCATAATTTTACAAAGTAAACAAAAATACTTTTTTGTGCAAACAAAATTAAAACAGCGACTTTATTCAACAATTCTTCTCCAAATCGCATCTTCCACCATTATCAACAGCACGTAAATAATTCATGCACATGGTGCTGCTGACCTACAACACGCCTGCACTGAGCCTTGATTACACGCAGAGAAAAGCAATGTTCATGCCTCTTGTTACTGTCCATAATGGCAGAATATGTGATTTGGAGAAGAATTGTTGATTAAAGTCGCTATTTTTGTTTTCTTTGCACAAAATGTATTCTTGTACCTTTGTAAAAGTGTGGTTGAAGCATTGATGCCACATGGACTGTTTTACTGATGTCCTTACTATGACTCTGGGAACATTTCAGTTGCATTGCAGCCTTTATGGAGGTTCAGAAATCTCTCGCATTTTCATAAAAATATTAGGGATGCACCAATTGACCGGCCACAAATTGGAAACCAGACGGTTTTTGCTTTAAATACGCAATTGGTAATCGGCCGGTCTTTGGAATTTTTTTCAGCCAATTTTTCCGGAAGTGCGCCCGCGTGCTCCGACTACATTACTTCTGTGTGAAAGCAAACACATCCCGGGATTGATTCCAGCATTGAACTCGGGTCGGGGACGTAGTAACATTGCTGGGTTCAATCCCGGGACAAGCGCTGTCTGAACAAAAGCCAGATCTAATGCCGTGTCGTAGTGATGACATTATCGTGTGACTCTTTTACTGGCTGTTTTGAAGGAAGATCAACGTTCACTGAAAAAAATAAAAAGTGCAAACTGTATGAAGCAGAGATCAGTTAGTTCCTCACTTTCCACGGTGACACCGAGATCGTTCGCCAGATTCAGTGAAAGTATTACATGCCTAATGTTTTCGACTCGTACATTACACGTCACGCCCTGATGTCACGTGTCGTTACGGGATCTGTATTTGCCGGAATCGCAGTGTGAAAGGGGCTTTATTGAGCTTTCCCTCAATTTTGGACTGTAGACTGTGGACTGTCCTTCCTTCTTGTTTGTTGCTTAAAGATAAAAAAAAAAAAATCGTCCAGTTTGCTTGTAAAAGAAATCGGTATCGGCCATGAAAAATCATGATCGGGGCATCCTTAAAAAATATCATAATTTGTGCTCTGAAGATGAATGATGGTCTTACGGGTTTGAAACGACATGAGGGTGAATAATGACATGTTTATTTTTGGGTGATCTAGCCATTTAAACACACCTGAACCAGCTAATCAAGGTTCTTGGGAATTTTAAAACAAAAAAGTCTTACCTGAAGTTCCAGGCAGGTGTGTTAGAGCTGAACCCCACAGAACACTGGCTTTCCTAGAGCAGGTCTGGACACCCCTGCCTTGCATCAAAATAAATCTATCAGTTTATAGATATACCACATATTTTGTATTTATTGTATTAATAAACCTTATCTTATCTGTCTTTTTTTGTCAATTTCCAGTAACCAGTGAGAGAATAATGTTTTAATACAAGGTTGTGTTGAGTGCAGTTGTTCTTACCTGTGTAGTGGGCACCAAGAGGGTTTCAGTATTTGTCCAAGGTCTCTTCTTCAGTATGAAAACATCTTCGTAAATTTTGCAGTCCGAATCAAGTTTGGCAAAGATTGTTGATTCTAATGGGCCTATGGTAATTCTGGATGTCTCAAATTCTGCACAAACCTGTACACATGAAGTGCAATGTGTTACAAAAAAAAATAGCAAAAACCAGCAAAAACCAATTCAATGATCAAAATATTAAGTGATTTATTTGTGTGAGTGATGAATAGTGTCATGTTTACCATTCCTAAAGGAGGACCTGATTACATATCTGGAGCATATGTATAATGTGAACAGCTCAGAGTAGTGTCCGGTTTAAAGTCATTGTATGACCACACCGCCATGTTCATAAACAAAGCTTCAAATACTCCCACTGTGCTGAGCCAGGGCTCTCAAAACTCGGTCAACATCTCATGGTTGGACATTTATTGATTATTTATCTTTTTAAATTAGTTAAAATATACATATTATAACAAATAAAGGTAATTACTTCCACTTTTTAAAGTCATTATGTATTACTAATACAATTAATTTATACAAATATATTTGGCACACAAAATGAGATAAGAGAGAAACTCCTATTCGCCATTTGATTAGTTATATGAGGAAGTAGCTGAATGACAAATCATTCTGTCTCTTAACATCTCTTATTGTAAGCCATATGTATAATATAAAGTAAAGGTAAGTGATAGGACGTTTTATTTTTGGATAAACATTTTATTAATAAATACAATCTCTCTTAAAATACCTTATTGGGTTATGATAATCAAAACAGTTTGGTTTGATCTAGCGCAGAACTAAGACTTTAATGAAATATTTCCCCCACTTATAAAATGATTTTATTATTAGCTAGCTCCATACCGGAGAGCTGCTTTATAAAAGGAAATCAAGTTATAATTCTAGCGACACTTACTCTGTATTTTCATGTTTAATATTGAAAAGCTATCGATTGCATAAAGGACTGTTATATAAATAAACGTGACTGGACTTTTCTTTACTGGAGTGCCTGGAGAACCTCAGAGTTCGTGCAAACATCCATATCTCTGTGTTCTTAAGAGCTGCTTTTACATCGCGGTCAGTTTTTTGTTGTGTTTATGCAGTTATTGAGAGGAAGGCGTGCAGTATATATTTACATATTCATCCAAGGTTCGGATCGGGTCGGTTTGCCTCAAACTGAAGTGCTATCTTCTTCTTTTTAATTGAATCAGGAGAGTGTATTACAATCTTGCGCTACAGCGCCACACTGGTCAAACTGCATTAATGCAGGCTTTCAAATCAGGCAGATACGAGATCAAACCACTAACGTTACTCAAAAACATTTGCTGAAAATTTTATTTTTATCGTCGACGTTGTCGATAATGTCGAGTAATTGTTTCAGCCCTAGTGTATATATATATATACTAAAGTAAATACATTACAGAGAGTCGTGCGCTTTCACATCTCCCAACGCTTCAAAATCATCTATTAACGGTGCAATAAACCGATTACACAATACTAGACTGCAAAACAAAAGCACCTCAAAACAGAAACTCTAAGAGAAATTAAAGACTTTGACTTAACACAATAAAAACTTAAGATTTTCTTACCTGACTGATACCTCTTGCTCCCCTCCACACCGTCATCAAATGCGTTGGAAATCGTCACTTCCGGTTTTTTTTGAATCACGAAATTAAACCCTTTACGTTACTTTAGCGATTGATAATTAAGTAAAATTTAAAATTAAACATTTTAAGTTGATTAAACACAATACAATTGTGTTTTGTCGGAAAACTAAATATATTTGTGTTGTTTTAACAAAACATATATGTGTAAAACGAACAGTGCCGGAAAACCATTTTTTTGAGTGCAGTGAGAACAGACTTCTTGACCTCTGGGTCATTGTGTTGGCGACAGTATGAGTGTTTGATCAGATGGATGGAGAGGACGGATGTTCTGTTATTCAGGATGTCTCTTATTCCCTCCAGACGCTTACTTGCAATCATCTTCATTACAATTCATACCGTTTCTCTCTCCTTTATGCTAGACTGCCTGGGGCTGCAGCATTGGTCAATACATATACCATTCTTTCAGTTCTCGTTTTGGAAATATACTCTGGTTTCTAAAGATCTCTTTTCCTTCTCAATCCAAAACTACAAATTTCTTAATGTATTGCTACCCATCACTTCAAGGAAATTAAGATAATAATAAAATAAACATTTTAAATGTTTTTTGATTTTATTTGAAGTAATGTAATATTAATTCAGTAATGTTTAATGCATTTGAATAAATGTTTAATCCTTATTAATTCATATAAAATGTATAATTTTTAATGTAATTAATTTTAATAGTAATTTAAAGTGTATTTTTGTAATTCTGTACTTTCCTTTGTTATTAATCTTTGACTTTGGCATTGCTAGCATGCTTTTGTTTTAGCTACTTGGATGCTAGCAGGTAAGCAATCCAAGGTATAAAAAAACACAAATTTTGGATTTCATTTTATTTTATCAATATTATGGTCTATTTTAATGAAAGGCAAAGTATGTTATTTTAATATACATATTTTATAGGTTCATGTCATTAGGAGTATGTTAGCATTTAGATTAGCCTCAAAGCTAACATACTGAAAGTCACAAAAATTAAGTTTTGATTTCAGGAGTCTTTGATATGTCAGTACAGTGCTAGGAACTCGAGGTTGGCTCTATTTGAAGTGAAAATCAGGCAGAAAAATATTGAGACAGAATAAGAAGGTTTGAAAATATGGGATGAACTCGACAAGGGCCACACTGGAGATGGAGTATTTGTTCTCGCGACACTATTGGTGCCTGAAGGTGAACTACAGTCATTATTCAGGATATGTCAATAGTCTTTGATTTCTTTCATGTTTAATAGAGAATCACGGGGAGTGACTGGAATGAGAACATTAGCCTGGTTCAGGTTCTCTTGTTCTTATTTGCCCAAAGCACAGTCTGTAGTTAGCGGGTCAATAGTTAGACAATACCTCTCGCTTTGATGTTCCCTGCCAGTTTTGAAGCATGTAGATAGCTTGAGTGCCTGAATATAATGACTAGCATAATGTGATTGCATAAAAGAACATTTCAGTATTTGTTCTCTCTCACACTCCCGTTCTCTTTGTACTCTTGCACATGCATACAGATATAAATGTGTGTTTTCAAATACTGTTTCATTATTCAAAGCCCTTTTATGTCTTTTTGATGCATGTTTCTTTCTCAACGTCGGGGACAAGAGAAAAAGTATGAGTCTTGTATGCCTCAGTGCTCAACACAGCAACTCGTGTCGCTGCATTGGTCGCTTTATGTAAATCTAACAGTCACATATACAGTTTTATCAGGTCATTGCAGCCACATACTTCTAATATTGATTATTTTATTAGCGCCATCTTAAATCAATTAGAAAAAATGGCTCTGGTTTATAATAAATAATAGTTTTTATCTCAAATCAATATTTTACGTCCATTTTATTTTAAGTAGCCATGTAATAAGCGAGGTAACTGCCTGCTGGTTATTCTTACAGATTAAACCCCTTCAGGATCACTTTGTGTCAGTCCTGATTATTCTTTGTTTAAATTGTGATAATAACATGCTTTGTTGTACATTTATACCCTATGCATTTCCAGGTTTCTACAACTTAACAATAAGAACTGATTTGTGTTTTGAAAGAGATGATGAAAAATATATCAAAACTTTCTTCAACGTCTTCAGTTAAGATCTCAGTTCAGTCCATCAAGGCTAATATTTTTCATTTATCTTGCAAACAGAACTCTTAGGCATTCTTTGGGGAAGTTGTGGCCTAATGGTTAGAGAATCAGACTCGTAATCCCAAGGTTGTGAGTTTGAGTCTCAGGCCGGTAGGAAATGTTTGGGGCGGGGGCTCACAGAGTATGGGTCACCATACTTGGCTGTATATCACGTCACTCACTTCTTATCCTTTATCTTTTGCTCTGTCACTTGCTCTTGTCTGCCTTTTGCTTCGACAGGCACATAGAGTTCCTTAAAACCTTTGACCCAACCATACCAAAGAAAGACACAGGGAAAGAACAAGGGTATATGCACCTTTTTGAGGGGAAACCAGTGTCAGACTTTCCTCACTTGGTGCCCAAGGCAAGATAAGATATGACAAAAAGGGATATATATATTATACACACACACACATGGGTACGGAAAGTATTCAGACCCCTTTTAATTTTTCACTCTGTTATATCTGAGTGGCATGTGTTGGAGCGGAATAAAGAGGATAGACAGAGACAAAGTGCAATGGAAGGGAATAAGCCAAAAAAGAGAAAGAGGATGATAGCATGAAACACAAGGCAGACTGCTTGTAGCTTGAGGCTACACTCCTCTGCCTCCTACTAACCAGCCCTCATCCAGCTCAGGACTCCGGGGCAGCTGTGATCCGTGGCACATTCAAACACACTCTGGCCTGGGTTGCAGCTTTCTGTTATTCTCTGGGTGGATTAGCGTGGGAGACTAATGTTTGTGTATGTGCATGTGTGTGCGTGCGCATGAGTGTGATATTGTGCGAGAAAGCAAGTCTGATTCAAGCACAAAATAAGTTTCATATCGCCAAACCTCGCACAAGGAGATTTCAAAGCTTTGTGAATGCAGTGCATCTGAGGAGCGGAGAAGAGGAACATCTTATCTTAGCCTGATAATACTCACTTGAGCACAGAAGGAATCTGGCAGAGAGGCAGTAACGAAGACCACGCTGGTTCTGCTTCAGTCACAGATGCAGAAATATAATCAGGTGGAGGAGAGCTCAGGAGGACACGTGACATGGAAGAATAATCGCTGAGATTTAAACATATCAGGCCGTTTGCGGACTTGTGATGTGGTTTTTGGTTTATAGAGCAGTGTAGACCTCTTTATAGTAAATACTAATGATTTTACTAAAGTGGAAGCCATGTTTAATTTAAAACTAATAAACATAATATGCATTGTGAAATACATTATATAATATACAGTATTAGGACTGCCAATTGATTACATTTTTAGTCTAATTAATTAAAGCATCTAATGATTAATCAAGTTAATCGCACATCAATTTAGGCTGAGGAATGACACCCCCCAAAAATAAAGTCTTTAATGTATTAAATGAGAAATCTGAAATGACATTTACACAGACTATTCAGAGGTGGCATGAATGCATTTACACTGTAATTAGAATTGCATAAATAATCCTATGAGATTAATGGGTTTATAAAATTATAATATGAAAAGAAATTATACTCTAAATATGAAACTAAAACCGACAGTCTTTATGAATAGGTCATGTGGCAGTGCGTTGCTCTGAAAAGCCCAACAGTTCTGCTGTGGCTTTGTTTGGTATTTGAAATTGAGCAAGTGACAACACGTGTCTAAAACATAGTGCCTTGTTAGTTGAACATTTGCAATTGCGCAGATATCCAGAAAAAAAAAAGACTTGTTTGTGTTATATTGCTATATGACCTAAGACAAAAACCATACAGGGGCAATTTTGGCCTCATATCCTGAATATAAGGGGCATATGCATGCATTCTAATATTCTAGGTTACATCCCACAGTAAGTCATCCTGCATCATGTGCATCAGTGTAAGATGATGTGCAGTACAGGTCAGGGTGGGACAGAGTGAGTTAAATGCATTATGAATTTTAATATTATTCTTTCCTTAAATAATCACACTAAATGAATGCATGAAATCGACAGCCCTCATTGCTTTTATTAATTGCTTTACACTACTCTTTGTAAACCTTCAATTAATAATAATAATAATCTGCATCTCCAATGACCTGACTGTTGGCTTACATCACCAAGTTGTCTGATTTTTAAACTCTTCCCTTTAAGATTTCAGCAAGTGAACTGCAGACAATTGCTTGTCAGTAGGCTGTAATTGTATCATCATGACAGGATTTAAAATAACCATATTCCCCAGACTGTTCAGTGTGTCTCTGTACCCACCTTCCTCTTTTTCTCGCTAGTTTTGAGTTGTTTATTTCAGCACAGCTTGCAACCCTTACAAACACCTGGTCTCCTCAGAATCTCCTGCCAGTGGGATGCGGTCACGACCTTTAAACCCAGGGAGACCTCGCACTAGTTCTCCTTTTGAGCACTGTAATATATATATATATATATATATACTGTATATATATATATATATATATATATATATATATATATATATATATATATATATATATATATATATATATATATATATAGTATGTGTCTGTGTTTCTGTGTGTGCTCACTGTGTTAACAAGCAGCTTGCCAGGTGTTTGGAAGCAGCGTGTGTACGTACGAGCATGTGTGAGTTTTGCCAGATAATTATTAAATCACTTTTTTTGTTAAACAAGGACGTTTGAGCTGTTTGCTTACTACTTTGGAGAAGGCTGCATGAACAATTGTGTTTGAGTATCTGCACAAACCATCTCTTGTTAATTAAAGGATCCAAATCATTCCTCTGCTAAATCGAATCAACCCAGAGGTACAGAGCGAGACAGTGAATCCCTCCCATTTGCAGTTCATTTTTGGGTTGATGAGATTTTTCTTTTGTAAGTTCATTTTTATTCCATTTTTCTGCTACAGCCCCTCTGAGAATGTTCTGTGGTTTTCACTATTTGTTTGTTCTGTTTTTTGGTCAGTCAATCATTCAATGATTCCTAGAAAACAGTATGTAAATATAGTAATATAATATTAACTATTCCCTTTTAGTTATGTTGTATTGTACACTAACAAAACCGACGTGTGTTTTTTTAAAGGTAAAATATATATTTCTTAGAATCAGATGGTTTATTCAGGTTGTACATATTTTGTATCATGCAAACCTATTGTATAAGGATAGTTATTGCTTCAGTCCTAGCTCAGCTACTTTGTTGACCTTCTCATGGTTATTAACTGAGAAGGTCTTTGGTTATTACTGTACATCCCGCACTCATCCATCCATCGCCCTATTTCCGAAACACAGAGCAAAATGAGAGACATGTAGTTTTTTCGAGGCCCTGCTCGTGAAAATGCAAACAGTGAGAGCCTAAGGTTTTTGGGAATTTTATAGAAAGTCAATACAACTGTTCTACTCTTTCTTCTAGACTTTCATTGATATGCTCAGTAGATGTCTGAAAAAAAGAGAGAAGTTGATGGGATATTGTAGGCTAAAAGAAGATTAGATCAGCATAAATGCAATATCATATCGACAGATATTTAAGACAAAACAAGATTCACAGCCAAGTTTCAATCTCTCATATTGGAAACTGTATTGTGTCTTAAAGGTGTTACAGCAAGCAGAAGAATATGTGTATGTTCTGATATTATGTGTGCACAATTCTGCTTAAAATAGTAAAACCGTAAACAGATTTGTATGGAAATTGTTCTCACATTCGTGGGAGGCATATAGCTGTATGCATAAGAGCATATATTATTAGCATACACCTTTCCTGTTCTCTTATATGACACCTACAACCATAATTATAACCATATCGTACTATATACTGTAGCTCACTGTATGTTGTGTGTGCGGTATTGTAAGTGTACACAAAGAATATAAATTGGTTTATTCATAGACAAGTTTTATTAAGGGTAAGGCTTAAAGTCACAGTGAAATCAAAACTGACAGTTCTTATTTGTTTATGTAATATTGAAGTGTTGTTTATAAATGATTTATCTTAGCACACCATAATTGTTATTCGAAACCTTTAACTTACCCTCCCCCTCACAACAACATCTTTTTCTGATAACGTGTGCACCAGCACCAAAGCAGAATAATATTCCCTCTCTTATAGCAACCTGTCTTTCGTGTGAAATTGCAGCAATAGCAAACTGCAATTCCATAAATGCCTGATGAGCGAAATTAAGTCTCACCCTACCTTTTTTTTTCATTTAGAAAGCTGTTTTACTTGCATATATGTTACAATAGTGAAGAATAGATGATTGCGACCTCTATTTCATGCCGATTTTAATATGCAGTATAGAAAGACAGACTTTGCTTCTGTTGACTTTCCATAGTCTGAAACACGTTGCATCCAAACTTGCATACTTCTCTGCTATGCAGCAGGCGAAAAACAGTATGTGAACAGCAGTATGTGCAAATTCACTGTATTTATAAAAAGTAGGAAAAAGTAACCAGATGGTATTTCCAGTGAGATTCTGAAGTGTGCATCCACTTTAATATCCCTTGAGGCCGTGGGAGAGGATTTGTAAATGGCAGTGTAGTGACCCAGCTGATTCTGGTCATTCACATGACAATGACTACGTGACAAATTAAGCTCATCCAGAATACATTCATTCTACACGCATCATATAGAGCGTCTTTCTTTTAACGTTCGCAAAATAATTAGCGTACTCATTTAAAAAAAGTACCTTCTCAGAGATTGTGATTTTGAACGCATCCATGTATAACATGTGTATTAATTGGCTCATAGAAAGTTTTTAAAAAGTTGTTCAGTAGTTAAGCTTAGGTTTATAAGAAAGAAAAAAAAAAGCTGATGGATTAAGCAAAAAATTTCACATTTATGGCATCAAGCATTAATAAACGAGTTTTGCAAAAGAACAGCACATTTTCTGCCTTCTTTCGGGACTTGCATCTGGATGGACCAAAATAAACCGTTTCCTTTATCATCTTCTGGGTTATTGCAGAACAGAGCACTGTGCAATAATTTTAAATGAGTGTTCACTTTGCAGCAGAATAAACAACATGAACCAGATTTATATAAAATAGTCCAAAATGTGGTTTGTGAGAATACATCTAATATATATATTGCAGTATTTTTTTTATTTATTTTTTTGGTTATTACTATTTAATCAAAGCAACCCAACTGCAGTTTGATTGATATCAATTGTAATGCAGGATAAAAAACAGAAACAAAACATGACTTTTGAGCATTATCAGTTTTGTGCAAATTAAATCTTCAAATATAGAGCAGAACTACAAATCTGATTTTTTTTTTTCTTTTGACAAAAATAAGGCATGTGTTAAAACAGTAAGAAGCCATCTCCAGTTATTTTCACCATAACATGTTTAAAAATTAAATGCACGTTTGTGTGTGTGAAGAAATAATTCATCTGTCCAAAACCCATTGTTTGAGTGCTTCAGCATTAATACACCGCTCATCCGTCAGTTGTTCTCAAGTTCTCAAAGGTTGTTGAATGGTTGACTCCAGGCATCAGGTCGAAACTAGTGGCAGTGATCCAGTGATGAATATGGAACTGGTGGGCTATGATTAGTGACTCTGACAGCTCATGCATCTTGGCTGTGACCATCCCTTTCTCTTTCGCTCTCTTTTGGTGTAACCTTTCTCTATCTGCTACTCTTTCTCAGCAGGAAGCATTCCCTACAATTTATAGTCCATCAGGGCTGCTCTGTCTCCAGCTTGCCTTCATGAGAGACAGACAGAGAGAGAGAAAGAGAGAGAGAGAGAGTTGCTAATGGAGCCTTGCTCTTATCACAGCCTGGGAGAGGGATGATGTGGAGGCTGAAGACGAAAGATGAGCATGAGAGAAAGGCGGATGGTACCATGGCTTGCTGCAACTTTGCCGATATGAGTTTTTGAATGGAAAAAGCCCTCCAGATGCTGTGGGGGTGGCTCATCAAGCCTCATCTTGGCTCATGCACCAAACCGCACGCTTTAAATCATTCACTCGTGGGCTCTCATGGACTTGTGCGCTCATTCACGGTAATGGAGGAGTTGGGAGTTCACACCTGTAATCTGTTTCAAAGCCGATCTTTTAGACTGAGGGAATCCCTATGTAAATAGCCCTCTGTTTACACGGTGTGTCCAAGCCTTTTCCTTTTGAAATTACCTATGTGAAGTGGCCAGGCTGTTTTGGCAATACAGTAAAAATAGCGAGCAGCCCTTCGTAATTTGCACTAACCCCCTCCTCCTCCTCATTTTCTTCCATCATGCCCGTCTCCGCACGGCCCGCGGCTGTGTGACTAACACAGACAGAGTCTTTTTAAATCAAAATCAAAATAAACTCTCCTCAGAGGAGGGCGAGTGGCCTTTGCATGTCTGTTTTTATTACTTAGGCGAAAAATGAAGGCGAGCTTGACTGCTTTCCTGCGTGTGCAGGCTGCGGAGAGATTTTGCCGCTTTATTCACATGGCGTATGGAGGAAGATGTCATGAAGTGTGAGGTTATCTATTCCCCGTTGTGTGCGTGGACGCACGTCTCTGCATGCTAATGAACTCTGCTATAAGAGCAATAAAAAAGATATTAAACTGTATAAAAGAAACGCTCAAGGGGAGAAAAGAAGACAGCATGGCAGAAATCACATCGGCTGATGGTTCAACTTTTTTGGAGATCTGATCTGTGTGTTCTGTGTACTCTTTACTCTGGGATGATTTGGCAAAAGCACTGATGCACAAAAATTTAAAGAATGTTTAAATTTGTTTAAATTCAATATTAATGATGATGATGATAGAATTTATCATAACTATTTACATTTAGAATTAATTATAATTTTTTTTTTTGAAAAAGCATGCATTGGGTGAAACGTATTTTAGATGTGTCAAAATTTGCAACGCTATCTTTTAAAATCACTTTCCCCTGTGCCACAAACCGGTCTCAAGTCCCATGGAGGAGCTCTGGGAGGATAAAAGGAAGAGTGATGACAGTGAAGGACGAGAGTGTCTGTGTCTGTGAGGGGCTGTCACGCAATTTTTAGTTTTGTGTTGTTCATTTGTTTATTCATGTTTTGGTTAAATGTTCACCTGTTCCCGCCTCCTACTTCCCGATGTACGTTACACTTAACATCCCCACCTGAAAGGGATGTGATCTGATTGCAAACTACATAAAATCCTCTCTCACATCCAGCCCTGCCCTCATCCGGTGGTAGATTTTTGGTCGTACCGCTGGGCGTAAGATCAAGCTGTCAGACTCATGTTGGAAATATCCTTTCCTCCTTTTCTCACAGGAAGGGCTTGTGATTTTGTGATGTTGCTGTGAGGCCAGGTGAGAGGACTGCCTTGAAATAGAGGCCTGGGTGAATGTTACTGCTCTGCTCTCCTCCTGTCACTCTGTTCTCCTCCTCCTTTCATGTGGTTCTCAGCTGCCCAGGTGGAGCTCTCCTTCACCCCTGCCCATCCTCAGTGCCCCTGCTGTCGGCTGACGGAGCTCCAGGATATGGTTGTGCCCTGCTGTAACAGAGGCTGCTCTCCATTGTCTGCATTTTAGAGTAATACCCATGTGCTTTTTTTTTTAGACTGGAGGGGAAAAAAGAATAATATTTTAGAGTGGAGTAAAATGACTCTGATGAATCTAAAATAAACCCGCAGCCTGTGTAATGGATAATGCATTTAACATTTACATTTTTTCATTTAGCATTTATTATTTATTTCATGATGCTATCCAAAGCGTCTTACAGTTGAGGAATACAAGGGATTCATCATAAAGAGGCAATTAAACAAAAGAAGTGCTCGTAATACAAAATGCCAGGCATTGTTCAGATTAGTACAAGCTAGACTGCAAGCTAGCTAGCTTTATTTATTTATTTTCCTTTATTTATTACAAATTACACTACTGTTCAGAAGTTTGGGCTCAGTAAGATTATTAGTATATTGGATTTATGAAAGATCATGTGACACTGAAAAAATGTTTTCAAAGCCCAAGTGTTCAGTGTGGTCTAAGACTTTTGGACTGCAAAATATTATCTGTATATCGACTAACAGCCAAACAGCTGTTCTATAGACCTTAAAGCACAGGCGATTAAAAAATTCTAATTCAAACTAGCTTCCCCATGAATCAACAGCTTTTGTGCGTCATAAGCATGCATACTTCCCACAGCGCCAAGAGAGTGTTCTTGTTTTGAAGTCTTTTACGTTATAGAAAGACATTTAGGGAATGAGTTGCTTTAAAGTGCTCTTGTAGTTCTCTCAGTGTTACGGTCTCAGTGAGGGGCTCTTTGCGGGTGATTTATTGGTCCAAAGTGCTCCTTCCTGATTCCATCCCCGTTCTTTTTAACTCCGCTCTTCTTCTTCTGTGCTGCACTTTGGCTTTGTTGTTTTGCTTGGTTCCTTCCCTCTATCTCCCTCACTTCTTTTAACTCCTTAACTAGCTTCCATCCATCCTCAACTATTTTTCAGCCTTTCCCCCCTCTTCTTCATTGTCAGTCTCTCCAACTCTGTCACTCTGTGTGTGTTTGTGCGTGCCTGCCTCTCACTACTGATTTGATTTGGTTGCGTGACGGTGTGTTTTGAAGCCCCTCAGGGCCGGCAGTTTTGGGTCAGGAGTCTGTGTGGGTTTGATTCCTCTCACAATCGTGTCCAGAGTCACTCTCCCTTAAGCAGACAAACCAGATTAGAGTCGGCTTCCCTTTTCTGCCAACGCTGTAAACTGACAGTGAATTATCCTGGTTAGTTTACACGCAGAACAGTCTTACTGGATTCCAGGAGCCGGGGATGTATTTTGTTTAGACAAGTTCTCAGCGCCGTGGCATAATCCCATCTACAATGCAGATGAAGTGTGTGGAAAGAAGAGGAGTGTTAGAGTGAAAGCGGGCATGACTGGGCATGAGGCGAGAGGATAACTCCGGACAGCTGCTCTTAGGATTAATGCCACACTTTGAACTGACACTGGGATGAGATGCCACGTATCTCTGGGCTTCCGCTCATAGACCGCTCTGCTGAAAAAACAAGCTTAAACCAGCATGGTTTGTGCAGGAAATCTGTTTTATATAACAATAATGATAATAATAATAATAATAATAATAATAATAATAATAATAATACAGTAATAACCGCACCTGAATGCCATTTAGGTTCCAATAATGGATTGATCTTGTGCAAAAATAGGAGATGTTAGATGGAATGGGGCTCTCCATTCATGTATAAATGTTTATAATGCTCATATATTCTGTTTAGGAGGCTGTAAGATTTGTTCTGTTGCTTCATAGGATGTTGATAAGCTTCGTGTCCATGTACAGAGAAATTATAACGTGTCAGTAATTATAGACTATTGTAGGAATATAATTTAGGCAATATTAGCAATATAAATATTATCTTCTGTAATGTTTGTATTGGTTTTATTAGTTTAATCAATAGCAATGTACACAATGGCCTCCCCAAAAGAGTCACATCTCAACACAATTACTATCTACATCGCGAACCGGTAAAGTAAAAAATTCAAATGATTCATTTAAGTCCGTTCATTGTAGTGAATCAGATCCATAAACCGTGCCCAGTCTAGTTCAAATAATTCTCAAACAAATGACTCCTATGAGCTGATTTTTTTTTTTTTTTTATAAGACTTTGTAGTACTACTGATTGTTCAGTATTATGCTAAAGATGCACATTGAGTTTTTTATATATTGAGTTTTTATATAGAGGTCTCGTTTTTCTAAATGAATAAATAAAATGTGTTACTAAATTGTTTATTTAAGATTGTTATTTATACTATAAGCTCATTACTGGATTACATTTACACCAACTCTAACAAGATTTAAAGTCTGTGTAAATGCATCTTTTGCAAGTATTGTTTTTAATTTTATTTTTAAAATGTTTTAACATTCGTATTATTATATTACATTCCTTTCTTCCAAATATTTCCTCCTCAAAAAAATCATTAACCGGGATTGGATTTGTTACATTTATGAAGATTTTTGTACCTAGTTAGTAAATCTCTTGGGCACACTAGCATCCCATGCAGAAATCCAGCATCATATGCTCTTCTTTTCAGCTGTGTGCTGCTAAAAAACACGCTCACATGAAAACACAGGCAGTGCAATCATAAACACACGGCCACAGCTGACAAACAATCTCATCTTTATTATCTTCCCTTCTGCCATTTACCATGTGCTATTAAGCTAACCAAATGCATTGTGAAATGTTTACAAGATGTTTACATCTGCCCACATGCATGATTCAGTAACATAAAACAAAGCGCTGTTTTACAGCCTCCGTATTTGGCTGAGATGTAATTTTGTGTGGTTTTTGTACCTTGTTTACATGTCTAGAATGCACCATTTGTCAGGAAAATGTTGAAAGCTGAGAGGCAGTAAATCTGGCCTTGTGTGTAAGAATCATGGCTTCAGGACATGGGCTAAACACCTGTCTAAAGGTTTCCCCACTTTCTCTCGTGAGCTGTTACGAAGTTGTCACTGCCACTGTCAATGAGGACTGTAAAGAGGATTTTTGTGTCCCTCTGAGCGGACCAGTGCCTCTCTCCTTCTCTCAGCTGAGAAAATCCCCCCTGTATGCCAGCCCCTCTTCAAGGATCCAGAGGGAAATCCCTGCCATTTTCCCCACACCAGAAACCTCCCTCTGTGAGAGCTTAGCTCCGTTCCAGTGTTTGTCTAACAGTGGTGGCCAGGGCTTGAATTCAGAGGGGATGTGTGGGAGACCTCAATGCGATAAACAAATGTAGCTACTCGAGGCAGTTTTCTAGTGGAACATATAATTCTTTGTGTTTTATGAGTCATAAGTTCACATGAAGCAATCAGAATGTGTTGATTAAAGGGCAGATATGCACTGTAAATTTGTATCAAAGGTTGTACCTTCGCTGGCAGGAGGTGCAAATTGCCTTCAATTGATCATAATAGACTGAGGCATAGCCCTTCTCAGTTTTAAGTCGCTTTGGATATAAATGTCTCGTGAATGAATAGATGTAATGCAAGTGTAGATAACACTCAATTTCATTTGAGCATATGCAGTCACCCACACACACACACACACACACACACACACACTAACACACACTACTTGAACTTCTCACATGCAATGTTGTCATCAGAAACCGTGACAAACAATTAAATATCCTTAAAACTTTATACAGATTTTTTAGTGTTCGTTTAAAAAATGTTATTTATATCAAGTTCACATTTATATCACAAATATAGTATATAAGAATATGAATGCTTGTTTCTGTATTCATTTTTTAACCTTTCTGTTTTCTAATCAGAAAATTATATCACAATTATATCACTTTTTCAGGTAATTAGATTTTGTATCTTACAAGTGTTTTTACTGTTAAGCAGAAACCATATCTCATATGCTTATATCTTTCAATGATAACGATTTATTGGATGATCCAGTAAATTAAATTCTTGATGGAAGTTATGTAAATCTATTTTCATTTATTTATTTATTTAGAACATAATGGTTCTGACGCATATATTTGTAAAGAATGCTTTTGAAAAGTATCCCATGTTCACCAAGGCTGTATATTTTTCAACAAAAATACAGTAAAACAGTGTCACATGATCCTTCAAGGCTGTGGAATACAATACCAACGTAATCCTTCAGAAATTATTCTAAAATGCTGATTTTGTGCTCAAAAACATTTATTATTATTGTTAATATTGAAATCATTTGTGCTGCAGCCTGCACAATATTTTTGTGGAAACTGTTTTTTTTTTGATTCCTTAATGAAATGAAAAACCAAAAGAACAAAAATGATTGAAATAGAACCCTAACAGTATAAATGTATTTACTTTCACTTTTTATTAATTGAATTTATTCTTTCTGAATAGAAGTGTTTCTTTCAAAATATTTCACATGCAGATAAGTATACGACAACATCCAGCCAAGAATCTTCAGATTTGTCTTTTGCAGTCCTTTTTCATCAGACAAATAAATTAATTGAAAACAATTGTGAGTACTTTTGTCTCAAGGGTTCTAGAAAGCCTTTTTAGCTTTGCTCATCCTCTTTTTCTCCCCCAGTGTTGCTTTCCTAACCTAATAGGAAGGTTTTCTGATAAAGTGTCTATTGACAGACACCAGTTAAAAGTGTCAGTTCCCATGGTGATTTTACTGATGCACAATTACGTTGGTATTGTATTCCACAGCCTTGAAGGATACCTTTCAGGTAGACTCTCACTAGCACTCTCTGTAGCACTGAGAGTTTTTCATTTGTCTCTCTGTTTTTTATGCCTTCAGATTCAAACACTTTTTGTAGTTGTAGCTCTTTGGTAACAGGGATGTTCAAGATCATCAACTAGACATCTGTCTTTTTAGATAATCTAGAGCATGTAGATGTGTTTTTAACATTAACTGTAGTATTTTTTGCAGCAGTGCTTTAAAGAGGATTAATTAAGAAATGCAACCTCTTAGAGACGGTTTTAGTGTGTTGTCAATGTGGTTAACTTTATCTGAGGAGTTGCAGTTCATTCACATCTATCAAAAATCTATTTGTGTAACAAATGCAACACCCTCAATTATAAATAGGACAATTACAGACTTCAAATTGCCTGCTTTGGTGTCACTGTCACTGACATTTACTTAAACATTACATATTGAAGTATAATGACTGAAATATTGTTCTTTTTTTTTTTCAAATCCTTTAAAGCCTTGATATAATCCTGAGTTTTCTTCCGGGGACATACTGTACATGTCACAATATACCTCATTTAAATAATTCCCATTGAAGGCATATACAAAAAATAAGAGAGGGCAAGGCCTGGTTGAGTTGTGTTAGTAATGTGTTGTTCCATGTCCAAGAGATGTTTCACAGATCTAATACTGCAGCTGTTTACAATATAAGACAGAATGACTGTGTTTTTGTAAAAAAAAGTTTATATATATATATATAAACCTTGTGTGTATTTGACAGTTGATGCTTACCTGAAACAGATGCCTTTCTATGTGCATGCTTAGAAAATCTTATATCAGAAAAGGGGGCGAGGAACAGTAGCTCAAAATGGCATGTTTTTGCCTCCACCCAAAAAGAGGTATTTACAGCATGGGATAATAAATGTTGAAATGTCAAAGATATATATATATATATATATATTTGGGACACCTGAGACTCGTATTACAGGTTGTAAAAAAGGACATAATAGGACCCCTTTAAATGGATAGTTCACTCAGTCACCGTTTATTTCTCCTCTTATTTTTTTTTAAACTGGGTTTCTTTCTTCTGTGGGACACAAAAGAAGGTAGTTTGAGTGTTTTCTTTTTTCTTTTTTTTTTTTGTGTACCAGTGGTAGCAAACGTTGGCCCTGGAGAGCTGCAGCACTGCAGAGTTTTGCTTCAACCCTAACCAAACACACCTGAACAAACTAATCGAAGTCTGAAGGGTTACTAGAAAGCTAGAGCTAGTGAGTTTTTACTAGGGCTGGAGTTGAACTCTGCAGGACTGCGGCTCTCCAGGACTGGAGTTTGCCATCCCTGGTCTATACAATGAAAATCAGTGGTGTCCAAAGCTACACTGACTTTCAGTATAAGAATAAAAAATACATGCAACACTTTTAAAAATGTATTTTGTGTTAAGAAAATGAAATAAGGTCATACAAGTTTGAAAAGAGTAAATGGCGGAATTTCTTTTAATTTTTACTCCACAGACTGCTCCCTGGAAATATGTAGTTGTACATCCCCAATCGCTAAGGCAGATAAAAGGCATGGGTATGTGGT